>NC_134857.1:138119892-138767392 GCF_049852395.1 Peromyscus maniculatus bairdii
GCAAAAAGTTAATTACCTTATAAAACAGACCTGATTTCTAAGTTTTAGAGTAAGAAAAAAATCTCCAAGTAAGAATTATGGAGTGCAGTATATCAAGGGTTTCAAATGAATGCTCAGAGTCTAACAAGCTAGTGATGCTTACTCTACACCTACACTGTGGCCGATGGCCAGGCAAGGGTGCCCACATAGGTAGTGAAACAAAGCACAAACCTTCAGCATATGGTACGACTATCAAAGCTCTGTCAACGAACACAGTGTTTGTCAGATGCTGTGCCACAACTGCTGAGTCTGGATCATGGAACTTAACAAAGCAGACACGAGAGGAGACTGGCAAAGGCGAGTCACTAAAAGATAAATAAATAATATTAGAGAAAATTGTATTGGCTTCAACACAGATATATCACCAAAAGGACAACGCTCAGGTAAAAATACCGAGATACACGTTAATTTATTTTAATCCATTAAAAAGAGAATGTCCCGATGACCTAACAGAATGAGATACAGTACAGATATGCTCCTATAATCACCACTTAAATTATAACACAGCAGTTTAAAACTATTTCTTAAGTCAGTGAGACAACGATATACCATTTTAGTGGCTGTGCACACATGTGCTTGAGTTGCTCAAACCCAGGGTAGGCACTGAACCACATGGCTCCTCATCCTCAGTTCTAACAGCAACTATTTTTAAATACAAGTGAGAGCTTTGGCTTAGAAAGTTTTCATTATAGCTAATCTCTCTGTAAAAAATGATTGTTTGTTTCAAAGGTAAAATACCATAGAAAAGTACATCTAAGCAGGCACAATGGCACAAGCCTGTAATCCCCAGCACCCAGGAGGCTGGGACAGAAACTCAAGTTCCAGACCAGCTTAGGCTACACTGAAGCCTTGTCTCAAAACATCAAGCCATGCCAAGCATTCTTGACCTGAAAAATAAAATAATTCCACATTCTGACTCTATACCTATAGAATATATAAGAATTCTTAAGCACCTTAAACAAGGCTTTCGGATCTGAAACAGCTTCAGAGAGAAGGAAAAAAATTAAGCATATACACAGCCACTTGAACATGTTATATAGAACCTCCTCCCCATACTACACTTGGGCAAGTCAAGAGTACATTGCTTCCATAGACAACTAAATGGTAAAGTGCAAGCTGTGACAGTGAAAAAGATGATAACACAGCACAGGCTTTTAAAAATATATAATGTGGGCTGGAGAGATGGCTCAGTGGTTAAGAGCATTGGCTGCTCTTCCAGAGGACCAGCGTTCAATTCCCAGCACCTGTATGGCAGCTCATAATTGCCTGTAACTCAAGTTCCAGTGGATCTAACTCCCTCACAAAGACATGCAGGTCAAACACCAATGAACACCAATTTTAAAAAAAAAGATATAATGAGCCAAATTCCTACCATACAATTCTGTAAAGGCAAGGGTTGCATCCTAGACCCAGACAAGTAACTTGGAGACCAGTTCTCTAAGACAGTAACAATCTTATAGACCTTGTCTGTGAGAAAACCATCTGTGGGGAAAACTACACAGGTTACCTGATAGCACCAATATCAATGAAATCAAGGTGTCTGATGAAGTAACCCCTTCCTTCTCCTTTAATTCTTCCTGACTTTGTGATATGAACTCCGGGTAGAGAACCAACCAACAAGGCAACTGCATCCACAAGGCTGAATGCTCAATGTTTCTAAAATGATAAGGACTTCTTTTTGAGACAGGGTGTTATATAAGCTCGGGATGGCCTTGAAAGACTCCTGATCCTTCTGCCTCCACCTTCCTGGTGCTGAGATTACGTGACTCAATGTTCACATTTTTTAAAATGTGCCTAAAATTTGAGAAAATGTTCAGTTATAAACAGTGAAAAGAATGTTCTAGCACGAATGCTCAGGCACCAGTCTTGTTTTTTCCTATCACTGATTTTTTCATTCTAATCATTAAATTTTAAAAGCTCTTCAAAATGGTGCTATCCTTTGTTCTTAAAACCCACCAGAACACCACCTTAGAAAATTACAGGCATTCACATTTCCTAGTCTTTAATAGCAGTAACTGTTGTCTAATAAATAAATAAATAAACAAATAAATAAATAAGCCAGTTCTTAGAATAAAGAAATAATGAGAAATGGCTGAGTGGTTAGGGGCACTTGTTCTTGTGGAGGATCCAAGTTCGACTCCTAGCACCTACATGACTACTTAAAATATCCCATAATTCCAGTTCTAAGGGCTCCAGTGCACTCTTCTAGCCTCCAAGAACACCAGGCACATGTACACATGGTATAGACACACATGCAGGCAAAACACTCATATACAGATAATAGATCTTAAAAAAAAAACATTCTTCAAGTATATGCAAAATAGTTTTTAAAAAAAATCAGAAAGCCGGGCGGTGGTGGCGCACGCCTTTAATCCCAGCACTCGGGAGGCAGAGGCAGGCGGATCTCTGTGAGTTTGAGGCCAGCCTGGGCTACCAAGTGAGTTCCAGGAAAGGCGCAAAGCTACAACAGAGAAACACTGTCTCGAAAAACCAAAAAGAAAAAACCAAAAAAAAAAAAAAAAAAATCAGAAAATACTACCTTCCAGGTAACTACCTCTGATTTACCAAATACATTTTATTTTGTGTAAGGACCACATATAAAGCATAAGTATCTTTACCCCAAGAAGCAATGTAAAAGACTTCCCTGATACTTCTGTCTGCTGAAAGAATTTAAAAATATCTAAGATGCATACAGAAATTTGTGAATCCTGGTGTTCACTATGTGCCCACTGAATCAGAATCCCTTTCCCAGGAGGAGAGACTTCATTCTTTTTTTTTTTTTTTTGGTTTTTCGAGACAGGGTTTCTCTGTGTAGCTTTGCGCCTTTCCTGGAACTCACTTGGTAGCCCAGGCTGGCCTCGAACTCACAGAGATCCGCCTGGCTCTGCCTCCCGAGTGCTGGGATTAAAGGCGTGCGCCACCACCGCCCGGCTGAGACTTCATTCTTAATATCCTCTGATTCACAGCCACACAAGTGTAAGAACTTGTGTTTAAGGCCATCACACTAACCTTTTTTTTCCCCGAGACAGGGTTTCTCTGTGCAGCTTTGCGCCTTTCCTGGAACTCACTCGATAGCCCAGGCTGGCCTCGAACTCAGAGATCCACCTGCCTCTGCCTCCCGAGTGCTGGGATTAAAGGTGTGCGCCACTACCTCCCCGACACACACTAACCTTTTAACTCTACCTTAGTACTATATCAACCACTTCTAAGCAGAAGAATTTGGAGCTCATAAAGTAACTCCAAGGCCCCCAAAGCAGTACAGGTAATAAGAGAAACATTCATTTGAGAACAATTTCTGACTTCACATGCCTCCTCCTAACTATAGAATAGAACATGTAGCAATTCATTAAATCACATTTTTCTTAAAAAGTGAATTTAATTTTTCTCTATATCTTGTATAAAGCTGTTTATAAAATCACTAAAGATATTTATGGTTGGTTCATGAAAGCTTCTAACGAAAGATTTTCTATCTGCTGACAGTAGCCTTCAAGTACAGTATAAAGCTGACATGCTTCACTGGGATCCTTTCTTGGATAAAACAACCCACTGTGAAACTCCTTTAAAACTAAACATTTCATTGCCCACTTCAAAAATGATACAGTGAACACCATGCTTATAATCATAGCACTTGGGAGGCAAAAGCAGGAAGATCCTTATTTGAGGTCAGCATGGGCTACCCCTCTCAAGAAACTCTTAGCCGGGCAGTGGTGGCGCTCACCTTTAATCCCAGCACTCAGGAGGCAGAGGCAGGTGGATCTCTGTGAGTTCGAGGCCAGCCTGGGCTACAGAGTGAGTTCCAGGAAAGGCGCAAAGCTACACAGAGAAACCCTGTCTCAAAAAACAAAACAAAACAAAAAGCTCTTCCCTAGCCTGAATTGTTTTAGTTCGTGTATATGTGGCATACATACTTTAAAATGCAATGCTTAATAACTCAAGAATCTCAGTCTATGAAAGGTAGGAGGGCTGAACTTAGTCTGTGAATTGGTGAAGGCTGCTGTGCTACAGTTTTTATAAGGAATAAGGAGGAAGCTGAGTACACAGTAACCCAGATCACCTCCAGGAATGAACAAACTCCTACAACTACTCAGCTTATAATGGAATTATCCATGTCACCATAAAAAGGCCAAATTCAAGTTTATCATAACCCCCTTTAGGTATTGTCCACTAACTAGGTCAACAAGAAAAAAACCAATACAATACCCACTTCTCCTTGTTATCTTTTGTTTGTTTGCTTTTGTTTTGTTTTTTGAGACAGGGTTTCTCTGTGTAGCTTTTTGGAACCTGTCCTGGAACTCACTTGTAGAGCAGGCTGGCCTCGAACTCACAAGAGATCTACCTGGCTCTGCCTCCCCAGTGCTGGGATTAAAGGCGTGCACTGCTGCCGCCACCGCTGCTGCCGCCACCTCCACCCCCCCTTGTTACCGTTTAAATACAGTACAGAATAGCTCTGGAGAATAAACAGAGCATTTAAAAGTGAGCAGTTATATAGAACTTTTAGTAACCCAAGGGGCTCTATAGAAAGTTATGTCACTCCGGGCAGTGGTGGTACATGCCTTTAATCCCAGCACTTGGGAGGCAGAGGCAGGCAGATCTCTGGGAGTTCGAGACCAGCCTGGGCTACAGAGCAAGTTCCAGGAAAGGCTACACAGAGAAACCCTGTCTCAAAAAAACAAACAACAACAAAAAACAAAAAAAAAAAAGCTATGCCAGAAATCATATGATTTTCTGCAATTTTACGAGCAATCATAACAGTGTGGCATGAGAAAACTGAGGAACAGAGAGCATCGATTTCTGTATGCTCCCATAAGGAGTTGCCTTGTTGATTTTCAAGGCCAAGGTTCTGCTCAAAATAAGTTGTTCCTAAACTCTACACACACACATCATGCAAACTGGGAACCGAATCTTGTATATTTTCTCTAAAATTTAAGAACACACTAATATCAAGCACTAACAGTTATGTGAAAATATTTCACATAGGCCATATGATCAACTTTGGCATGATTAGTGATTACATACACACACAACAGAAGATTGTGAGGATTCTAGTTTCCTACTTAGAATCTAAGGGGCATCATAAAACCCCAAAATTTGATTGGGAGTGTTTACTAAGAGTAACCACTATGCTTTCCCTAAACTTCATAATTCTTCCTAGAGGGCACGAAATTATTTCAAGTATGTATGTGTATTTCAACTTATCTTTACAACTTTGTTCTTTACAGTGAGCATACTCATTTAATATTATTCCAATAAAAACAACTTTCAAATCAAGACAAAACCCACATTAAACCTAATTCAATTTTCCACATTCTGAAAAATCCCTTCACGACCAATTATAAATCTGAACATTAAACAACACACTGAGATTCAGCTATGATGAATTTCTGAACTATGTCAAAATTTAGCAATCAGGCCCATCGATTTAGTCTGTCAAAAGGGGTAGGTGAATGATCTTTGATGTTCTTCCCTAGCTCAAAACAAACAAACAAACAAACAAAAAAAAAAAAACAAACACACACACACTGAAGAACATTCCTTAATTATTTGTGAATAGCACACAAATATTTACACCAACTGAACATACCAATTTCATTTCATTTCTATCAAAGCACAGGATTAGTTTTTCTTTTAAAGGGGAATTTAACCAAAAGATGAAGTGCCTGAAGTAAAATGATGGTGCCGACAACGTCAAGAGGAAAAACATTCCTGAAACGCCACTCAGGCGTTCCTGCCCGGCCTGCGGCCTGGCGGGCCCTCGGCTCTTCCACGACAGGCTCCGCCGGACCGCGCGCCTCGCTTCGCCGGAAGGGCCGCGGGCCCGCAGTGCCCCGGTACTCACTCCGGCGGGAAGAGGCGCAGCTCGTCGATCTTGCCCAGGAAACCGAAGAGCGTCCGCATCTGCTCAGAGCTAGCGCTCGGGGACACGTTGGTCACCTGGATCACCTCGGTGCCTCCGCCTGGTCCGCCGCTGGGGCCGGGGCCGGGGCCCGGCGCGCTGGGGACCACGGCCGTGCTGCTCATGGCGCGGGCTGCCTCCTGCTCAACACATCAAACACAAGACAGTGAGAGCGCGCGGCACCGGCCGCCGGCCGCACACAAACGGCCGCCGACCTCGCGCAGCGCCGCCGGCCCACAATGCCACGCGCCCGCCCTCCCGCCCGCGCGTGCGCCCAGAGCCCGGAAGTACGCGTCCAGTTCGTGCCCTGCAACTGTCCCGGCTACGCCCACCCGCCTGCGCCACCTCAGGAATGGTTCCTGTGCACTCCACACAGCACCCGAAGCATTTTCTGGCAGAATCCTGGCCATTGAAACCTCCAGTAAAGACAGTTTAACACACACACCCTGGCGCTCGGTACACTCACTGAATTTTAGCTTACCTTTACAAGAGTTTTACAGTTCTCCAATATATAACAGTATATGGTCAGCAGTTTGAAATACACCTGCTTTAACACGCGTATTCTTCACTACAAAAACAAAACAAAACAAAAACCCCTGCCTTATTTCTTCAGCCTCATCTGACCTATTCAAGTTCTCCAACATAGACACAAAATTTTCTCTATGCCTGTGGTGATATTATTCCTCAAAATATTATGCACCCTAATAAACTTATCTGGGGTCTGAGAACAAAACAGCCACTAGATACAGAGGCCAGAAAATGGTGGCACACACGCCTTTAATCTTAGCATTCCAGAAGCTGAGATCCATCTGGATCTCTGAGTTCAAAGCCACACTGGAAACAGCCAGGCCCAGTAACAAGAGCCTTTAATCCCAGGAAGTGATGGCAGGAAGCAAAGGGGTATTTAAGGCGTGAGGACCAGGAACTAGAGCCTGGTTAGCTTTTAGGCTTTTAGCAGCAGTTCAGCTGAGATTCATTCGGATGAGAACTAAGAGACTTCCAGTCTGAGGAAACAGGATCAGCTGAGGAACTGGCAAGGTGAGGTGGCTGTGGCTTGTTCTGTTTCTCTGACCTTCCAGCTTTAACCCAATACCTGGCTCCAGGTTTGTTTTTATTAATAAGACTTCTTAAGATTTGTGCTTATGTAGCTTTATACAAGCCACGAAGTTCCCTCATGTCATTTCACTGCCACCACCTGTTACTGCCTTGTCTGTTAGTAACAGCACTGCCTGTTTGTTATTGAAAAGTATTCCCCTAGATTGCCTAGCAAAGTATAAAACAAAGTTACTGTCCAGTCAGCATCAAACGCCTGAACACTCACATCAACCTACTTTAGTCATTTACCCTACAGGGCACGCTAACTTATTTGATTCAAAAGTTCTGAAAGCTAAAATAAAAATCTCAGATTTTACATTGAGATTTACAATACAGATAAGGCTGTGACTGGCTTGCCAGGTCTACTCACTGGTTCAGTGAGTAAGTTCTTAAGCACAGAAGGGATAAGTTGATTAATGTGTCTCATCAGATTTAGAAAACACCATCACTCACCAATGTGTTTTCCAAGATGGTGTTAAGTGGTTTCTTACTGAATTGGTGTTAACACTCACTGCTAATTACAGATTCTCACAGCCCAACATTCTTAGTACCGGGGGGTGCACTCAATACACCACACATAATAGTCAATGAGAGAAGAACAAAGAGCACAATGACAAGAGCTCAAGCTTCTCTTGTTTTTCAATGTTATTTAACATTATTTAGTCCCTGTGGCAGGTATATGGAAACCTTTTCCATTGTTCTACACTTCAAGCATTTTTATTACATTTATTTACTGTATATGTGTGTGCCATGGTGCCTCTGAGTAAGTCAGAGGACAACTTGTAAGAGCCAGTTCTCTTCTTCCCCAATCAAAATCATGTCCATCGGTGGTTGGCTGAGTTATATCACTAGTCCCCATTCTACACTTTATTTAATATATATGCTTGGCATTTTGTCATAAAAATTACAGATTTAAACTAAAGAAAAAGTTCTGTGATAAAATATTTTAATCACAAAATCTGATTTATGTATAACTTACTGAACATACTAATTGATGGCGTTTGATGCAGAGAAGACTAGGAAAAGTAATTTTAAGTAATTTTAATTTAAAAGTGCAGTCAAATATTTAGCAGTTCCAAAATAAAAAGCGAAAACTTCAGGGAAGAGTGGCTTAAATACATTTCACTTCAAAAACCTACTGCTTTTCTGGTCAAATAAATAATTGAATAATAATTCTGAGGCCAGGTGGTGATGGCACATGCCTTTAATCCCAGCACTGGGAGGCAGAGGCAGGCGAATCTCTGTGAGTTGGAGGCCAGCCTGGGCTACAGAGTGAGTTCCAGGAAAGGTGCAAAGGTACACAGAGAAACCTTGTCTCGGAAAAAAACAAAAACAGCCAAAATCAAACCAAACCAAAAAAACAAAACAAACAAACAAACAAAATTCTGACTATCACAACAGACCTACTAAGTCAAATACACAGTGAAATACTTAGCACTGCTAATGACTTTCACAGAAATAATATAGCTAAGGGAGGAGGCCAAAAATATTAAGACAAACAGCAAGTGCAATCAATCTATGCCAGCTGAAGTGATTTTAAGATTTGCCAAATAAGGCAAAAGGGATACAGAATCTGGAAAAAGGCAAGAAGTTCTTTTTTCTTCACCATTTCCTCAATATCATAAAAGGTATCCCAAACTCAATTTCTTCAAATATTATATATCTGCTTATTCCAGGGATTTCCAAGATGCTGGAAGTATAACAGAAAAGACAGCCAATGTTCCCAATCTCCTAAAATTACAGGTCGATGACAAACTCTCCGCAACAAACAAAAAGATGTAAGGAACATATGTGCTAATAAGACAGGGTAGAATCAGAATCTGCTCAGATTTTAGAACATGGAAAGAGCTAGACATTTACCTTGTAAATTTCTCATTTTATAGGCCTCACAGGATTGTCCAGCTTACTGCAATGCCACACTAGTTACCATCTAAAATAGTATGCACCTGAGAATTGAGCCACACAAAAAATTGCAAAAAATTCTCATGCTTTAAATAAGTGTTTTTTTTTTGGGGGGGGGGGGTGGCCTACATCTATAACTATCTAAGAGTACATTTAGACACTAACTCATCGTTTTAGGTAAGTTAGGGAACAATTTGATTCTGATTTTGAGATGGTCTCCCATACTTCAGGCTGGCCTGAAACTTGCTGTGCAGAAGAGAAAGACCTGCCTCTGCCTCCCAAGCAATGAGATTACAGTATGCTCTAGGATACCAGGATCAAAATGCCAGTTCCCAATCCTGGGTTTTTTGTCTGTTCATTTCTTTTTGAGATAAGGATCTCAGACTGTAGCCCAAGTGGGGGGTCTTGAACTTTGCAAAATTCTCCTGCCCAAGCATTCCAAAACCTGAGAATACAGGCATAAATAACTACACTTAGAAATCAAATTATATCTGAAGGACAAATATTATCAGTCTTAATAATAATCTATTTCTAATCAAAACTGGGGAGGGGGTAGCCTTGTGAAATCTTGTCCTCAAATGCAAAACTCAAACCAAACAAATATAAGTAAAGCAACTAGTTTAATTATGTGGGTGGTAATGTATACATGTTTGTGTGTGTGTTCATGTATGGTGATACTTTATTTGTGCTGAAATGTGATTTTATTTGTAAATAAAGTTGCCTGGGGATCAGAGCAAAGAGCAAGCCACTTAGCAGAAGTCTAGCAGTGGTGGCACACGCCCTTAATCTGATCACATGGAAGGCAGAATCTCTGTGTGTTCAAGGACACAGCCTGCTTTCCACCCCACTCCCACCTTTAAATTTGGCTTTTAAAAGAATTTTAATGACAAAAGCAATTTGGAAGCCAAGCTAAACTAGCCAGTGAGTAGACTCATTCCGAAGTGCCTGATTCAGTAACTCAAACTCTATATAAATACATGGGAGTGTACGTATGTGGGGACATGTGTGTATACACAACAGATTATCTTTGATACAGAGAGCTCTTCTGTGATACCTGGTGTCAATATTTCTGCACACGTTATTTTTGAGATGAAGTACCTCATTGCATCTTGGAGGCAGGTCACCATCAGCACTAGTCAGCCAGCCAGCAAGCTCTAGAGCACCTTGCTGCTGGAGGGCTTCTCTCCAGCTTCCACCAAGCCCCACAGTCCCACAATCCACATATAAAATAATCACTCAGACGCTTATAATACTTATAAACTGTATGGCCGTGGCAGGCTTCTTGCTAACTGTTCTTATAGCTTAAATTAATCCATTTCCATAAATCTATACCTTGCCACGTGGCTGGTGGCTTACCAGCGTCTTTACATGTTGTCTGTCCTGGCTGTGGCTGCAGTGTCTCTCCCTCCTTCTTCCTGTTTCCCCAATTCTCCTCTCTCCTTGTCCCGCCTATACTTCCTGCCTGGTCACTGGCCATCAGTGTTTTACTTATATAGAGTGATATCCACAGCAGCACCTCCTCTCTCCCCTTTCCAGTGTTGGGAACAAGCACTGCTCCACCAGGCTTTTGACTAACACAAGTGCTGGGGATCCAAACAAGAACTTCACTGAATGATCTCCCTAGTTCCATGGCTTAATTTTTGTGGCACCCAGCAGGGACTAAGACTCAAAATAAACCTAGCACCTTATCTCATCTCAAGCTTTTATCTCCACTGCTGCCTGGCAGTCACTTGTCATAATTCTGGAAAACTTTTTAGAAACTAGGAAAGACTAGTGATTAGTTTCAGGATTTGCTATTATCTGACAAAATCTTCTCATTTTGAAAACATTATCCTGGATAATACTGCTTTATTGCTAACATGGAAAAGTTAATTTATGTAGCATATTTTATTTTTTATTTCACATTTTAACACGGCAATGTAAACTTTTTACTATAAAGATTATGCACTTAATGTTAAAACCTTAAGCTATATGAATACTGCCGAAGGTTGATAATATTTGTAAACCATTAAATGATAATAAAAATGCCCCCTCTTTCCAGAGAAACTGCTGCACTGGAAACTGGGAAGCTTCTGAACAGATTTGGGATGTCCAGCCATCTAACTGTCAGCATACTAATAGACACTATAACAAGCAGCATTGATACATGGAGAACACTTTGTTGTTGTTTTTCCCCAGAGTTTCTCTGTGTAACAGTCCTGGCTGGCCTGGATCTTATTTTGTTGACCAGGCTGGCCTTGAACTCACTGAGATCCACTTGGCCTCTGCTTCCCAAGTACTGGGACTAAAGGTGCTTGCCACCACAGCCGGACTAGAGAACACTTCTTATGAAAGCTTTAATTGTTTCACTATGCTTTTAGAGCACAGGTATTATTCTTACTGACAAAACACATGAACACTTAAATATATCTTCAATGAACAATAAATTAAAATCACTGGCATGGCTCAAATGATCAATATATGAACACACAAAATACAAACTTGAAACAATCTCAACTGCTGGCAAAGGATAGGCACATTAAGTAGTAGTCTGTAATGCCATTAGCCACAATCGGCTCAGGCTCAAGCCCTAGAGCACTCTGATGACACTATCAAATAAGTAGTTTACAGCAGAGATGAGATGATGATCACACTTCTGGGAAACAAAGAGTTAGGAAAGCAAGGCCAACATCTCTAAGGTGGAAAATGAGCATCTGTGTTGATGGTAGGTAATTTGAATGTAGAATGAAAAACAGCTATTTCTAGAATGATGGATGCCAAGGAAGAGTTTACACATTTGCATTGTATTTAAATGTTCATTAATATTTGTCAATATCTAAGTAAATAGAACTGTGAGTTGGTTTGTCTGTTTATGGAGACAAGTTCTTACTCTGTAGTCCAGGCTGATCTGGAGCTCACTATGTAGCCTAGACTAGTCTCAAATTCAGAATGATCCTCCTGCCTAAGTCTCTCAATATTAAGGTTATAAACATGAGTTACAATGCCTGACTATAACTATCACTGTAATACTTTCAACAATGAAGAAAACAAAACAGCTCAAGTAGAAAGAAATGGTGGGTCACCATGAATTATCACCTATCAAACCACAAAGGTGACTAACACATGCAGAAATCTGATCATCAAACCTTAAACTAACAGATTGGCTGTTTTTACCAATGAACTATCACATTATTTATATCTTTTCCTTTATCAACTTAAATTGATGCTAGAAACATCTCAGAGAACAAATCATGTCTTATTAAAACAATAGGACTTCTCTGCTCATATTTGAAAATTAGTTGCCACTTATAAACATTCACTTGTCTCTTTTTATTTATTTATTTATTTATTTATTTTTTAAAGATTTATTTATTTATTCTGTACACAGAAGAGTGCACCAGATCTCATTACAGATGGTTGTGAGCCACCATGTGGTTGCTGGGAATTGAACTCAGAACTTCTGGAAGAGCAGTCGGTGCTCTTAACCACTGAGCCATCTCTCCAGCCCCCACTTGTCTCTTTTTAAAGTACACAAAGTTGTAAACTGAATCTAACTCAATAACATTGTTTCCAGAGGCGATATGTAGTCTGATTATCAACAGTGGATCATAGGTAAAACCCTTTTTTCAACATTTTAATTCTGTAGTGGTTTTGTATGTGTATAAGATAGTGCCCCAATCTACCTCTATATTATTTCATTAATTTAAAGCCAGTGCCAAAATTTATAGCACCCATTCAACTGATATAAAGACCAATACTTTAAGTTATGTAATACTAATGGGGGGGGGGGGAGTAAGAATACCATACTGTCTGTTAACAGTTGGGAGTAATAATTGTTGGGAATAAGAGGAAATATTTTCAGAATAACAAATCTCAATACCAGAAGGGCTTTACTTAAATGGCAGAGGCTGTGCTGGCTCATCACCACCCAGGTTTTAGCTTCCTTTCTTCTTTTTCTTCTTCTTCTTCTTTTTTTTTTTTTTTTTAGAATGTAGAATGAAAAAAATTTAAAAAAAAACATACATTTAAGATTAAAAAAAGTCAATAGTTCCTCCACTTTCTTCGAAAGGACAGATGTAAACAAACAAACAAGAAAACCCACCTTTTTATGAAAAGAAATGAAATGGTCTTTTCCAGATGCTGGAGGACTAAAATTGTTTAGTACTGAAGGTAGAGAAGAATATTAGGACATATATTGGGATCATGACGACTGTCTTAGAGCAGTGTGGCTGTTTCACTATTCACAAGCATGGAGCACAAATACACAAGCAAAAAATCCAAAACACATTTTTCTTCATCAAAACCAAGATGGCCACAACTTTAATAACCATAACAAAATACAAGTCAAAAAGCTACATTTGAAATTGGGAATAGACATAGTAAACATGATCTGCCTTCAAAGGCAGCAAGGAATGTATTTTATTGACTAGTTTTAGATGTCAGCTGTTATAAACATAAAAAGACATCAAAAGTTGAATTGCAAACTGAAAATTTTAAAGAAAATCAAAATGTTCTCTCAGTAACATTTAATATAAGATAATAGTTTTTGCAGATAAACAATATTCTAAAACAAAAATGATACTGATTCAAATCAGGCTTTCACAAAAATAAACTGAGAAATGTCTACAAAGCAAGTTCTCTGTGCTTGCTTGAATTTTGCAAACAAGTGTGTTCAGAATTGTAACTACTTATTTCAATAAACCCACCATCAATTGTAGCTTTCATCTTTGAGAAAAGTCTAATATATATGTTAATCTTCATGAGTGCTATAGCCATCTTAGAAAACGTATGAGTAAACTGTAATGGTAAGAACAGATTAGCCTATCTTTATTTGATAATAAGTGTTACTTTCCGTCATGAAACAAAGTAGTACTTTCTGGATGACTTGGCTGCTCATGTGTTTTTTGTTTCTTCCATTAAGACATTAAATAAAATACATATAATAAACCATAGCCAAACACCTCTGTAACAAAAGGCAGGCATGCCATGTCTTCAGCTGGACAGAGGAGTCCTCCTCACTCATTCCGTGAAGCTGGTGAAAGAACCAAAGCTTTTGCAGGATACGCAAGTGCTCTATCACTGAACTGCAGCCCCAGAAGATTTTTGTACTGCTTTAATAAGGCAGAATGTCTAATTTAAAAAAAAATATTTTTGTTTCTGTATGTGTGTGCTTATATGAGTTTATGTGCACCATGTGTGTGCAGGTGCTGGCAGAGGCCAGAGTTAAAGGCAATTTTGAGCTGCCTGATATAGGTGCTATGAACTGAAACAGGGCCCCCCTGGAAGAGCAATAAGTGCTCTTAACTGCTGAGCCTTCCAATTGTCCCATATTTTTAAATCAGCAAGTACTTTGATTTAAATGTCACCACTGAAAAAGGACTAGGTGTTTAATTTTAAATGCATTAGTCTTAAAGTAGTTCAAGACTCATAAAGAGCTAGTTCTCAAGACTATAGCCATAGATATTTTATAAACAAGCTCAATTCAAGGATTAGCTTCCAGCTTTCATCAGTTAACAACAAATACATAATTTTTCCAATTGCAAGAATTTTGGCTACCACTTGTTCATTCTCCACATGCTACATAAGCATAATACACAATGTATTTTAAACTTATATTAGTTAAATCCTTATGTCAGTTCATATCTATTGATACAGAAATATGTTGGGTGTGATGGCACACAGTTTTAATCTTAGCACTTGACAGACTAAGTGTATTTCTTCAAGTTCCAGGCTAGCTAGGACTACATAGTGAGATTCTGTAGACTCTAAGAACAAAAAATCCAAAATATGTTCAGGTGAAACTGCAAGTAATGCAGAATTGTCAGACCACCCCAAATCTACCTTTCAACTAATACTATTTGTCCTCAGTAGGGTGACAAGAGTTAGGGAGACATTTTCTTTTTTTTTTTTTTTTTTGGTTTTTCGAGACAGGGTTTCTCTGTGTAGCTTTGCGCCTTTCCTGGAACTCACTTGGTAGCCCAGGCTGGCCTCAAACTCACAGAGATCCGCCTGCCTCTGCCTCCCGAGTGCTGGGATTAAAGGCGTGCGCCACCACCGCCCGGCGAGACATTTTCTTGAATGTGCTCTTTACATTTAAAAGAAAGAAAAAAAAAATCAGGGTTGGAGAGATGGCTCAGGAGTTAGGAGCACTTGAGTGTTTTTTTTTTTCCTCCAGAGCACTGAGGTTTGATCCCTGCACTCACATGGCGGCTCACAATCATTCATACTACAGTTACAAATGATCTGATACCTTCTTAGGACAAAGGGGCATAAAATAAATAAACACATAAAACAAACAAACAAAATAATTCCTGTGACGGCTAACGTTAAGTTGATGGCTATGTTTAAAATTAAAATCTCTGTGCTTAAGAGAATTACAAATCAATATTAGACCTCTAAATGTAAAGAGATGTTAAGGATTCAATTTTTTACTGCTGTTTTTACTTCTGTAAACAAGCTTGTTTTTGCACGAGAGAACCTTTTGCTCGCACTAGAGCAAATTGTAACTTTGTATTCTTTGCCTTTATAAACCCCTGACTGACATGGGCGCTGCATTCCGGATTCCCGAGCTTGTTAAAAGTTATTAATCGTCAGACTGGTGAATCTATGAATGACCCCAGACCCATAAAATTTTCCAAGCCGGCGTGACAGCTCAGCAGGTAAAGACATTTACTGCCAAGCTGTACAACCTGAGTTCCAGCCCACTTGATGGAAAAAGAACCGATCCCCTCAAGTTGTTCTCTGTCCTCCAGAGGTACCATGGCACATGAAACCCTATAGGCGCACTCAAAAACACTAAAGTTAAGAGGAATGTAATATAAATCCAATTTCAGACGAAGAAATTTGGTGCAGTGCTGGGCATGGAATTTACGGCCTTTCCCATGTTAGGAAAGCACTGTACCCTGGAGCTACATACCCGGTCAAAGGAAGCCAAGGGCTACTTTTTCATAAGTGAATCAACCAATACTTTGTAAACACCGGGTGGAAACTAAGCAGTTAATAGCTACTTATTGAATAAAACTTTCATTCTGTATTTCCAACAAAAGCTCAATATTTAAACTTTCATTGTCAGAAATTATTTTTAAAACTGCATTAAACTGGACTACCCATAAGTTAGTGAAAAATGAGCTTCATAAGCGTGGGCGCAACTGCATAAAGTTAGTCTGTAAGCGGGCAGGATTCGAAGTCCAAGCTGCTAGCAACACACCGCAGCTTTTAGCGTCAGGTGGGGACACGTCTTTAAGCTTCAAGCTTCGTGCCACTCGCTGTCCTGAACTGTGTTATCAACCCAAGACAACCGACTCGCTGAGACAAGCAACCCTCAAGCCGGGCGCCCAGGGCTGCAGGCCGCGCCGCGCCTCGGGTTTCGTCGCCGCCACGTTCTGACGCGACGGTGGGCAACGCAGTCCGTCCTCGACCGCGCAGTGTAGGAGCCCATGCCACCAGGAGGGCCTCTCGGCCCGTAAGAAGCGCTTACCCGAAAGAAGTTTCTCCTCAGTGTGAGGCTGCTGAGGGCAACGGAAGAGTTTGTCGGTCCTACGGCCCCGGGAGCTGGCGGTGACGACATCAGCGCGCGCAGCAATGGCAAGAGACGGATCACGGCAAAACGGAAGGGGCGGGGCGACCCAGCTGTGGCGCGGTGCTTCAGCGTCACAGCCGCGGCCGTGGCTTCCGGGCTGGGCTTTTGAACATGTCGCGCCAGCTGAGAACCCCCAGATTTGACCCTCGTGCGGGATTTCACATGGAGGGCAAGGACAGTGGCCCCTCAGTTCCGCAGGGCCTGCTGAAGGCAGCGAGGAGCAGCGGCCAGCTCAACTTGGCGGGAAGGAACCTCGGGGAAGGTGAGGTGGCGCGCAAACAGCCTCCTCGGAGGCCGGGTCCCCTGTGCACACACCCGTGCCACCGTCTCCTGAAGAGGCCCTGCTAGGACTGTGGCTATGACTTACACGGAGTGTTCGTTGGAATGTCCACAGAGCGTGGGATAAACATCGTAGCTTGAGAGTAAACTAGCTATGAGATAGATGATAGGCAGGTACTTTATTTGACCATCACCTTTCTCTTAATATAGTCTTAACCAGAGCCCCTTTGTGAGCTTAGAGGGAACACTTTCCTTCTCTGTAAAGACCCTCCTTTTTTCAGTTGAGAAGAATCCCAGTGACTAATAATGATCATATTTCCTAAGTAATGATTCAGAATAAATGCTGCACTATTAGAAGTAAAGTAAAAGATGTTAATCTATGCAAGTAGAAAAAATATTACGGAAGGAATTACTTGTCATTCCTCTCTCTGTCCCTGTTCACACACACCACAAAAGTACGTATACTTGGTAGTATGCAGAGTTGTACTTGTTGGGTCATTCACGGGTTTCTCAAGATGTTCTCAAATCCATACACTTTCCAGACTAGTTATTACTCGCTAATAATACTATCACTGCTTGTCATAGTTAGGGTTGCTGTGAGAAAACATCATGACCAAAAGCAACTTGGAAAGGAAAGGGTTTATTTAGCATCATCAAAGGCAGTCAGGGCAGGAAGCTAGAGACAGGAGCTGATGCAGAGGCCGTGGAGGGGTACTGCTTCCTAGGTTGATCCTCATGGCTTTCTCAGCCTGCTTTCTGATAGTCCCTTAGACCACTAGTCCAGGGAAGGAACCACCCACAATGGGCTGGGCCCTTGCCCATCAGTCACTAATTAAGAAAATGCCCTACAAGCTTGCCTACAGCTGGGTTTTATGCAGGCTGTTATTTAACTGATGTTCCCTCTTTTCAGATGACTTTAGTTTGTGTCGAGTTGACATAAAACTATCCAGCACAATGGTCATAGGAACAAAGATGGCAAAATACTGTAGACCATGTTTTAACATTAGAAAATATGTAACATAAGTATGAACATAGTGAATGGGATGAGGAAGAGGAAGGGAAGGGGAGGGGAGGGGAGACAGTATGCTGAAGGAAGATGTAAATAGAAAAGGATGCTATGGAAAAGAGCACAAAATTAAAAAAAAAAGATTTTTCTAATAGTAAAAAAAATCACAAACAAAATTAGATAAATGTAAGGAGAAGAAAAAACAAAACGAGTGTTTTCCTGTGTGTGTGTGTGTGTGTGTGTGTGTGTGTGTGTGTGTGATTACATATAGTATGTGTGCATGAAGAGGCCGAAGGATATTGGTTGTCCTGCTGCCACTTTCTTCTTTATTCCTTTGAGACAGGTTCTCATTGAAGCAATCCCCTTGTCTCTGCTCCACACAGCACTGAGGTTACTGGGACACAGGACAGTGCTCAGCTTTTTACATAGGTTCTGGAGATTTGAACTAAGAGTCAGTAAGTACTCTTACTTGCTGAGCCATCTCCCCAGCCCAAGAACATTTTGAAAAACAACAACAATAAAAAAAAATAATACTAAATGGGAGGTGGGGACGGAACTAAAAAAGCAAACAGACAACTGAGAAAGGAAAAGAAAGAAATTGTTGTAGTTAGGGTTACTATTGGTATGATGAAACACCATGACCAAAAGCAAATTGTAGAGGAAAGGGTTTTATATTGTCTATGCTTCCATATCACTGTTAGTCATTGAAGGAAGTCAGGGCAGGAACTCCAACAAACAGGAATCTGGAGGTAGGTGCTTATGCAGAGGCCATGGAGAGGAGCTGCTTACTGGCTTGTTCCCCAATGTCTTGTTAAAGCCTGTTTTCTTATAGAACCCAGGACGACCTGCCCAGGGATGGCCCCACCTGGCCCCTGCCATATCAATCCCTAATTAAGAAGATACCCTACAGGACTGTCTATAGCTAAATCTATTGAGATGTTTTCAACTGAGGCTTTCTCCTGTACAGTGACTCTAGGTTGTGTCAAGTTGACTTAAAACTAGCTAGCACAGAAATATTGCTCCCAAGTGGGGAGAAAAAACATAAACAATTTAGATGAATGTGGGGAAAGGAATAACAAACACAAAATTAAAATAGAGCATAGTAAAAATTCTTCCAGACAAACTTGCAGGAAAAAAAAAGATGAGATGTTGGAACAACTTTCTGCTCTTTTCCCATACCCTCCCCCTTTTTGAATTTCCAAAGGTTTTCTTCTATCTGTCTCTGTGGGATTAAAATCTGATTTCCTTATTTTGACTCTCCTTTACCATCTCATACAGAGGCAAGCCTCCATTCCACCATCCCACTGGGAAGTCTCTGGTAAATTTGAATGACAATGAAAGCAGGGCATAACCAGAGGTTGCCTTGAGTAATATTCCAAGTTCTGGGACAGCCTACCTATATCCCTACCTTTGTCCCGGGAGTGGAGGGTCTCTTTATACAGTTAGGCTACACAAGTGCAGAAGCAGTTTTGCTACCCCATGTTAACAAGCTTCTTCCTGAAGATTCAAGCTTTTTTTTTTTTTGGTCTCAGTGCAAGACTAGGGATAGAGTGTAGGGCCTTGCCCAGAGGCAAGCACTCTAGTGGAGCTTCCACTTCGTAGTGAAAGTTCTACACACTAAATTATAGGAATTACCTCAGTAGATTAACAGTTTTCTGTGATGGGTGAGAAACAGAATTGTGTCTGGTAAAATGGAGAGTAGCTGCAAGGGTCAGCTACCTTTCAGAGGCTGTATTGGGAAGTGGCTCTGCAGGGCATCCAGTGCAGTGCTGACACAGCTATTGAACCCTGGGTTCAGTTCCTTGATCCTCGTTTTTCTTACCTACAAAATGGGGATAGTAATAACACCCGTCTCGCGGAGTTGTTAGGACATTTTAGTGCTGTATTTTGTGTTTTCAGTGCTAGGAATCAAGCTCAGGGTCTCATGTAAAATACACATTTCAGTCTGTTTTTTTGTCTGTTTGTTGTTGTTTTTTTTCCCCAATAAATAAACTTACACTGTGTTTGTAATTTATTGATGTTTGGCTTATTGGAATTTAAATACTTTTTTGTTTTACATTTATTTATTTATCTGTACACTTAAGGGCAAGTCAGAGAACAACTTGCAGGAATTAGTTTTTGTGGTGATATTGTGCTCCCCAATATACCGTACACCTTTATAAATTTATCTGGGGTCAGAGGACAGAACAGCCACTAGACATAGAGGCCAGAAAATGGTGGCACACATGTCTTTAATCCTATCACTTGGGAGGCAGAGATCCATCCAGATCTCTGAGTTTAAAGCCACACTGCAAACAGCCAGGCATGGTGATTCACGCCTTTAATCCCAGGAAGTGATGGCAGGAAGCAGAAAGGTATTTAAGGCGTGAGGACCAGGAACTAGAGCTGGTTAAGCTTTTAGGCTTTTAGCAGCAGTTTAGCTGAGATTCTTTTTGAATGAGGACTCAGAGGCTTCCAGTCTGAGGAAACATGATCAGCTGAGGAATCGGCAAGGTGAGGTGGCTGTGGCTTGTTTTGCTTCTCTGATCTTCCAGCATTCAGCACAATACCAGGCTTCAGGTTTTTTTTTTTTATTAATAAGACCCTTGAAGATTCCTGCTACAGATTTTCTTCACCATGTATGTTCTGGGGTTCAAACTCATATGGCCAGGCTTGACAGCAAGTACTCTTATCCACTGTGATGGTTTGAATGAGAATGTCCCCCATAGATGCATATGTTTGAATACTTTATCCTCAGTTGGTGGAACTTAGGAGATGTAGCCTTGTTAGAGAAGGTATGTCACTGAGGGTGGGCTTTGAGGTTTCGAAAGACTCCTACATTACCAGTGTGCCTTTCTCTGCCTCATGGCTGTAGCTCAGGACTCAAGCTCTCAGCTGATCTTTTACTCTACCATCATGAACTCGGACCCTGTGAAACCATAACCCAAATTAAACACTTATGTTAATAAGTTGCCTTGGTCATAGTGTTTTATCACAGCAATAGAAAAGAAACCAATACACCCACTGAGCTGTCCCTCAGGCCCTGGGAGTTATTTGGGTCTATTTGTAAGCTGAATGTTCAGTGAGTGTGTCACTTAGTGTTCACTTCATTTTTATCTTTTTCCCTTTTCTTTTTGATGTTGTGGTGTTGGAGATAGTCCCTCAGTGTGTTTGGAGAATAAACGTGGACATTCCTGAGGAGGCTAATCAGAATCTTTCATTCAGTTCTACTGAACGGTGGTGGGAGCAGACAGATCTGACCAAGCTCATCATATCCAGCAATAAACTTCAGTCTCTCTCTGATGACCTCCGACTCTTGCCTGCCCTCACTGTTCTTGATGTAAGTTGACTGTAATTATGGTATCTTAGTTGAAAAGACTTAATTTGAGCCAAATGGAAGAGTTAAATTTATACTTTGCTAAACAGGAAATCTTCCTTGCTGAGCTTGTAGAATACAAGATAAATGACAATCTGATTCAGAAGGTTGGCTCTGTGTCTCCATGTCCACAGGCCTGGTGGAGAGCCTGTGATTAAATGAGTCAGCATATACAAATAGAACTGGCACTTGGCTTCTTTTTTTTCCTTGTTACCTTTTATTCTAGTTACTAAAGCAAGTATAGGACTCGGGCCTTTTACATTCTTGTTTTGTAACTTGTCCTCAGACAACTTGCCCTCAGACTGAAACTGTTCAACTGAATTTTTTATGTTTTTTTTTTTTTTTTGTTGTTGTTGTTGTTGTTTTTTCGAGACAGGGTTTCTCTGTGTAGCTTTGTGCCTTTCCTGGAGCTCACTTGGTAGCCCAGGCTGGCCTCGAACTCACAGAGATCTACCTGGCTTTGCCTCCTGAGTGCTGGGATTAAAGGCGTGCGCCACCACCCGGCATTTTTTTTTGGGGGGGGGGGTTTATGTTTTTAACTGAGTCTGATTTGTAGTGCAAGTTGTCCTGTACTGTGATAAGTGAAGTATAAAGGATTTATTTCAGAATCTATAGACTTTTAGTGTACTTGGCAATATACACAGTGTCCCTTCAGTTCATGTGTGGAAATGATGGATATAAGCAGTGCCATTCTTGGAGTCTGTCTTACTCTGAGGTTTTCTACTGTGAAGACAGTATGAGTCTGTGAGAATGTAAAGCTGTCTCCCAGCTTTTGTCTGTTCTTTGTGTAAGATGAGCAGACCATCAGAGCACTGCTGCCAGCTTCTACCTCTTGAGTTTTCTGAAACCCTACTCAGGTCAGGTTTGAGTTTGTCTCTTTTCATTTTGGTAATGTTTAAATTAATAACTTGTTACTTCACAATCTGAGTAGCAGTTTAGTCAGCACACATAGCAGATTACTAATCACCAAACACATTGAGTTTGAAGAGTTTAGTAAATAATTTTGTTCAGTGGCAAAGCTCAAATATTGCTAATTGTAAGACTAAGAATGTTGACTTTGTCTTGTAATCATTTTAGATACATGATAATCAGCTGACATCTCTTCCTTCAGCTATAAGAGAGCTAGACAATCTTCAGAAACTTAACATCAGGTAAAATGTGCAACCTGTTTCTTTCTTTCTTTTTCTTTTTTTTTTTTTTTCTTTTTTTTTTTTTTTGGTTTTTTGAGACAGGGTTTCTCCGTGTAGCTTTGTGCCTTTTCCTGGAACTCACTTGGTAGCCCACGCTGGCCTCGAACTCACAGAGATCCGCCTGCCTCTGCCTCCCGAGTGCTGGGATTAAAGGTGTGTGCCACCCCCGCCCGGCTATGTGCACCTGTTTCTAAGATTGCAGTTAAAGTGGTCTGAGCCTGAAATTCCTTTTCTTCACATAGAAAATAACTTGGAGCTTCAGTGTGGTCCAGTGGGAATCAGGGTTGAATCCCTACCAGTTGCTGGATTCTACCCCAGCACCAGAGGGAGAAAAATAAGACCAGATCTTTGTATCATCCCAGAAACTAGTTAAGAAAGAACAAGAATTTAATGATTCAGTTGTTTGTTTTTTCTCTTTAGAAGAATCTTGCTGTTTGGCCCCGTATTACCCCAAACCACTGTGCTCAGGGACTCCTGCCTTAGCTTCACAAGTTTGTGAGGCTGTACCCAGCAGCTTCATTTGTATATGTGTTTGGTTTTTACAATTTAGTATATCCTCTTTGATTTTACAGATTCAAGGCCAGTTGATTTTTATGTTTAGGAAATACTGTTGGCTCTGTTTAAGAAAACCATCAGAATATTAGGTTTTAAGTTACCCTGATAGCCTAAAAATCTAGGTATTACATGGTAGGTTAGAAATATTAATTATTTCATTAATAGTGAAGAATTTTATGCTTTTTTTAAAATTGATTTTGGTTTGTGTTTTTGGGTTTTGTGGTACTTATTGGAAAACTCAGGACCTTATATATGCTCAGCACCTGAGCTAAGCCCCAGCCTTCATGACCACACTGTTAGTAGTTAAATGTGTCCAAGCACCTTTGGGCTGCATAGACATGTTTCTAGTACTACATTGCTAATGTGTGTGAGGATAGGCACCCAAGGTATAACTAATCTTTTGCTGCTGGTACACATCCAGATTAAGAAAGTATCTTTGTCTTATCTATGTTATATAAATAATTCAAGCTCTGAGATTCTTTCAGAAGAACAAACACAAGGTACTTAAAGCATAGTGTGACTAACCTGTTTATAAAATAAATATAGTTACAGGTGTATTGGACATAATATACTTGAAGGTGTTTTTTGGTGGTACATTAACTAGGAGAGAAAACAACCCCTATAACAGTTTGCTAAAAACTTAATATTAATATACAGCAGCAAGACTACTGCATATGAAGCTGCACTACAGCCTCTTCCCCCCAGAAGCCAGGCATATGGGGCTCAAGGCAGGAAGAAAGAATTGGACAAGAAAAAGGGTGAGCATGGAGTAGGGTGGGCTTAGCCCAGCCAGGTAGAGTGATGGGTAAGAGGAAGTGCACTACATTTTATTCTGTACAAAGGTATTGCTGGGATTTGAACCCAGGAGCTCCTGTTTACTAGACAGGTGCTTTAACTAACTAAGCCATCGTACCAAGGCCTTACTCTTCTCTTAATTACCAGGAAGTATATTGTGTTTACTGGGACTGTTACATCAGTAGGTTGAGTGTCTCTTCAGCAGAGTTCAATTAAAAAGGCCAAGCAAGTATAGAATCAAATTGAGTATTACCAAACCTACCAGACCTGAAAACAGAAATACAACTTTTGTTTTGAATGTGAAATTAAAATCCATCCTTCATATCAAATACAGCTCAGGGGCTGGAGAGATGAGTCAACAGTTAAGTACATTGTGGTATTCTTCTAGAGGATCTGGGTTCAATTTCCAACAGCAGCTCACATCTGTCCATAATTCCAGTTTTGGAATATCCAACACTCTTCTGGCCTTAGTGCATACCAGACACACAGGCATATGCAGCAGAACACCTATACACATAAAAATAAATAAGTGTGCCGGGCAGTGGTGGCACATGCCTTTAATCCCAGCACTCGGGAGGCAGAGCCAGGCGGATCTCTGTGAGTTCGAGGCCAGCCTGGGCTACCAAGTGAGCTCCAGGAAAGGCGCAAAGCTACGCAGAGAAACCCTGTCTCGAAAAAACCAAAAAAATAAATAAAAAATAAAAAATAAATAAATAAATAAATAAACAAGTGTTAGAAAAATATTGCAGTTTCGTTGTAATGTGTATGTGACCATATTTTTTCAGGAATAATATAAAAATTTAAGAGTTCAATAAGTCCCTTTCATATTGCATGTTAAATAAGCAGATTATAAGCAGGCAACCAAAAGTTTACAAGTTATTTATGCTTACTTAAGAACATTTTTCATTGTTGGTTTTCTTTCAAACTGTAACTTTGTTGATTGAAATTTCTGCTGATGATTGTATATTTTGAAGATGTAGATCTTGATAAACACTTGAAGAGATAGCACCATTTGATTATTATGATGAGTCCATGTGGTTAGTTGACGAAAATGCCTTTGATAAGTATTTCTTATATAGTCTACCAAGTCACTCAGCATTTATTTTATTAACCAATAGCCATAACAAACTGAAAATGCTTCCTGAAGAAATTACAAGTTTAAAAAACCTGAAGGCACTTCACCTCCAACACAATGAGCTGACGTGCATACCTGAAGGCTTTGAGCACCTTTCCAGCTTAGAAGATTTAGTAAGTGATGATTCTTTGGTTTTTGCATGATTTGGTACTGGTGGGATTTTCACTAGGCTGAGGAAATAAATATGTGATTCAAATTATAGGACACAGACAGCTCATTTTGTGAGTAGCTTACCAGAAATTAATTTTAATTGGATTGCCAAATTACTAACAGTTATACTTCAGGAGTAGAATTTGGAAGAGAAACAATGGACATGACTTTGTTATTCAGACTTTTTTCTTTTATTTTTTGAAAAAGGGCATTCGATAATCATAACTTCAGTTCCAGAGTATCCAACACTCTCTTCTGGGTACCAGGGTGTAACTGAAGTTACAGATAGTTGTGAGTCATGTAGGTGCTGGGAACCAAACCTGGGTCTTCTTGAAGAACATTCAGTGCTCTTAACTGCTGAACGGTCTACCCATTCTCTATCCCAGAGGCTTTTATACCTTAATAGAGTAGAGGAAAGCAGTCTTCAAAGTATATCAGTTCTTTTTTTTTCCTATTCTCTCTATATTATATATTCTATTTTCTGTGTTTCCCAATGGCCCTGGCTTGCATATTCCAATCTCTTCAGTGCTCACTTTACTCCATTTTTCAAATTAGTACTTTTTCTGGCAAAGCTTTCATGCTGCCTGTTTCATCTTCCTTAACTGGAGTCAACCATAAGTCAGTGCAGTATTGTTTAATAATTTTAAGAATAAAAATCATAGACAGTTTGTATTGCTTTATATATGGTAAGGTAAGTAGGTCTGACCCTTAATAAAGTAAGAAATCAGTGCTTATGTAACAACAGGAAATTTGTCCTAAGTCATACAACTATAAAAGAATGAAATTAAAATTGAAAGATGGTAGTTTGCCTGTAGCTTGAGTTTGTCTGCCTTGCCCACAGTCAGGACAAATCTTTGTCACCCGCCAATCCCACAGCCGCTCAGACCCAACCAAGTAAACACAGAGACTTATATTGCATACAAACTGTATGGCCGTGGCAGGCTTCTTGCTAACTGTTCTTATAGCTTAAATTAATCCATTTCCATAAATCTATACCTTGCCACGTGGCTGGTGGCTTACCGGCGTCTTCACATGCTGCTGGTCATGGCGGTGGCTGCAGTGTCTCTCTGCCTCAGCCTTCTGCTTCCCAGAATTCTCCTCTGTCCTTGTCCCACCTACTTCCTGCCTGGCCACTGGCCAATCAGTGTTTTATTTATTGACCAATCATAGCAATACAGACATACAGACCGTCCCACAGCATTTGCCTCCAAAGCACATTCCTTTTTTCTCCTTTATAACAGGATGAGAGTCTACTGTAAGGTGCTTCAACCGAAAGGCTCAGTCCTCTCACTGAGAGGTTAAAGCCCGTAATATGTGCTCTCATTATTTCATACTGGGTTCTTGGGGAAAACTGATTTATCATTTTAGCCTTAAGTTTTATTTCTTATTAATGCAAAAGTTATTTCTGAGTGTTTAAGTATTTATTCTATATGTATACCTTCCTTCATCTGTCTGTCATATGTGTTTGTCTTTAAAATTGAAAATTGTCTTTCAGTGTGATCGTATTGGAAGAATGGTTTGGGAAGTAAAAGGCATTTGTAGATAAAATGAAAGAGGGAACCATCAGACTTTCATATAAAATTTTTAATTTTGTAAGTTAACTATAGAAAAATTTAAAATATATTTTTATTTCATGTGTGTATTTTTGTGTGAGTGTATACCACATTTATGCAGGTGCCGAAAGAAGGTGTTGGAGTCCTTAAAGATGAAGTTACAGGTGGTTGTGGGTGCTGGGAATTGAATTGAGTCCTCTGAAGAGCAGCTAGCTTGCTCTCTTGACTGTGAGTCATCTTTCCAGTTCCAAAAGTTGTGGGTTTTTTTTTTTTTTTTTTTATTAAAGGGCATAACTTAGAGGTGAAAATTAAAAAGAAACCTTGTAATAAGTGAAGTTTTCTCTTTCTACATAATGTGTTACCAGAGGCCATTTGCATAATGAAAGGATATGTCAATTGAGAATTTTTCTTAAAGATTCAATATTAAATAAAATATCAATGTGGAAAATACATCAAAACAGATTAAAATATAAATACCTATAATCATCTAGGCTAATATTTCCTGACATGTAGAACTTGTTTAGCCCAACAGTGCTAAGTAAACATTTGTTGAAAGAATGGGTTAGCATAAATATGGATCAGCTTATATATCATATTTGCTTTTAAAAAATTGTTGTAAGTGTATGATGTTTTGCCTGCGTGTACGTCTCTGTACCGCATGTGTGCCTAGTGCCTCAGAAACTAGAAGTGGAACTGGAGTTACAAGTGGTTGCGGGCTGCCATGCAGGTGCAGGGAATAGAACCTGTGTCCTCTGCAAGAGCAACAAGTGCTCTTAACTGCTGAGACATCTCTCCAGCTCCAAGTGTTCTTATATAATAATAATTTGACCATCTTACTACTATTTAGAAGTTAAAAGGGATTATTAAAATAATTTGAGTTCTTCACATAATTTTGGAATTTCTTTGTTAGGAACTCTTTCAGTAATTAGTTCATTTTGGATTAATTTTGGAATTATGAAAAGACTGTAAAAATACAGTAAAGAAAGTTCCCAAATGTCCTTCAGCCTGACTTCCAATTTTTTTTTTTTTTAGAATATCATATTCTTTGAAAGTTTTATACATGTATACATTATATCATTCTACCCACTTCTTCCTCAGTGTCTCTGAGCTTTGAGGGCAACGATATGTTGTATATGTCTCCTTCATGGCTTAGCACTCATTTTTCTCAGCACTTTGACTAGTTGTGTTTATATTAACTGTTGCCCACTGCAAGAAGCTATTCTATTCAAGATTGAGAGTAGCACTTATCTATGATTATAAACATTTAGAAGTCAGTTTAACAGTGTGGCCATTTAGCACAATAACAGTAGTAAGTTCCCCTACCTCACTCCCAGAGCCTATGACCTCCCCAGCCTTGGGCTTTTGACCATGTTTACAATGCTAGCATGAATTCTCTTCCACGGAGCAGGTCTCATATCCAAGCATAAAGCTGTTGTGACCTTCATAGCAGTCAAGCCTCTACTGTAGGTACATCTTGCCTAGCAGGTCAGTATTGCAGTATGCAGGGTCCAGTATTGAGTAAGCTCATTGTATCCTTTCTTCCCAGTGGTTATACCTTCTGGCATTCTGAAAGCTAGCCAACATGGAGGAAGTTTCCTATTCAGTCCAGAATATAATTATATTTTTTTACTTAGCTTACACAGTACTGGTTTTTTTTGTAAGACTTTTCATACATCCTAGTTTTGTTTAGAACCCTTCCCCACCTCTCTGCTTCTCCATCACCCTTCCCTATCCTCACTTAACCATTTAACTTCCAGATTTCTCTTACCTTCTTTTGAATCACATGTTCTACTGCAGAGGGATTGCATAGTGAGGTAGGTATGACTTCAGATTAGTAGACACTGTCATGTAAAATTCTTTTGAAGTAAGAATTGATTTTAATTTCTGCTCATGACTTTCATGGAGACATAGTGGACCTGCAGGTGCTGAAGAGGAGCATTTGAATGAATCCTGGTTTATTAGACAGTGGCTGAAGTTGAAAAATACCTGTTCCAATGAAGTTATCTCTCATGTTAAAATTGCTTCATAACTCTGAAATATCTTTCATGGGTATCTATTTACTGCTATTTACTCATTTATGGATTCATTCTGTCCTTTTTTTTAAAGGATCTTTCAAACAATCGTCTTGCAACTGTGCCTGCTGGTTTTGCTTTGCTGTCCAGTCTGCTGCGACTTAATCTTTCCAGTAACCAGCTGAAGAGTTTGCCAGCAGAAATAAGCAGAATGAAAAGTAAATCTCTATATTAAATACTGTATGAATTCAAGGATAATGCAGCTTTCTTTTAGAAAAATAATATAATTATAAAGAAAGTAATTTTTTTGTTGTAAATGCAAATGTTCCTTAGTAAGATTTTCTCCAGACCATTATATCTAGGGTCTACCTAAAGAATGACTACCAAAAGACATGTAGACATATGACACAGTGAAAATGTGACTGGGAGTAGAGGAAAAGTACACACTGGGAAATTGATGAAGATCTGCTTCATGCTGTTTCAGTGTGTTTACTCACCATCCTTTGCTGTCTCCACCTGTGATGTATGGGATATACCTGTAACTTCTCCGTGCCTTGGAAGTAATGATACCATGTGGGAGTCCTGCTTTGCCTGAGTGCCCAGATTGTTAATCCTTTTTTTAAAATAATTAACTATCAAAAGTTAAATGCCAGTTTAGAGTGTTGCAGAGGTAACATTAAAGGACACAGGTACATTTTGGTGCCTGTTTATTTGTATTCTTGACTGTCTCATAGCTCTTAATTTAGAGTGTAAAACTTTTTTTGTTTAAAGGCAGAAAACATAACATGGTTAGTATTTCTGGGCTCATGACTGCACTACACCACCTTGAAGGATATAGTTACCTTTCCTAGAATTTGACAATTAACCTAAAATTTTTCTTTCAGGATAAAGATAACTTCGCCCATACCCAGCAGGAAGCAATTTTAAGAATACGACGCCCACATTCCCAAAGAGGTGGTGTGGGCGGGTGGTTTTTTGGTCTTTTTAATGGGTTTTGGGTCTGGGATAATTTTCATTGTTTAGGGGGGTTGGTTACAAGTTGTTGTCAAGGGTTAGGAAAAAGGCTAAGCAAAGGAGATTAGATTTAAGGTTCTTGTTTAAAAAAAAAAAAGAAAGAAAAGAAAAAGACAATTACTAGTTTTAAATACTTTACATTGGATTGGATTATTTTATATTGTATATAAATTTGAAATTGATATTGTTAGAAAATGCTATATTTATATTTCTGAGTGTATTTATACCATTCATTTAACAATGTAATGCAATTTTCTGATCTTTGAATGTTATTATTACCAACTATTAGGATATAAAGAAAGTTAGTAGTTAGACATTACAATAGAACTTGTAGTCATATTAGATATGTTTTAGAAATTGAGCAGATATATTTTAGACAGGTCATCTTCAAACCCTTCAGAGATCTACAGAATATGGCATTTAAAATGTTTTAATAACTTAGAAATTTTTCTTGTTTGAGACATGTCGGCTCCTGGCAGTACCAATCTACTTCAGAGAAAATATGGGCATTGAAGAAACTGCATATGGAGTTAACTTTCATTGTGGCAAAAGTTAGCCACTGGACAACAAAGTATCCTCGAATCAACAGGACAAAATGGAAAGACAGAACACGAAACAAAGGACTACTGATTCTTGCCAAAACAAGTGTGGTTATGGCTTTATCAAAAGGCATCTTCTGAGGCCAGGACAATATGGCCCCCTCCCTGAAGTGGCCTTCACAATCCAGAAAAGGTACAGTGCCCTTTTCTTCGAAGGCAGCTGAACAGGCAGTGGGCCAATGGCTTCTGTTTTGCAATGGAACAGCAGCTGAAACAGTTATTCTTGAAGAGTAACTAAACTCACACCTCTCAATAGTAGACTGGCATTTAATAGAGGGATGTGGAGAAGAAGGGGATGCTGAGATGAAGCCATATATACACAGCCAAGAAGAATGGACAGCTGAATTAAAAAAACCATCAACAATTTCCAGAATTTAAAATCCTGAATCATGACATGACACTAGTGGAATTCAGGTGTTTCTGGTACGTGGACTGCTCTCACCCAATGTGAGGTTGAACTGTTGACCTTGTGTACATCCTATTTCACAAATGAGTCTGTCAGATATGCTAAGCCTATAGGCTGAAGATGATGCCCCAACACTGCGGAGAAACCTCAGGTGACTGTCCAGGCAGCTGGCTGTTTCTGTCAACTCACAAATTTTTTGGAAGTTGCTTGCATGCACTTCCTGTTTTTATTTTTGTTAGCTAATATTATTTCCTTCTTGGGTCTCTGAGGGAGTTGAAGATTAGTTAGTTTGAAGATTAGTTAGTTATAGTTGAAGATTAGTTAGTTATAGTTGAAGATTAACTAGGATAGAAAGTGAATTAGATACATTTTGGACTTACCAAAATAGGATAGATAATGGAATTATTTTCTCTGATTTGTCAAATACAAATGGACTAGACATTGTTTAGGTATTTATTACTTGTATATATTGTATATAGTTATTGTACTTTTGTATACAGTTTTTCTTTTGTTAGTTATAATATTTTGCTTTTTTTTCTTTTTATTAAAATAGAAAACTGGAAATATGGTGGTATTTTATTTGTACTGAAATGTGATTTTAATTGTATGTTAATAAATAAAGTTGCCTGGGGGTCAGAGCTATTAGAGCCATAGACAGAGCGTGGCGGTGGTGGCGCACCCCTTTAATCCCATAGATTTCTGTGTGTTCAGGGATACAGCCAGCATTGGAGACATACGCCTTTAAGACCTGGGGGGCTGTACTTACAGGCAGTGACGAGGCAGTCATGTGTTTGGGTTTACAACCAATGAGAAGGCAGAACAGAAAAACTATTTAAAAACATACACACAGGAAGTAGCTCTCTTTTAGGGAAGCTAGGAGCACCGGAGGAGGTAAGATTTTAGCTCTGAGCTCTGACCTCTTGGCTTTCTCTTTTACATTGGTTCTGTGTTTCTTATTTTAATAAGACGGTTGGTTACACCTCTACCACCTATTGTCTGTTTACCATAGTTAGTCTTTTGCTAATAATCTATAAGATTTTTTCGAGAAGATATAATTATATTATATATTGAGAAATTGATAAGGATTTTGAGCTATGCTATCTCATGTAACTCAGGCTAGCCTCAGACGTGGCCTTGATCTTTCTGCTTCCACCTAGTGCTAGGATTACACAGGGCAGTTGCCATGCCCCGCTCCTGTTCATATTTTTACTTATCTATTTAATGAAAGAAATCATAGATGTGATTTTTCTACAATTGATTGTACATAAGTTTGAATTAAATTGTAAGTCTTTAATGTTTCACTTTAACTCTGCTATTAAAGAAATTATTTTGGGCAGGTCTTGACCTTAGATACCGGTACTTATTTTTTCCATTTTCAATAATGTTACTGCAACAAACTGTATCCGAATTATTTGCCACGCTAAACTAAGCAGTATGTAACAAGAGGGACAATGTAAGGAACATGGCCTCTTTTTCCCTCTTTCCCCACCAAGATCAAACTCAGAACTTTATGTGTGCTAGGCAACTGCTACCACTGAATCAGCCAGAAGGATATTTTTTGTTTTGTTTTGTTTTCATAACTGGAGCATGTCAAGACAGCAGCAGAGCATCTGAGCTCATACAGCACCCTGATGACTCCTTGACTATGAGTTTCTGTTCTCAGCCATGCTGCAATGTCTTCCTTCTGTTCACACAGGACATCTGTTTGTTATTCGTTACTGGTGAACAGAGCCCATTCTTACATTCATGTTATGCTGTGTAACTAGATGCTGTTTCTCTTGTTTGCCATTGTTTTAGTCACAGTAGTTCTGTTAGGTAAATGAGATAGGATTTTTTTTTCCACTTTAAGGACTGGTAATTATGGGATTAGAAATTAAAGTTTAGAGCTGAGTCCTGCTGCACTGCTTTATCCCTCAGGCAGTGCTCCTGATCTGACCCCGACTTTACAATACCTTTCTCTCTAGATTTTGTTTATTTGTGTGGTGTTCTGTGTGTCTGTGCATCATGTTTGCAGAGGTCAGAAGAGAATGATGGGTCCCTTGGAACTGGAATTATGGGTGGTTGTGTGTCACTGTGTGGGTGCTGAGAACTGAACTGAACTTCTGAAAGAGCAGCCAGTCAGTGCTGTTAACCGCTTAGCTATCTATCCTGCCCCTACAATAAACTTTTGTTTATAGAATTTTTTAGATTTGAGTGGAAGTGATCCGTATCACTTCACCATATTTTTCTCCCTCACTATTCTGGTCAAGTAATAGATAAACTGTTGGGGCAGGCAGGGCACTCAAAAATATTAAACTTTTAAAAGTATAAACTTTTATTAGAAGTTAAAAATTATACTACTTTTTTTTTTTTTTTTTTTTTTTGGTTTTTCGAGACAGGGTTTCTCCGTGTAGCTTTGCGCCTTTCCTGGAGCTCACTTGGTAGCCCAGGCTGGCCTCGAACTCACAGAGATCCGCCTGGCTCTGCCTCCCGAGTGCTGGGATTAAAGGCGTGCGCCACCAACGCCCGGCTAAATTATACTACTTTTTAAAAAAAAGTAGTTAGCATCTTCGTATACTAAAAAGGAATTGAAGGTGGCATATCAGTGTAGTTTTGGATTATGTTAAAATTGACAGCTTGAAGTTAGGAAAATAAGTTGCAGAATGCATAATTGTCTATTCTAGTACAATTGGAGGGTTGAGGATGAATTTTTTGAAAAACATTTTCAGTCTTAAACTGGAAAAATCTATAATAGAGTTAAGGGAGAAAAATTCCTTTTTAAATCCTTAAAGAATACTTTTTTTTTCTTTTGAAAAGAAAGACACATCAGGCAAGAATGATGGCATGCTTCCACAGTCCCAGCCATCAGGAGAGTGAGCCAAGAGGTTTGGGAATCCAGATCTGAGCCCAGCTTAGACTATGTAGTGGGGAGGACAGCTACCCTGTCTCCAAAAACAAACCAATGAATGAAGAAGAAATATCCAGGAGATGAAGATGCTGAAAGTAAAGACATTCTTGACATACAGGGTTTGATCGTGTTGGGCAGATTAGCTTAGCTATTAGGGAGAACATGTTGGAGCTAGGGAGATGCTCAGTTGGCAAAATGTTAGTATACAAACATGAGGTTCTGAGTTTGAATCCCTGGCACACATGTAAAATCTCTGTGCAGGGGAAGTGGTAACAGGAAGACTGGGACTCAATGGTCTAATTATTGAGGTCCTGGTTCATTAAGAGACACTGTGTTAAAAAAGAGGTGGGAAAGATAGAAGATACTGAACAGCAACATCTGTTCTTCACATGCACAAGCCTATGTACCTGTATGCAAATATACATGTGTACATTACACATAAAATTGAACACAGAGAAGACTGAGAAAAGGAAGAGACAACATGGATAGATAAAAGAATGGGAGGGAGTATATAGAAATGAGAAAAGGAAGAGACAACATGGATAGATAAAAGAATGGGCAGGAGTATATAGAAATCCAAGGCTTGCATAAAAATAATAATGTGTCTAAGCCACTACTGGCCATAGGATAGGCCTATCACATTCCCTCATTCAACAAGTATACATGTATATTTAGATGTCTTTAGTAACTCTAAGCTTTTTTAAAGAGGAGTAATTGAGAGCAGTATAGCTCATACCACTTACATACTTTAGAGTAGTTTAGTAGGGTACCTGTATTTTTAACTGTATTTCAAAGGTGGTTTGAACTAGTCAATATTGATTTTAATATTACCATTTCTCTTTAATTAAATGTAAAAATCAATTTTCATTCATTTAGTTCTAGGACACATACATGCTTTTGATTGTCATATCTATAGGAACAGGCTCAGAAGTCCTCATTGTGACATGTTTATTGTGATCTGATATTTTTTTGTGTTAAAGTATTTTTTATTGTCTTTGAATATGTATTGTAGGATTAAAGCATTTGGATTGTGATTCCAATCTCCTCGAGACTGTGCCCCCTGATGTGGGCAGCATGGAATCACTGGAATTGCTTTATTTGCGGAGGAATAAATTACGTGTTCTACCTGAATTTCCTTCTTCTAGGCAACTAAAGGTACTTTTTAGTTAATACTTACATCATTGAATGTTTTCCAAAAGTTATTTATGAAATTGTTGTTTTTTAAAAAGTAGCTTTGATCATAAGTATTGTATGAATGGTATTTTTTCTTTGTTGGTATCTTTCAAAATTTTAGTCTACTACTGAGAGTACTGATAATTTGTTGATAATGAAAAGAAATCATTTTTCAGGAGTAGGGATTTGTGTAATTCATGTGGTAAGTAGTTTGTGACTTAAGCCTTGTAGTGAGGTGAGGTAAGGTGTTCTGCTGGGCTGTACTGAGAGAAACCCATAGCTACAGCAGGGGAGATGTGGGCCTCATTCTTTAGGTTGCCACCTTTCAGGTTTTCCTGATTGCAGTGACATTTCCAGATTAATCTTTTGACCCTTAGTGTACCACTCATGCTGCCTCCTGGGTTTGCTGTGCATTAGTTCTCTTTTGGTGTCAGGAAAGTTTCTTTTAAGTAGAATCATGGTGGTGAATTTTTAAAAGTGCTAGAAAATTTCATTCACTATGGCAAATTTTTATTGCTAATTTTAGATTATGTTAGGAAAGTGATGTATGTAATGGTCTCTAGTGATAATTCGGTAACATACTTGTTACCATGGAAACAGCTTTGAATGTTTTGAAACTAGTTTTTCATCAGTATTATGTTTAGATTTATACTTTTATTTCTGTAAATGTAATTAATAAAGTATTTCTCGCTTTAGTGTTGTAAAGAATATTTCTGCCAGGTTTAACAATAATTATTTTGAGATTGTCAGAAAAATGTTTTCCTTTCATCATATTTTAGCTTTAAAATGGCTTATATCTAATACCATGATAATTACAATGTTGATTTTTCTCTGTGTTGCAATGATTTAAAACTAAGAGTATTCACACTTGTTTTCATTCTTTAGTGTAAAGCTGAATGAAATTTCTTATACGTGGTTTCATAGGAATTGTACCTAGGTGAAAACCAGATCGAAATGTTAAGGGCAGAGCATCTTCAGCACTTGCAGGCCATCCTTGTGCTGGACCTAAGGGGCAACAAACTGCGGTCTGTTCCTGAGGAAATGGCCCTGTTGCAGTCTTTGGAAAGACTTGACTTGAGCAACAATGATATTAGTAGGTATGCTTAAAGATTAAATGGCTAGAAATTAAAATTGATTCTGCATTGGATTGTAATTAGATTTGTAATCTTTTTTAAAAAACTATTAGTTATGTATTGAGCTCATACTATATACAGAGAAAGATTAGTTTTCTTCCTTGGCAGCCAAGTTAATTCACTAATGAAGGCTGATGTGTAGACACATTTCAGAACTTTTTTTTTTTCTTCTAAGACAAGGTTTCTCTATATAACAGTCCTGGCTGTCCTGGAACTCGCTTTGTAGACCAGGCTGGCTGAGATTGCTCATAGCTGGTTGTTTTAGCATCTCTCTGGGAACACTGGGCAGATAGAGCAGATACTTTATAGTGCATGTCTTTTAGCAGCTTTAGTATGAAGTTGGAAATGTATCTGACTGTCCCTTTGAGTGTTTAGCATTTGAAGGGAAATATTTAGGTCTACTCATGGCTCTTCCTTGAGATGATTACATGATATGTTGTTGTCATTTGTTACTTTGTAGTCATGTCTTTGATTGTGTTAGACTTACTTGTACTGTTTACCTGAAATCAATCTGTTCTGTAGTCTGCCCTGCTCATTGGGAAACCTTCATTTGAAATTCCTGGCACTAGAAGGAAATCCTTTAAGAACCATTCGAAGAGAAATTATAGCTGTAAGTACCATTAGAATTTAGCACCTAATTTTTAAATTAAAATTCAGGTATATGTGTTGATGCACAAAACTTCCAAGTGTGCCTTGCTAACAGTGAGCCTGTCTTCACCTTTCAGAAAGGAACTCAAGAAGTCCTAAAATACCTGCGAAGCAAGATCAAAGGTATTGCCATTTCCTCCTATATTTTGAAGGGATATATAAAAAGAGATTATGTTAACAGAACATGAACTTAAATGTTCTCTGGATATGGATATTAGAGGAAGAGTGTCTGGCATTTGTGGTTCGAATTCTGTATTCGTACAGGCTATCACATATAAAAGTGCTTGAGAGACTGGAGAGAGGACTCAGCAATTAAGAGCACTTGCTGCTCTTGTAGAAGACTCGGGTTTGTTTCCCAACATCTCCATGGCAGCTTACTAGGGGAACCAATGCTCTCTTCTGGTCTCTGCAGGCACCAGGTATGCCCATGGTACACATACATACATACAGGCAAAATGCTTATATACATAAAAGAAAAAATAAAACATTTTAAAAAAATTCTTGAATTCATAGTTGTAATACTGTGTCCTTTGCATTTGTGTTGAAATCTATTAGCTATTAAGTGTCATTACAAAGTTTAATTTTTTTCCTTTATTTTTTTTATTTTATGTATACAGGTGTTCTGCCTACATGTATATGTATGTATGCCAGTGTGCATGCAGTTACTGCAGAGGCCAGAGGAGGGCTTGGGTTCCCTGGGAACTGGAGTTACAGATGATTGTGAGCCATTGTGTGGGCTCTGAGAACTGAGTCCAGGTCCTCTGCAAGAGCAGCCAGTGCTCTTAACCACTAGCAGAGCATCTCTCCAGCCCCTAATAGAGTTTAGTGAGTATCTAGCACTATAGCTCTGCAAAAGGAGTAAGCTTTACTTTAAAAAAGCTTATACTCTAGGTTCTGACTTAAGAATATATGGGTCGGATTTCAATGTCCCCTCTCCACTCATGGCTTTAGTCAGCTAATGGTAAAAGTTATATAGAAAAGCATTAACACACACCAAAGATGAGAGCAATGAAGTCAGTTTGGTTTTAATGATATACAAAGTTTTTTATTGTTTGAGACAGTGTCATTATGCAGTCCAGACTGTCCTGGAACTTTATGTAGATGAGGCTAGCCTCCAACTCATAGAGAGCCTCCTGCCTCTGCCTCCCAAGAGCTGAGAATAAAGGCCCCATTGCTAACTTAATATGTTAGTGATGGTATGATATATCTCAGCTTGTATTTCATGTTCATCATTTTAGTGTAAACTTGAGATTGAAGAAAAAAGTAATTCTGCTAATGTATCACTGTGTAACAAACCACCCCAGAACTTCACTTGTTACTGTGTGGGTCACACACATCCCATGTACATGTGTGGAGGTCAGAGGATAGCTTATAGGAGTTCGCTTCTTCCACCATGGCAGTTCCAGGGATCAAACTCAGGCTTGGTGGCAAACACATTTCCCTGCTGAGCCATCTTGCCAGCCCCAAAGATTGGTGTTGTTTGTTTGTTTTCTTGGGTGCTTGGTTTTAAATTTTTACTTATTATTCTGTATAGGATGGGAAGCTCTTATGTCAAGGTCAAATGTGACTTTTAGGACTATTCTTTCCTTTCAACTTTAAATGGGTTCCAGGTATGGTTAACAAGTTTGTGTCACAAGCTTATTTTACCTACTGAGCCATCTCACCAGCCCTCAAATTTTTATAGATAAAAAAGCAAGGCTTGGCATATTGGTGCATACCTGCAGATGCATCACTTGGGAGCAGAAGTCTTAGGGTCAGGTGTGAAAGTCCTCCTTCCCTGCACAATGCTTTCTTGGGTAAGTATAGGGCCAACTTGCGTCACTTGGGAGCAGAAATCTTAGGGTCAGGAGTGAAAGTCCTCCTTCCCTGCACAATGCTTTCTTGGGTAAGTGTAGGGCCAACTTGTGCTACTTGAGACCTGTCTCAACAACAGAAAGCCACGTGAACTTCGCAGAGATTCCATCCAGTCACAGACATATTTCCATGAAATAACCTCTATTTATATGTGAATAAAGAAGCCACATGTACAGCTTTCTTCTTTCCAGAAACCACATAAGCAGAAAAGTTGAGAGTTCAACTTTAATCCCAGCACTCAGGAGCCAGAGGCAGACAGATCTCTATGAGTTTTCATCTACACAGTGAGTTCTAGGCTAGTCAGGCCTACACTGTGAGATCCTATCTTTTTTTTTTTTTTTTTTTAAATGGAAGTTGAAAATAACTTATCTTAGTTCATTTGGACTGCTGTGGTAGATTACCATGTATTGTATGACATAAGTAAGAGAAGTTATTATAAATACTGATTGTTTTATAGAGATTGGAGCCAAGCTGAGGGCAGTTGACTTAAGGATTTCTGGATTAGCTGTGTGAGCACAGTATAACCTGAATTCCTAAAAATAGGTTTGGGATGCAGAAGATGGTCAGTATTACAGGATGTGTGAACAATCCACTATTGCTGGTTTTGAAGATGAAGGAAGAAGGCTGTGAACCAAGGGATGTGTGTGTCTTCTAAAAGCTGGAAAGGGAGGAAAACAAATTCTCCCCTAGTGGGAAGGTAGCTCTGTTCCCTTTAATCTTCCCAGACCCATTTTAGAATTGTGAAGACCCTCCTCAAGAGTTTATGTTTTAAATGACTGCCATTCATTGAGCACTGGCTATGCAAAAATGAAGTCCTGGGTCTTATTTTCAGCTCTGTAAAACATTCAGAGTAAATGAAAAACAAATGCCACTTGAGTTTATGAAGATCTGTGGTTATAAAGTAACAACAGAACTGCCTACAAGTTGTTAGTGAATGGTGCAGTTTGTATTCTATTTTCAGTTGCATTGAAGGCTTGTGCTTATGAGCAGTATTGGAGCCATCATCACATTCTCAGACTTAGGGCAGAGCCGACCAGCATGTTTTTTCGCTGAGTATTTTTTGGTCTTTTCTACTCCCAGTTCCTTGTACTGTGACAGCCAGAACACAGAAGCATTGTCACAGTTCACAGGGTAAGCCCGGTGTAGTGGCACCCACCTTTAATCCCTATACTTAGGAGGCAGAGGCAGGCGGATCTCTGTGAGTTCAAGGCCAGCCTGGTCTACAGAGTGAGTTCCAGGACAACCAGAGCTTTTACTGAGACCCTGTCTTCGAATAACAGCAACAAAAACAAAATAGTTTGTGGAGTAAATGAATAAATCTGTCATAGTGAAGTCTAGACATAAAATTGCTACTACCTATGCATTACTGACTTATGTGTATTTTTTTTCTTTCTTTTTTTTTTTTTTGGTGATTGAAAAAAAAATCCCTCCTTCTTAGGCCTTTCAGAAAATGACTATCTATTTTTCTTTCCCTTCAACAGAGGATAAATCAAACATTGACACAGTCTTCAAAGTGAAATAGGTTTATAAAGCTGGCAAATTTTTTTAATTTTTTTTTTTTTTTATAAGAACCTCTAGGTTCTCACTTCTCATTTCCCCTCAGAGCATTACTGGCACATTTAAATTGCATGGATTTCTACTCTTCCCATGAAAATAGGCTTTCAGCTGTGTCTGTCACTCTGTGTGCCCTGTATACCCTTTTGGTCTATTCTTTGAGTTCTTCCTTTGCCCTCCTTTCTCACCAAATGAATGACTGGAAATAACCTTTCAGTGTCTTTCTCTCTAGATTTACAGGAGTCCTCTTTTTCAACCATATTCCCGTCAGCCACTCCTACTTTTTTTTTTTTTTTTTGTAAACATAAAGTTATAATTCCCATTTTATTTTTTCAGTTTTTTTTTTCTGTCTTTACCAAGTTTCCTCTTTACATGGGCTTTGGTATAGGTCGTGGTGTAGCAAGTTTAATTCGTGGTGGGGGTGTTTGGTCCTTCGGGGCTTCATGAATCAAACTCCAGACTTCCTTGCTGTGAATGGCACAGCTCACACAGTGATGCAGCTTGACACAGAGCTTGGAAACCACACAAGCAACGATGACGCTTGCTTCGGTAATGTTCCTGACGGTAGTGGCCTGTACAGTGCTTCGAATGACCAACTTCTTAGCGACCTTGTCTTTGGTTACTCACTGGGCACAGTTCATGATCGAATTGGCTGCACATAGCTGTGGCCCTTTTTGGAAGACTGTTGTTTCTTCTTTTGTTGGTCATCTTGGAGCCAACACCCAAAAGAGCACGACTTACACTTTTAACAAGTTATCTCCCTGGAAGCTTAAAGTTCTTGCCCACTATTCTGAAATTGTATTCATTGTATTCATTTAGTGGGTCTTTTCAATTTGAAAAAATTTTTTCTTTCTTTCTTTTTTCCCTGCACAAGGTTAAAACAAACAACAAACAAAAAACTATGTAAAGATATATAGTGAAAGTGAATGTATTTTTCACACTCTTTGAGGCTTTCTTATCCTGACTTACATTAACTCTTTGGAAATGGAGAATTTTGATATATAATCAACAGATTTTCTTAATGATTTAATATTATGCCTTCTCATGTAATTTTGTCAATACATTACATATTTTTTACAGTCATATGACCAGGAGCTGGAAAGATGGCTCAGTGGTTAAGAGCACTGACTGCTTTTCCAGAGGATAAGGGTACAATTCTAGGCACTCACATGATGGCTCACAACTGTGTAATTCTAGTTCCAGGGGATCTGATGCCCTCTTCTGAACTCTGATAGTACTACATGCAGGCACAACATGCATACACATAAAAATTGAAATTAAAAAAAAAATTAAAGTTATAAAGGAATATGACCAAGCTGCTAGGGAAGTTCTAAATAACAAAGCACTTAATTAATACTAATGCTTCTCTTGGTGTCTTTTTATTTCTGTTGATGCTGTCATTTGTTCTGTTTTTACGAGTAAAGTATTCATGTTGTGTTTGCATGGGGCATAACCATTTTCTCAAAGTAGATACCGTTGATTCACAGTAATGTACATACATACCTTTTAATTCTTGATTAATGGGTAACTGATACAGTTAATGCAAGAGAAATGCACTTGCTTGTCTAGCATATTCCACAAGTGTTCATAGGACGACTCAGGACTGACACAAGGTCAGTGACACTGTTAATTCTTTGGGTTGTTGTGTGTGTTTTATGTTGTTTATTTGTTCTCACTATGTAGCTCAAGCTGACTTTGAACCCACAGAAAGCACCTGCCTCCAACTCTGGGGGCGTTAAACATCTGTACCATCTGGGTTAGCTGTTTTTTGTTGGTTTGTTTGTTTGTTTGAAATGGGGTCTCCTTGTATAGGCAGGCCTCCAATTTTCCATGCAACTGAGTGTGGCCTGGGCTCTGGAAAGCTCTGGGATTGCAGCCTCCACTCCCACAGCCTCCTGCTTTTGCTTTCCTTTGCCTATTACTCATATGAGTGAACTCTGGGACATCCCATCCTTAATCTTCAAGTCTTAATGAAACCATTTCTTAACCACCGAACCACCTTTCCAGCCCCAACAGAACCATGCCTTTACGTGTGTAGGCTTCTGTTTTGCTGCTGCTTCAGTGGCTTTTGTTGCTTTTGCTGTAGGATGGCTGTCGGTTTCTGCTTAGTAAGATAGTGGAATGTGTGAGTATATGTGCATGTCAGGAAAACACCTTGGCATTTGCCTATGAAATCATAGTGGTATAATATCCAAAAGCTTCATTGTACAAATTGCCAGATTTTAAATGATTGGAAATAATTACCTTTATTGTATCCTTAATGAAAAGATAAGTATATTATCTGGTAGACATTTGAAGGAAACAGTGTTTTTCTGATGTTGACAGGGTCCTTCCACTGTGCCATATTTTGCTGAAGAAAAAGGATTTCTTATTAGATGCTGTAGTTACAAAGATTCTTTCTAAAGAAATAGCTAAATTTCCCTAAAGTGGGATGATTTTGGATGATATGGGTGGACAGCATTTGAAGCCACCCTGCAGTACTTTATTTTTTTATTAATATATTCTTAAATGAGGTCTGAGTTATTGAGAGTAAAAATATATGACTATTGGGGCTAGAGAGATGGCTCAGCAGTTAACAGCACTGGCTGCTCTTCCAGAGGACCTGGGTTCAGTTCCTGGCACCCACATGGCAGCTCCCATCTGTCTGTAACTCCAGTTCCAGGAGTTACTATAATATCTATCTATCTAGAAATCATGGACACGTTTCTTTTATATTATTAACAATTTAAAGATGGCTTTGTAATAGTAATGTTCACTTTATATAACTTTTCTTTTCCAGATGATGGGACCAGTCAAAGTGATTCTGTTCCTAAGACTGCCATGACGCTACCAAGTGAATCCAGAGTCAATGTCCATGCTATAGTCACACTAAAGCTGCTAGACTATAGGTATGCAGTCTGTCTTAGTTACCATTCTTTTGCTATGACAAGACAACATGACCAAGGCTACTTATAAAACAGAGCATTTAATTTGGGGCTCATGGTTATGTTCATAGTTTCAGAGAGTTAGAGTCTGCTACCATCATGACAGGTAGCATGGCAGCAAGCAGGCAGGCATAGTGCTAGAACAGCATGAAGCAGAGGGAGACAGAGCTAACTGGAATGGTGTAGGCTTTTGAAACTTCAAAGCATATCCCCAGTGATATACCTTTTCCAATAAGTTCATACCTCCTAATCCTTCTCAAACAATTCCACCAACTGTGGACCAAGCATTCAAATATATGACTTTATGGAGGCCATTCTCATTCAAACCATCACACAGACCATCTGCATAGCATTGAAGATGTAGTCAGTGTCCCTGCTGTGGTCACACTAAAGCTATTAAGTACAGCTATGTAGTCCATCTGCACAGCATTGCAAGGCCCATAGGAAACTTAAGAAAGAGTCCTTCAGAGAAAGGACAACTAGTAAGGATAAGATAGTCATGAGAGCAGATTCCCCTTTGCAGGTTCCTTAGAAGAATTTAAAAGTAGGCTCAAAATGGAACTTGACTCAGAGAGGTAGAGTACCTGAGTATCCAGGGAGAGGTATTGTGGGAAGGAGGTGTAGTGCCTGGGTATCTGTGGAGAGGTATTGCAGGAAAGAGGTAGAGTGCCTGGATATCTGGGGAGAGGTATTGTGAGGAGGAGGTAGAGTGCCTGGGTATCTAGAGAGAGGTATTGTGGGAAGGAGGTGGAGTGCCTGGGTATCTAGAGAGAGGTATTGTGGGAAGGAGGTGGAGTGACTGGATATCTGGGGAGAGGTATTGTGGGAAGGAGGTAGAGTGCCTGGGTATCTAGAGAGAGGTATTGTGGGAAGGAGGTGGAGTGACTGGGTATCTGGGGAGAGATATTGTGGGAAGGAGGTAGAGTGCCTGGGTATCTAGAGAGGTATTGTGGGAAGGAGGTGGAGTGACTGGGTATCTAGAGAGAGGTATTGTGGGAAGGAGGTGGAGTGACTGGGTATCTGGAGAGAGGTATTGTGGGAAGGAGGTGGAGTGACTGGGTATCTAGAGAGAGGTATTGTGGGAAGGAGGTGGAGTGACTGGGTATCTGGGGAGAGGTATTGTGGGAAGGAGGTGGAGCGGCTGGGTATCTGGGGAGAGGTACTTCAGGAAGGAGGATGTTATACTAGTGCAGTGAAATTAAAGGAGGGCACACTGAGGAGAAAGAACTTGTTCCCTGGGCCTTACTAAAAAAGTTATTTTAGAATATGGAGGCAGACTTTCTTTTCCACCCACCAGTTTCCAAATAACCAACACAGAGTCTTAATATTAATTATAAATGCTCCACCAATAGCTCAGGCTTGTTACTACCTAACTTTTGCATTTAAACTGACCTATATTTCTTATCTACCCTCTGCCACTTGGCTCATGGCATGTTATCTCATTTTCTACACGTTCTGCTTCCTTTGCATCTGGCTGGCATCTCCTCTGACTCTGCCCTTCTTCTTCCCAGAGTCCGTAGTTTGGTTATCCTGCCTATCCTGCTGGTCCAGTTTGGACAGTATACTGTTAGCAGTTGAGGCAAGGGCAGTTTCTTTGTCCACATGGCTAGCTTTTGCCATAAAGAAAAGAAACTCCATATGGAGGTTCTTCGATGCCCATCATCTTCTCTAGAATACATTGGTGCTGCCAGGAGCAAATGTGTCTGTCTCACTGTCATGAAAAGCCTTAGGTTATTAAACATACTAAACGCCATATTCTGTAGGTCTTTGAAGTGTTTGAAGACCATCTATTTATCTAAATATATCTGTGTATGACCTTGAAAACATACCTAATATGACTATAAGTTTGACTATTAGATGAGTATTAATCTATATTTCTTAATTATACATTATATTTTTAAATGAGCTGCATAAACACAATACCCTAAACAAGAATAGAAACATACATATAGCATAATAAAATTAACCTTGAATTTGTATCAATAAACCAAAATCCATACCAATGTAAAATATTTTGAGATTAATGTTTTTTTTTGAGATTAATGTTTTTTATTAATGTAGATTCAATAATCTACCCTTTTATCTCATCATTTCTACATTATATCCCCCTTTTTTCCTTTCACAAGAGATCTTTGAATTTAACTCTTTAGTTTGGCTTTTTCTTTTTTTTTATACTATGACCAATAACAACTTGTGACCAACCCCACTTAAATGATAACAAATATCCATAACCCACCTTTTAGAAATGTAGGTGTCTTTTCTAGACTGCTTCCTGTTGTTGAAGGGAGGAACCTTGAGAAAATCAGGATAATTGTTAAGTCTTGGCTGGAGTATTCTCTGAGGTTAGATCATCTCAGCCAGTAGCCTTGAAGCTGTTCTGGATGCTGGATCACCTGGGCCATCTGTTTTTATTGGTGTCTGCTCCCCTTGTTCTGAAAATTCTTAAACTTTTAAAGGTAATGTACATATCTGCATTAATACAAGTGTAGACTGCATTGTAAACAAGTCAGCCAAAGATGATTTTTTTGTTTTATATTTGAGAAGATAAAATCTACATCACATGTCTTGTAGTTCTTTGGTTTATTTCTGTATGTTTGTAGTCAGGATTTTCAGAGGATCTTCCTTGATCAAACCTGATCATCTTTAACTTTGAATGAATCCACAGCCTTTCATTTCCTATGGAAATAAAAGCATAACCTCTTCCCTAATTAAACATATCTTTTGACTTCCATTTTGAAGTCAAGACATTTTTAAAATATATGGGTTGGTTTAATCCAGCAGCTTTTATAATTCAGTGTCTCTTAGCCTTTATCACTCCTTCCTCTGCAGTCAAAAAATTCAAAGACAACACAATGATATACAGTACTAAGACTCTTTTGTGTATTTTTCAGTCTTTATGTGGCTTTTTCAATATATTACTTTATTCCCCTTTTAAGGACTTTTATCATTTTAAAACTATACTTTCTTAATCTGTGACTGTATACTATGCCTATGTATATTTTTGAACACACTGTAAGTTGTTCAGAGGCTTTTTTCCATCTGGATCTGTCTTTACTATATATCTGTAGTCTTTGCTGTCTGCATGAGCAAAACTTAAATCCACCATGTGGCTTAATTCATGGCATGCTGGCAGGGCTCACCCTGGCAGTGCTCGAACTGGCACCTGCGAGCAGTGCCTGGGAGACGCGTCTCTGTACCATGGCAAGCATCAGAGACATGAGGCTAGGAAGCCATGTTTTACTCCATTTTTGTGTTTAAAACCTTTCTCATGTCTTATGTGGATGTAGGTGCCAGATGTTTGGGGGGTTTTGTAGGTGGTCTTTTCTGTCTTACCAGCGAGTTCCCAAATAACCATGCAGAGACTTAATATTAATTATAAATGCTTGGCCGATAGCTTAGGCTTATCTCCTGCCAGCTCTTAAAATTTAAATTAACCCATTTTTATGAATCTGTGTTTTGCCACATCGCTTGTGGCCTTACCTGTCCACCAGCATGTCTTGCTTCCTCTGTGTCTCTTGGTGACTCTTCCTCTTCTGCCCTTCTTCCCAGAATTCTCCTAGTCTGGGCTCCCAGTTTTTCTTCCCTAGCTCTAGTCCAGTCAGTTCTTTATTAACCAATGAGAGTAATACATATTTACAGTGTACAGAGATTGTTCCATAGCAAGCATGTATTTTATTTTGTGTGCATGGATGTTTCACCTTCATGTATGTCTGTACACCAAATATATGCTTGGGTGCTTGAAGAGACCAAAAGAGGTGTCAGATCTCCTAGAACTGGAGGTATAGAAGGTTGTAAGCCACCATGTAGGTTCTGGAAATCACACTTGGGTGATATAGATATATAGGATATAGATATGATAGGATAAAAAGGGTAGATTGTTGAACCTACTTTTAAAGAGCAACAACTTGTTTAAAAATGTTTTACATTGCTATGGATTTTAGTTTATTGATACTTAAAGTTAATTTTGTTATACTGTATGTATATTTCTACTCTTGTTTGAGGTATTATGTTTATGTAACTCATTTAGATTGTAATGGATATTTTAAAAATATAAATTAATAATTAGTCTTCTATGATAGTCAAACTTATAGTCATGTTAAGTTTTCTAGGTATACATAGATATATTCCAGATAAATAGGTAGTCTTCAAATACTTCAAAAATGTACAAAATATAACATTTAAAATGCTTTAAAAATTTTAGACTTTCTGGACAATGAGACATGGCTGCTCCTAACAGCACCAATTTACTTAAAGACACACTATATATATATACAATATATATATATTTTAATCGTCTTATCTTCTTCTTAACAAAAATAGCTATTTGGGCAAAAAAGTGTTCTTGCCTAGACTGCTTGATCAATTGGACATACAGGACCCATAAAAAGGTGACCACTAAACTTTACTTGACAAAATGGTCCTTCAGGTTTCTGCTTTGCAGAGGAAACTGCCAGACATTCTACAACACACACACACACAAAACATGACTGAGAGACTCTAGGCCTGTAAGCTAAAGACAGATGCCCCAACTTGACAAAAGAACTTTAGATGACTGTCCAGGCTGCCAGCTGTCTCTGTCTACTCTCACAAGACTCCCAAAAGTTGCTTACATCCTTCTCCCATTTCTCAGGTAATAGTATACCCTTCTGAGGTCTTTAATGTAGTTAAAGACTAAATAGTTATAATTTCCTTAGTTATGATAAAGATAAGTTAAATATAAAACCTTAAACTCATAAATATAAAATAGATATCTTCTTTAATTCTACCAAATACAAATAAACTAAATTTTATAAATAGACTAGATATTATAACTATAATTCTTACTTGATAATTGTTTTGTTATAAGTGATTTTACTATGTTAAAGTTAAAATCTTCCTTTTTAAAAAAACCAAAAAGAACCGGGCGGATCTCTGTGAGTTCGAGGCCAGCCTGGGCTACCAAGTGAGTCCCAGGAAAGGCGCAAAGCTACACAGAGAAACCCTGTCTCGAAAAAACCAAAAAACCAAAAAAACAAAAAAAAACAAAAAGGAAAAGTGCTGTGGAATGTCCTATATGCTATAAATATATGTTACTGTAATTGATTGATAAATAAAATGCTGATTGGCCAATAGCCAGACACCGGGCCTTGGCGGGAGCTCTCCAGCTCCACTTGGGTCCTCTAGAAGAGCAGCCAGTGCCCTTAACTACTGATCCATCTCTTCAGCCCTCTGTTTTTTGTAGTTTTTATTAAAGGACACAGAGTTGTCCTCATTGGAAATGAGGTGGGCTTAGGTATAAAGGCAGTGCTTCATCTTTCTGGATAGTGTCTGGGAGGCAAGTGACTGCTGGGGTCCTTTCTCTTTGTTCCTGTTTAGCCTCCCCTACAAGAATATTTGACTCAAAACAATTATCGGTTGCAAAAAGAGAGACAGGTGGATTAATGTTCACATCTTATGGTAAGATTTTATTACAAGAATATGAGTGACAATTTGGTATTTAAGTTCTCAAATTCACTAACTAGTATTTAGAGGAAATTTTATGTTTGAGGGCGAGTCTGTTAAATAAGAAACTATCATTTAGTTAATGAAAAGCTTGACTAACAAGCAGTTTGAGAGGCAGTTCCATTCATGTTTGTGAATGGAACTGAGATAGTGTCTCATAGTTGTACTGCATTCTGGGAACACAGTAACAGTGGAGCACTGACAGTGTCTATGAACAGAGTAAGGGAAAACATTTAAGTTCCTATGTATTGTGGAAATGTATCAGATGAGGGAAAGAAGCTGGCTAACCCTGCAGAGGCGGCAGTGTTTTGTCAGGTGCCTCTAGAGTGATGTGTGAAGCAACAGCAGTGAGGGTGAGCAATGCTGCCAGCCCTTTGTTCACACTGTTTTTTGACCAGTAACTATTCTTTAAAGGCTCTATAAGTTGTCCTATGGCTACTCACCCTCTCAACAGTGAAGATCTCCATTCACATTATTCTTACTCCACCCTTTGTGTGTAGCAACTACTAAGCCACACTAACAGAGGTTGAGTCCACCTGTACCTATTCTGTATTCCTCTGATCATATGGCATTGATATATATATATATTTGCACAAGCTGTGGCATAAATATCAAAGGCTACTTTTCAGATTCTAATCCCAGAACAGGGACAAACTGCAAAGCTCCTCAGTGTGGCAGTATGAATAGTTAGGTCAGCCTGTCTCCTAATGTGTCTCCTACCAGACACTAGAGGAACAAGAGGCATGCAGATGATGACATGAAACTAATTTATATAGTGTTGTACTTGTTATCCTCCAATCATTAAAGCTGACAGATGTTAACAAATTTTTAAGGAAAGCTTGGTTTTAAAATCAGATTTAGCTCCAATCACAGGTAGAGAAATGGACCATGTATTCTCTTCAGTTTCTGAATTTTCAAAGTGCATCTGTTTTTGTTCATGTGACTGAGCATGAGCAGAGCATACTGACCTCACAGAACTTCATCAACTACCTTAAACATTTTGGTAAAATCTGTAAAGGCCTTTAGAAATAGGGAATAGTGATTACATATTTTTGGGACTGCTGATGTTTTATTTTTTTTGACCACTTTTTACTTAGTGATAAACAAGCAACCTTGATTCCTGATGACATATTTGATGCCACAAAAAGCAATATCATCACTTCCGTCAACTTCAGTAAGAATCAGCTATGTGAAATTCCAAAAAGGTAGGATCTCCTGATGATGCACTTGTCAGGTTGGCCTTGTTTTTGTCAGTTGCATCTTTGAAAGTGGGTATTAGTTTCCTAAACTGTTAATGTTAAAGGGGGGCTGCAAACTGTGGTTCCACTGCTCTGTGAGATGCACAGGTCTTAAAACTCCCTACTTTATGTTGTAAACTTGAGAAATGGGTGTTAGAATCATTAACTCTAAAATTAATAGTTTTGTATAATGAGGTATGACAGGGAGATTCATGAGAGACCACCCAGTACTAGGCCCACAGCAGGGAAGAGTAGTTTCACTTGGAGGCTCAGCAGTACAGCTTTGTGTGCGGTGTCTCTGTTAGCCAGTGTGACCCAGGTCTGCCCAAACACACCATGGGTATCTGAGATCAAGTCAGATATTCTTCTAGCCCTTCAATAAAATGAACTAGAAGATGGACAGGTCTCCTTTTGTAGTGGGCTATCTTGCTTCAAGACCCACATTCCTAGTTTTCTCTGTAAATAAGACACATTTTATAGTTTGCCCTTTTAAACATCTGAAAATCTGGGCAGTTCTATAAAAGCCATTCAATTTTTTTGCTACATCAGCCTTTGCAGCTGCTTTTGTTTTGTCTTTTTCTGTCTGTGTTTCCTTAGGTGCCCATGTGTCTACAAAGTAACATCATACTTTACTAGCTAATGGAATAAAGGTGGAGATCTGCAAGAGATGCTCCTGGCTTCACTCTAGTCACTTACTTAGGGTTTACTTCCTATTTTATTCCTGTCTAGTTCTTATGCAGTGTGCTATTCTCTTACCAGAGATGCTCCATTTTTTAAACAGCAGCTTAGAAAAACCAAAGAAGACAGCACAGAGTACTTTGCTCTAGAGTGCTTCTAATCCACTCTCCCTCTCTTAGCTTTGAAATTTATAATTCATAATGAATATTCATAAGATACTGGATGAAATGGAAAGACATGGTGTATAGTCTTACCACTGATACAGATGTTAACGAAGTGACATTTATTTTAAGCTATTTGGAATTTTATGTGTATTTGTTTTTTGAATGCTTTATTTATCATATGTATTTCTCAATTTCTTTTTTTTTTATTTCCCTGTTTCATAAGTAATGCTTTTAAACTCTAACTTAGCTATGTACTAGGTTAATTACTTATAGCAGTAAATAAAACATACTGTTTCTTTAGGCTAAATTTCCAGAAAAATTACTGTGTTGAGGGGTGTGACCACAATTGTATTTAATGATCATTCACATAACAAATATTACTAAAAAGTGAGTATGTCAAATTAAAAAAATATTATTTTATGTGTATGGGTCTTTTGCCTGGAATCACTTGAATGTCTGGTACCTGTGGAGGACAGAAGAGGGTGTTGGATGCTTTGAAACTAAAATGACAGATGGTTGTGGGCCACCACATAGGTACTGGGAATCAAAATTGGGTCTTCTAAAGGAGTACCTACATGTAAGTAGTATGTTGTGCTCTCTGAAATGATGTATTATTAGTGTCTAACAGTGCGTTTTATGAATTCAGTTCACTGTCAGGATAAAATATTATCGTAGCCACCTAGGTCTGATTTTTCTCTTTTGTGTCATAATTAGGTTAAATACATAATCAGTGGGTTTTTTTAAAATTAAACTTCACTTTCCATTAACTGTCAGATTGAAGCCTTGGACTGATCAAGGTAAGGTTTTTGTTTGTTTTTTAATTTTCGTTTTACACAGCCAGTCTCTGAAATTTTTTTTGAGGAACTGAGATCCTAAAAGTCATGGCAAGCAGAAGGGATGTTGTTCTTTCTCCTATGATTGTTTCAGTTTTGAATTAGTACTAACATTTAAAATTGTTTTTGTTTCAGAATTACTGAGCTGAAGGAGATGGTATCAGATGTCAACCTCAGTTTTAACAAGCTTTCCTTTGTATCCCAAGAGTTATGCTTGCTTCAGAAATTGACATTTTTAGATTTAAGGTACTTGACAATGCTGTTACTTGACACCTTAAAAGTTGTGATTAATGTTTGAGTTTTTATATTGTATTTTCATTGGTGAGTTTGGAACCTGGTCTTCAGTGTACTAACTATATTAGGAGAAATACAAAATTAAGTTACTTAGGTATTTTAACCAGTCTGGTCATTGTAAGTAGTTTATAATGAGATAAAATTATCTAAGATATTTTTAATTAACATATTCTTTAAATTCATGCCTAAGTGAAATGACAGTTAATACGTGGAAAACATCTCTTTCGTGTTCTTTGTTCCTGAAGTAGATAACGTATTCCAGACCAGCATTCCCCTCTGCTGCTCTACAGTTACACAAGGCCCTTGAGGAGCCTGCTTACTTCCCACTGGGACTTTAAATAGACAGAAGCCAAGCAGAAGAACCCTGACTGGAGCAGAGATAGAGCCTGCCTTACACTCTCTGGGAATCCTAGCAAGCTTGATTTAAACAAATGCAGTGAGAAGCTGACAGCTCGTAGAGTGACACCAAGTGTCTCAGGGTTACTAAGCATTTGTCTTTGGGTCTTAACATCGTGTCTGTTGTCAACTGTGTTTGTATTGCCTGCACTTTTTCTACTGCTTCCTGTTGTTAGCAGGAGTACTTTTAGTTGGCATGAAGTATAGTTGAGGCAGGAGGATCTGCCTGCACTAAGTGTGGTGCTTTTCTGCTCTGAGGTGTCAGAATCTAAAAGCTGATGGAACAGAGGGAAGGGAAGTCCCTGTGGCTGCTGTCTGGGTGTTATTGTTGTTGTGTCCCAGGCTTTTGTGTATATGTCTCTCTTTGTAACTGTCTTGAAGGCTCTACTAAAGGACTAAGTCTGCTTTCATGTGTGACAGCAGAAAGACTGGAAGAAAGAGTAGGACATCTGTGGGCTGTTCAGCACAGCTTCTGCTGACAGGAAAAGGAAGATGCAGGGAAAGAAGGATGCAGGAGAGTGACTTCTGTTCCTAACACACCGAGTCACACTTCTTAGGGGCATCTCTAAGATGATCAGATTAATAAGAATTGACAAACACACATGAGTTTTTTTATTCCTCCTGGGATTTAAACTTGTTAAAGTTTTCAAGTTTTAAAAGTCCTATTTTGATTTCCAATTTAGGAATAATTTTTTAAGTTCTTTGCCTGAAGAGATGTCATCACTGACAAAACTACAAACAATCAATCTTTCCTTTAACAGGTAAGAAAACATCTGGGAGCCAGCTAAATAAGAAACCTTTATTTTTACAGTATCTTGCTAGCAGATTTTATTTTCATTTCATTCTACTTGAATGTATTGTTGTTTACATTTATCATGATTGATCCTGAGCTGGTTGTAGTTGTTGTTATTCCTTCTACCACTCCGAGAAACCCAGTCTAGAAGGAAGATAAACATCTAACTAATTGTGGTTCTTGTAGGGGAAGCATGGAGAGCTTTTGAGATGCCTTGAGGTAAACATTGAAAAACAGATGTTAGCCAAGAGCACCTGTCTCTGGCATCTGACAGTTTTCTTTGGACAATGAAGCCAGTGTCTGTGACAGTTAGTCATCTTCGAAAGAACTCAGAGTGCTTTTGTCCAGAAGCCTTGGGCAAACAAAGTTAAAACAAAAAACCTCACATTTTACATTTTACTTAGTTAGAAGTGATTAATGATAAATAAAAGTAAATTAAGAAAGAGCACGCTCCTGAGGGCAGCCTTAAGAGATCTTTAGAGGGAGAAATGTCACACCCATGAGTGGGGGACTTAGCCTCAGCTTTTGTTTGATTTTTACAGTCAATAGTACCTTCTATGTCTGCTGAATATGTATTCCAAAATTAGTTTCTTATTTTCTGGAAAAGTTGAATATAGGACTTAAACCACACTTAAGATCATCGATTTTTAAGAGAAATTTGACCTCTACCACATTACAGAGGTGTTCTGTTTGTATATTAATAGGTTCAAAGTGCTGCCTACAGTTCTATATCATATCCCCACATTAGAAGCAGTTCTGATAAGCAACAATCAGGTTGGCTCTGTGGACCCTCAGAAGATGAAGCTGATGGAAAACCTGAGCACTCTGGACCTTCAAAACAACGACCTCCTGCAAATTCCTCCAGAGCTTGGGAACTGTGTGCAGCTAAGGTAGCTTTCCTTCTGGAGGGCTTCCAACTGATTTGTTGATTGCTTTTTTCCTTGCAGGAAATTGAAATAACAGTCTTAATACCTTGTAACAGTAATAGTTAACCAAACACCTAATTTTTCTTTTCAGTTTCATCAGACATTTTTCTGGCTTTATGTAACACCATTTATGTATAAATATACTATTTCTCATAGTATATATGCATATATAGTATGGTATATGCTCACCCAGAACTGCACTGGGGCAAAGGTCAGGAAGGTCTGACCCTCCTTAGCCTGCTCAGGGTTTCTGAGGTCCGATTACAGAGCGTTACCTTGGCTCCTGTGGTTTCTCTCCTCACTTGCTTCTATCTCAGCCCTTTCTCTGCTCTCAGCAGTGACCAGCTTGGTCTCCCCTTTGAAGCATTCCTCTTCTCCACACAGAATTAATCCCACTGTGCTTTGGGGTTCATCTGTTATACTTTTTTTTTTTAAAAAAATCCAAAAATGAGTTGACCTAAAGCTTCAACTATTCTAAGCACCTAATTAAATGCTGGTTAAGCAAATGGAAGGTGGGGGGCAGAGTTGAGATGCCAGCTGAAAGCTACTTCCTTCTCGAAAGCAGCTTGTTATTTTTTTGGCTGTTCACCTCACTGGGGTGGCCCTGGCATCTCATTTCTAGTGAATTGTTGGAAACAAATACGTGACTTGTATTTGTAAAACAAGCCTCGGTGTTTGCTGTAGTTATGAATCCCATCAGTACGTAACACCTTAATTTATTACTACTTCATGAATAGCCACTATAATTTATGCCTGGAAAAAATTTAGCATGTTTTTCTATAGGTACATTTGTACCTTTGGAAACTAAACAGCATTTTAGAACTATATGTGGAGGCTGTTTAATTTATTTATCTTATATTTTTATTTTAGTTTTTGAAACAGAAGAGTCTCACTGTGTTGCTCAGGCTGCACTTGAGCTCCGTACTTGCCTGCCTTAGTTTCCTAAATGCTAGAGTTGTAAGTGTGGACTCTCACCCCTGGCTATTTGGAACATTTTGAACAGTAAAATCATAAACCAAAAGTACAGGAATTTGCAAACTAGCACTGAGTGGGCCCCAGGAAGGATGCCTGATTGCAGTGTGGTTGCAGATGCCTTATTGGACTTCATGGGATTCACGCCCTTGACTGGCATCACTTTTTTCCAATTCTGGTCATAGCTGCAAATCCAGTAATTTGGGGTACCAGATAGATTTGGCGTGGGTAGATTTGCAGATATAGAACCTATGCACTGTGAGAATCAACTGCAACTCTTTTTTTCCCCAGAAGCTAAGAAAGTTAACTATTTAGAAGAATTCCCAAGTGACATGGAAATATTTGAAGAAATATAGATGAACCTTATAATGCTGTGTGAGCCCTTTGCTTCTTGTTTACATAAAAAACTTAGGTTATTAAAGTCTTTGATTGAAGACATTTCATTAATTCCATAAAGAAACAACAGAATCTGCCCTTAACTTGTAAATTGGGTCTTATTTCCAAACACACATACATTGTGTGTGTCCCTCTTGTCCGGGAAGGGAGGGCAGACGTGTGGAAGGCCCTTGTTGGGTATAGAGTGAGCTGTGACTGCAGTGTCCTTGGCATGGATCCTTGTCAGTTTGTTCATTCACTTGCTTAAATCTGTTTTATTATTTAGTGTGTGGTCATGTAAAATCAAGAGGAGACTAACCAGTAGTTCAAATCACAGCTCCACCATTTAGCAGCTGTTTATTCTAGACACATCTTTGTCTTTCCAGATTTGTATTTCCCTGTCTTTAAAATAGAAATATTAATGATACCTATACCATAAGTCTGTTAAAACAAAATCAACGGAGTCAATGAATGTAAACCTATAATGTGCCTTTCATGTGACAGTCACCCTGTGCTGTTGGATATTGTCATAATTCCAGCTGTCTTTATGTTTAGTTGGATTTATAAGAGACACATAAGGAAAAATACACATTAAAAAATTGCAAACAATAGTTTTATTTCATGGAAAGAGAATCACTAATAGGAAATGCTTAATTTTCTTGTTTCTTTCATTTAGAACACTACTGCTAGATGGAAATCCATTCCGAGTTCCTCGAGCAGCCATATTAATGAAGGGCACAGCTGCTGTGCTGGAGTATTTGAGAGATCGAATTCCTGCCTGAGTACAGCTGGCATCTTATTCTGGACAGGACAGAGTCAGCCTCCAATGACTGCTGTATTCCAGGTGTCACTATATTCATTCCCACTAAGTGTTTACAGTTTGTGAAATGCTGCGAACACTCAAAATGATGTTAACTGCAACACATCTTAAATGTTTTGCAAATTCATCCCTTATGACATTGCAAGAACTTTTTATTTCATGAAATTTATTATTTCCTAATGATAAGGCAACCATCTTTAGATCTGAGTTCCGCCTGGTTTCTTTTTATTTTCCATATAATGTGAACTCAGCTAGGTGTATTAGGTGTAAGTCAGCAAATTTTTATTAAATATTATTCTTTGGTATTTAAAAGAAAATGAGACTTTTCATTGCCCAGGATAGGACTTGCTGTGTGGTCAGTGTCAGTGCATGTTTATGTTTAGGGTTTTGGTTGTGACTTTTAATTTTTTTAAACTTCATATAGGTGTGGGTGTCCTTTGTTCTGACCTGGTACATGTTCCTGTTTCCAACACCGTGAGTCTAAAATCTGCTTACAGACTGATTAAAGTTAGACTGGCAGTTTTACAGTAATTTCTAAAAGGGAATTAGTTATAAGCAAGCTTGATTTAATAAAAACCAAATATAAACATTGTTGTTTACATTGAAATTATCAAAAGCAGGTTTATGAGCCATCCTCGCTCACCATATGATTGTGTCAAGAAGCCAGTTCAATAGTAGCATGTGTCAGCGGGCGGAGGTAGAGAACTTGCAGGTGATTGAGGCTGTTGATGTTAGGAAAAGTCAGTGCTAATAAAGATACATGCTTCATGTTCATAATAAAAGTTACATTTTTTAAGATATTAGTACAGTGTTTTTGTTTTAAAAAGAAACACGCCTTTTCCATGTTACAGCTCCTTCAGAATCTGCTTCCATAGTAAACCAGACACCATGTAATAAGGTGATGTTTTATTATTTATACAATAAAGAGACTTTTATGTTATTCAAAACACTTTTTTAAATACTGAAAAATTTGAGTACAACAGAACCTAAAAAATGGCTCTGCTATACACCGCACAGCGCTATTATCTGTACAAAGTGCATCTGCTGATGCTTCCAGACTACACCCTACCCTTAACCCATAGTGTTAGAGCATAAGACACAGCTGGAGAGTACAGATCACACTTGCAAAGTCACTGGCTTGGCAAAGTTGAAATACAGGTTAGTGGAACTTTGCACATTAAATTAAACAGCTTTCAAGGTTGTTATGGTCTCATATGGCAAAAACCATGAAGTACATTCACAATCTATGTTAGTAAATTAGTGTTTCTTCATTCAGTTTTATTTACATCAATATGTAGTTCAACTAAAAAGTACTGTTAATCATGGTACATTTTTTAACACATACAAAAATGACAACTTTTATATATAATTTTAAGCTCAAAATCACAATTATCTCAAAATATTAATTACAATACAGCCATTTCAATTAAACATATCATGGTTTGATTTTTTTATATAAAATGGTAAACTTTATTATTAAAGTAAGCAATTTGTTTTGAATTGGCTAGAGTACACCCAAGTAGAAAATCTAAATGTGATGTGTGAGGTGTTTGCTGCCCTCCCACCCAGTTTGTATAGAGCCACCTAGGCTAGCAAAGAGACAGAAAAGGCCCCGGTTTATAAATATTGAGCCTCATTTGCTAAACTGCCTTGGCTTCTTGGTTCTTCATAAAAGCTCTACAAAGGGAGTCTCCATAGACTGCAGTGAAATGCATGCAACTATATACAGCGTGTAGAATGTCAGTTCACTGACACACATCAAAATGTCCACATAGACAGCAAAGGATGGACAGAAGGAGCACTTCACCTGCCTGTTGTCAGCTAGAACAGTTTTAGGAATGAGGTCCCAGGTTAAGCTCTGACTGGAGGAGCCCTGGTTACTGTGGATGTGTTACCTGGGCACTGCACTTGTGTGGTGAAGCCAGATCCCATCAGAGAGTATTGGTCTAGAGACCCGAAGCTGCATCACCACTTAGGAATCTCTCTTATACCATTTATGAGAGTGAAATATTTAACTAACTGGCTTATATGACCTCAGGAATTTGTGTGTGTTTGACACATGAAACATTAGAACTAACAGAATAAAGAAATAGATTTATCTCCTACAAATTACTAAGGGCAAAAATCATTGATTAAATAGTTTTGAAAATGAAAAATAAATTTTATGAATATTTAAAAAAGAGTTTGCAGTGTGTTTGTATAATTCTTTGCAAACCGCTTGGAAGTCCACCACTGTCTTACATCAGAATCACTGTTCTGATGCTTAATATTTCTTTCCTGAAAAGAATGAGACCACAGTTCATAGTTTTTCATACACAGCTGAATGTGGGGTGCCCTTGGTGGCTGCTAGTAGGAAAGAAAATTCTGGTTTTGTAGTAACCTGTAGTGACCTTGCAATGGCCTTACCCTTTTCACATTCAATAGATCTGCCTCTGGCTTCCTGCTGGCCCTGGGGAGTGTTCTTCCCTCCTTATGTAACTAGTGTCACATTCTCAAGCTGCCTTCAGTGCCTTCCATTCACTGAGTGCAAAAAGAACTTGATTGCCTCTTCCAACAAAAGTTGTGTTGTTTGCCTGTCAGTTTATCTTTTCCTTTACTTCAAACAGACATCATAGTAAGGCTTGCTCTTTCGAGGAGGGAAGCAAAGGAAATGTCTAATAATCAGAGCAGAAATACGAAACATTCGTTGCAGTCCATTGACGCTGTCATCAAAGCATAACAAAGCTTCCTAAGAGTAAAACAGCACTCAGCTATCCTAATCTAAGCCAGATGTCTTCTTCTTGGTCTGAGACCACTGAGTGCCCTCTGAGTGGAAAAATGAGTATTGAAAGTAATATTTATTTAAACAGTACATTCGGGCAAATACAGGAATTTCTTTATCTGCCTGAGAGATTCGTCTTGGTTTTTCCAGAGACTTTCAAAAACAAACAAAATCATGTAAGATTCCCGGCAAACTATTTTTGAGTGGAGGAATGGAAAGCTATGAAAAACCATGTGGTTTGCCCATGTGTCAAGTGCTTTCCTTAGTCTAGCTATCAGGCAGTTCAGCTGACCTGTCATACCCAGGCATCATCCAACCTCAGACTCCAGCTGTGCAAAACAAACTAGCAAAGAAAAATGTGTGTCTAAGAGACACAAAACCTGAGTTATAATAAAAGGTTTTAATATAAGAAACTTTTTAATATAGGAAAATAACCTTTGAACAGCCAAAAATACCTTTATACAATATAAGCAGCTAACTTGGTGCTTAAGTGTCTCATAGACTACGCAAGAAAGAGATCATTTACATTTGATCGTTTTCCTAACTATAGTTGAGATAACCACATTTTATTTAATATCTATTTTCATTCCCCTGAATTAATTCATTTTCTTGAAAAAAAATCTGCACATATTTGGGTAACTCCTGTTCAGCTTCTGACAGCCCTGTTGCTTCCTGGGCACTGAGGCAGTAGTTGGGGCTGCCAGTGCCAAGCCACACGGGAACCTGAAGTTTAAAACATTTGATCTTGGGGTTGGGCTTTCTGTAAACTCCTCTCCCCTTTCTCCAGCTCTATACTCCATTTCCTTTGCTTCAGTAGATTTTTTTAAGTGCTAGGAATTGGACCTAGGACCTGCATTCCCAGTCCTTGCAAGATCTTATTACGTAGCCCAGACTGTCCTCAAACTTGTAACACTTCTGACTTAGTCCCTCATTGCTGGGATCGCAGGTGTAAGTACTTCACCAAGTCGGATGCAATTGCTTGCCTTTTCATACTTGGTAGTGAATTGTCTCCACTGAAGCTCCCTCCCCTGTGTGCAGGCAGCTGCCAGGACCATGTCTGTGTTCCACACCTGAGTCTTCACTTCTTTTCAAGAGCTTAGAACTTGGCCTCTGCATTTATTTACTGGGAAGAAATCTGCTTAAATGCCTTTCATTATCTTGGCATTAGACCCTGACTTAAGGCTCAGTTCAGGACAGATTATTTCCTCAGAAATACTGAGGGCATTTTTTATAGGAATTGATTGAAAGTTGCTTTTCTGTGCAGCCTTGATGGATGCATTCGCCTTATTGACATTTGGAAAAGGGAAGCCACAGGAACTCAAAGGTTAAGTCCTTGAAACTGTGATTGCCTGGAAGGCCTCTGCACATGAGAGCCTTACTTGAGGACAGGATGGAAAGTGAATATAAGAGATAAGAAAATGTTGTCATTAGCAAGAGGACTCCAGTCTCTGCTTGTTTATGTCGCACTTACCTATACATTGTGCTGAAAGCTAAGAGCAGAGTTGTACTTTCTCTGCCAACAGACTTGTTACCATGGGAACTGATGCAGGAAAATGAAAAATATGACAAAGAGTGAGGAATTAGATTGGAAAATAAAATGATAGGGAGTTGATTTCTACATTGCTCTTTAAGCCTTTGGGATTTAAAGAAAGTATTTCTCATTTGATGACATCAATGAAAATGGCCAGAATGACTTAGCAGTTAATAGTCCCAAGGCAGATGCAGGAAGAAATGAGAAAGTAGCAAGCTTGTTTGGTTAAAGGAACTCTGTAAAACCTAGTTCCATCCCTGATAAGTTAAGCTTTTTAGCCCCTATGTGAACTGTGTGGGTAAACAGGCAACATGCAAAAGACTCTAACTCAAACCCAGGCATACCACCTGACACACCTGACAGGATTATTGCATACCTCGTTATTGCTTGAAGCAGCCTCTCAAGAATTCAAAATCAAAGGCCAAAGAACAACAAAAGCCATGATTTACAAATTCCTCTCCCCTCCCCCACGGCGAGGCAACCACCCATAAGTAACTGAAGATTTAGTTTCTCACAGAAATAAGTATTTCTCTTCACTTGATCAAAGCCTCCCTGAATAACTTCTGGTGGTGTCAACTTTAAGCCAGACAGAGGACCTTGGAAAGTTGGCAGTGAGGACCTACCTAGCAGTTTCAACCCTGTTATGAGGGAGGTGGATATGTGTCTGTGCTCCTGGGAGCCCCCTCTTTGTCCTTCCAGTTAACCAAAAGGCTATTTTTCACAAGCTTTAGCTGGGCCTGATCCTGAAATGTACTGTGAGATGTAGGATGGCCCAAGGGATGACTCAGACCCTCTCCTGAGGGCTAATTTCCAAATCTTTCACTTGTCCTCACCTGGGGTGACCTTTCAAATACCCAGGACAAAACTGACATCCAGCAGTCATGAAGTCAGGACAGTCAAGAGCTAAGCCATGGTTACACAGTTAGTGTCTAACAGCAAATTGTTCTGACTGAAGCAGCATCCTGAGATCCATTTCTCTAGAAGCCATGATTACCAGTGACTTCCTGACCTGTTTGTTAGAGCTCCTCTCTGAAGCCTTTGGCAGTGTTCAGAGTCCTTCAGAGAGTTCTGAAATCTATGAGGGACCCAGACACTCAGGATGGTAAACAGGCTGGAGCATGAAGCCTGGTATATGCAGACTATATTTCTTATATTTTCTTATACTAATATCCAGTGAAGGTCAGGATTGAATAATCTGATGAGGGACTTATCCTGTCAGCCCCATGGAGCTCTGCTATTTCTAAAGGCAGTAGGCAGATCTCTTCTGAGAGAGGCAAGCATGTCATGAGATCTTCAGAAGTAGCTATGAAGTTGGCACAATGAATAGATTGCTGCTTCTATTCATGTATGGTGTCTAAAATCAGTTCATGTCTAGAGGAAGATTAATTGGTGATGATTAAACTGAAGAATAACTAGCTTCAAAAGCTTTACCTGACTCTTGTAGTAGCTCATTCTTTAGGCAAACTTCAGCCCTTCTGAGAGGCTGTATATAGTAATATAATTACTGTATATAGTAATTTTACCACATCCATCCCACAGACAAGAGTTCCATCATATTAGAACTGCTGTAGTGTGCTAAGAACTAAACTTCTACTCCACCTTCTTTTGCATGTGTGTTTGCTTGTGTTTGAGTGCATGTGTGTGTGTTGGGCATGTATGCACATGTGTGCATGAGCCTGTGGAGGCCCAAAGTTATTGTCAGGTATCTTCCTCCATCACTCTCCATCTTATATACAGGAGCAGGGCCTTCCACTTGAAGCCCAAGCTAATCAGCTAGCCAGCTTGCCCTGGGGCTCACTTGTCTCTACCATCTGAGCCAGAGGATGACAGGAGGCTTCCATGCCTGCCCAGAGTTTGCTGTGTTCTGAGGGTCCTGACTCAGGCCCCCATATTTGCTCGGTAAACTACCTACTCAGCCACCTCCCAAACTCCTACTCTGTTTTTTTTTTTTTTTTTTTTTTAAAAACATTTAATTTATTCTCTCCATTTCTTCATGTGGGTATTTAAGATTCTCTGTTATGTCTTGTATCTTAGTGTGGCAGACATGACTTGCAGTTTTTGATCATTTGTAATGCAGCACTATGCCATTGAGAAAGAACCAGTCTCCTTAGCTATTTATTGCTTTTCATTGCCACAAACATTTGGGAATTTGAAAAACTGACTTAAGAGTGGAATGGCAATGTCTATGGGGCAGGCACTATTGACTTTCTAGACTTTCTACAAGTGGGCTTTCCATACTGGTCAACACACCTGTAAGGTGTTTCAGTGCTTCCCTACCTGGGTATCTGTCGTGCTCAAAGTGGCACCTGGAGGTCAGGAAATAACTCAAGTATTTTCAAAGCACACTCATTTCTTATTATTTATTTATTTATTTTGTTTTTTTGAGACAGGGTATCTCTGTGTAGCTATCCAGCAACTCTCTCTGTAGACCAGGTTGGCCTTGACTCAGACCTGCCTGCACAATCTCATTTTCAAATGCAGCTATGCTACATGTTTCTACTAAACATTTTCTAATTTAATGTGCAGATTCACTAAGTCCCATCAAGGGTAGCTGTGCCGCCACACCTGAATGCTTACTGATTATATTATATCTGTGCTGTCCCAAACCCAGACTAATCCTAAGGGGTGTGGGGGCTCTAACTTTAACCTCATGGAACAAAGAAAACTAGTGTTTTGCTGAAAGCAAAAAACAAAAACAAAACATCACCTGTTCTTGCCATGTAATGCAATGGCAGGAGACACTCCCCCATGGGAACCTGGGGAGGTACTGCTTCTTAGGAGCTAATGTGGAGTTCACCTTGTAGTGACTTAGTGAATCTGTGCACTAATTAGAAAATGTTTAGATGCCCTAATCCTGCATTCTGACTTTGATCCCTGAGGGCAGACTCCCTGAAGGACTGAATCAAAATGAGTGGCAAGTCAGGCCTGATATGACTCATTCTGGATGGTATTGCCTCAACTGTCTCCAGAGACTTGTCCTTTCTGGACAATAAACACAAATGAGAAATGGGAGCTGGCCTTCCAGAATGTTCCATATCCACATTGAATCAGTGAAGCTGAAAGGAATCTTTTGCTACTTTTTCAGAGTGAGAGAGACAGTGAGGATATATTTATTCTCTGCTCTCTCTTACATTTTTCTCAGACACAGCCGTTGGTTAGACTTCTTAAGCATTGTCTCCCTGTTTGACTGTTTCTTGATGGGAAAGGCTGGTACTTGTATGTTGAACTATTCCCACAGTAGAGCTTTGAACATATGCCTCTGTTTATTGGATTTAATTGATAGGACAACAAGAAAAAGAAAGGTATGAAAAATCATTGATAATTTTTTTTAAAGTATTTATACTGCAGACTAGAAGCCTGTACTTATGATGGTCCAGAGGACTCTGGAGACAGTCTCTGCAGCACTTCTGTAGGGGCTGGGGTGCAGCTCAGGGGTGGGGCATCTGCATGCTCTGCAGGTACAGAACCCTAAACCACAGTAAACACGTCACTGAACTACATCTATTCACACTACAGGTTTGGAAGCATTCTCAATAAGTAAGTAAATAAGAGTCTATATTCTGGGAATATGGGAAAGCATGTGGGAATGTTTATGAAAATAATTTTGAAAAGGAAAACCAAAGTCATGCTTTCTTACTTTTGAGGTGTTTATGATGACTTAGGGCCCTAGATCCCACAGGCCCAGATTCTGTGGAGAAGTGTGGAAATGAAAAAAAGGAGTACTAATTCTGAGAGGGACAGAGGTGTGTGTGTGTCGGGGTGGGGGGGTGGGGGGGTGTTGGAGAGGTTTGGTTCCCACATCTGACTTGTCTTGGGAGGCAGGCACAGAGATGTGAGTTTAGGCAGCAGCATCTGCAACTGTATAAAGCACCCATCAGGGTAGTGCTTGCTCTCTTGGTCAGAAGAAATCTTCGAGATTCTATCAAGTGAAAAATACTATTGCCAAGTTGAATGATCCCACAATAGGGCTGAAGAACTGCATGCAAATGCATTTACCAGCTGGTTTCAAACAAACAGGAGGAAAACTGGTCAAGACAGCTTACATGACAGTGTGGAGGAGGCTGAGACTTGCCAGCTGCCTGATGGTTTTCCCATTTTTAGAATTCTGCTTTAATGAACACCAATAAAGTGAAGCTTGCAGATCACAATCACTCACTTATCTCTCACAGGAGGTGACAAACTGGGACAAGGTTAGGGAAGGTGTTAGTGGCCCCTTAAGTTAATGACAGTTTTTCTTGCAGACTTCTCTTCCCACACTGAGGATACTCCATGAACCAACATGGGTAACTCCCATTCTGCACAGCTGAAAGCACAGCCCTGGGCCCTTCACACTAAGAGAGAGTGTTCACTTTGCATCAGAGCTGGCAGGCTAGAAAACGAAAGTAATGAGCCCTAACCGCCAAGGCAATCATAATCTCAGCATAAGTAAGGAATGTTGCTGACCAAGAGACTGTTCCAGGAATAAAACACTAAGATTGCTATATGGACAAGTAAAAAATCAAACAAAATATTTAATGGTTTATACCAAAAACTGAGCGGTAGTACTGCACCAGATCCACAAGGGAGACAAGACCGCACTGGGGAGAGTGCTCGGAGCTTATGGGCAGCCTCTGCATTGTCCCAAAGTTCTTCCCAGTTTTCATTTTCCTGTTTAGTTCTACAACCAAACTGATCGTTAGAAGCCCATGAAAGTCTGAAAGGAGGATAATGGTGAAATAGAGAAGAAAGCAAGTTAAAAAGCCAAATGTCTTCCAAAAGAAGAGGCCCAGTAGCTTGCTGGTGAGTAACACTGCTCAAGTCCAGGCTGGCTCAGGGTGCTTTGCCTCCTGAGAGAAGCTGAAGCTAGCATGGTGAGCCTACCTGAGTGGTGTCATAAAACCAGCAGGCTTGAGGTCACAGCGATTATTCCCCAGCCCCTAAGGAGGCTGACCAGAATCTGCTAAGAGCTCACTGTAGGAGCTGGTGACCTTGTGGCCAGAGAAAGTTTCCTTTAGAGAAAAACACCAGGATTTAATGTTTTAATAAGCTTCAGGAAAGAACATCCTGTCTTCTGATTTCTTTTGCTGGAAGAGGACCAGATTAAGTGTCTATGGAGGGAGTCTGAAGCCCACTGGGGAGGGTTTTGATGGGATCATCACAGTAGAAGTCTGGGCAGATGGTGAAGACACCCTTAACTTAAATGTGATTTCTTTCACCAGGACCCAGCCATCAGAGGCCCTGAGACTCTAAATATCTCATAATCACAGCATGTCACCAAGGTGGCCAAGATTCTGCTTTCAATACATGGATATTCTGACTGAAAGAGTCTGGGGGTGGGTTTACCTAGCTAGGCCTTTCTTGGAACCCAATTTTCACGTTATGAGATGCTTTTTAAAATGCATTCTTTATGTAATATACTCCATTTATAATGTTATGCTAATACATGTGTACATGTATAAGATGAAAGGTGAGTTTATAGAGGAGAGTTACCACCAGATGTCAGCTGGAAATGTACATTCAAGCAGGACCCTGATTAGTTTTTCATAAGAGAGACCATTCAGGCAAACTTGATTCCTGAAGCTTAAGTTTTGAAGAGATAATTTCCAAAGTAAATTATGATGATTTAAAGCAAATATATTGCCATGTCAACTAATGGGAGGTGTGGATAAAATAAGGGAGATTAGCACAAAGTATCTGAAAGACTCAAGCAAGCTAGAGAAAAACTATGAAAGCAATGGATGTGCTTATTAAACTGTTAAGAAAGAACAGAATTTCAGCACACACTGGTCCAAGGCTGAGAGAGAGATCTGCACTCTGGGGAGTTGATTCAACCTGAGCGTTTTAGTACAAAAGATACACAATCCATTGGTGTCATTTAAGCTTAGAGCATAATCATAAATAAGACTCCATCTACACAGAGACAAGAACCGGCTGTGAAGACGTCTTCAGACTCTGGCATTAAATCTAGGAAGACGCTCTCCACCTGGTGGTGATTCTTTGTAACTACATGTTCCTCAAGAAAAGTTCTGTGGGCATGTCAAAATGATTGCAAGGATAGCAAGTATCTCAGACTTGAAACCAGGAACTCAAACTGAGGAGCTTTGGGGAAAAAGCAACACATAATTTGTTCATCCTTGGTTTTGTTGGTGGGTGGTGGTGACACAAAGCTAAGGGAGGCCCCTTCTCCAGGAAGTTTGGATGATGTGTTAGCTGTCCCTTCCAGATCCTCACTTGTCTCAGGAGTGATAGACACTTTCACTTCTCCACAGAGCTTTTTCCTGTGGCTGTAAGTGTCTTACACTGGCACTTACCTCAGAAAAATACCTTGCTGACTATGGGAACCTCATTTCTCTGAATTTCTTATGCCATTTTCATTTAGGGTATCCTTTATTCTTCTCATCTTCATATTGTAAAAAAAAAAAAGCTTAATCTAACAACCTTCCTAGTCACAATACAAGGTAGAAGGATCTTTATATTAAATGAGTCTAAGGGCAGCCTTAACCATATTCAGCCTTCACAGTCTCTTCACCAGGGCTTGAGAGCTATGGCCAGGATGGGGTTCTCAGCCTGGTGGTCTCTTAAGATGCTTAAAACCACAGCTTTTTTAGTTCAACACCATCCTTCAAGTCTCTGGGATATTTCTGACAACTAAATGTATGATTTTTCCCCAGAAGAAACAGAATCCAAACTAATTAAAAGGATATAAAAATGTTTTCCCAACTGAACAACCAAGTCACTTAAATATTTTGGGCAATGCTGGCATCTTTAGAATATGTAAAAAGCAAATGAAATCTAACTGCCGAACAGCACAAAGATTCTGAAGGCTTTGAAAAGAAATGGCAAGAAGAGGGGGAAATTTGGCATAGAGGACTTCCTAATCCCCAACAAAAGTGGGAATAATGAATCAACAGAGGAGACCAAAGGTAAAAGGTTCATCATTTAAGGTTACACAGAGAAGCATCCGTCACCCACTTAAGTCATTATTTGTTAAGTATGTCACTCACTATGCTTGTGCCACTAAGAAAGGCTGAGGGATCGATGTGTTCTTCTGGGGATGCTGTCTGTCTATCCCTCTTTCTCAAAGGAGCTTCAGCTCGACAGAGAACACAGACCGAGCAGCACAGGGTTCAGGTGGAGTGAGGACTACATCATGTTGGTGGCACTGACAGTTTCCCCATTAGGATTACAGAAGGCTTCGTGGTTGCTGGGCCAAGTAGGCGGGACCCTGAAGACTGAATATGATTTTGGTAACTTGGGAAGGAGGCTAGGAGAGGAAGCTTGCCAGCAAAGAGCCAGTGTGTGCAAAGGCAGCGAAGCACCAGGGCACACAGAAGGCAGGAGCCTTACCCAGTCTGGGTCAGGCAGGGAAGAGAAACAGGCCGTTCCTATAACCAGAGGCCCCAGCTCTCCTGGGAAGGACAGATGGTTGGTTTGATGTGTAGATATGCACAATCCAACAGCATACAAGCAGCTTGATCATGGGATGGGCTAAACAGCAGGCCAGGTCGTGACAGTATTCTTAAGTTCACAGGGGAATACATAGGTCCGAAAGGTGGTCAGTTGGATGTTGACCCCTGTAAACTGCCTTTTTTAAAAAATTATTATTATTATTATTATTATTGAGTTAGGGTCTCACTATGTAGTCCTGGCTGTCCTGGAACTCACTATGTAGACCAGGTTGGCCTTGAGCTCACAGAGACCCACCTGGCTCTGCCTCCCAAGTGCTGGGATCAAAGGTGTGTGCCACTACACTCAGCTATTCACTGCCTTTCTGAGTCGATAATTCTAACACTGGACACAGAGAGTATGTCCTAGAAGCAGTGGACAAAGGAAGGATCCCCCCGCCTCCCCGTGTCTGTTAAGATGTTAGCATCCACTGATGCCAGAACATGGAGCTGAGTGCTGGGCCAGACTGAGGGACAGTGGTCTTCATGACAACCCTTGTTTTCTTTCATGCTAACAAACTGACAAAAACACAGCCCTTCTTCCAAAATCCAAGAGATTCTGGGTTCTGTTTCCCATGTCCAAAAATATTTTCAATCTGTCCATGACCAGTCTGTTAGACGGTTCTCTAAGTTCCAACAAACACTTGAAATAGCCTCCCAGTGGCCCTAGGACCTGGTAGGGAGACATAAGGATAGCTCCAACTGAAGTACTGTTCCAACCTGGGCAGAGTGGATGCCATCAGCCATGGGATGGGGTAAGGGCGGAGATAGAGCACTCACCAGACTGTCTCATTCCATCTGCAACTTCTTTTTCCACTCAACTATGACATTCGGTGCGGAGGAGAGGCTGTGCTATGTCCCTATCAGGCCCGATGGATAGTGGCGCTCAGCAGATATTTATCATAAAATTTATAATCATTGCACTTTATGTTTTTTGTTACAATCTTCAATAATGTATCTCTAAATGCCTTGACTATATAATTTACCCTAGGCTTCTGAGATCAGCTAACCTATTGTGAAGGAAGTATATGAGTTTGCTGTTGAAAACAAGACTCAATGTGAGCTATTTTCCTCTAGATGAGAGATGTCTGTCTGTCTGGTGGGATGTATGCTCATCACTTTATTTTAAAACAGAAAAAAAACCCTACAAATAATATACTTGTTCAAAGTGGGAGAAAAACTTTCAAAGGAGGGAAATATTGAATGATCATTTTAAACACCTTTCCCCACCAAATCATATACAGATGAATATATGCAAATGGTACAGCTTAAAGGATGAAACAGCCATTTTTTAATAAAGGAAGGGAAATTATGTTGGATTTGGAAACTCATGTATTGGGGTCTGGTACATTGCTTGTGCTTTGGTCAGTTCTATATCAGTCAGTGCTAGAAAAAGAGCCACGGGATTTTATCATTTTCTACATAAATGCTGCCTGAAATTTCCCAACACTTAACTCTCTGTAGTGTTACCATGAACAAAGTCAAGCCAAAACAAGAGTATGTTTTGAATTTTTGGAAGAAAGGGTGTATCTCAGATCTCTCTCCTGGCTATTTGCACAGGCTGGTAACAGACCCTCTCACTTTTAATTCTGCACCCTACTTAGAGAATGTTTCAGAATCCATCTGCAGAACCCAGGCAGTCAAGATGCTCCAAAAGTTAAAACCATCAGTTCTTATGTCCTCCTCCGCCCCTAAAAAAAAAAAAAAAAAAAAAACCCAAAAAACGGCTTCTAGGAAAATCAAGACAATCACATAGTGAGAAAGCAAGGGAACCCAGGTTCCTCTGTTTTCACTGTTAGTTTTAAAATAAACTCTTAAAGTGGTCTTTCCTCTTCATTGTTCCAGAACTCTCAAATTCTTTGGGATGGAAGGCAGGAGTTTCTGTCCTCACAGGAGAGTGTTTCTGGATAATTTCCTCACAGTGTTAAAGGTTGGGAAGACTAGGAGGTGCCCCAGTATGCATACAAGCAGCTCAGAGAAAGTCCCTCACTATGTATGGCAAATACCTAACACTTAGAATAGAGAAGCAAACAGTAGAAATAAACGCGGAAGTGGAAACATGGCTTTGTTAAGGCACTGACACCCTCACACCTTTGTGCATGAGCTGTTTGCTGCTGTCAGTGGTGTGGTAAGCACTGACTTTTCCCCTAGGAGACTTCCTCTCAAACAGTGGGGGAAGCCCTCAGCTGATATTCTGGGTCTTCTGGCAGCTAGAGCTTTGGAGGCTATATGTGTTTGCCTCGGTGGGATGGAAACATACACCTACCTCCTTTGAACAGCATGGGTGGGTAGGGCATGAGTCTACAGAAGAACAACAGCCATGAGAGGAGACCAGCTTTGCATGCTAGAAGCAGAAATGTCCCCAGATGTGCCAGAGAAGAATTGAAAACAAGGTTGCATCTGCCTTAGTCTTGTCCATGGGTGTCATGGGAAACTCACTGCATACTGTAGACTAAAATGGAGCTAGACAGACATGCAGGAGAGCCAACAACCGTGTGTGTTCCACAGAACACATCCAATTACCCTCAGCCCACATTCTATTTGAGAGACAGAGCATGTTTTCAGGGGATCCAGGCTCATGTTCCAAGCCAGGGCAGAATGCCTCTCCCAGGATTGCTAAGGAAACAAGTTGTGTAAGTAATCTTGAATCTAGAAAATCCACCAAAGTCCTAGTTGGTCAAGAAGCTGCACCCATGGTGGAAAGTGGGTACATGACTGACTGGTGTGTGAACATTTGGTTAAGCCATGGAAAGAAGTATTTGTGCCACGGTGCTTTTGCTGGCCCCTCGGTGCTGCTTGTCTTTGTACTGAAGGGCCTATCTTAACTGACTGAACTTCATTATTTTCCTAACTTGTTACTTTTTACTGATCTAGTGTTCCAGTGGATCTGTGGGTGGGTTGCTATTTCATGGATCAGTCAGACATGTTAAGACTAAATTCACTAATGGCTCAGGTGGCAGTCTGATACCAACATGAATTTTGATCTGATTAGGTCATATTCTTGTTTCTCCACAAGAATGCATTCATTGGAATAGACATTCTCAATCTTCCTGCCAATGAGAAGCAGAAAATGGTGATGGACAACTCAAATCCTGTGGAAAGAAAGGTTGAGAAGAACACTGTTTTCCAAGCTTTTACACTGAGGTATGCATTCTTGGCAGGTTTTATGACTAACAATTAATCGTTTCTGAGTTTCTCCATCTAATAGTTCGGGAAATTTGGAAAATTTTCTCTTGATATTTGAATATATAATCAAAAGTCCTTCATCATTTTCTGTCCTCTACCTCTCTCTCTCTTTACCCCACACATGTTAAGTAGCTCAACCCCACTTTTAAAGAGAGTGACAGCAGTGCTTTGCATGCACTCCTCTCTGAAAACAAGTCAGTGGTGGTTCCCAGTCCTGATCCAGGGTGTTCTCTGTGGAGGTGGGGAGCCCGGACAGCATTTACTACAAGTCAGCAGGACTCATGTGTTTGGTGGCTTCTGTTGCCTGGTGGAGTCACCTTAATAAAGTGTTTATGACAAAGTACTGTATGCCTGGTGAGAGGTTTTGAAAATTGTCCCTTTATATTTATCTGGCAGAACCCACAGATTCTGGCTACTAATTGTTAGTGTTTGTCCTTTCCATCTCTAATGTCTCCAGCCTACTCCACATCACCCTATTGATCCATGTCTATAAGCAGCTTCCTCAGCAGGAAGATCCAGGACCACCAAGAGGTAGAGATTTCATGGTGCCACTGAGAACTCACTCCTTTGTGTTGCAGATTTTTCCTTTTCTTTCTTTCCCTTTTAACACTCTTAGCTTCTATGTTTGATGTTAACAGGAACCAGTTTCAGGTAGCAAGTTAGTTACTCAAAAATAAAAATACCCCCAGATCAATGAATTGCTGGCTCGGGCCATCTTTAAAATCAATGAGGAGCCCCTCCCCCAACCACAAGTAATTCCACTGAGTTAACCTAAAACACCTGGATTATATCCACATTTTCCCCAAGAGGTTAGGAGTCCCTTTTTTCTTTCCCTATTACTGAGCTTCACAGAAGGAAGCATCAAAGCAAGGCCTCTGACAATGTTGTCCATCAAGGAAGGGTCACCACCTCTCAGCTGATGGCCTCAGGAGCACCTGATGCTCCTACAAAAGAAAGCACCTGGAGAGCCCTGCATCTGGATGCCTTCTGCTTTCTGCCTACATGTGTCCCTGCAGTCCAGAAGAGGGCACCAGGTCTTATTACAGGTGGTTGAGAGCCACCATGTGGTTGCTGGAAATTGAACTCAGGACCTCTGGAAGAGCAGCCAGTGCTCTTAACCACTGAGCCATCTCTCCAGCCCCTCCTCCTGCTTTCAGGTAGAAGGCCACACTGCCCTGATGGGTGCTTTCTGGATGTTTCAAGCTGCCATACTATGTTCTGAGCTTGGCTGGTTTCTTTTGACTAAGACTGAGCCTAGAACATCTGCTACGGTGATGTGCCATAAGCTTTTGAAACAGAAAATTAGGGTTTGAAAGACACTTTTCATTAGATGCTTTCAATGTATGAAAATGCACTTAAAAGCTGCTTCTGTGTAATATGCCAAAAAGGTCAATCTCAAATCAGTAGCTAATTGTCAAAGCCATAAAACCACGGTATCGTGCCATCCTGACATAAATCAACACAAAAACTAGTGCACCGCCTGTAAATGAAGTTGCATTTGTCTCCAAGTGACAAATTCTATGTCAAAAACACCACTGTACTTATAATAAGTGGCACTCATTTTAATAGATCCTACAAAAATACAATATTTTCAATGTCCCCATAAAACATAAACTTACAAATATTATCCTCAGAGCTCTGGTGACATCCACATGTGATTGCATTGTAAAATTTCAAACACTAGCATGTGAGATAAATTTGTTATATAAAAAGTGATGTAGTTAGCCGGGCGTTGGTGGCGCACGCCTTTAATCCCAGCACTCGGGAGGCAGAGGCAGGCGGATCTCTGTGAGTTCGAGGCCAGCCTGGGCTACCAAGTGAGCTCTAGGAAAGGCGCAAAGCTACACAGAGAAACCCTGTCTTGAAAAACCAAAAAAAAAAAAAAAAAAAAAAAAAAAAGTGATGTAGTTATATGAGGGAATGTGTACAACTAAGTATGGAAAGTCGACCTGAAATTTCAAATTAATATTTTAATCAAATTAATGACTACTATAAAAAGAAATACTTTAAAGGATTATAAAACATATTTTGAATTTTCACAAAGGGAAACACAATGTAAAAGTACATTAGGCTTTTTTTCACTCTCTGTATGATTGCATTCATGTTTATGTTTCTTGAAACTTTTTTTGAAGAAAAAAAATTTGTCTATTTCTGTCTACAAAAAAAAAACAGGCATTAAGATTCATGATACTAGCAGACCACAGCTCTGAGAAATTATATCTGAAGTTCCATATTTCAACACCAAGGTTTTGAAATCACTCACCATGGCTTTCTAACAAGTCTCTCTCTATAATAAAAGTTATCAATTCCCAAAGTTCATTGAAAATGGTTTAAAAGTAGCAAATTAAATAAAGCAGCACACGGATAAGTTCCACATTTACAGTAAGGGAATCACAGGGGCCACAGTTTATAGTTGACATAACCCCGAGGAAACAGAACATTAAAGCATTAAGCGTTCCCTGCCACCCCTCACTCACTGCTTCTGGCTGTGGTAAAGAACCTGGTCTGCAGCAGCCTGTGGTCTGTCTCTAAAGTCTGCTTGTGTCCTTTTAATTAGCTAAAGGCATTAAACAGATTTACCTTCTCCAATTTTTACTCAGGTCCCAGAGATTAATGGATAATTTATGAACTATTTCACTCTGCGTGGGAATTTAGCAAATGGCTGTGGAACCAAATATAAATACCTTATACTTTATGTACAGTTGCTTCCATAAGGCGTAATCATGTAATTTTTATTGAAAAAGATTCAATATAGTAAAGTCTTATTTTAAGATATATTTTCTTTCTCAATCCAAGATGTTTACGAAAATATCATTTTTCTATATTCTTTTTTGTATATATGCCAACATATACCTTGTGCTAGAAATACTTTATGGGGATTACAATTCTTTATATACAACTTTTGAGGCAGTATTTCTGATGGAGAGCAGAATTTGTAAAGAGCTTTTGTGTGCTTCCGTGCTCCGAAATGATAGGAAATCCACTTTTAGAAGACAACTTATTTGATTAAAAAACAAAAACAGAAACAAAACCGCACCAATGTACAGCCAGAGGCTGCCGCTGGAACTGATACAGAACCGCGCATGAACGCCATGTTTATAGGTAACATTTTTCAGGGTAGTCAAGGCTAACGTACAATATTTTACACCTGGCACTGGTGTTTGCCATTGGTCCAGCAACTGGCAAAATTTGTTTCTATGTATAAATTTATTTTTGAACATTAGCTCTGGCCTGACATATCTTCACTATTTATAAAAACATTTAGACAGTGAGCTCACGTTGAATAACTAGGTCTACTGTGTTCTGGAAGCTCTTCAGTAGTAAAACAGCTTTTTCGTGTTCCATATGCACAAAACTGTGTCCATTTGCCTGAAAACACACAAATGAAACAGGTCAGTCAATGCCAACAGCTCATTCCCTTGGCACCACTGTAATCACAGGGCTCTGAGGAGCATAGCACAATAAGATTTTAAGATTCAGAGTGAAATGGCTTTGACAAGTATTTATCAAACGCCCAGTATTTCCTTGCTTATGTACAATCATAATGTCCTACTCAGCAGAATCAGTCAGATGTACTTAGACACAGTAGTTCAGTTTTGCCATGTTGTTCCATTTTTTTGTATTTTGCTGTGCTGGGGATGGAACTCAGGTCCTGGTATATGCTGAGCAAGCACTCTGCAACAGAGCCACATGCCAGCCCCATGGTTCCCATTTGTTTGTACACGTTCTCAGTTGAGGTGGCACTTAGTTGACATAATTACTGACACACTCACCAACATACTTTTAAGAATCATTTTTATTTTCACTGATGTGTCTTTGTGAATGCTTGCTATGTATGTAGGAGCCTGGATGCCAGAAGAGGGCATTGGATCTCCTGGAAATGGAATTACAGGTGGCTATGAACTGCTTAGCATAGGTACTAGGAACCAAACTCGGGTTCTCTGCAAGAGCAGCAAGGCTCTTAACCACTGAGCCATCTCTCCAGCTCCATGTTAGATATTGTAATCATGCCAAATGTGAATGGACACTTAAGGTACTATTTAATCTCGTTTTGATTCACTGGAAAATAGTCGATTTATATTTTTCTCTCAATTAAAAAAAAATCTCTACTAGTAAATGCCCAAGTTTCTATTATCTACACATTGGTTCTTAACCAGTTCAAAGAATCAGTGTCTTGACAATAAAACCCAGTGACATTATTCACAGAGAAAACCTTCAGTCTTCTAGCTAAGGGTCATCAGGGCAAGACATCAAAATTCATTTAGAACATAATTAGCCTGTTGGAATTTCAGAATCCAGCTGGCTACTGGTTGATCTTTATGTCACAAAATGTACATTTTTCTCTGTAATGAGTGCTCATGGTACTTGGTTTTCTCTACATTAAACAGCAAATTGTCTTACTGGGATTATTTTCACTTAATTTATGGAAAGGTAGGTCAATATAACTCTGTAGGATTAAAACTAAATTAAAACACAAGATTATTGAAATTTGGAATAAGTTTCTGCCACCCAGTAATTGACAGTTACATAACTATTCCCTTGCAGGATGAGATGCACTGGTTTTGGAAAAAGAATCAGTTACCTGGACTGCTTTGCAGTGTACAGGCATTAGAACCAGGTAGCATTCCGTGTGTGTGTGTGTGTGCGCGCGCGGATGCCCAGAGGATGGTATGTACTTTCCTCAATAGCTTTCCACCTTACTTTTTGTGACAGGGTTACTCATTGAACCTGATGCTCACCAATTCAGCTAGACCAGCTGGCCAGCGAACCTTACGGATCCTCTTGTCTCTGTCTCTCCAGTGTTAGGATTACATGATGCTGTGCCCAGCTTTTCTATGGGTGCTGAGGATCCGAATTCAGGTCCTCATGCTTGCACAGTACACACTCTGCCTGTTGAACTGCCTCCCTAACTTGACGTCTCCAATTTTTAGTGGACTCATACTTCATCTGGGGATACTTACTCTTTTTATGGTTTTAATATTTTAATTAACCATTCACTTAAAAGTCAAAATGTTTTTGTCTTCATCTCTTTCAAATTTCAAACAGCATTTCACCTTGACAATACCTCACACCTTTATAACTTCGATAGAAATTATTGCATCTATAATTTTATCATTCGTTAGTTAAAATCATATAGTAATGTGGTAAATAAGGTTTAGAAATGCTGCATTTGAAAGCATGGCACATCTATCAATAGGGAATACACTGGAGGAAAGCAATCTGTGTCCCTAGAGCTACAAATTTGCTTTGAATTAACAATGCTCTAACTGTATATTTTCTAAAGCATCCAATTAAGGAAAAACACTAACTGTGGTTGGCACGAGCTATTTCAGTGGCAGGAGTCAGAAGCTGAATATTACTATTCTATTACTGAGGATGTGCCAAGTTTAACTTTTTGCTTTAAAACAACAACAATAACAACAACAACAACAACCCTTCTTGCTTTAAGTTATAGTAAAAAACAAGGTTCCAGGGAATAGAGAATACAGCATGAGGAAGTTCTTACTATTCTCATTCTAGTTCAGTCATTGGAAAAATAGCAAACCATTAAGAAATATAAGGTTATTTCACTGTAGTAGGAAGGATGTACTTACTGTTTTCAATGTGCCCAAAAGGTAAATGCTAGTTATAAAATATCAATTTAATAATGGAACACTTCTGCAAAGAACCCAAAACCCTCAGAGAATTTTCAATGAATTGTCCAACATTTTTATATTTCAAAGTGTCATGGTGAAGGACTTCTGGATTTGGAGACCATGAATCATACACTGTTCACCACTATATCCAACACATAAGTATTGGTGCTAAAAAATCGACAGTGTCAGTGTTGAGGGGATGGGTAGTCAAAACAAATAAGTAGGTGTGAATTTAAATGATGTGTTTAGATTGGAAGATCTTCCAAGATGATTGGTCCCTTCCATGATGACCTTTCTTCCTCATTTCTTTAATTAAAAATGTCTGTTGTGAGCTGACCAACCCGGGCATTGTGGGAGGCATTGGAGATAAGACCTAAGATAATAGAACTGGGAGGCTGATGGGGAGTGAACAGAAGCTACAGGGAAGGGCCTCAGTTAAGGAAGGGTAGGTAGTGTAGAAAGCCTCTTCTTCAAAGGGAAAAGAGGTAGCTTAACATGTTAAGCATTTATTTTAAATTTAAACACATTCTTTGAAAATTCCATGTGTATAATATGTCTTGAACATATTCACCCCATTCTCCTCTTATCCCCCTTGCCACTTCCTCTGGAACGTGCCCTCTTCCCACTTCACCCCCATTATGTGAATTTAATCAGAACTTTTTTGAAAAGGTAAACAGAGACAACTTTTTTGAAAAGGTAAACAGAGACAAGTAGACATTGAGAGTTGGGCAGATGGAGATAGGGAGGTAGTTAACAGAGACATAGATACATGGATCCCACTAGAGACGCCCCTGGCAAGCAGGGATTTACCCCATAGTAGTTAGCATTCTACTTCAGCACAGTTTGACTTTGCCACACTTTTTCTGGATGTTGTAAGGTGGTAATTCTTCTTTTAGGTTTATCAAATGTTATATTTTTTTAATTTATTTTGAGACAGGGTCTAACTATACAGCCCAGGAAGTTTTGGATTCATATTCCACCTCCTATAAATACATGGGATTAGGGGTATATGCCACTGGACAATTGTATAGCTTGATCTGTTTAAGGGGCCCCTGGTAGTGGGATCAGGATCCATCCCTGGTGCATGAGCCGGCTTTTTGGAGTCCACTACCTATGGTGGAACATCTTGCACAGCCTTGATGCAGGGGGAGGAGCTTGGACCTGCCTCAACTGAGTATGTCAGGCTCTACTGACTCCTCCTTGCCTTGGAGGAGATGAGAATGGGAGGAGGGTTGGGGGGGAGGACTGGGAGGTAGGAGGAGGGAGGGGAGGGGTATCTGTGATTGATATGTAGAACAAATAGAAAATTTCTTAATAGAAAAAGAGAAAAAAGAATTATTTTATACTAATTGGCTGGGCGGTGGTGGCGCACGCCTTTAATCCCAGCACTCAGGAGGCAGAGCCAGGCAGATCTCTGTGAGTTCGAGGCCAGCCTGGGCTACCAAGTGAGTTCCAGGAAAGGCGCAAAGCTACACAGAGAAACCCTGTCTTGAAAAACCAAAAAAAAAAAAAAAAAAAAAAAAACTAATTGAGCTATTCATTTTTTTTTTAAAAAAAGGCTATTCTAAATTTATTACATTCTTATTGTAATAAATCTACAATAAATTATATACTTGTGGAAGTGAACTTTCTCTTTCCACCATGTGAGTCCAGTCCTGGGATCAAACGCAGGTCATCAGGCTTTGCAGCAAGTACCTTTACCTGCTAAGCCATCTTAATGGCCCTGAGTGTTTTCTTGGTTTGGAATATACTGCAAGGCTTGATTCTGCGGGAGGTGGTGGCAGAAGAGAATGGAGAAACAAGTTGAATGCCTGCAGAAGTCAGGAGCTCTGTCCCAGAGAACTGTTTCCTCATTCTCAGGACAGAAGAGGCCAAAATAACTTCATTTCTGTGATCACAAACATTGGATACCTGCTTTCATCTTGGGTAGTTCAGACAGGGACTCATAGGGTCACTGAGTCTGAAATTTTTATGATTAAATAGAGACGAGAAAAACCCTCGTCTGCAACCATCAGGGCTGTAGTATACATCAGAAAGTCTGCAGAGAGGGAGGCTGCATTATGGCGATGTCAACTGCAGAACACAAATTCAAAGATGTTTTGAAAGTAAATGCACAGGAAGCATTTACACATATGATATTTGAATATGTACACAATATAAATGCAAATAATAACATGGATTTATGCTAAATCAGGCAACATTTGAAGTGTCACATTTGATTGCATGTGTATGTTGTATATAAACACTATCAGATTCATGTAAAATTTGTGTAATTTTGAGGAAATTGCAAGTTAATGAAAAATGAGAAACAAATGAGATACTTATTAAGTTCCAGTGAAGTTAATAGGCAAACAATCTTGGAAGTGACATTCAGAATGTCAAAATGTTATGCTTTGAAGATATGTAATTAATAGGCTTCTAGCAGGAGCTGATTTGAAAATATGGAAGGCCATTCCAGTGTAGTCTTTATGCTGCGTCCAAAAGATAGTCTGCCTAATTTAAATCAATATCACCTCTCCTGTGCTGCAAAATGCTTTTAATTTCCCCTTGTCGTGATTTAGACACAAAAATACCCAGAGTTAATAAAAGTAGTATCTGCAGACCAATCACAATTGAGGATATAGTGCATTAATTCACTGTAAAACACACATGATTTCTCATCCCCCTTTTCCTTTCTCCTGGGCTTGTCTTTGGCTTCCTTGTGGTAAAACCTTTGTTAAATTCGTGAGTTATAGATGTTTGTCTGCAGAAACTTTCCAGAGTACAGGAATTCTGCTGTATTCTTACTTAAAACTCCAAACCTTCATACCAGTGATGAAGAAGGTTTGCTACATAGGTCAAGGACAGTGGATCCTCTTACACATTAAAAGGGAAATCAGATTAGAGATTTGACATGTGCTTTTGGTTAATTCAAACACATCTTGAGGGGAAAACACTTAGAGAGCCAGGGCACACGTATTTGTATATCAGTATCTTGCAAATTTGAATGCCTACAACTCTTAAGATAAAGACTAAAAACCACAGCCAGCAAGCTCCAGCTGTGAGGGCAATCCTTTATGGGGCTCAGCTCTGACAGCCAGGCATCCTAGGAAATAGTCCATTACAGATAATGATTGTGCTTTGTACTAACTTCCTAGAATTAATTCCCATTTCAGAATTGCCTTGGTTTTTTGTTTGTTTGTTTTATCTTTTCTATTTATTCTTTTTTTCTTCATTCTCCCCATTCTTCCTTTTTGTTTGGAGACACAGTATGCATAGGCCAGTCTGGCTTTGAACTCAAGTCATCTCCCTGTATCCACCCACTTCTTGTTGTGATTACAGGTATGATCCATGCCTGACCCCATTTTAGAATTTTCATTTGGTAGAGTATTCTCATTAAATGTTGGACTATGTTTAGTACTGAATGCACTATATAATCAATATCACACTGCCTCCAATTGAATGCACCCTATAATCAATATTGACTGAATATACTATATAATCAATACCATGGTGATTGCAATTGAATACACTATATAATCAATATCATGCTGACTCTGACAAATTATTAAACATTTTCCACCAAAAACCTCAACTACAAACTTTCATTTCTCAAACCATTCATGCAAAACACTGTTCTTTGTGAGAGAACTTGACTTTGTAGCAGCTTTTACTGCTATTAAAAGTGGTCACAGACTACCTGCTGGGAAGCACAGGCTTGGTAAACTCTCAGGTTCTTAAGAAGCTTTGTGCATTGTGAAATCCTGAAAACAGGAAGGGCTTAAGGTGGCTTTGCAACTTGCTTGATCAAAGAACTCATTTAGCAAAGATATTTTAAAAGAACCACCAGAAAGCTACTGGCTTCTTAACGCTATTTGCCTTCTGTATACTGAACCTTTGAATACTGTTTCTTCTGTTTTTTAAAATGAAAATTCCACTTTCTCCCTGCACAGGAAGCTGTGACACTTTGCTTCTGGCAATGTGCTTAGGCCTCAAGGCTTTCCTCTGGGTGTCCTGGAAGGTTAGGTAAGAAATAAGTCCTTTGTGAAATAAGTCCTCACTGACATGGGACTCAATGTGGGGGCTTTGCTGTATTAGCTATGGGTTCTTGGAAACAGTTTTTTTTTTTAATTTTATACTTTTATTAATGATAGCTGGAGGCTCCTGAATAAACAAGCTTCACTTAGATGATTCTGTTACCTAATCATACCCATGAGTCATTAAAGAGCCATAAAACCTATCCCAACAAGGACAATCTGCCTGTTTAGTGGTTGTCAGCACTGTGGATCTGTTAGGCCAGATCTAGTCACCCACAGACATTTTGCCAGACTTCTACAGAATCCATGGTTACTCGGCCACTCTGCTCTGAAGCTATATGTTACTATGTCCCATCTAGTTCAGCTTGTCTCCATGTTTGAGTCCTTCAAGTCCATGCAGAGCATTCAATGCCTTAAGGGTTTCTTTCTTCACATCTCAAACTAGGAGCCCAGAGTCTCTCTAGCTCTCCCTTCATCACAGCCCATATCCACTCTGGTGTAAGTTCCTACACTGTTCCTGTGTCTTTCCCACAGGGGCTCCTCTTCCTACACTCCCTCTGCCCTGGCTCATTCTTCTTCCTGGTGTGAAGCTGGGTTGACCTCTGTCACTGGGAAGAAGATCCTTTTCTCTTCTTTACACATCTTGAGGTCCCCAAGATCTCCAGTGCCCCTGTCATGCTCTTCCCTGGCTCTGAGGTAAGAAGAGGAGGGCAACCATTCGGGCTTTTGTTTTGCCTGTGAGTGACCATTATCTATTCTTCCTTTCAAGAGACAGCCTGTTCTCAGTCACTTCATGTTCTTAATCCTGCTACACTCCCTATGAATACATCACAGAACTAAGTTCTTAGCATTTCAAGGCACCTGCACACACTTGTCTCCTTAGTCACAAGCTCTTTGGATGACATGTGACTTCACTATCATGTTAATATTGGGATTACACTTTGGACATGAAGTGTCCCCTGAATGCTGGAGGAATGTTGGGAATCTGGTTGGCATCTGATAGGAAATGATGAAGTCCTGAGGGCTCTGACCTAATCAGTGATTATTTTCTGGGCAGTGCAATAATTTGGTGAAACTAGTGGAGACTAAATGGTTGGGGTTGGTTGGAAGAAGTCAGCCACTGTCAGAGGTGAGTGTGTTTTTGACATCTTATTCCCGACTCCTTCTCATCTCTCTCAGCTTCCTGTTGGACATGCATCGAGCCTCCATACTCTACTGTGTGCCCCCTACCATGATGCTTTGTCTCAGCATGTGTCAGAAGTTAAGGGGCCTTGGACAGGAGCCTCTGAAACTCAAACCAAACAAATCCTTCATCCCTCAGGTGTTCTGTCACAGCAATGGCTGAGAAGCATCTAACACCAGCTACTCATAAGACACTAATAGGGATGTAGGGCCAAGTGATTGGTGGTTACAGAACAGGATGATGAAGTAATAGGTCTAGTGCAGATCAACGGTGACAGCAACATGAAGCATTAAACATCACCCTAGTTACACCTGAAAACAGACCAAGTGTTTTCTGGTAGACAGTGATTGACAGCTACGCTTTAAACTTCTATGTGAATTCAATCACAGTTTTAAAGATTAGTACAAGGGCTAGAGAGATGGCTCAGTGGTTAAGAGCATTTGTTACGACTCATGTGGAGGAACTGGGTTCAGTTTCCACCCAGTGGCTCATGATCATCTGTAATTCTAGTTCCAGGGGCTCCAATGCCCTCTTCTGACTTCCATGGGCATCAGGCATGTACATGGTACACATACATACATGTAGGTAAAACACTCATACATATAAAACTAAATAAATAAACCAAAAAATTAGCAAAAAGGAGAGAAATGCACGGTTTATATTATTGTTACCTTAACTATGTTACTTTGGTCTCTTAGAAATATAGTCTTGAACTAGGAGTTTGAGGCTATCTTGGTCTACATATACAGGGAGCGATGGAGGAAGGAAGAGAAAAGAAATACAGACTTGGACCAGGAGTACATATTACTAATTCTAAAGCCCTAGAATGATTATTAGGTATAAGAAACTGCAATTATCTTCAATAGGGCAACACATTGATATGCCTCATGTTGGAAAAAATCATCAGGTTTAGTAACTGGTAAAATATATAGATGCTATTGGTGAATTCTCTATAAGTTATGCACTTTCTCTTCTGTTGCCCACGTTAGGACTGTGTAAAGAGGGATGGAGACAGAGCAGAGCACTGAACACTCATGCTTTAGGCCGTGACTGTGAATTCTATTGCTCACTAGCAAGTATAATTTCCCCCAATCTACTCATCTTTTCAACAAAGCAACTTTAGTCAGTGGATATCTCTCTGTGCATAGCTACATTTAGAATTGCAGTGCACGTAATGAATTTGGTTGAATTTTTTTCAGGTAGAAAGAACATTAGAAAGAAGAAAGAAGTAGATGTTAAAATAACAAAACTGCCATTTGGATAATGGTTACAGATCAGCAAATACACAGGGATCAATCTATTTTTTTTTTTTTTTTGTAATGATTCATGTAATTTCAGTTTTTTGTCTTTCCTTCTATAAATTATTCCAGGTAAGTTTAAAGCAAAATAGCACAAGTTGTTTTAATACATTCATCCATTGTAGTGTATCTACATGGGGAAAACAAATGGTAAAATACAGAAAAGTCAGGCAAATGTGTTTACATGAGCACCGTCCCTTCAAGCACACATCCACATGTAATTCAAACTGTGTGCTCATCATTTCAGAGTAGCAGACAGGAGTGGTGGGTAGAGTCATGCAGAGCTGGGAGGTGGCTCATTTGGTAAAGTGCCTATAACATCAGCACAGGAACCTGAGTTTGGATCCCAGGCAACCATGTGGAAGCCAGGGTAGCACATGTCTGTAACCCTAGTTCTGGTGGAGAAGCGTGAAGACACAAAAATCCTTGGGGCTCACTGGCCATTAAGTGCAGCCAGCTGGTGAGCTTAAGCTCAATGAAAGATTTTATCTTAAAAACTAGGGTGGAGAATGGTATACAAAGATGCTTGATGTTGCTCTTTGGCCTTTTGCTCATGGCCAACATGTATATACATATATATGTTGCACATACATGTAGGTCACACACATATGTTACACACATGTATCATAATACACATTACACACATGTTACATACATATACATAGGTCACATATATATGTTACACGCATCATACACTACACACACATATGTTACACACATACAAACATGTGTTACACACACACACACACACATAAAATATAGTCACAGAAAAGGAGAAATGGAGCAGATCTGATGAGTTATGGTTTGAGAGGCTGGGAATAGCATCTCTGCTTTCTTGTGCCTCCTTTGTTCTTTGCTGCTAAATCTAGTAACCTCAGCGCTTTGTAACACGTTTACAAACGAAACGTGTTACAAAGAAACACGAAAAGAAACGTGTTCTTTGTAACACGTTTCTTTGTTTCGTTTATATTTCTCGGGATTTTTATTGTTATTAAGCTTTGGAAATGTATTTGTCCAAGTAACAAGTAGAACACTAATTTTGTGACTGACTGATCACAGAGTCCTTTCCCAGCATTCTTGAGTATTCAAAAGTATGAAAATAAATCAAGAACACAGCTCTCTTTCTCACTTATGACACTGACAATCACAAAGAATTAGTTCCATTTTTCTTCCACAGAATGTAATTGACCACTTTTGATTTTTAATCACTATGAGCAAAACTGTAAGGTTTATGTATTTTCCTTCTTTTTCTGACAGTGGGCTGTGAAATGAATTTTAAGCCACATCTCTGATGTCATTTGTGGAGAGGAGAGACTTAGCATGTTCTGCCTCTTACTCACTGACTCATAATTCCTTCCCTCTTATTCTAGGAGCCCACTCTGTGTGCTTGGCAGCCAGTGTGCAAATCTCAGGATTCGAAATGCCACACATTCCTCCTCCTGCCCCACGTGCAGCCTTGGAGACCTTCACAGGAAAGAGCATGTGCTCCTCCTCTTAGGAGACAGGAGCATCTTGTTTTCCACCAGGAAGTTCTTCCTTTTTGAATCTGAGCAGAAGACAAGTCCTTTCTCTGACTCCAGCATGGGTAGAGGGGAACCTGCTACCTGGTCTGAAGTTGTAGAATGTGAACGTACCCATTTTAAAAACTCAGACACCAGAAATTAATTGGATACACTTTTTCCCCCAAATTCTGAGATACCTTTGAAGTTCAGCGTGGGGAGAGGAGGGGAGCAAGACAGTGAAACGGAACTGATGACAGCTCCTTTCTTGTGTGCCTTGCCTTCTCAGTGTACCCAAGTCGAGCACTAGCAATTTCAGGCAGTTCCATCACTTATATAATGGGGAATTTCTGCTAAATCATTTAATCTTGAGCACACTGGCGGTCTTTAAATGTCTTTCTCACAGTGTAGGAGATAATTAAACACCTCTTACAGGGGAGTTAAATTTGGGGAGGAGGAAAAGAGAATCAAGTCGATAAGGCTAAACCAAGCGCATGTTTAACTGTTTAATACAGTGGCTCTTTTCTGATTGTATGTACAGTGTTAAGTTTGAGAAAGCCTTTCTCTACATGACATTTAAAAAGCTTAACTTGTGTTCCAGACAGGAGAACAGAGAGATACAACCGTGTGTTATAGCCTTCAAATGGAAATATGTTCACTCTTATGAACTCATGGAAAGTCATACAGATGCCCATCAGAGGCTATTGTGCTTTCTTTAGTTTATAACCATACAGGCTCATGTGTTTACATGTGTACACATTCTTGTATCATCATGTAATTCCATTCACCCAAAAATAATGTGCAGGATGCTGCCATGTACTGGGAGCTTCTCAGGTATTCAGTAGAAGGTTTTTTGTTTGGGATTTGAGGTGGATGCTGAGGTGGACTGTCCTTTTGAGGAAGAGGCTTGCTAAAAGGGCTAGTAAGGCCTTAGACAGCAGCATGGTGGGGTTCTGAGGAGAGTTTCAGGCCCTCATGGTAGGGTGAGGGACCATTCTTACACATTTTAGAAGAAGGAGAGTTTCTCTAGCAGGTGGCTTATGGGAAGTCCATAGTACATGCTGGTAGTGAAACTATCTCTGATTCCTGGTGGGCATGGGGTAGGTGAGGGATTCTGTTAGCCTGGGGCCTGTATGTAGAATCAACTATGGGGGCTTTGATTCTAGGAACCAAATTACTTTATTTTCATGAATTGTTATTATTCAACTAAAATGGAAGAGCTTTACGAAATGGCATGGCCATGGCTGACACTACAGACACAGGCTTATGGTGGACAGGGCTTTAAAGCCACACTGACAAGTGAGCAACACAGGAGTGTTGAGTTCAAGTACTCTACCCGACACTGACATGTCAGCTTGTGTTCATCTTACCTGAAGGATCTTATCTCCGGGTTGTAGTAGGTTGGATGCTGGTCCATCAGGCTGAACCCTAGTAACAAAGATACCCTATAAGTCAGAAGTGACAGAGGTTAGGAACTTATTACCATCAAGTAGGTGCACTTAAATACATTTCCATTCATATAGAAAATAGTGAAACAGCTTTTAAATAAATCACAGTTTATACAAGTAAGCTTTCTAAGGGTTATTACAGTATTTTAAGTAGAACACTGCTCTGCAGAATCAAGTTTAAAAAAGGCCACATGTAATGTAAAGATAACCTTGTTGTTATAAAGTACAGTTGCAGTTTATATACCAACCTCACAGCTATCGATAGAAATGCCTTTTTGTATAAATTCTGAATTTGCTAGAACCACTGGTATAGGCTATAATCCCAGTACTCCGGAGGTTGAGGCAGGATTGATGTGAATTTGACACAAGTAGGGCTACATAGTTCCAGGCAGTCTGGGCTGCAGTGTGAGATCCTATTTCAATAATGAACCAGCAAACAAACAAACTAATCAAAGACCAATCAAACCAACCAACTAAACAAACAAACAAAAGCCCCAACAACAATAAAAACAGCTTTGCCAAATTTAGTTGTAAAATGGAAATTTTTGATGGAAAAGGAAAATGCGTTGTTTGAAAAGACAGGAGGAGATGCAGTGGGAACATCTGCACTGTGATGACAAAGACCCTGTAGTCATTTCCTTCTCGGTCTGGCAGCTTGCATGTGCCATGCTGATGATTTTAGTTAGCACCCTACTGTGCTGTGACAGGCAGAACGACAGTATTGTCCCAAACAAGCCACTGTGTTTCTAGCTGCTGAGGTGAAGTTCTGACTCTTACTTCATCCTAGCCTCTGGCGACTGCCACTCAGGTGACCCTGATCACCTCTATGCAGCTCTCCATGCAGCAACAGTTTAATAATGTTTGCATAAATCCAAACCACAGGGGCTAAATTATACAGTCACATCCACAGTGCTGGAAACCTCACTGTGCAGAGGCTGACTGCTTGAAGAACATGAAGGTGGCTTCTGAGGCATGCTTAATATCAGTAGTGGCATCATGACTGCAGGATTCAATCACTGTTCTGTGGATTTACTCTGAAGCCGACTTTTACGGTGGCCTGAGCTTTCTAATGCCTTTATTGCTTTTTCCTAAAGCTTTGTTATTTATTTCCAGTCAATACATTTCGTGAACTAAGATGTTTCCATTGCTGTAGCTTCTTCTCTTTCTGTGTCCTCTTCCCAGCATATGGCCATGCTAGTGAAACCAGTCATCCACGAGGTGCCTTGTGACACCAGTCTTGTTATTTGTGTACTGTTTCCCAAAGACTGTTTCAGAGTCCTAGTGCCTTAGTGCTTCATTGTTTGTATATAATGTTTAGGCATCACTTGGGAAAGACTCTAACTAAATCCAAGCCAATCTGAGTCTCTGTGACAGTGGGATCAATGGAGATGAAAATAGTGACATGTCATCATCAGATCTGGAGCTAGAGTTACAGTTGACTGTGAGCCACCTGACATGGATGCTGGGAACTGAACTTGGGTCATCTGCAAGCAGTATGTGATCTTAATCACTAAGACCTCTTTCCAGTCCCTACATTTCTGTCCTGCAATAAAACTTGTCTATTTGTAAGTTATATGACTCTTCAAGAAGCATCCATAATGAACAGGCTTATGAAAGCATTTGCTTTTCACAAGTACTTTTGAAAAATGGTCAGATTTCTCAGTGTTAAGATCTGATCTCTTCTGGTTATCTAGCCTCAGAATCTCTGAATACAAACCAAGGACTTACCAAGTTAAGTCTGCAAGTCCAGCACTTCACATTCTAACTTTAGAGGGGAAAGGAACTTTATATGGTATTTTTAATGATGAAGGTGAATGACTGTGACAGTCTCAGCTATTGTCAACGTAGACACAAAAATAGACCTAGCCTTAAGGGACTTGCAACCTCAATGCATGAAATACATTTTTTAAAATTGCCCCAAGTGTTACCTTTAGTTACTGCTTGGAAAATGGTTTCTAGGAAGGCCATATCTTAACTAAAAATTATATATGTTACAAATCAGAATATTTTATTTTTACATCAGATATTTTAGAATATAGTCTTTCATGTAGTCCTGTAAGTATGAAAGTTCAGAGAGGATTTCCAGAGGGAAAATGGCTCATTAAAGTAGCAAACAGAACTGGACATGCACTCTGTTTCCCGAGTTTCAGGGGACACTCTCTTCTCTCCAGAGAAGGGTTAAGTACTAACTTCCTCTATAAAGCAGGCAACATGGTTTACTTATATTGAGGCTTCTAGAAGCAATGTTAGGTCACTCCATAGCATAGCCTCTGCAATTGCTGGAATGAACACTCCAAAGATAAAGACATCAACAGTGTTGTATAATGATGGACGCTCTGAAAGTTTAATTGCCATGTGTCAGGTCTCAGGCTTCGAACAATCTGCTGCCTTAGTAAAAGAAGAATTTATATGGAGCAAGAAACGAGATTTTTTCCCATGGCCATTAGAAACTAAGAGAGGATGCCAAATTGGGGGGGGGGGGAAGGGAAGAGAAAGAAGGAAGGCCACCAGCCACTGAATAGAAGGCTTCTGTGCTATGTCCAAACCCCGAAGTTTAAAACCCATCAAAGATTGATGGGAGCCAATGAGATGGCTCAGCAGGTAAAGTGTCTGCCCCCAAGTCCACAACCCGAGTTTGATCCCTAGACTCACATGGTGGAAGGAGAGAACCAACTCCTAAATTGTTCTCTGCCACATGTGTGTCACAGTGCACACACACACTTGTCCATGTGCAAAGACACACACACCAAACAAACACATAAATGTAATAATAATAAGACTGGGGATTAATTTTTGGTGTAAAGTTGACTAGATTGAGAATCATTTGGCAACACACCCCTGGGCCTGGCTGTGAGGGTGTTTTCAGAGAGGCTAACTGAGGAAGGAAGACTCTAAATGTGGGTAGCACCATTCCATAAGCTGGGGTCAGTTCCAGACTGAATTTAAAAAAAGAAAGATAGAAAGAAAGAAACAAAGAGGGAAGGAAGAAAGGAGGGAAGGAAGGAAGGAAGGAAGGAAGGAAAGGAAGGAAGGAAGGAAGGAAGGAAGGAGGAAGGAAGGAAGGAAGGAAGGAAGGAAGGAGGAAGGAAGGAAGGAAGGAAGGAAGGAAGGAAGGAAGGAAGGAGGGAAGGAAGCTAGCTGAGGCCAGAATTCATCTCTCGTTGCTTCCTGACTAAAGAGGCAGTGTGATCACGACCCTCACTCTTGCACTGTCACCCCCACCACCACCACACTAGATGGGGCTCGAAAACTCTGAGCTAGGACCAGTCATTCCGGAAGTAGCTTTTATTAGATATTGTGTCACAACAATGAGAGAAGCAACTATTGTAAAGATAATCAGAAAGAAGAATTAGTTTAGAGACCTAGAAAATTTGTGACAGAGATCCAAACTAAAATTCTTCAACTGGCGATTGTCCTATCCTAGAAGAAGAGAAACATAGTTTGGTCTTTGGCGTTGTCTTGTTCTACCCTCCTTTGTCATTCTAAAAACTGTTCAGTGCACAAATAGAAATAAAGACTTCTGACTTGTTAAGAGCACCCCAATACAAGCAATTTATTCCATTTTTCTATGAGGCTGCTTTTAGAAATGACAGACTAGCTACTAGAATATTCTTTAGACTGTTGCCTTTTGGGGAATTGGAATGTGAGGGCTAAAACTGCCCTTGGTTTGGCTGTTGTATGATTACGTTTTTTTTATTTTAGCAATTGTCCCAGGAATCCCATTGCTGTCTCACAGATAATCACCTGAGAGGCTCAAAGGGATGTTTTCACTGCTGTCTATTTCTTGGTGACAATTTTGAGCTGAAAACAATTTCTATTTTCTCAAAGTCAGTGGTTGTCTCCTTACTGCCTGGCCCAGATCTCTGGCTTCTATGGAGATGGGGCTAGGGGCAGCTTCTACTAGTGTTACTTTTTGATTCCTGCACGGCTGGTGTTTACCATGAGAGTTTGGCGGTGGTACAGAATTGGATTGCTTAGCTTTGCACAGGTTACTGATTCTGTCTAAGCCTTTAATGCCCCCAGAAACTACTAAAAACAGGAGGTAAATGGAGGTGACTGCGGATTCTTCTCTAAGCTCTTCCTAAAATAGTGGTGGCATGTAGACTCCACCTATCACCCCGTAGGCTCCCTCAAAACCCTGTCACTATGCTATTTTTGGACAGTATGCATCATTTCAAAAATCATGATCCAGAAAGCGATAGATTTAGTTAAACTTTCTTTTCACTTAAGTTAAATTTTTGCTGGAGAGAAAATGTTTCTCATAAGTTATATAAAAATCAAGCCATGATTCTTGTAGGTTTAGTATTGTTTTATCAGCTTATGCATTACTTTGTAGTGAAATCATTCTAGAGATATTTCTTAGAAGTGACATTGAAATTAAGAGGTCAAAGTGTCAAGGGACAATTAGGAGAATCTCTGGTGCTCTTGGGTGAAGAGGCTCTCAAACTGAGTGGTACAGTGCAATTTTCTCTTTTCTTTTTCACTTTTAGTCTATATTTGAATGTTTTTTGAGATAGGGTCTGTTATATCCACAGCTGGACTCGAATCTACTATGTAGCTGAGGATGACCTTGAACTTCTGACCTTCCCACCTCCAGTTCCCAAGTGTTGGGATTCCAGTTGTATACTACCACACCAGATTTAGGCAGTGCTGGAAACAGAGCACAGGATATGCATGCTAGGCAAGTGTTCTACCAACTGAATAACATCTCCAGCTCCACATCCTGTAGCATATGAAATTTTGTAGTGATAATATTTTCACTTACTACATGTACAGGTTTTCTAAAAGGTATAGGTCAAAGAAAAAGAGAGCTCTCTAGGACTGAGAATCTGTTTGAAGAACTGCCAGTCATGTCGGGTACATGCCCTGGCGCTAATAAGCCAAAGAGTGCAGCTCACACTCATCAGAACCCACAGAAGCTTCAGGAAAAGTGGTTCTTGGGTCTCAGTCCTACTGACTGCATTCAGTTATGATTCTGAGATGGATACCTTCAGGGCACTGAACCTGACCAGCTGACCCAGTATAATTTATAGGTTCGTGTCTTTTCTGTCATAAGGGACCATTTCCCAAGTGTGAAGGCTTGAGTGAGAAATGTCCTCCAGAGGCTCATGTGGTTCAACACTGGTCCCCAGCTAGTGGCCCTGTTTGGGAAGGTTGTGGAACCTCTCCATCTTAAAGTTTAGGAGGTGGAGCCTTGCTGGAGATGGTGAACAGAGCAGCAGCCTTGATATCTTACAGCTTGTCCCCACTTCCCTGTTGGCTCTGTTTCCTGACCTCCATGCACTGTGACCAGCTGGCTTTCTGCTGCACTACCTGACCTGCTGTGATGGACTACATCCCCCTGGAACTGTAAGTAAAAAATAAGCCATTCCTTCCTTCAATTGCTTGGCCAGGTGTTTTAGGAAAGTTAACCAATACACCGAATCTATCAAATAGACCAAATTAGCCATTCTCAGTCAAGTAGAGGATGTCTATTAAGCAAAGAAGAAAATTAAAAATTTGGCATGAATTTCTTTACTCACTTCACTATTTAGTTCAACACCAAAAAGGACTTGATTATTAATGTCCTCATTGGTGAAATGACAGTGACAAGAATCTAGTCTGGGTTTGATTGAGATTTCAAGTAGGGGACATAGTTATTTATATTAGTCACTAAGAGTATGTACATACATATACATTACATTATAAAGGTGACTGTATGTACATGAATAATTTGGTACTTTGTATTTTTGTTGCTTAGTTTAATCTTGGATTCATCTTCAAATTATATATATATATATATATATATATATATATAATTTACATATATTTGAAATGAAAAATAACTTACTGGTTAACTTTTCTAGGACTATATTGAATTGATGTAAATCTTTTCAGGAAAAATGGAAAATATAACATTAAGGATGACATTCTTAAGATCTTTCCTTCTTTTCTTTTTTTAAACTCTCTTATTTTTTACATTTATTAATTTATTTAGTGTGTATGACTTGTGAGTGTAACACAGCATGAAGTCAGAGGACAACTTGTGAGAGTTGATTTTCTCCCTCTATTATGTGGGTTCTCGGGACTGAACTCAGGTCATCAGGCAGAGGCAAGCCTCTCTGCTCACTAAGCCATCTTGCTGGCTTCCTGAGAGCTTTTTGGTGAACTGGGGCAAAGCCACAACAGTGAGAATGTATTTGGTGTTCACTTGGCTCATGTTTGGTTCTCACTTTAAAGTTCACATTTGGCTTTAAGAAAATTCCCAGAGTGTTTGCTCCAGAAGTATGTTCCTCTCAATACTTGGTTTTATAAACTGCTTTTTTTTTTTTTTTTTTTTTTTTTTTTTTAGGTAAAAAAGAACACAAAGTTGGTTCAGTGAGTGACTATTGATACTTGGATTAGAGCTTTGATTTAAATAACAGAGCAGGTTTTTGTATTTTTAAGAAACAAGATGTAATAATTAGAAGAATCAGAGAGTCTCATCAACGATGTAGACAGGTTTAATGCTAGCTAAGTGCTGTACCAGTGTGGTACAGCAGAGAGAACGTTAATGATAAAAGTATCATTGGTAGTACAGCTGGGCATCCACATGGGCTTTGATTTAATTGGGAAAATTTTTTTTGGTGGTGGTGGAGTTTGAGACAGGGTCTTGCTACAGCTGAGGCTGGCTTCAAATTCAATATGTACCCTAGCTGTCTGGACTTGAGCTTGTAAAGATCCCCCTGTCTCAGCTTCCTGAGTACTGCAGTTACAGTGTGCACCACCACATCCAGCTAAAATGCTAATTAAAAAAAGATTTATTTTTTAAGAATTTTACTTGTATGAGTGCTTTGCCTGAATATATGAATATGTACCATATACATGCAATAGCTGTGGAGGCCAGAAGGGATGTTGGATACACTGGGACTAAAGTTACAGGCGGCTGTGAGCTGGGGACTAAACTTGGTTCTATGCAAAAGCAGCCAGTGCTCTTAATTTCTGAGCCATCTTTCTAAGACTGTAATATGCTAGTTTTTAGTCACCCTTTATCTTTTGACCTGCAAACCTTTTTATGCTTTCCCAAGAACTGAGCCTGCATTGAATGATATTAGTTGCTTTCCTAAGTCAGAATCCACATGTTTTTTAAGTGTGTATGCTGTGGGATGGTCTGTATGTCAAATAAAACACTGATTGGCCAGTGGCCAGGCAGGAAGTAGGTGGGACAAGGAGAGAGGAGAATTCTGGGAAGCGGAAGGCTGAGGCAGAGAGACACTGCCAGCTGCCGCCATGACCAGCAGCATGTGAAGACGCCGGTAAGCTACCAGCCACGTGGCAAGGTATAGATTTATGGAAATGGATTAATTTAAGCTATAAGAACAGTTAGCAAGAAGCCTGCCACGGCCATACAGTTTGTATGCAATATAATTCTCTGTGTTTACTTGGTTGGGTCTGAGCGGCTGTGGGACTGGCGGGTGACAAAGATTTGTCCTGACTGTGGGCAAGGCAGGAAAACTCTAGCAACAGTGTAGATGCGGACATTTTCCAATGGGTTAACACTTCTTCTTTAGTAAAACTTGAGAGGAGGAGTCACATCCATTGGAATCCTATTGATTATAAAGACCAACTTTCTGCTAAGAATGTCAGTGCTTCCCAACCAGTACTGAGACATTGGGGGAAGTGGGCAATAATTCACTTTTCATTAAAAAAAAATCCTCATGTTTCACTTTTATTGTCCTGAAATAACCCCAAGTTGCAATGGGGTAAGACAGCTGGAGTACTCAGTGCATTATAAAATAGCATGTGCTTAACACTCCTCTTAAAGAATACAGGCTTACACATGAAATAGCGTCTGTTTCATCTCTTTTTAATAAATGCCACCCAAAATTGAGTTAATAAGCACCAAGAAATCTATCCCTCCCTCTTCAGCATTCTTTTCAACTTAACTAATAGCATCTCCAAAACTATTTTATAATCACTTCATCTTGAAATAGAAGTCAAAGTGGGGCAGATATGTAAATTATATTATAAAATGAATTTATGAATACAGACAATAAATCATATCTATCTAGTAGCTGTACAAAGAGAAGAAAGGAATGTGTTCCATGGGGATTAATATTTATGTAAGTATAAATCACATTTGATGAAAAGCTCCAGACAAATATATTTGCTGTTCATGTTTTTCATATCCATGAAGAGACAAGAAACACATGGACTGTGTCTTTTTTTTCCTTTCACAATTTAAAAGCATACCTTTGTAATTCGTTGTTTATGAATCATCCAACAACATGAGGATAAGAAAAATGAGAAAGTAATTCTTAGGCACTTTTTTTGTGTGTGTGTGTTGCCATGAATGTCTCTGGTATTGATGTCCTGGGGCAAAAAATGTCCAAAAAATGCCTGCTTCTGTGCCTAACTACCTTTCTCTTTTTAATATTGACCTTATGAAAACTTTAATTTGATGCAATACCCATATCTACACAAAAGAAAAAGCCGTATTGCTTCCAGGACTGAAAGATAGGGTGGGAAGGGCTTGAGTCCTGCTGCAGATCATCTGTATGTTTAGAAGCAATATTTTGAAAATAATTGATAACCCTAAAGTTCATTGGCAAGTGTTTTACATTTTTCAACATTCTTCCCAGGGCTCGGACTTTTGTCTGTACCTTAGGCAAATCAAAAAACAAACAAATAAACAAGGAGTCATTTCTCCCATCACTTCTGCGCTGACATTCAGATTTCCCCAGGTAGAAAAATGGCTGAATTCCATGGTGTTTGCCTAGCTTTGGCATTTGATAAACTGTGGGGAGTAAGTGTCTCCCCATACGGCTGTTTCCTCCTATAAGCCTTCTGTGTGCAGCCTGGTTCTATAACAAAGCTTTCCTGTGAGCCTGTGACCAGATGTTTATTTTCATGACCACTTAGTGCAAGTTTACCTGAAAATCTTTAAATTCTAGGCAGTTAGTTCTTTCATCAAATGGGGCAAGGAAGAATGTTAGTCCCTGGATGATGAGCTTTGAATGTTTCATTAGGACTGCTTCCATTCAAAGGATCTTGGGCTGCTTTATGAAAAGTTGCAAAGCCTGGCATCATTCATCTGTTACTCTGGTTTTCTCTTTCTAACAGTCTCCTGTAGAACTCACAGTGGGAAATTCTTCATATTTTGCAACCACGAATTAGTGTGACTGTTTTAGTACAAAACATAGTTTTAGTTCTTTCATTGTCAGAATTGCCACTGTAAGGATACCTCAGCCTACAAGTTACATAGTTGATTAACAATCCTCCCTCTACTGTGGGCTTCTGATTACTGAGGTTCAATGGAGGAGACATGCAGACTTCCACGGGCTTGTTGAAGCAAATATGAGGATTTTGACTAATTAGGGGGCTCTATAATACTTTCAATATTAGAAAATCACATGCGTTTCAACGCCATGAGATTCGAGCTTATCATGCGCTCTGCTGCTAAGTGGCATCTGTAGCTGGAAGCGTGTGTTAGAGCTCATTAAAAGAAAAAGATTTGGAGTCAGATCAATTTGGTTTTAGATTTTGTCTGTCACAGATTAGCTAAATGACCTTGGTCATGTTAATGAACCACTCTGGGACTCAGTAACACGGTGATGACAGTACTACCTGACTAATAGATGTTGCTAAGATGACCAGATGAGGTTACACACAAAATAAGCTCCATACAGTGCCTGGCACATGATAGTTAATAAATGATATTCATTTTTTACTGCATTATCATTAGATTTGTTGTGTTGAAATCTTTCATCTAAGCAGCGTCTTGCTACTGTGACAGCGGTGTTTCTCTCTGATGATAAGCTGGATCACAATTTCTATCCCCTTTTCAAAGGAAAGAGGTGGGCACCATGAAGGGCTGTTTGCACCCAGTGTTCCACCACTTTATCCTTACAAGTACATAAAAGTAGTTTTCACTTTGTGATGAACTTATCCAAAACAATGAGCTTTGTGGTGAGTTTGTTTTTTCATATACTAAACATTGTTCTGACAGTGTCAGCTTCAGAGTTAATCACATGGATTCTTTTACCCCAAGAGACCACATTTGCTCGGGACCTTGGGTCTTGGAGGGAAGTCAACTTTGCTTCAGATGCTGTCCCAACACTCCAGTCCTGTATGAAATGGCCTGTCATATGAGAGTTAACCCCAAATCCATCTAAAGCCTAGGTGAACTTCTGGGTTTGTCTGAAGTGATTTATTGCAGGAATCTCATACAACCCAAAAGTTAGCTGGCAGCTTCTGTACCCTGAGCAACATAGCTCCTTTTTTCCTCACTCTCTACTCCTTTCTTCTGTTCAGTAACTACTGCATGCTCTCCCTGCTTGCCACCAGTGTGAACATTCTTTCACACTTGGGAATTGGCTGCAACAGCATCAATAATACAGAACAGAATGAGATAAATTTAGTGGTAACTGTAGCATACAAACTCCTCAGTGCCTTCAAGACATCTGATAGTCAAAGATTCTAGCAGCCAAAAGTTCAAAGCTCCATGGACAACAAGCTTAGCAACACATCATGTATCCAGGAATATAGCTAATGTATGATTTGTTCACTGGAAGGGAGCATGCATTACCCTGCAGACTAGAATCTCTGCTCTGCCTACTTCAGACTCAGGCAGTATATGTTGAATTTAAATTGCTACTTAATATGGTACCTTTTACCTCCAGCTGTGAATTAGCCCACTAATGAAAAGGTAATTTCTTTTTCAACATGGTAGAAAAGAGTATATATTTTCATATACTTAGTATTAGTTTTCAGAGGTAGGTATAAGTCCTCCCCACCTCTGTGTGTCTGTGTGTGTGTGCAGCATATGCATATGAACATACATGTGTGGATGTGGATGTGAAGGCTAGACTACCTCAGATGTCATTCATCCTCAGGCAGTCCACCATCTTTTTGAGATGGTGTTTCTCATGGCCTGAAGCTTCCAAATAAGCTATGGTAGCTGGCTATCAAGCTCTGGGTTTCTGTCTGCCTCCCCTTCCCCAGTGCTAGGATTAGAAAAATGTGCCACTGAAGCCAGCTTTGAAAATGTGCATACTGGGAAATGAATGTAGGTCCTTGTGTTTTCAAGGCAAGTACTTTATCCATGTCCTCCCTGCAAGCCCTGGGTTTTAGTCTAAATCATATGCAGTCTTTATCAGCATGGAACATGAGGCTGAGGAAATAAAACTGGGTTATGCAGATATGAAACTCTCTCCCAGTGAACGGACTAAATTCTTATGTAAATTGTTGGAGCCACCATCTTTAGATCATTTGAATGTTGTTAATCAGGAATCCATCGTAAGTCTGGATTGCCAAGGGAAGTATTACTAACTTGGACAATGATCTGTAGATCTGAAATTCTGGTTACTTCTATCAGTTCTGTAATAACAGAGATACATGATTTAGACTGCAAAGTAGTCTGAAGCATAATCAGGCAAAGAAATGTACTTTCAAGGAAGAATCTGTCAACAGCTGCATTAAACAATCCAAGCCCTCTGTCTGCTACATTTAACCCAAAGAGTGAGTTATAAGATCACAGACACAGTTGAGTCTCAGTAAAGTCACACAAACAAAAATTAAATTAATGTGTATAAGGTTTTTGTAGCCACCACAGTGGAAGGAAACAATGTTGAAGCCTACGTTCTCAGTCTTTGCACTTGGAAACAGCAGAAATGAAACACTATTCTAGGACCCTATTAGTAATGAGTTTATCTTTAATTTAAAAACATTATCTTCTATCTTCCAAAAGTAGAATGAGAATTTCTCTGTGCTGAGAGAAAGGAGAGGAGCGCATCTCTTGAATGGCAGCCACCTGAAAGATGATCAGCTTGCTAACTTTTCATTGAAAGAATTCAGGGAAGGGACATGAGGCCAAAGGCAAGAAAAGTGTTCAGCCACATAGCTACTGTCACAGGTGTCAGGAAAGTCCTCTGGGGAAAAGCCCTCTGTAACAAATGGTGCTGGGTTAACTGGGTATCACACATGGAACATGAAACTAGGTCCATTATGTTTCACTGTGCACAGAAGTAAATTAAAAATGGGTCAAAGACCTTAACATAAGAACTAAAACTTTGCCAGGTAGTGGTGGCGCACGCCTTTAATCCCAGCACTCGGGAGGCAGCGGCAGGTGGATTTCTGTGAGTTCAAGGTCAGCTTGGTATACAGAGTGAGATCCAGGACAGCCAGAGCTTCACACAGAGAAACCCCACCCCCCAGCCCAAAAAAAGAACTGAAACTTTGAATCAGATAGCGGTAACATAGTGGAACCTCTTCCTATGGACGCAGGAGAGGACTGTCCCGAGTAGGGTTTCAGCAGCACAGGAGACAGACTGAGAGATGACAGATGACGTCACATGAAATCAAAAGCTTCACAGAAGAGAAAACATCAAGCAAGGTAACATCTTACAGAACAGAGTAAGTCTTTGCCAACCCCTCTGACAGAGGTTTATATCCACATATGCAAAGACCTGAAAAATTAAACATCCTCTCAGCAAGTACTACACCAAGGAAGTCAATGTAGAGACTCCTTAAAAAACAAAACAAACAAAACAGAGCTACTTCATGACCCAGCTGTGCCACACCTGGGACTACATCTGAAGAACTATTAGCACAGCACAGAGGTACCTGCACATGAATCTCCTGGGACATTATTCACAGGAACATTATGAATCAGCCTAGTTGTCAGTTGACTGATGATGGACAGATCTCTCTCTCTCTCTGTCTCTCTCTGTCTCTGTCTCTCTCTCTCTGTCTCTCTCTGTCTCTCTCTCTCTCTCATACACACACACACACACACACACACACACACACACACACACACACACACACACGCGCGCACATACACACACAATGGAGATTTATTCTGCTGTAAAGAATTAATCTTATTTACAGGCAAGTGGATGGAACAGGAGATCATATAATTAAAGGAATAACCCAGAGTCAGAAAGACAAACATGTATACACTCTCTCATATGTGTAACCTCAAGTTATATATTTTCCACACACATAATGTATATGATACAAAAGTGGAAGGCAAGTATTTGGGAATAAGGGAACTAACAGAATGGGAAGAGGGGCTAGGAGAGTAATATTGAAATGCATCACTTCATACAACAACTATATATCAATAAGAATTAAAAAGAGAGGATCAAAACAAATAAGACATGAGGGCATGAAGTTTAAATAATGTATCATATGTGTTTCTGATAATTTGAACTTTTATTGATAATTTATCAAATTAAATAAGTGGTTGCCCCAACTAGATTATCAACTACTTAAGAGGTCAGCATTGTTTCAAAATATAAATACAGGTAGCCTATTGTCTTCTGTGCTGTCCTCCTGCCTCATGTTCAGTCCTTCATGGAAGCAGCTGCTACAGCTTGCTGGCCAAAGGTCTTTCTGCCTATGGTGACTGGAAACTGTCATGTATATTTCCTGATGTACATCACCATCTCAAATATTCTGTCCCAAACTTTTCTACCCTCTAGAATAGAGAGAGTATGATGGTTAGAAAAATATGCGATGAAGGTCCTGCTTTAGGCTTTGGAAATACCCATATAGGAACAGTCAATTTGTGTGTGTGTTTTTTTTTGTTTGTTTGTTTTGTGTGTGTTCTTGTGTGTGGGGGGACACATTTGTGTATGTGTGCCTTTTTGGCTGGTTGACTTTGGGTTTCTTCCTTGATCACCTCCCCTTATGTGCTGAGTCAGGGTCTTACCTTGAACCCAGAGTTTTCAGATTCAGCTGCTGATAGCAGTTTGCTCTAGGTTACCTTGTCTCTGCCTCTTGCATTGGGTATTACAGGCTAGCTGCTGTGCCTATTGGCTTTTATATGGGTGCTGGGAATCCAAACTCTGGACTATAGACTTGCAAGGCTAGTACTTTAGCCACTGAGCTATTTCCTCAGCCCCACATTCAAGTTTCCTTTGGAAGTAGATTTTATTTTTAGAAATTGATCTGTGAGCTATTTCTGTAATAACAATGAATTGAAAAAGTCTGGACTTGATGTCATTTAAGGTAGTTCAGTTTGGTGAGCTCAAAGGTAGATCATTTTAAGGGTTAGTAAATTTATCCACATTGATTTCAATATGAGATTGTTAAGCAATAATAGTAGTAGGGCAGGCTATATAGCTCAGGGTAGAAAGTTAGATGATCTGCCCTGGGGTCAAGTTGGCTGGCTAGATGGCAGGGCCCAAATGGAGCTAGAAGAGTACACATTTATTCAGTGAGATGAGGGTCTGGTTCTTCTGATAATGCTAACTTCAATTTTCTTATATTATAAAATTTGTTTTCTGTGACTTTTTCATTTCCAAAATTATGTTAATGGAACCCTTTGCAAGTATGGTAGATCAAGGCTAGCTGCTGGCTGGCCTGAACACTCAGTCAAAGTGGAATCGTTTTGTTACTATAAGAAAACATTTTCCTAAACAACAAATGAGCAATTTACAAATAAATCTTTGGAAAATTGTTCTGATAAATTGCTTACATAGATTTCTTTACCACATACAACTATAAAGTCAAAACAAAGAGGCAAAAAATTACTCCATGAAAACTAGCTATAGAATGGTACCAAAATCCCTTTCCACCACCCCCCCCCCACTCTCTCTTCAAAACAGGGTTTCTCTGTGCAGCTTTGGCTGGTCTGGAACTTGCTCTGTAGACCAGGCTGGCCTCGAACTTACAGAGATCCAACTGTCTCTGTCTCCCAAGTGCTGGAATTAAAGGTGTGTGCCACCATTGCCTGGCTTCCCCTTTCTTTTCAAATAGAAAGACTAAATATTTGTTCCTCCTACTCCATTTCCAGCAAGCACTATGCTAGATTTGTTTTCCCTGTACAGACATGTTTCTGTTTCTGATTGGCTTCATGGTTAACTGGATCAGTTCAGCACAACAAACATACCCACGACGTTCTTTCACCATCACATCACAGTGGAAGACAGCATTTTGAAACTAAAATTGTCAACAAGGAATTCACTTCTTACCTTGTCGGAAGGTTTGAAAGGATTTCCTTGCCCACTAATTCCACCGCTGATACTAAATCCAAGCCCAGGATTCTTTTCTATTCTCACACAGAACTAAGAAAAAAGATATGAAATGTCAAACCAAGTAGCCATTACAAGTAAATCTTTCAAACAAGGTTTACAATTCACTCATATTTTTAGTGAGCCCATGTTGGTCTGGTGTAAGCAACATAAACTCCACCAAAAGGGTAATGTCTCTCTATGCCTCCATATGTCAGAAACTACCTTTAGAAGCCCAGGCCTCATGAGCACACTATGAGTGAAGCATTATCTGTCAATCTATACACATGCCCAGACTACTTAGAAAACACTGTACAGACAAGTGAGAGGAAGCAAAGATGGCAAATTTAAATATGGTCAGGGAGGACCCCTTTGGAAGGCATGGCAGTGTTTAGGGATGTTAGGGTTTTTAGTTTGAGGGAAAAGGGGACTGCGTTTTGTAGCAGCTGCTGAGGCAGGAGCAGGAAGAATAGAAGGCAAACTTCAACTGACACAAGGTTAGAGAGTGTGGTCAACAAGACAGAAACTGGGCAGGAATAGTGCCTCAGGGCTATGGGGATTTTGGTCTAGCATTCTTTGTTTGCTATTACTCCCTTAGGCCTCAGCAATACCGAGAACATCAGATGGATGGCCGACTGTGGGCTAAGGCTGCAGTGAAGTGGAACAAAGTGTTTACATTAATGTAGACTGAGTGTTCGCAGACAGGAAGCCAGCAGGATGACCTGGAGAAACCTCAACAGACGAGATCTGGGACCCCGTGCTGAAGGCAAGTTGGAGCTGAGGGAAAAATAATGGCTTTGCTTACAGGGTGGGACAGGGTGACCCCAGATGATGAGAGCCTTGTGACTAAGTGGCAGCATTCTGTTGTTAAATGAAGAGAAAAGAAATTCACAAGTGTTAGGTACAGAGCAAGCAGAAAGCAGGGGAGCCCAGGTGGTACCAGGGCATCAATGAGGGGACTGACAGGTCAAGAAAAAAATAATGAGGAACACACTGACATGTGTTTTGTCACAAATAAACACAAAAGAAAAGTTCTTAAGGATGACTGAACCATTAGCTAATTAAGCAACTTTATGCCTCTGGCCAGCACTCATCCAGCCTCTGAACCAGTTAATGTGAATGCCCAAAGCACTCTCTGTCTTCTGTTTCTATCTCTCCTCTTAGATGGTCCAAGGAAAACATGAATCTTGTTCCATACTTAATTGACACGCACCCGAGTTACCAGACTTCGGATGAATTAACCTTACTGACTAGCACCGCCCTTAGTGGGCTGTTCTCGTTCCTAAAATGTATGTAACTATCTTGTGGTTCACTTGCAACACAAGGGCAAAACCCACCCGCTAATGTGATTTTTAATTTCATCTCATCAGTGAATAATTTCTAAATTACAAGTAAGTGCAGTTGCCAAGAGTACTTTTTCAGTCACTTTAAAGATACACTTAATTACAACTTCTCCTTCAACTGATCTAGATTTTTTTAAAACTAGTTTTCACAGGGTAGCAGGAGATAGCTTATAATAGTTTATAATTTTCATGGTTCACAGCCTATGAGTGTGAATATGGAACAGTTTGATATAGCTGGAGGGAATATTTCAGCTTTATTCTATGTAGCACTTTGCCTCTTGGCTATTATTTACTAATTAGAAAATGTCAAGAAAGCATCCTATTTAATTAAAATCTCTCCTTTTGTCTTTGCTCACAGATACATGCATTTTCAAATGTCAAATTAAGCAAATTAAGTCAGTCTAAAACAACTAATAGCACATTTTCTCTCATTTGTGGATCCTAGATTTTATATAGACACATTAAGTCATGTATGTACATATGACATGGAGGTAGAAGCAGAACCATCTAAGGCAGAGGTTCTTAACCTCTGGGTTGTGACCTTTTTAGGTCAACTAACTATCACAGGGGTCACCTTAGACCATCAGAAAACACAGATATATACATTATGATTCATAAGAGTAGCAAAATTACAGTTATGAAGTAGCAACAAAATAATTTTAAGGTTGAGGGTCACCACAACATGAGAAACTGTGTTAAAGGTCACAGCACTGGGATGATTGAGAACCACTGATCTAAGGGAAGAAGAGGGTCATGGCAAGATGAAAAAAGGGGAACTGGGCTTATGGACAGGAAAACACTCCAGGCATATTATATTCTTACATGAAAAAGTGCTAGTGAGACCCCAGAACTGTGTACAGTGAAGGATGTGGACACACACACACACACACTCACATATGCACACTCACACATACACACACATACACACTCATGAATGCACACATGGGCACACACATGTATCTGTACAACAACAAATCTGGTTCTACCTCTTGTGGAAACTTCACACAAACAGCATGAAGGTGTGGTTACTGGCTTCCTTTAGGTCACTCTAGAACTGGGAACTATAGGGGCAGTTGTCCTTTATGTAGAAAATTTCCAAGTAGATTCCAGTCATCCTTTTTCAAGGAAGTGATTATATTTCATTTATAGTACTGAAAATGTAGAATGTACTGAAAAGCTAAGGAAAACAACAGAGCCAGATCTGGGAAGTGCTGTCTCAGTGCATTTTAAACAACAGAAATAGTAAAGTTGATACTTGTTTCATAAACCTGACAAACAGACTTCAGCCGTGATCTACAGTTTGACTATTCCCAGAATGCCCACATGTGTCAGATCGATAGGCGTCTGGAGTCTCCTAAAGCCGGTGGGACGGAGGACTTCTCTTGTGGTGAGGAGTTGCACCTGCCTGCTGAGGCCCAAAGAGGAGAGAGGGAACCTCACAGGCAAGAGAGGCTGAAAGGAACTGGGACACAATGATTTTGTAAAAGGTCCAGAAGTTAATAACTTATTTACTGAAAATCAGTATTTCAGTTTTCTCTTAAGAGATGAAATGAAGTGTCTGTCTAAAGCACAGTGTCAGCTTGGTCAGCAGTAGGGCTGTGAGACTCAGCCTGCGTCCTGCATGCTGCTTGATTGCACACTTCTGGTCTGTGTTGATCTCACTGAAATTAGAACAGTGAGTCTTAGAGAAACCTGCTTCCAGATCACAGAAGGCTAGGTGTAAAGAGATGCAGTGTCAGCAAGAGACAGCTCTACCTAGAAACAGGAGGCAGGTGAGTGATCATCTAGGGCTGAAGGGAGGGAACATGGAAAGTCAATACTGAAGGGCGGGAAGGTTCTAAAATCATATTACAATGGTGGACACCCAACTGTAAAATATTAATATACAATTTGTGTACTTTACTCCAGTTTGTAGGATATAAATTATATGTACAATGTAGTTAAAAACAGCAAGATCATCATGACTGAAAGACAGCGTAGTAAGGCAGAGAAGGCAATGTGAGCAGGGGCTAGACCCACAGGGACATTAGACTATCCTGTATTTGTGTGAGCATGGGCTAGACCCAGGGAGACATTAAAATATCCTGTAAAAAACTTACTCAGCCATCAATGAAGCCAATAAATCATTCTAAGTAGAGGAGTGGCATGGTATGGTTTCATTCTGATAACTTTGGCAGCAGGCAAAATCAGAGTGAGATACAGTGGAAAGAGAGTATTTAGGAGGTTTAAGAAGTTGTGGGGGTATGTGGGTGGTGAGAAAGGTGTGAAATTTAGGATGTTACTATGCTCCTGGTAGAAGTGTTTTGGATTGGAGGTGGGCTGTGAGAAAGGGGAATCAGACATGTTTAGTCATAGAAGAATGATGGGATGTGGAAGTCTAGATGTAGACAGGGATGTGAGAGAAAGGGCCGGGGCAGAAATTTAACAGCTCTTTTAGCCATGTTTATCAAGTACTTGGAAAACCTAGGAGGACAGTGAAGGAAGAAGACAGCTCAGTCAGTGTGTTCAGACAGCTGGAGCGCAGGAGCGAGGGCCAGGGATGGGGACAGAGAGTTGGAAAAAATGTGGGACTGAATGCTGCCATTGAGGGGATGGTGTAGATAGAAAGGCTGGATGCTGGGTCACTCCAGTACTTAGCAATCAATCAGGAGAAGAGGTACAGTCATCTCAGGATGGAAGGTTGTGAACTATCTTGGAAAAATGATTTCATGATATATGGAGCCCAGGAAGCAGTGGCAGAGAGAGTGTGATCTCAGACTTTTCTTTCCCTTGGCTGTTCTGTTATCAGCTGCTGGAAGTGCATGTGAGACTTCAGGGGAGGTTTACAGCTGTTGGGCTGGCTGAAGAAAGTTATATCATGTTGAATGCTATAAGAAGAAAGGCTTGAAAAGTCTGTTAAACTACATACTACTTTTCAAGAGCTGTAAGGAAATACTATCTCACTCTCATAAGAATGGTGGTTATAAACAACAACAAACTAATAAATGGTGGTAGAAAGGAGGCGCTCTTGGGCTATGTGTGGGGATATAACTTATTACATTACAGAGAACAGAGTAAAGTCTCTGTCCTCTGATTTAGCTGTCCTTTGATTTAGCTTCTTGGAATGCAGCCAGAGGAAGTATACTCATCACACCAAAGAGAAGCTTGCACATCCATGTTTACCATAGAGACTCAGAATTACACACAGTGGAATGCTACTGGACTCTGCAGAATGAAGCCATGACATTTTCAGGAAGGTGGATGGAACTGGACAACCCTATCTTAAGTGAAATAAGCCAGAGACAGGAAGATGAGCACAGCATGCTCTCTTTTATATATTGAGGCTCTAAAAAAGTTAACATGAACACTGAACAGTGGTTTTTAGAGTTTGGGTACTGGGAGGATGAAAGTGGATAAAGAAGACTGTATTCTGGGTTATTGTGCCTCAGGCCACAACATGGAATACAAAAACTCACAAAACCAGGTCCTGATTCCAGTCGGCTTCTAAGCTGCTAGGTTGTCATAGTCAAAGCACTTTACTTCTCTTAGTCTTATTCAGTAAGACAGATGCTGGTAACCTGGATCACAAACTGTGAATTGAACTGTACTGCTTGGGTATCTCTATGTTCTACATGTGTAAACACATTATGCATTGGATTATAAATGTGCATAAAAAAGATAAAAGATACTATCAGTTTATTTAAGAAATATTCAATTTGTGTGACTTCTAGATCGTGATGACACCAGTACATTGCCCAGCTGGGACTATGTTGGGCTACAGAATACCTCAGGCAGGGACTCTCAACTTTGGCTGTACTATGTAGAATCAATGAGGCATTCACAAAATTCCCATTACCTCGGTCACAGGTAGATGAGTGAAATGAGTTGACCTGGGAAGGAGGCCAAGGTGTCAGTGTTTTCTGAAGAGCTCCAGACAAGATTCAAATGTGCAGATGAAACTAAGAACACCTGATACACAGTATTGTGGTGGGCAGGACAGGAGATAAGAACAACAAATACTGAGGACATTTAAATGCTGTGGAGTTTCACACAAGCATAACAGTGTCTAGGTCTGGTGTGGGAGCCCACAGTGACCCCAATTTGTGCCTTGATTCCATCTTGAGTCAAAGTCAAAGAATTCAAGCTTATCTTTGCTCTCTTAGGCTGGCTAACAGGATGTTTGACCAAAGGTGTGGTTATCAGGTGTCTTGAGAATTAAGGAGATGTTTATTCTTGTTTGTTCCTTGAACCATGATGTCCTTGAAAGGGGAAGTCTTTTGCCCCCTTGCTTTGGGTATAAAAAGGCCATGAGAAATAAACTCAGGGCTGCTGTGGTATTAAATCAGAGCCCTCCAAAAGCTATCCTGTGTCTCTGTCTTTTTCTTTTATGTCTATGTCTCTATTTTTCCTATCTATTATTTCTCAATCCTCACTCCCCTTTTCAGGACTGTTCAACAGGTTGGGCATGACCAGACATTCTGGCTTCTTCTCTCTTTTGTAGACTAATGAGGTTAGGATTGATAACCATTATCTTCTTTCAAACATTTTAATTCTTAAAAACTCTTATTCTCATTCCTTCTGTTTTCTATTTCTACCCTCTCAGAGAAGTCCTATCTTTGCCTGCACAGGACTGTGTCATCTAACTCTCACACAACTTTTGGAAGGTATATGTGAATATGTAGGGGGAATCATGCATGCATGCAGGGTGCATGCATAAGTGTGCACATGCACATAGCAGCAAGGAGTTAGTTAATCTTCATTGTAGTTACTTAGGGTCTCCTATTGGCCTAGAACTCACTGAGTAGTCTTGATTAGCCAGTGAGCACTCTGGACCCACTGAAATCCTCCCCCCTGCTCTGGTATCACAAGAATATATGTGGTGGTCTGAAAGAAAATGGCTCCCAAAGGGAGTAGCACTTTTAGATGTGGCTTTGTTGGAGTGAGTATGGCCTTGTTGGAGGAAGTGTGTCACTGTGGAGTCGAGCTTTGAGATTTCCTATGCTCAGGATACCACCCAGTGTCACAGTCAACTTCCTGTTGCCTGCAAGATGTAGAACTCTCAGCTACTTCTTCAGCACCATGTCTGTCTGCATGACATCATGTTCTACCATGATGATAATGGACTGAACCTCTGAAACTGTAAGCTGCCACCTCAATTAAATGTTTTTTTTTATAAGAGTGGTCATGGTGTCTCTTCACAGCAATAGATATCCTAACCAAGACAGTGTACAACCACATCTAGTTTTCATTTGGGCTCTGTCGATAGAACTCAGGTGTTCCTCCTTCCACAGCAAGCACTTTCCTGACTGAGCTATCTCCAAGTCTTCACCAAAACCAACCCAAAGTTGTTGGCAGGTGGTGGTGTTTCCATTTTAAAGAAAGAAAAAACCTTAGAAGGAGTGAATGACTTGACCAGGGTCACATGGCTCATTACAGTAAAAAAAAGAACTTCAGAACCTAAGCCCCTGGCTTGGTGATCTTTTCTGAATAACAGAACTTCACGAGGAAGAGCAGAGGTTAGGGAAGGTAAAATAGCAGAGAAGCAAAGTAGAAATAATCATGTCCAGAGTACATCTAGCAGCTGATCAGGTTTGGCAACACTGCTTTGGGGTGCTTGCCAGCCTTGTGGTTTAATTAACCCTGTAATGTCCACTTTTTGATGGAGTATCACCTCAGGTGGGGCTGGGAGGAGACACTCATGGTGGCTAGCCATTTGCATTGCCTAGCACAGAGCAATAAAGGCCATCAGGATAATGTACTGCAAACATGGTCAGCAGAGCTCTTTGGATTGTAATCGGGGCAGAGGAGTGTGTTTTGGAATGAGGTTTAGTTGTTTAAAGGCTTTGAGGGCATTATTGTCACTGCAGCTTTGGCCTTAGCATTCTGAGCCATTTCAATCCAAGACCAAGGCAAAACACCAAGAAGTCAAAAGGACTGGATTTAAGTCCATTAACACTACCTCTCTAATGGCATCAGGCTTATCAAAGCTATGGATCAAAACAGTCAAAAGCTACTGTAGATTCTTTCTGTGAAGCAATTACAATATTGTGAACTAAGTTCATGTGGTAATAAGGCAGTGATTTGGGGAGAAAAGGGGAAAAACAAAACAAACAAAATAACAACCCATGTAAGTACTAGCAGAAGCACTTTAATCAGAGAACTGGGTTGAGGATGGTTTTTCTTGAGGAGTCAGATATGAATATAGCCTTTGTTAGAGCACTATTTAAACCTCATTAACTTTTTAGACTTCTGGAAAGTCAGTAGCTGTACATCATTATCTGACTACAGGAGCCTGCCTGGCTTGTTACATGTTAAATCCAACATGTGGCCTGGATTAGGGAAAGGGAAAGAGAATTATCTTGAGCATCTATGATTCTGAGAGTGATTGATACAGGGCAGATGTAAGAATGAGACAAAGTTTGAAGTATCTAGGATCCCCATGATAAATGGCCCTGAGAAACATAATAGAAAAAGCTGGAGAAACAAGTTAATCTTGGCTGGTGTGTAGAAGAGATGGTTGGCTACCATGTAAAGCTTTGGATAAGTAATAACAGCACAGACCCTTCATAAGCCATGTGATGGGTAAATGATGCCATGGAGCTTTGCCTAATAATCTGAACAATGAAGTATTAATTGCATGCATTAGGTTGTGTTGTCTCCTCCACAAGCTTCCATCAGATGAAATCTTCTCTGGTTTCAAGGAAGGAGAACCTTCTATAGTGGAGAGCAAGTCCCAATTCTAGTCAGGACAGGAGAACAATAGTCATTATTATGATTTTGCTACATTGCATTAATCAGTAGCTTTTGGAACATTAAAAATTTTCTCTTCCAATAATTATTTAGGGTTTTCTATACTCTGTACTATTCAACAACCAGAAAATAGGGCTAAAATGTTTTTATGCAAATGAAGATGGGATAATAGCTCACCTTTCATGCTCTCCATTTTGCCTTAGTCAGCACACCCATCCACAGAGGTTCTTTATAACACTCAAAACTAGTACTGAAGAGTTGAATTGGGGTGGGCAGGGGGAAGGAAGGACAGGACTGGAAAACCATTGTATTTTGCGTGCAAAAAGGCATTTTACCAATGTGTCATTTGCCCCTAACCGCTGGCAGCAATGACCCAATTCCTATGAAGAGCATTGTGAGCCAAGGACCAATGTGCAACATTGAGTTGTTTTAACTTCCTGAATGTCTACTGACTGTTACATCTACTGACTGTTACTCCTTACCTGCTCAGGATAGCCATCCATACTCCTCTGCCCTTTCGTTTGAATTAAGCACCGTCCAGGTTGAGGTCCCCGGGTGGCCTGTGATGAAGGGATCTGGATGGGCAATGGCGACTGAAACTGCTGGATGGTCACTTTGTTGATGTTTCCCTCGTATGGCTGCTGCTCCCGGCTTCGGTGTTGAAGGCTCTGTGACCCCATCAGGGTCTGAATGTGGCTACCTGCCTGTAGAGAGCAGAACTGTCAGGCCAAGTTCCCTGTGAGCCAAGCAGAAGCACCATGCTGCCCCATGGGAAGAGGCCCTCACATGGGCTCCCAGCCCAGGCTGGAAGAAGATACCCCATGGGTGAGAGATCCTCATGTGGGCTCTCAGCCAGGCTGGGAAGGATAACAAAGGAAAGGTAGGGGTACACCCATGGGGCTGGTGGAGACGTTGACACCAGTGCAGTCATCTGGTGGTTTGCTGAAGATTATTTTATTCCTGATTTTAAGGCAACAAAATTCATCTGAAAAGAATCTCAAAGAAAAAGAATTCAAAACTTAAAAATAAAGGGTAGTGCTAGATGACATTTTATGTTGAAAAATAACCTAGAGAAATATGTAAGCTCTTTAGCACCAGGGGGACAATAATCCCTTTTCCTAAGGCAAAAACGGTAGAATTGCTTAAGATCTATGACACAGGTGCACAGTGAGCTGGTTCAGGAGAAAATAATAAATGCTTATTAATTTGTTACATTATTAGCTCATGAGCATTAAAAGTCAATCATGTGATAAATGCCTGTAAGCAGCTGCCATCTGTGGGGACAGGAAGGGCAATTAGAATGAGCTATGCACACTCCTTTGTTTTAAAGTTCTTAAAGAGCATGGAAAATAAAGAAACTCATAGTGAAGAAAGAACATCATCTAGAGGGAAAAATTTTGCTGGATTCCAAACAAGAGGTAATTTAAAAAGAAAATATTAATTGGCAATATTAATGCAAAATAAACAACCTTCAGATTATATATTAGATGTCTAATTAGCTGTCTTGGCATTGTGAACCATTTTCTAACTTCATGAACATTAAAGATGTTTCAGTCATGGGGAATTAGAGGGAAAGTTGTGGGGTTTTTTGCCTGTACCAGGGCAAGGTGCAGTTACCCACATGAGTGACCACCAAGTGATAAGCTCAAAGGCCAATGCTTATTCCTCAGACTCATCTCTCTTCTTGAAAACTTCCAGAAACCTTGTCACTTTCGGAAGTCCTTATGGCAAGTTCAGCTCTTCTCTGCTGCTACAAGTTTTTCCATTCTCTTGTTTGGTAGATGGAAGCCCTTGTAAACCCAGGGTTATATTCTGAGTCCTCTCATGAATCACTTGGCATCGTCAGTTACATGCCAGACAGAATGATCTCTCAAGGTCAGAGGAGGCGGAACAGGGTTGATTTCTGATTCCTGCCTGGTTCCCACCTCCACTGGTAATATATGGGCAGCTTCAGCACCTTCCTATATAATCTGCATGAGAAAACCAATAATGCCTGCTTGAAAGTTACACTGCTGATTTATTTGGAACAGACTCTGTCCAAAGTTGAAACAGCCTCTCTATTCTGCAGAACTTTAGGCTTATGTTTTTCTGGTGTATTTTTCTTCTGACAGGCCAGTTTGCACTCAGGATTATATAGATGTTTGAATTGTTTTCAATGTGGTGTATGTATGCATGTTTGTGTGCAATGAGTTCCAGGAACTGTCAGCCTCTATTCCCCAAGTCTGGGCTTACAATTATCCCTCATATCTTGATTTTTTTCTGGGTGCTGGAGATTTGAACCCAGGTCCTCCTGTGTATGCAGCAGGTACTCTACTAACCGAGTCATCTACCCTGCCCCTACTTTTGAATTTTTGAGGACATGCAGCATATCCCACTTACTCTTCTCAGTGAGAGGCACAGTACATGCATTTAGTAGACAATAACTGTCATCCAAATGTGGTGTTGAAGCATGTCCCAAGGCATCTCACATGCATTATCTCTTCGTTTTTACAACAACATTAAGAGGTGATTATTATTATAACCCTATTTTACTGAAGAGGGCACTAAGGTGTGCAATAGTATACAATATTCCCAAGTAATTTATAGAACTTGGGAACTGTCAAATCAGCATTTGATAAAGTTGTCTATCAAAGGTCATCCTCTTGATTATGGTATTATACTGTGGCCTGGTCCCCATCCCCAGTTCTACTGAGAACAGAAAAGGAACCATGCAGAGGACTCCCAGGCTCTGGCTGGTCTTCACAGTCAGTTCATTAGCAGCCCTTGTATTTCCCACTCAGTGGATCAGGCCTGTGGGTTGTCTTAGGTGCTCTGCTTTGGACTTCAAGTTGACAGGTAAACAAACAGGATAGTGCTGTTGTATTTAGTAGTATTTCCCTTGCTATGAGTTAATAAAGCTTGTGTTTTCAGATGGTGAGCATGGAGGGAGCAAACAATCACTCTGCAAGTGATTCTGCCTGCCCATTCACTCTCCTGGGCTGTGGGCTGTGGAGAACAATGACTGACGGCTGCAGAAAGCAAAGAACAAACATCCAATTCTGTAAAATTAAACAAACACAAATCAAGACACTTAGTGGGATGGTTGTGGTTCAGAAGGATGGGAAGAGGACTTTGTGAACAGCACAAAAGCTTCCTGAGGGTAATGAGGACACTGACGATGAAGTACAATACGCCAATGGGAACAAGAATGTCAGCAGTTGGGTTTGTTCAAGTGGGGGTGGGGGTGGGGGTGGAGGTGGGTAAGCCATGTGTACACTGCCTCTCACTGTATGGAGGATGCAAACACAAAGGTTTCTGAAAAGACACTGTGACATGTTTGGAATGACAAAAAGAAACAGAGGATTTAGTGTTTTTGGAGCTTTCAAGAGGAGGCTGGAGAAAACCATACATATCCCATAACAGAGTTGGAGTATGGTGCTTTCAAGTTGACCCTGAAACAAACTGTCAAAATTTACAGGGAAAAAAATCTCTAATATCTACAGAACTCAAGAAAATATTTACACCCCAAACAGAGAAATGCTAATTTGATACTAAATCCTATAACTCACCCAAAATTCAGCCTGAAGCTAATTGGGCTTATTATGGGAAACTGTTCAGTGTTTAGAAGGTTTATACAACATCAAAGAAATGTCTCTGTCACCACTGAGGTGGTTTGGCTCACCGTGCTCCTCCAGACCTGAGCAGGAGGCCGGACATACACTGGGATGCCCAGGTGGGCCTGTGTCTCACTGTCCATCTTGGCTCTTGAACAACTGGAGTTTGCTTGGAAAAATCAAACACCACTTAAATGGATGACAGCTCATGACACTTAGGGTGTTCAAAAAAGCATGATTAATGCTCTAAACTTAAGTCCAAAAGAGTTCAACTATAGACTCATTCCCAGAGAAGCACTTAGTAACTTATTCCAAGGAGTTCCTTTGCATTTAAATAACCAAAGTTTTTGTAATTTAGTAAAACAGCAAACACCCAGTTCTGTCACGCCCCTTCACACTGTGCCCTTCCATTTTAAAAGCAAATTAGGTCTCAGAAGCTCAGCTAGCTGTATGTTTGCTTCCTTGTAGATGCACCTCATCTACTTTTACTCATCCCAAAGTTAAATATAATAAAAATTATCACATACAAGATGACTAAAAATTAGGTTTTTAGAAGGGACAAAATTACAGTGTGATGGTGAGCTCTTTGAATCATATGGGAAACATGGAGCTGACTCAATGGTCAGTCTAAAACAGCAAACTAACACAGACAACACAATACCAACAAAAATCAGCCCACAAGAAAACCCAAAAATTCTGTTCAGCAAAGAATCAGGGACTGATGCAGTGCCTATGTAGACAGAATCCTTTTAGATAGTGACTTTTTTATTGAAGCTGAATATCATAAAGCAAGCCACAACCTTAGCTTAACAATGCCTGTGAAGGCCAAGTGGAGAGACTAGACTCTTCTCTCTTGGGATGTGGCAGAGCATTGCCACATGGCTGTGAAGTACGATGCCCCAGAACCCAATATCCAGAGGCCAAGTAGGGTGCCACAGCACTCATATGATTAGCACTCTTGCCCCTCCCACCCAAGCACAATAAAACTTCTACCTTTCTAATGGGGTGTTGGAGAAGGCCTTGTAGAGCCAGACTTGCATCTAACCCTGTGATAGTGAGGCAACTGTACCAGAGCATTAGAGGAAATCAGTGGGGAATTGGAGTCTCCATCTCAACCTAGTAACATCAAGGATCTTTTGTTTGGGATTTCAATGAAGGCCAAAAGGAAATCTTTCTTTTTAAATATTACTTTTGTTGAGATTTATTTATTTTTATTTTATGTGAATGAGTGTTCTGCCTGCATGTATGTCTGTGTACCATAAGATCCCCTGGGATTATATGTGGTTGTGAGCTACCATGCGGATGCTGGGAACTGATCCTGTGTCCTCTGAAAGAACAGTGAGTGCTCTTAACCAGTGAGCCATCTCTCTATCCCTAAAGCCTTTCTTTCTATCTCCCCTGGATTACAAGTCACACTAAATCCTTCTTCAGTTGAAATGGAATTAGAGGAAGCTAGCTAAAACAGAAATGCCAAATGGGGATGGAAAGATACCTCAATCAATAAAGTGCTTGCCTTACAAATGCAAGGAGCTGAGTTCAATCCCTAGAACCCATGTTTAAAGAGCAGTGCATGGTGAAGTATGTGTGTGGCAGTATATGCTTGCAATTTCAGCACTGAAGAGGTGGAGACAGGGGCATCCCTGGATTTCCAGGTGAGTACCAGGACATTAAGAGACTCTGTCTCAAAAACAAAAGTAAAAGACAGCGTCCTCTGGCATTCACACACATCCACATCCATGAACATGGGCAGGCCTTACACAGTGTGTGCAAGCATGTGGAGAGTCTTAGCAAGAGACCATAGAGAGCTGGATATTAGGACAACAGAAATTACTTAGTCTGAGTAACAGAGGGAAAACATACAGAAAAAATATGAGAAAAGTCTAAAAACATCTGTAGATTATACAGTGTTTTAGTAATCATATCATCAGAACAACAGCAGAAAGAATGTGCAGCTAAAATGCTACCAGAAGAAATAATGCCCTAGGTTTGGGGAGATGGCCAAGCAGCCAAGACCACTCTGCCTTTGCAGAGGACAGAGTTCCCAGCACCCATATCAGGTGCTCATAATCACCTGTTACTACAGCTCCAGAGGATCTGACACCCTCTTCTGGTCTTGATAGGCACTGCACACACACATAATTAAAAATAAAATAAATCTTAAAAAAATAATCCTCACAAACCTGGAAATTTGGTAACTGACAAGACTTAACAGGTTCAGGAACCAGAGAAAAACAAAGTGCCAATGTGCAGACACAGCCCAATTTGATGACTAAAAGCTAAGGCAAACAAAACCTTCAAAGCTACAAGAGAAAAAGATGACATTTTCTCTATAAAGGAAAAACCATTTGAATGTCAGCAGATGTCTCACCAGAAGCCATGAGTGACAGAAGGAAATTACATGATTTTCAAGTGCTGGAAAGAATTAACTGTTAGTCCCCAATCCTCTAACTGTCCAGGTATTCTTCAGCAACGACCAGGAAATCAAAACAGTCTCAGATGAAGGACATGAGAGGAATTTGTTGTTCCAAGAACTCTCTTTAAATAGCATCATAAGGCAGCTTGCCAGCAGGAGGAAAACAGGAAAAGAAAAACCTTGTAGAGTTAAGAAGGAAGAAAAACATTGCCAAAAGACCTGCCAGCTGATAAATCAACTTTCCTTTCCTTAAATTTTCAAACTTTCTTTTGTGATCAAAACAAAATCATGACACAATCTGATGTGTCTAAATGGAGGCTCACACAGGATAGATGCAGAGGAGTTTTTACACAAGCAGATGAGAGCATGAAGAGATAAGGAGGTCATGTCCATATACTTTGCTTCAGCCACGACTCCTGACACCAATAGATTTATAAGCTGGTGTGTGTGTGTGTGTGTGTGTGTGTGTGTGTGTGTGTGTGTGTGTGCGCGCGCGCGCGCGCGCGCGCACTTCAGGAGCAGCACTACAAAAGGTATGTAGAGGGCCACACTAAAAATATAATTATAATTATAAAAATAGAATTAATAAATAAAAACAAAATTCTAAGAGATGTTCAAATAATTCATAGAAAACAGGAAAAAGAACAGAAGCAACAAAATCCACAACAAAAGTAAAAAAAAAAATCAAATGAAATTAAATTTTTTATTGCTGTTTTTTACGTGTATGTGGGGTACATGGGCATGTGAAGGCCAGAGGTCGACACTGGGAATGTTTTTTAGTTGCTTTCCACTTTAATTTTTTGAAACACTCTCTTACTGGACGGAGTTTACTGATTCAGCATGACTGACCAGCAGGACCCAGGGATCCGATTCCATGTGCCCTCTGAGCACCAAGACTGCAACCATGCACTGTTGCTTCTAGCTTTTCACCTGGGGTTCTGGAGATTTGAACTCATATCCTCAGACTTGTGTGTGACAAGACTTTATCAGCTGACCCATTTCCTCAGCCCCTCAATTCTTACTTTAAATATAATGATATAGGCAGGAAAAATAGGTCTATGAAGTGTTGTGGATATTCATTCGGTCAATCACTTTGGAGTACCAGCCTCTTGGTGGGTTATGTGATTACTTTAAATCTGAGGAGATGCACATGGTCATTCTCTCTTGAGGTGATCTGAGACCAGATGGCCAGATCCATTCCTTCCCGGACAGAATGGAGGTCAATGACTGCTGTTTACTTGGTTCTGTATCCATGAGTGTATTTTTTCCCCTTTTATATCTTAATAAATCCTTGACACTCTTTTTACAGACTCTCATGGTTTCACTTACAATGAGATTACACTATGCTTATATTAATTAAATGAAAACAAAAGTGGCTGTATGGGACTGAATAAAAAAAGATGTCAGAACAAAGCAATTTACCAGAGACAGATTGGAATTTTATACTGTGAAAGTTTAGTTCATCAAAAAATTGTAGCAGTCTTATATATAGTCAGACCACAGAGGTACAGATATGGCAAAACTATTAACTAGAAGAGAACTAGATGATTGTAATATCCATTTATGAATAACCAGTAGAAAAACTGAACTGAAAATGATCAAGAATAAAAAATGCAGAGGAACCCAACATTACTCTCCACCGACCACTTCTGATTGTCACGTCTAGAATTTTCCTCTGTTTACTGTAGGAATCTGTCTAGGTGACCTGAGCTGAAAACAACTCTCAACAAGTTGGCTGACGTCGCATGGAAGATGGTCTCCAATTCATTTAAATTATATGATGGTAACAGGAGGATGGAAGGACACTATCCAAGCACTGGATACAACCTATTTCTGAATAGTCCCGGCCCAGTGAGGAAGCCCATGCCAAGTAAAACAGTACATTAAATACTGTACATGAAAATATAATATATGAAGCTCTGTGGGACACAGCTAAAGCACAGATAAGAGGGAGAGTCATAACACCAAATTCACCTGCTAGACAGAGACAGTGGAGAAAATCCTCGAAGCAAAGAGCTTTAACACTAAACACTTGGAGGTTGCTGGGCACAGGCAAGGACTTTCTGAAAATGACTTCAGTGTTAACACTAACAATAGAAAAATGAAATTAAAAGTAATCTACACAGCAAAGGAAACAAATGAGTGAAGAGACAGGCTAGAGAATAAGAATCAAACTCCACCAGCTATATACATGATAGAATAACCAGAATACTTAAATAACACATAAAAGACATAAATTACAAGAAATCAAGCAACCAAGTCAGTGAAGGGACTAATGTAATGAGCAGACAGTTCTCAGAATATGAAATGGCCACTACCCTTCAGGAAAATGCAAATCAAAGCTACATTGATAGTTCACCTAACCCCAGTCAGAATGACAGCCATTTAACATAAGAACACATACCAATGATGTGGACAGAGGGGTCCCAGATACACCCTGGTGACAATCTAAACTAGTTCAGCCACTATGAAGTCAGTAAGGAGGTTTTTAAGGAAACTGAAAACAGATCTGTCATATGGCCCAGCTGTACCACTCATGAGAGCTAACAAAGAATTCCAGTGGACATATCATGTTCTTGAACATCAAAGCTTTTTGCAACCCTATTTACAACAGCTAAGTTAAGGAACCAACCCAGGCATCCAATAACAGGGATGGGTAAAGAAAATGTGTTTTATATAAATATATATAAAAGATTCCTTTTTCAGCCTTATGGAACAGACATGCTTTCAGTAGGAATATTTTCTCTCATTTTTGGTTTCTAGATTTTATACAGATGCATAATATCATGGATGTCTATATGCCATGCAAGTGGAAACAAAACTGTGTAGGGCCCATGGGGCTCTTGGGAAAGGGAGGAATTTGGGAAAGGCATGTGTGGGTATGCTAAAAATACATGTCCATATTTAATCCATCACGAAGCACAGTGAATATATACCAACAAGGGAAATAGGAGCACACTGTATGCTTAGACAATGCTGGGTTCTAATTCCTGTTCCTCAGTTCCATATGGTCACTTCCTTACTTCCTGAAGTTGTGAAGATGACGCGAGACTTCCTGTCAAACACTTCACTACAGTGCCTGCTCTACACTGCACATATTCACGATTATGACAATTCCATAAAGCTAACATTAAGAAGATGATGTCTTCTCTTTAATTTGTACTTGGTGTCCAAACTTGGGTGGTAGAGTACTGCCTCACAAAGCTTGGTGGCATGCCTACAGTATGAGGGGCATTCACAGGTCTGGCTGATCATTCAGGTTTTAGTTAGATGCAGGTGACACACCACTCTGTCTCTAATGACAGATGAAATGTGAGGTACAGAGCTTCTCACTTTGGTGCCCTGTACCACAGGGCAGCAGCTGGCTGATGTGAGGGCAGTCATCTCTGTCTTATTGAATATCTATCAGCACATTGTTCTATTATTAAGTGTCAATCTACAGAACACAGTAATGGAATTGGAAGTTATTTAAAAAGGGGGAAAACAATGGAGCAATCTTAAGAGTGGGATGTGGCAAAAGTCAGTACATGTCTATTCATTTAAACCTACAATGTTTTCTGATGGCGCTGTCACACATTCCCCCAACAGAGATGAGACAGGAGACATGAGCAACAGAGATAAAAGCTATGAGTCATTCTTTTTACCTTAATGTTTTTAAGAATGTATGCATAATGGGGTGAGAAGGCTAATAACCATGTGACAAGAGACTGACTCCCGCCACCGCCAGTTGCTATGCTGTCTATGTCTTCTGGCTACACGGTTGGCCATGGGCATTTTTGTGGTGTGGTGTTAATTTTATATTTTTGCTTCTAGATTTTTCTCAAAGCAAAGATAATGTGAATGTAATTGATTTATCTCAGATTTCTGAAGAAGGGTAATCATTTGCTTTATGGAACAAAGACTGATGGGTAATATGTTTTAACTTGACTCTTTCCAATGCTTTTAATATGACAAGTTTATTTTCTACCACTGACTTGATAGCTATCTAATAGATAATTTTTGAGTTTGGACTTTTATTAAAGGGATAATTCAGAGTCAGTGGGGACAAGAAGGGTCCCCTGACTGCATGGCTACTGCATGGCCACATTGGCATCAGGAAATAAGTAAATGTTCTCTGCTAAGAATAATTACATACCACGTAAGAACCCAGGGCAAAGACTGTCACACTAGACACCTGCCACTTGCCTGCCACTTCTTCAGAAGAATGTTTGGTTTATGTTCTCACAGCTCCTATCCACATCACTTTTGAGAATAAAGGAATTATATAATATACAAAGTAAGTTTTTAAATTTTTCACACAATCTAGTTAACATTAAAAGCCATCAATAGGGCTACATCATCCTAGTCTTTTGGATTACCAAAACAAATATTTGAAGTGCATCAGTAAAGAGAAAAATTATTACTTCTTCAAAACTATCTTTCTGACTCAGCTATTACAATGTAGCTGCCTCTGTTATGGTGGTATTTTATTTGTACTGAAATGTGATTTTAATTGTATATTGATAAATAAAGTTGCCCGGAGGTCAGAGCTATTAGAGCCATAGCAAGAGTGTGGTGGTGGTGGTGCATGCCTTTAATCCCAGCACTTGGTAGGCAGAGCTAGGTCAGTCTCTGTGTGTTCAGGGATACAGCCAGCATTGGAGACATACGCCTTTAAGACCTGGAGGGCTGTACTTACAGGCAGTGACGAGGCAGTCACGTGTTTGGGTTTACAACCAATGAGAAGGCAGAACAGAAAGACTATCTAAAGACAAACACACAGGAAGTAGGTCTCTTTCGGAGAGATAGGACCACCACAGGAGGAAGGGTAAGGTTTTAGCTCTGAGCTCTGACCTCTTGGCTTTCTCTTTTACAATGGTTCTGTGTTTCTTATTTAATAAGACGGTTGGTTACATCTACACTCTGTAGAGTCTTACTTATTCTTGTAGAATTTTGGACTTTATATAATTCTTGTTTAACAAGCAGGTCACTCCTTTTCCCTCTCCCTTCTCTCTCATTTCTGTCTATAACACTCTCCATTTCTCTTCTCTAGGATCTTTCTATCTCATGTTAATAACAATGTAGAAAGACATAGTAAACCCAATTAATAAATTTATTCTTTTAGAGATGATTATTTAATTATTTTAAATATATCTATGGGCATTCATGTCTCTGTGTGGGCATGTTCATATATGTGCAGGGGCCCACAGTGGGCCAGAGATATTGGATCTCTCTGGAGCTAGAATTATAGGCAGTTGCTGGGAACCTGAGGGTCCTCTGCAAGAGCAATAAATCTTCTTAACTGCTGATCCATCTCTCCAGCCCTAACATATTAATTCTTATTTCCCCATCACAGAAAAAGACATTGCTACATTGATTTCCTAGAAAAGATAACATAATTGGTTCTTTTAAAAGAGTACATTTAATTTGCCTCAATCCCAGTTTGTTTACTGATTACATGAATGGGTTCTTCACAAGATACTCCTGGCTCTACCTGCCAGGTTTCTATTGCATCTAAGCTTTTTTTCTCTATAAATTATGTTTCCATCTTTTCCTCTGAATAGTCAGAGGAACTTAGTAGCTTGCATTTTGGTTCTAAGCTCTGTCCTTTGCAGTGTGTTCTTTGAAAATCTGTCAGAGAACTATTTAAATGAACATTGCATCCTGTTATTTCCCTTTGAAAATACTTCCATGTTCTCTTTTTCATATTTTACAAGATGCAGCCCATGTGATCTGACTTCTGCTTATTATTCCAGCCTTTTGGACACTATGCCCCTCTCCTCAGCTCCCTTTATTTCCTCCAAATGACATCCTTTCTAGGAATGGTCGCAGGCAGCAACCCCTCACAGCATATCTCATTGTGCTGCTCAAGTGCTGGGTGTCACCCAAGGCATAGGTGCCGTCTGGAGGTAACAACTCACCAGTTCTGGAAAAAAATGTATATCTTTAAAACTGACTAAACTTACCAGGGGGAAAAATTACCTAGGTTACAGTATATGTAAATTATGAAGTGTAGTTACAATGTGATGTCACTGGAGCCTCAACACTGTAGTTTAAGAGCCACAGCTGGGTGGAAGGGTCTCCCACAGTGCTTCCCTAAAAGTCTGCATAATTCTAAATACAATGTTTATCATGTCCTCACAAAAATGACTTTTTCTCAAGTCTTAGACCTGCATAAATCTAGTCCTACTCAGGATCATCTCCTGAAAACTCTTTTGGTTTTGTTTTTAGGACTTCTGCCCACTATCATAACCAAATTTACTCACTGTTTAGTTCTGTAAAATATTCCTTTGTGCAAGCAGCAGAATTTACACTTTCCTGCTGACAGACAACTGAATCTGTTCCGTTTTCTGGTAAATGGGACATGATCTTGAATGACACTAGAGGTTTAGGGTAATGATTTTAGAGGCTTGCTTCAAAATGCACTTGCTCTGCTACACTGTGTGACTTGTCACCACAGTGGTTGTGCCCATGTTCCTACAGGCACACAGGGAGTTCTGTGTGCGAAACAAGCAGCTCCTGTGTCCAGAGCTCTCTACCCAGCCTTTGGTGAAAAATGGGATGTGTCCATTTCCTTATGGCTAAATAGGATTGGCTTTGATGTAATATTTATTTACTGATTTATACTCCCAGTGCTGCTTGTATTTTTCTAATTTAAAAATTAAGTTCTGTGTCTTTTTTTTAAATTGATTTGTAGGAACTGAAAAGCACAGTGAGGAGCATGGATCCCCACTCGCTCACACGCTGCCTCACATGTTGCTGCTTTCCTTTCACTTTGCTGTGGTGACATATCATGGTCTGACCCACTCACTACATGCATTAGGCTAAAAGCTTTTAGAGGCTTGAATTCATCTTTGTTTCTCCAGTCCAGCAAGTGCTTTGCATGTAGTGTATGCACCATTGCTCAGTGAGTGCTTGCTGGACAAACTTTAACAACTTTAAACATTTTTAATGTATTTATTTATTGATTGTTTGATGTGTGTACATGTGTAGCCATATGTACCATAAAGCATGAGTGGAGGCCAAAGGGCAACTTGTGGGAAATGGTTCTCTCTCTACTATGTGGGTTCTGGGGAATCAAAATCAGGTAGTCAGACTTGAAGGCAAGCACCTTTACATGCCAAAGCATCTCACTGTTATGATTTTAGATGTGGCAATTGGACCTTTTTAATGGTAAATATAATTTTATGGATGTTGGTTATATGTACTGCTGAAGCCAAGGTTAAGTGAAGTGTATGCAACACAACTTTCTGTGCTCGCACCTCAAAGTATGTCCTAAGGTACTCTTACAGATGATGAATCTGCAGAGTGGAAGGCTATTTACATGCAGCCATTACTAATTGAGCACCAGGCTGTGTCTATTTCCATTCTTTTCAATGCAGTGACAGTTGACCAGAAGCCCTAGAGTGGCAGAATATTTAGCCTGAATTTACCATGAAGTTAGAAATGATGTTAAGACACAAGATATGGACTACATATTACGATGAATGTGTGAGGTTCATGGTTTGTGTCAACTTGACATTGATTACCTTTTTAGTAATGGTGTCCGGAGGTACATCCCGCCTCCCAAGTGGGTAAGGATTCCATTGGCCACTAGGAGAGACATCTTCTTGTCCATTGTCTAAAATGTTGCTTTGCTGGGACGGGGTCTATTGCGAAAATGGTATGGCATTCTTTAGTGATGTTTACGATAGTTTTCTGAAAAGAGTCCCTAACAATTATGGTAAAATTAATTTTGTTTGATTATAGAAAACATATATCCTAACTGGAAACACTATTATATTCTATTTACTGAGTAAGAATTCTAAACTGACAGCTACTTTGGAAACAATGAGAAATACAATTAAAATAACCATTTCAGAGTTATTTACTGAATTTTAAAGTTTAGATTCTCTACAGTACCTGAATAAAGATAATCAGAATAAAATTAATCAATGCTTTAAAAACAACCACAACATTTTAAAGCCTGCTTAATTTGTCTCTTTAGTATGAGCTTACCATTTAGAATATAAACTGAAACCATGCAATCCACAGACTGGAACGTGCAATATTCCAAGCCAGGGCCTAACATGAATTTTTTGAGACTTTGATGTGATTTTTCAAGGATGTACTTCCCACTAATCCTCTGCAGAATCTGCACTGGCAGATGAAGATATTTGGCATTGTGCATTATCAACAGACAGCTGCTAGAATCACGGTTAAGTAAGCCATGACTGTTTTGGCTACTAAATTCAGTTATTTATGCATCACTTATATATTAAAATTAAATCCTTCATAAGTTTAAGATTATTAAAATATTCTTGCTTATGGTTTTTAACAAATAGGATACCCCTGTCTTTATTAAAGCTGATGTTAGATATTTTGAGATGATTCAGACTCTAGCTAGATTAACATTAAGCAATCATATACTATCAGAAAGGGAGGACCTATATCTTCTACTGGAGAAGTCACTGGTGGTATACACAGCATGGGATGTATGTACAAAGTCCTTTCTCTCCTAACCTTTAGGGACTTGAATTCTGTTTGTTTTATTGGGAATCCCTATGTGAGTCAGAAGCTACCTATGCCAGTCCTTGCCCACATTCTGAAGAAACCTGGCTAGAGAGGTTGTGCTTACTGGTATTCTGTGTGAGGTGGGTCCTTCAGCCTTATCTTGGTAAGCTAGGCTACTGCTTTCATATGCATCACAGGTAGCTGCTTGCCAGTCCTCATCTGGCTACACCACTATGATCTCTTTAAAAAGAAACCCAATAACCAATTTGTCTGTATTCTGACCACATGCATGTTTTTAAAGAACTGCCAGGAAATATAGTAAAATAGTTTTAAGGTGAGACTGTCTCTCAATGTGTCTTATAGGACTTTGTATAACAATGTGTCTAATAGAGTTCACAGTCTCATAATCCCTCTAATGGACATAATAAAAAGGACACAGTTCAAATTTCACCTTTTGCTTGGACTGTGTAAATTCTATTTCCACAAGTCCACCAGAAATGAATAAGGATAAAAAATGTTTTTTAATGCAAACTCTCAATTAATTAAGAATGAATTTGTGTTTAAAAAATCAAATGAAGAGTAACATACATGAAAAACATGTTGCCTGAAAGTAGTGAGATACCTATCTGATGTCTGTTTCAAATGGATTTCTTTTCTTTTTGTTTTTTTTTTTTTTTTGTTTTTTTTTTTTTTTTTTGGTTTTTTTTTTTTTTGGTTTTTTTGAGACAGGGTTTCTCTGTGTAGCTTTGCGTCTTTCCTGGGACTCACTTGGTAGTCCAGGCTGGCCTCGAACTCACAGAGATCTACCTGGCTCTGCCTCCCGAGTGCTGGGATTAAAGGCGTGCGCCACCACCGCCCGGCTTCAAATGGATTTCTAGTCTTTACTATTTTTAGACTACTATTTCACATGTGCTCACATACTTTTCTAGATATTAAAATATGCCCAATAAGGATACAAAGACTAAGCAGCTAAGAGGTATTCATGCACCCAAGAGCCACTGGTTAGTATTTTCTTTTTGGATTTTCAGCATCCATGTCTCTTTGGCCTGGGTCCTCCACCCTGAGAATCTAACACAGCCTGTCATCTGGTTGTCTCCGTGCAAGACACATTCTTGAGATGTAGATAGAATTCAGCCCATGTTTCCTTTTTTGTTCATGTCACTCTCATCTTTATATAAATTTCCTCTTTTGCATTTTTTTAACCTGCCCAGAAATGAATAGTCCTATTTTGAATAGCCACTGAGAGCTATTCAAAATGGCACAATTCTTCTTGGCCCACAACAAAAGTGCAGCTCCATTCTATCAAAACCATGACATTATGACCCTGGGTTCTTCCTAAGTTTATAAATTAATTTGTCTCTTTTTAAAAATTAGAATTAACTGTCACACTAATTCTTTTATATTACAAGGGACACAGAAACAGAAATATACAGGACCATTAAGGAGATTCTTTTTTACTACATAGTAAAATTAATGTACTTCCTAAAAGTAATTTCCCTTATTAATTTCAAGAATGAGCTGTGGGTTTGATTTTCCTAAGTGAGGCACTAAAGCCTGGAGAAACAGGAACACCATGAAACACTTATTGGGGATGACTGAAAAGTGAAATATTTAGTATGCTCACATCGTTTCTCAAAGTAAGATATATGGTGTGAGTAAATTTGTTGCCTAGCTGCTAAAATTATCCAGAAGATAAAAAGGGACAACTCAAAAGCATAATATAAATTAGAGCCATTGCTGTTACAATGTCTTATTTCTAATAAAACAAGTGAAACCAGGTGCTCACATCGTGTTAGTACTCTAAAGGTTAGGACTACTTCTGATGTTCCTCAGCTCACATGACCAGCCAAGGAAACACACAGTGCATAGGATGTTAGCTGCTGGATCCTACTAGTTTTTTTTTTATTATTAGAAAAACAGAGGAAATGGACAGTGTAAGTTAGTGGAAAAGCAAACATTTTAATAAGGACTATAGCTTAAGAAAACCTGGCTCTAAAGTTTGCTGTGGTCATTGATAGACGTAGTGGACGATTCTCAGAACTAGGAATGGTGATAAATATCCAGTGAAAGAAGTGAATTCTAATCTGGCTGAGCCTTCAGTATGCATTTGTATACATGAATGTGTCCATATGGATGTATATTTGTGTAAGTGTATATATGGGTAGTATTAACATGAGTAAATGGGCATAGTTGAACCAGTTACCTTGCTCATCTGCTAAATAATGGTGTACAGCATGCTTGTGAAATTATATGTAATGCCATCTTGCTGAAGAAAATATGAGTGGCGTTAGAATTTGACACTTTTCCAAGTTCTTATGACACCTTTGATGAATGCAAGGATCTGCTTTGTTAGGTAATAGATACATGGTTTGCAAAGGAGATTTTCATAGACTTAAGAAAATGTTAAAGATAGTTTGTCCAAGCAACATGGTGACAAATGTCTATAATTTCAGCAATGAGGAGGGAGGCTGAAGCTGGAGAATCATAAATTTGAGGCCAGCCTAGGCTACATACTGAGACCTTGTACAAAACAAAACAAAACAAAACAAAACAAAACAAAACAAAACAAAACAAAACAAAACAAAACAAAACATCAAAATTGGAGCAAGCATACAGATCAATAAATAAAAACCAACACCAAAAACAAAACCAGGAAACGCTAGAAAAATAATCTGCCCAAAGTATTTTAGTGAAATTATTGCTGTACTAGTATTACAGCAAATATACTGTATGAGAGAATCATTGTTATGATTTTTAAAGACTGTGTTAGCCCATAACAGAGATGAGACATCATTCACATTGATACTAACATTGCTCATTTTAGCTTCTGTCTGTAAGGCCATGTATATTTTCAAGCTGGTGGCTTTTTTTTAAATATATAATTAGAATGATGGATAGCTTTTTATGGAGGGAAAAGAGCCAGTAATAAATATAGCAGAACTGATAGGAATTGCAGGCACAAGTTGACCAGGGGTACAGCATAGATCTTGGTTTGCTTTCAGCAGGAAAAAAAAGATTCAATAAATGACACTTGGCTTTAGGATGAATAGATGCATAGTCATTATGGTGCCATTTGATCCTGGGTCATCTGCATAGGTCCAGTGGAAAAAGACACCAGAAGTTTAGAAACAATCAAAGCAAACATTGCTGTCTGAATTTCCCTAACCCAGGAGATTCTTAGACAGGAATCAACTGATTTAGTAACTAATGAAACAGACAGTACGGACATTTTCTCCCAGGTAACTTTAAAGAAGCAATTATTTTATATATGTCATATGTATGACTTAGGCCTTCCATCTCTGAAATTGTAATTTATATTATTGCCCAATTCTGTAAATAACAAGCAAAAGACTATAGTATAACATTACAGTAATAAACACTTAAAGAAGAGGTGGCAAATACCACTCTTGCTCTGTGGAATCTGTGGTACTTCTATTGGGAGCCACACCCTGGGCAGGCATTAGCAAGGTTAGTGTTTCATCCTCAGCTCTGATGCTCTCTGGTGGTGGCAGCTGCCAGCATGATTAGCATGTGATGCTTGGGGTCTGTAATATTCATGCCACCAAGCACATTCTGGTGAGACTGAAGGGTAAGGAAGGACAGGTGGATCTGACAGAGCACATGGTGATCACTGGCTTTCACTTAGTTCTGATAACCTGAATTATTTCTCCCGTAGAATCTACATAACAATGTGATCATGTGTTCTTGGGTCAGTGAAGATACAACATTTATTTCCCTTTAAAAATTTTCCACATTATCAACTTTTATGGCTATTTGGATAATAATGTGAACAAAGGAATTGTATCGACTACTGTGAGTCATGTATGAAAATGTCAGATGTTACGAAATGTGAAAAGGCTTCGCTGAATGTAGAGGGCACACTGGGCACCATGGGCATGACAGTAAAGCAGAAGCACATGATATATCTGTGTGACTTGTGAGCCTGTCTCCTGTCTCTCTCATTCACCTTCTAAATATGTCCACTTAGGTTTGTGAGTTGCAAGAAAAAACTATCCTTTAAGTACCTTATGGTACCAGCCAGAGTGAGTTTTCAGTCTTTCTCAGCCTTTGTTTTCTCCCAATGGAAATATTTATCATTCTATCATTCATTAATCTAGGCAATAAAAATAGTGGTTTGAACCAACATTCTCTTGTAATGTTGTCCTTTTCCCAGTAACATGACATTTCAAGACAATAGCTGAGCTCATTACAGTAGAACACATCTGAAAAAGCACATGAACCACTAAAAACATCATAGGAAGTTGACTTGAATGCTTTTTGGAAAGGCGGCAAATAAATGATAAATGATTGAATGAGTGAATGAATGAAGGAAGGAACAAATAAATAGGAAATACCAATATCTTTTAATTTAAGCCTAGCTTATATATCCAGCATTCTAATTCATAAATACTCTTAGATTTTTAAGTTCAAGAGGAACATCAACAAACTAATGAATAATCTTAACTTTTAATATTAATTTGTTGTATTCAGTGGCATTTTTAAAAATATCTTAAAGACTTTCATGAAATTATCATATAAAATATAATTTCCTGTTTATAGAAAAGAAAGACTATATTTTAGTTTTTAATCCATGAAAAATGTATGCTTGATCTGGCATGCAATAAATAGGGATGAGTTAAAAATGTTCAAACTGGCTGGGTGGTGGTGGCACATGCCTTTAATCCCAGCACTCGGGAGACTGAGCCAGAATGTCTGTGAGTTTGAAGCCAGCCTGGTCTACAGAGTGAGTTCCAGGACAGACTCCAAAGCTATACAGAGCAACCCTTTCTCGAAAAACAAAAAACAACAACAACAACAACAACAAAAAAGTTCAAAATACACAAGATCAGCATCCCCCCCCCCCCCCCCCCCCCCGCCAATGGCCTTGAATATATACTGTGCAAACACTACTGGGTACCAGGGCCTCTCATTATAATCAGTTGTATCCTTTAATTAGTTTATTATCAATTTGCTTAAGGACAGTGTCAGTGCTTTGGAGGGAATACAAGTGCTCCTTCCTCCTGGTGCAAGAGGCCAGGTTTGGGAGCCTGAGAGGAAGGCCACAATTGTGATTTCAGCCCAAGTGTCCCCTGGGAAGGGCACCACTTCCACAAATGTGTGTTGCACATTGCTTTATTTCCTTAGGAAGCTTCATGCTTTCCTTCTAGATGCCTGAGAGTAATCTTGTGTATGTGTATGGAACCCTGAGAGAGCAAGAAGAAATCTTAAGGGGGTGGAGGAAACAGAAAGAGAGGATAATAGAATACATGCAACTGTTTTGGGGCTGTTTTGGGGGAGGAAGGGGGTCAACGGGGAAGGGAGAGGGGAGGATGGATAAGAATATACTATGGATGAAAATGCCATAGTAACAACCATCTCTTTGTATGGTAATTAAAAAATTATATAAATAAAGGTTGATCTATAGTTTGACAGAAAGCCTCCCCAGATTTGTAAATCCAAGCTCTATAGAGAAGATGAATCTGGCAGAAGGATGGGAGCTTAGGGTGGAACCGATGGGCTAGAGTGAAGGCTGAATTGCCACAGCCACAGCTTTGGCTGTGTTTTGAATGCTTATGCATTAATATTTTTGAACTCTTTACATGCCAGGTAGTTTATGTTTTTCATAGACTTTAAACTGTTAATCTTAGAAATGACTTTTTCATTCCTCTTCTTCCTCCTTTCCCTCTTCCACTTCCTCCTCCTTCATGCAGGAGGAAATGTATTGATAGTAATTTACTTTGAAGTCTTTCAGTGTTTAAATTGTTGGTTTGCAATTTATTGAGCTTTCCAGAGGGATTTCCTTTCCAAAAGGACTTCCCATAAGTCCTTTCTTTGCCCAAGAGAGGATGGTCCTGAGGTCCTCAAATACAGTTATGCATTATCGCTGTTATAAAGTATGGTATCACTACAGTGAGAGATGATTAATCTATTCTCTAGGGCCACTGCGATACAAGGTTAATACCACAGGGCAGCTGTCCCTAACTCATGCCTGGAGAGTAACTGAGACACCAGAAACACATTTTTAAGTGCACTGCTGCTCTTCAGTTATTGCGTGAATCCAGATCACTGTATGGGTCAAAGAGTAATTAGGCCCCAAATTAGTCAAAATAGGGTTGTTGCCATTAGATACTTTCAGAGGGTTCCAGCAATAGCTTTCTTCTATCCAAGGTTCCTTTAATTTAATTAATTTTTTTTTGTTTTGCTTTGTTTTTTGAGACAGGGTTTCCCTGAGAAGCTCAGGTTGTCTTGGACTCACTATATAGTCCAGGCAGGCTTCTAACTCAGCACTGAATCTCAAGTGCTGGGAGTGTGTGGCACCCATGCCTAACAAAGTATGTTAATCTGCTCATAAATCTTTTTTGAAAATTTCTCTTTTAGTTTCAAAGACTGATTTGCATTACTCCCCAAGTTCTCTTGCAGAGGTGTCCATAGTTGTGAAAGCTCATCCCTCCGTGAGTGTGGACTGGATAAGAAAGTTGGTTTTGCATGGAAAGAGGATGAGGGCTTTGGACTTCTAGGAGGACATGAAAAGCAGGTTGTCTTAAAGGGGAGTTTCAAGAAAATGGTTGTGCTGATGACATGCTAGACTTATGCTGGCTTGAATAAATTAACTGCTCACAAGCCCAGATCTAAGTTTAGAGATTGTGACCTGGGCCCTGAGCATGGACACGATGAGAGTTATTGCTGACCTCAGCAAATACCAGCAGAGAAAGTTATCATGCACTACTGTTCATCCCCCTGGGAGACTGAAAACAAATAAGGTAATATTAAAAAGCTCCCAGTTTAGTTAGGCTTTGATGGCTGTGTGTGTGTGTGTGAAAATCTGTGGATATAAAATTTCTAACTATGTTATGATATCCACAGCCTGAATTAAACCACGCAGAACCGGGGAATGTCACCAGACATTTGGCAGTGACTGTGAGGCCTACAGCAGGGAGTTTGTCCCATATTTAACTTTATTCAGAAAGAAGAGATGTGGGGCTGCTGTCACTCTTTCCTATTTTGTACTTCTTTATCCACAAAACCTTATGAGGCTAATGACAACATTAACATACAGTCATAATGACGTTGTATGAAAATGACTCATTAGTCTCCACGAAGATGTAACAGAGAAAAAGCATTAATTAGTTTAAGTAGGTAAAAATGGGCATTCCCAATGCTGACTGAACAAGACAAATATTTCATTAACAATGGGAATTCTTCTCTTTATTATACAACATTATTTTCTTGCTAATATCTATATTTTTGTTTAAAATATATGAATTTGTTACTTTTCTAAAGGTTCCTTCTAAAGGAAACACCTAAATAAAAAAAAAACAGTTTTCAGCATTGTTCTCAGAATGCTTCACCAAGGGAAGGCAGGGATGGTCTACAAAAATGTAAACAATAAATGTGTAAACACAAAAGAAAGAAAACCATGGAAGAATAGAAAAATAAATAGAAAGATGATCCTTAAGTCAACCCCCAAAGCTATATGCCTGCTCAGTCCAAAAAGCAAGCGTCTGATAATCAATCTAGCTACAATAAACACTGAGCAACTACAGATTCAGGCTCTACATCATTTGCCCTGGTGCTTTTGGACTATGGAGTCTGTAACAAGCAGGGCTAGATGCACAGTCTAAATACACCAAGTGAACAAACATCAAGTGGCTTTGGGATGCTGACACATGTAGGGCAGTCCATACTTACTTTCTGAAGAGGTAGGTCTTGAAGGTCAAATTTAGACTTAGTCTGCAAGTTTAAAGTCATGCTTCTGCCTGCATGCATTGCTGAAATACCTCCATAGGGCAGCATGCCAAGGTTAACTGTGTTGTGTTTGTAAGCAGCGTTCTGAGTAGAGGAGATAACCATGTGACAGGATGTAAACACGGGCTCCACAAACAGATCATTACATGAACACATCTAAATTCATAACATTGAACTGTAAGCGGGCAAACAGTAACTTTTTATAAACATGCGCTCATCAGACAAAAGCAAACAGTAACAGGGTTAGTTATGTACATAATGAGTATCCTCCAGAGCTACAGAAATGACAAGAGCAAAGATACATTGTTTATGCCTGCTCTCAGGGAAAGTCTAAGTCTGTTTCTGTCTCTTAGATATCCTGAGGATCCCTGCTTGAGACAAGTATTGTTATCTGCAGTAATTTGTTAGTTTTGCAAATTGGAACAGTGAGATTTTAATCAGATTCCATATGCTAAAAATTCGATTTTTCTCACATCATAAGATCTGCATCTATAAAGGAGATGTTAACTTCTAACTCTGCCTAAGCTAATGTGTGACAACCTTAAGGGCAGTTATAATTTGAAGATGGTTAGTGCTATTTTTTTTTTTAGTATGCATCAAATATCTGCACAACACTCTGGTGATATTTATATTGTAGATATCCTTTGCCAGGTACTAATGACTAGTAATTTTTCTCTGTAGGGCTTCATTAAAATATTAAGATGTTTTAAAATGGCTCAACATCAAACTTTCAGTCAACAGTGGAAACACAATCATTGATAGTGCTTGCTTCTATAAGTAATTCTCTTATTTAATGCAGTAGACTTTTTCTTAGCTATCATTGAGAACTGATGGTTGGACATCGTTTTTGTTCTGAGAGCACTCTTCCAAAAGTAATGATTTTTATCACCAGCATTTTGTGAGCTGTGGAGAGAGATGACCAATGATACACTTGTCTACCAATTCTATTTGTTAAGGACTAGGGACTAGTTCACTGTCACCATGCCAAAAGTGAAAAAGACTCTAAACCTCTCCTTCTGGTTCAGAGGTAATTCCTTGATGCCCCATAGAGGACCAGCAATCTCACACACATGGGCTCCTGTTTTAAATTCTTAGTCACAGTGAGGCTCTGTCATGGAAGCATTCATGATTAAAATAAGGGAGAAAATAGTATCCTTTCCCTAGTGTGGTACTTCGAGCTGTCTCTCCAAGGCCAACACTGAAATCACTTGCCAACTCCATGTTGGATTGTTAAGCCTATAACATGAACAGACCTGTAGGCAGTTGACTTTCATGTGAAATCACAAATATCTTGTAGCTGCTGGTAATACTGTTCGCTCAGGGTTAAATAGCTTAGCTGAGCTTCCGAAGAAAGTACCCCTCATCTCTGGTGCCATCTGATCACAGGCAGAATGTTACTAGCACAGCTCTGTCGAAACTATGTGACATTGTAATATGTGCTCTGCAACCATGAATTTATCTGGGCGAATAGCTGGAAGGTTTCACAGGAGATACATCTTGAGTTATTGCTGAGTAACAGCTCATTGGGAAAGGAAATGTCACTTGGAGCAAACTAGAAGAAAGCTCCTAGGAAACTGTAGCTTGGAGCAGTAGTCTAAAGGAACTCAACTTCTTCAATCAAATGAGAAACTATTAAACACACATCACAACTGCTCTGAAAAGTTAGTGTTAGAAACCAGGGAATTACAAACAAACAGCTCAGGAAAAGGGAGGTGTCATCACAACAATGAAAAAATACAGATAAATTCGCCTTCACCATCTGAGCCAGACAGGGCCTTCAGACTTACTTATCGAAACCCTTCCCCAGCTATATTCTCTCTGCAGCTACAGGAGTCACCTACTTCTTAGTGTTTTGGTTCAAAGTGGGTGGGGGCACATCTATCCAGGGTACGAGTAAATTGATGACACCAAATGCTTCACACCGTGTCATTCTATTTCAAGGCTTTGTTTCCACTCATTCTTCTGTCTCAAATTACTGATCATCACACACACATTCCCCATACCTTCTTAGAACCCTTCTTAGATAGTTCATATTACTATCTTTATATATGGCTGTTGTTTAAATGAGACCAGAGTTCCCAATTGTTCTGTATTATTTAACCCTAAATATTTTCACCCTTTAAGTTATCTGTCTACATGGAGGGTATAACTCAAGGTAAGGCACGAGCCACCTGATCAGGTGTCTCCTACTAATGCCAGCAATGAGACTTTGACAAAGCTTCAATGGGATGGATTACACCTATTTAAAACTTTCTGATGAAGTATTTTGCAAGTCAGAGACAATTTTCATGTTGAGAAACCAATACCCACAGCCACATTTATTAATTCATTCTCTCCCTAGGAAAACTGTTTCCTTGTAGTGTAGACACAATCTACAAGTCATTATTTTTTTTTAAAAAAAATAAGCTGAAAACTCAAATTTAATATTAAAGAAATATACAATACAGTGACCCTTGCCTTTATAAAAGCAGAGAATCAAATAAAACTGAAATGATCAAGTGAAACATTCTGATGGCATATTACTCAGAATACCTAACTTGAAGATGTGAGAGGGGAAGGCCTCATTTTTGCAAAGCAATTTTTAATTTTCAAGTGACTCTGGAGTACACACAGTCTTTTGAACTAGACCCACAAGGTTTCTTTTTTGTTTTTGTTTTTGTTTTTTGAGACAGGGTTTCTCTGTGTAGCTTTGGAGTCTTTCCTGGAACTCACTCCGTAGTCCAGGCTGGCTTTGAACTCACAGACATTGGCCTGGCTCTGCCTCCCGAGTGCTGGGGTTAAAGGTGTGCGCCACGACCTCCCAGTGAGCCACACAGTTTAGTGAGTGGTGATGCAGATGAGCAAAAGCTCTAGAAAATGAAATGCTTGGTTTCTCTTAGAGAGATTCAAGCAGGTAACAAGAATTCCATGCTTTGTATTTTTTTCTTGGTTTTCTTTTTAACTCTCTAATCACTGCTCACTCCTCACAGTATTATGACTCAATTTTTAACTGAATTAGGATTAATTTGGGATTTATTTCCTTGTTTTGCTACACTGTATACACTAATTTGTTAAATTTGTAGTCTTTCTTGAGATACCATCTGCATTTGTTGTTTATAACTTGACTTGAATTGTAGAATTTCTTTCTACATAAAAGCCAATATTCTAAATGTCAGGATTTTTTTTAATCAAATAAAATAGTGTGCAAGAGGGCATTTAATCTTGGCTTATTTTATTTTTCTGTTACTTGCTGGGAAGATTATTGCTCATTAGAGGTAATGACTTCAGTTGTCCCTTAGCTGTAGCTATGTGCAAATTTTATAAACAAATTAAGCTCAAGTTTAATATAAGTGAGTCCGTGTGGAAAGAGTGAAATACTCACTTTTTATAGACTCAATAAAAATAACACTCTTTAGGTCACCAGGGAAGAGTTTTGGGTCCTGGGAGAGGCGGCCTTGCTTTCATGGCTAGAAAGACATTGAAGCACCATCCCAGATAATCGAGTCAAATTCTTTCTTACCAACAATATTTAGGCTAGCTTTGATAGGCAATTCACCTGCTGGTTATGACTTCTCAGAAAGCATTAAGAAATATCTACAATAAACTATTGCAATCCATCTCCCCCGCAAAATAAAAGTAAAATTCTGGAGCTATCATTCCTGTAACTCATGCACCACCACATGTGCTCAGAGACACCAGGAAAGGAAAACCCAAGGCAGAAGGGGAATTCTTACAGAGAAACGCAGACATACCCTGTCTAACCTTCTAGCTTCTATATGTCTAAGCAGCTGCTGTCTCCAGTCTGCCGGCATTTTACCACAGCTCTCCTCTCCCTTCACAGGGGTGGGCCTTGTCTTTATATCACTGTTATCTGACGGCTTGTCACCATAGTTACCCAGGTTATAGTCAGATGGTATTTTTTCCAGGAGGGCTGCCATGGTAGGCCTAGCTGAAACTGGCCTTGTTTGGGAGGCTCCATAACTCTCTGTGCTGTAGCTCCTGGCAGACAGTGGCCTCCTCTGGGTAAGGTTTTTAGCGGGGAAACTTCCCGCCTGCGCTTTCACTTCTTGATATGAAGGGTGCTCATCTTCATACCTGCCATTCCTCTTGAGGAACTGGGGATCAGTCATTGAAATGCTGCTCTGGCCTTCCAGCCCTCCCCTATAGGCTGTTCGGCCATACCTGTCACCAGGGGGCAGCTCATGGGGCTCGCTGACTCTTCTGAACATGGCCATTTCAGTGGAGCTGGCCAGGGAGTCAGCCCTCCTTAGGAAGCCTGCTCTGGGCCCCTGGCTGGCGAACTGAGCATTCACCATGGCATCCTCATTTACAGATGGCTGGGAAAAGGAGAACATCTGCTCCATGGGTGGGTAACCTCTATAGGCTCTGGGGCTGACCAGATCCTTGGCGATGTTTTTGCTGGGCTGCTGCACATACTCAGAATTGTGTGCAAAAGGGGGTGGAATCCTCTTCTCTGCTTTAACTTCCACTGCTCCTTGAGGATTGAAGCTTTGGTCAAACTGATAGACCTTCTTAGTCATAGATGCTTTCTGTTGGGGTGGCCCTTTACTACTTCCATACATGAGCATCTCGTCATCCAGCATGGGTACCGACTGGCTCCTGGACATACTGGACATGCCGTGCTCTGGTCCCAACAACTTGTCTGGCCGCTCGTGGCTTCCCAAGTGGTCACTCCCAGAGGCATAGTTTTCTAGTGGAATGTTATAAACCTTGTAGGTACCAATGTCAATCTCATCAATACTCTGAGACTTTTTGAACTTGTTGGACTTTATATCTTTCATGAGTGGGGACAGCCTCTCTGTGCTTTTGCTAATTGCAATAACACCTTTAGATGAATCTGGGCGGCAGTGGATTTGAGAAAAGACATTACCGAGACTCCTGTTGGGGGTGGGATCGTGATACTCCCATGGCACTCCTGGAGAAAAGGGACCTGGTGTCTCTGTAGGCTCCTTCATGTGGTCTTTTCTTTCAGGCAAGGGGCTGGTAGTAGGGGTTGTTTCTAACTTGGAAGGAAAAGCAGTCCTATCTTCAAATGGACTCGGGGTTCTGGTCCAGTTCTGCCAGGGATTGGAAGGAGGCACTTCTGTTTCTGGCGTGTGTCTATGTGTGGACTGCTCCAGTTCCAGGGGAACACCAACAATCCTGTCTTGCCTGATTAAAGGCCTACGCCCATGAGCAGGTATGCTTCTAGCTTTGGCGCTTAAGAGAGGGTTATTGTTGGCATTCTCTGCCGTGGCTTCCTCTGAGACAAAACCCGTGTTATCATAATGGGAGCCGTCGGTCCAGTTGTCAGGGAAAGCATCACTCATTGGCAGCCGATCAGGACGCTGGGGGAGATTCCCTGGAGGAACAGCCTCCCGTTGGCTGAGTAATGGCTTTGCATCCAGAGGCTGTGGGAAAGGTGGTGCAATCCTGTGAACATAAGCAGAAGGAGAAAAATGACCAAGAGGGAGAGGTGACCTTCCTATAAGGAGAATGCCACCAGCCTTTGTGTAACTCATTTTCCCAACCTGGCTCACCATTAAAGCACCACCAAAAGCCCACTCTAACCTGCTCTGTCTTTTCTATCTTCTGAGTAACCATGGCCTTCTGGCATGCTAGGAAACTGACCACCTAATGTATCCATTGTTTACTATCTTTGGTCCTTCCATAGAGTGCAAGCATGAAGAGAAAGGTCTTCTCCTTTTTGGGATCAGGATACATATTGGCTAACTTCGTGAATGAATGAAATAAGTGCTCTTTCAACCATGGTCCTGAAGATGGGCTGGCAAGGGGATTTCCACTACTTATCCCTGGAATGTCCAATTCAGAGTACTTCCAAGTTACCAGTTGAGAGAACTTAACACATTCCAAAGAGGAAGGGTCAGGAACCTCAGACAGGACAGACATGCTGCTGCTTAGTGAATGAATGGATGGCTCTCTGGACCTTCCCAGCTTTCCGTCTCCCTCTGGCTCTCTCTGACCTTCTCTGACCCTCTCTAGTCCTCTCTGGATTTCTCTGGCTCTCCCTGACTCCCTCTGGTGGTCTCTCTGACCCGCTCTGGTTTCCTCTGGCTCTCTCAAGTTCTCCCTGGCTCTCTCTGACCCGCTGGCTCTCCCTGGCTCTCTTTGGTTCTCTCTGGCTCTCCCTGTCTCCCTCTGGCCATCCCTGTCTTCCTCTGGTTCTTCCTGGCTCTCTCTGACCTTCTTTAACCATCTCTGACCTTCTCTAACCCTCTCTGAGCCTCACTGGTTCTCTCCTGCTCTCTTTGGTTCTCTCTGACCTTCTCTGACCCTTTCTCAGCCTTTCTCACCCTCCCTTGCTTTCTTTGAATTTCTATGACTGTTTCTGGTTCCTTCAAGCTCTTGTATCTTCCATACATAGAACAGAGTAGTTCAGGAGGAGGTGCATGGGAAAGGGTAAATGCCTTTACACACATCTTGACTTCAGGTGATGACAATGTTACAGAATGTGCATTTACTCTGTGGCAGACAAAATATTTTACACATATCCTTTTGTAAAAATTTATTTTTATTTTATGTGTATGAATGTTTTGCCTGCATGTATGTCTGTGTACCATGTGAGTGTCTGGTACCCATGGAAGCCAAAAGAAGGCATCAGATCTTGTAAAACTGTAGTTACAGTCTGTTGTGAGCCATCATGTTGATGGGAGCTGGGTATGGAACCCAGGTCCTCTGGAAGAGCAGCTAGTGTTCTTAACTGTTGAGCAGTCTCTCCAGCCCACATATCTTAATTTATCACACCATTTTTGCTTTCTTGTGCTAGTGTGGATAAAACCCAGGGCCCCAAACACTGAGTTCCACTGCTAAGCTACTTCTACCCAGCCCTTCTTATATCCATTTTAGATGTGACATGCCCACATGTCTCATAAACTTGAGACGCCCAAACAAAAAATTTTACTTTCAAGCTTTTAGTTCCTACTGTGATTTCTCATTATTTCCTCTGAGATGCACCTGCATGGATGCCAGGCCCTGGAGCATGGCTTTGATGCCCTCCAAAGAACCACTGAGCCCACATGCTTACCTGCATCTTCTGTCTTCTGTGCCACTCATGTGCCAAACACAATTCCCACATCAAGCAGATTCCACTTTGTCAAAGTTGATGAAAATAAACATTTGGGAACAAAGAAGTGGGAATTCTCAACACACCTGTTACCCCACAAAGAGTTATGGACGGAATCTTTAGCTGTTGTCTGCAAGGACCCCACTTTCACGCGGGTGTTAGAGGACCCCGAGGAAGCCTGGGAGGGCGAGTAGTCTGAGTAGGTGCCTGAGGAGACACTGTTATTCAGACAGTGAGTTTTGTCAACTTCAGACTCATCAGTTGATTCTGAAATTTAAAGGGGAAACATGTTACAATGCTACGAGCACTGATGGATAGAAAAGAAGTATGAAAAGCAGATTCCATATGGATGAATGTCAGAAGCACACGTCTGCGAGTACTTATAGACTACGGCACGTCATAATGTATAAGTGGTGATTTATCATGCACATGCATCGGTCACAGTTCCACGTCGGCTTCACGATGTTACCTTTTTTGTCCTTCCCTAGCAGAACAAGTTTGGGTGGGTACAGAGGGGTCTCAGCTAATGAAGGGTGAAGTTCCCCAATCCTCATTTCATTAGCTGGATGAACAAAAGAATCCTGAGAGATATAATAATACAGGACAAGGAAAGTAAACATTTAAATAATGGTTAACCAAGATGGCAATATCTTATTTGGCTCAGACTCAAAGATGCAGCTCTAGAGTTTAATTCACCATAGGGTATTGTGAAAAGAACCCTGTGTATCTCTGAGTGCTAATTATTTTTCTAATTTATGTGAACTCGTTTATTTATTAGATGTATTTTTGGATGCTATTTGTATGCCTGGCACTGTGCAAAGAACTGTGGAGTTTCCCCAGAAAGACACAACATGGTCTTCTGGGAATTCCCAATCTAATTGAGATGAAACAGTACTCATTTCAACACAGCACTGAATTATGCTACACCCTCCACAGGCAGTGTAGCTCACAGTCATATATTCTGGATGTGAGAATTCTAGAGTTCCAAGTGAGAAGGCCATTGCAGACCAGTAGGATCTTAGTTCCACCCATACACACACATTATCCAGCTCGTGGCCCGGTAATCCTGTGCCCCAGGCCCCTGCTCTCCAATCCCTGCTGTGTCCCAGGTGGCTGTGTTGGCAGTCATTGTGGGTCTGTTGTGACTTCTTCCTGAGGTTAAGTGTTTTCATGCCCATTCCAACCTACTTAATCTACCGTGTATCAAATGTTGAATGAATTGAATGGCAGTGGTAAAGAACACAACTCTATGAAGAATAAACAATACAAAAGTCCCACAAGTTTTAAAATTTATTTCCTCTCTCTCTTTCTCTCTCTCTCTAGAGATTTATTTAATTTTATGTGTTGGTGTTTTGCCTGCAGGCATGGGAATCCACTATTAGCAATCAGTGCCTGTGGAGGCCAGAAGAGGACATTAGATTTCTGGGAGCGGGAGTTAACACTATGTGGGTGCTGGGAACTGAACCTGGGTCCTCTGCAGAAGCAACCAGAGTTTTCAACCACTGAGCAATCTCATCAGTGCAAAAATTCCATGAATTATAATTTCTAGAATTCAGATAATTCCCAATTAAACAGATATCAGGAGAACATTAAGAAAAGCAAAATCTCAATTCCCACTTTCTATACACAATAGCTGTGTCTTTTAACTTGTTTATGATAATTTGAGTTCAAAGAAGAAATTCAGGGTTTTTGTTTGTTTGCTTGTTAGTATCTTGTTAATTTGTAGCATTGAACTAACACAGTAGAAATGTTTTGTTGAATCAGAGAAGGATATACTTAGAAAATTATCAGGAATTTGGAAAGATTTGTCTAGTGTTTGGTTGGTGTAATGAACAGACAGAAACACTCAAAGGGACAAGCTTTAGGATTTTGGTATTGCACAAAATACATCAGTTTCTTTAATATTTGGCTGAAATTTTATCTTTTAGACTTATTTTGGGGGTGTATGAGAATATTTGCTTCTCAATGAATATTTGCTTCAGTCGATGAAGATTGAATGACCACTGAGTTTAACACTTTCATAGGAACTGGGGCACACAAAAACACCAAACAAAGACCCAAGACTGGAGTGTAGTTCTCTTGGGTTCCCACTCAGCTAGTGCCTCTTTCAGTGTGAGGTTCCCAGTGAGATTATCAGGGACCTGAAATAAAGGGTCCAATTTAAAAAGAGATCCTAAAGACAAAGGGGCAATTGAAAGCCTGGGGTTGAAGAAAGAAATCTGTATTTCCATGGAATTTCAAAGTTCAGTACAAGAAAGGTACTGTAAAACTTTAAAGTGGTATAATAAAGAACAAAAGCATGTGTTTGTAAGAAGATGCAAGCTGGAGAAGCAGTTCTCTGCAAAGAACAAGACAACTTGTCAATCACATGGTGCTGTCTCCCCATCCTGTCTTTGCCTCATCAATTATTAATCAGGTACCTTGGGCAAGACAAAGTAATTCTCAGCCCTGTATCTGACACATTTGTCAGATGAAGGTGGTAGGTAATAGAATTAGTACTAATTTATGTTCAGTATATGAAGATAAAGGTATCTTATTTGTGTGATACAACTCAGAAAGGAGGTATTTTTAAATGACACCTAATATAAGTAGAATAATTATTTTTTAAGAGACAGCAAAATAAAAAATAAAATGAGACATAAGAACCAAATCAGGCAGTTATATCAGCACAGAATGTTAACATTACTTCTTTTACCTCATGTTCTATGTATTCAGTACTTAGAATATCTTGTGTATATGCATCAGCTATTCAAAATTTTGACCAGGGCTCTGCATGATCCAACTAGGTTATAAGTCTCTGATTCTGCTCAAAAATTGAGGAAAGAAAAGTTCTGAGACTACTTTCATGGTAGTAAATAGTGGAAGCTGCTGGCAAGCAATCAGCTTTGGTAAGTGGCCCATCAGAAGTTCATCTAAACGTGTCTCCTGCTGAGGAGAAAGAAGGAGAGGTGGTGGTGGTGGGTAAAATGTCCTTTCATTTTTTAAAATCCCATTATCTTTCCTTTATTTAGACAAAATCTTGGCCCTTAATAACATTGAGAAAGAGAATCCTAAGGTAAAAGTTAAGAAGAATAAAAGCTCAATTTCGAGCTTTTGAGAGTCTAGGATAAGAGTTAGTAAAGGCAACAAGAGAAAACTTCAGGGACAGTTGACTGTTTTCCATTATTCCGCAGAAGATATGGCTTCTCTGTAGAGGGAAAATAGGCTGTCTCCTCAGGATGAAAAAGGTTTGCATTGTTTTTGACTACAGCAGACACAGTGAACAGGTGTCCAGATAGAAATATGCAGAACACTAAAGAGAATGGGGGAGGAATTGAAGTTTTATTCTCTTGAGGAATGGTCTGAAATTATCATTTATTCTAGTCTTTTTCTGTACAAAGTGCTATGTTTATATAAATACCTATTGATACCCTAGTCCATCTCCATAGGATCTCTTAGCACTTAGATTTTTAGAGGTAAAGACATTGTGGCCTGGACACAGATCCCTTGCTTAGGTCAGCAACAAGTAAGATCTATGAGAGCAGTTCTTGCTTCCTAGACTAAAAGGCCTTTCCCCATGGTTCCCAAACTGTGTTCTGAGGCACCTGTGGAGGCCATTGCTAATTCACAGGGATATTATGGGTTGTAGAGAGTGTTTCAGGGAAGCAATACTTGAGATCAAACAGGCAGCTGTGAATTGCTAGATCACTGTTGTACTTGGTTTCAACATTTGGTTGCACATTCTTGGTGTCAGTTCTCATGAAGCTGGATTTTGGTGATTGCTATAATCAAAAAGTAAAATTTGAATGCTAGAATATGACATCTGAGAGTTGTCATGTTTGCTATGACTTCCAGTTCTGAGAAAACGTGGTCAGTGTCTGATAGTGCATGTATCTTAATATTTTGGCTTTGGTTATTTAAAAATAAAAATAAGATAAAACATTTTCTTTTCCAGTCTATGCATTTTATCTTTCCAATGACCTCAAAGGAGGATGTACTTACTAAGTTGCACCTAGCTACTTCTATGGGAATGTTAAGTATTATTTCAGTCTATGGATATCATAACAAAAATTACTGAGACATAGAGGACATAAATATGCTAGGAATTTCCTCAATGCACAAGTGAAAAGTGACTAGACAAGGCAGCCAACAAAGATAAATCAATTCAACAAAATCTCAAAAATTCACCCGTATTTCCATGAACTTCTAAGTGGACAGAAGGACAGATTATAATACTAGATTTAACTAATCATTGTTTTATTCAACAAATATTTGTGTGCCTTGTCTACGGTGGACTCTGAGCATATGGCTGTCCCCAGCTTATGATGAAGTTATATACAATAAACCCAGCATAAGTTGAAAATATCATTAAGTAAAAATGTTTTTGATATTCCTAACACTGTGTTTCACAGCCCAGAAGCCCAAACCACTGTGGTGGATGTGTGTATTTGGAATTCTGCAGCTGCTGAAGGGCATGCAGCTTGTTGTTCAGTATGGAGAGTGTATTGTTAGCCCAGCAAAAGGTCACAATTCAAAATTGGAGTATGGTTTTTACTAAGAGTTGATAGCTTTGGCAGGAGTGCAAAGTTGAATTATCATCTGTATACACTAGACAAGATATAAATGGCCCTTATCCTTTGAAACTGTCTGAAAATAATATATAAAATCATCATAAATGTTCTCATTACATTCAGTGCAAATAACTGGTCAGAGTGACCCTTTGAGATTTGAAGGCTGAGGGCATGCTAGCCATGCAAAGAGCTGGGGAGTAAGCAAACAAACGTCAGAGGTCATTTTGAAGGGAAAATGAAGGAAGGAGAAGCCTTCCTGTCATCAGCTGTCTTGGTTCCTGTGGCTCTTTGGCTCCGTTCGTTAGTATAGCCCCTGTGAAGACTCTAGAGTATGGGAAGAGGTCAGCTGAGGCTGGCTTTCCTTTCTCATTCACTTGGCTGTTTATGAAATGCAGTTACCATTTTTGATTTGCCTTTTTGAGATAAGGTCTCATAGGCTAACCTTGAACTTAGTGTGTAGCCAAGGATGATCTTGAACTCCTAATCCTCCTGCTTTTACTTTCCAAGTGCACAATCATATTAGGTACCTTGTATTGCCTTTCTCTTTTACTTTTTCAGTCTTGATTACCTAATTTTTCATTATTCTCCCTTGATTAAGGCGGTAAATCACCTAGCTGATTCTATTATATGTAATTCTCTACTACACAGTCTACACATACCATCAGACATGGTTGTACAGGTTTGCAACCCCAGTCCTCAGGAGGCAGAGGCAGAAAGGTCTTGAGTCTGTGGCCAGTCTGTGCTAATATCAAAATATTGAAACCTGTATCAAAAACAAAAATAAAAAAAATACGGATGCAAAATATATAATAAATGCTAAGTTTTCATGATTAGTAAGACACTTGGTTGTCCACACTACTTAAATCAGAACACTGAATAAAGTTCAGTGTGGCCCTTAATTTGGTTGTATTCAAGAGGATAATGACTGTCTGCAGTCAGCTAAAAGGAAAAGAAGACACAGAGACTCTATTTCAGAGGAAATATTGAAATCTCCACTGGAATTTCTTTTTACAGAGATCACATCAGCAGATTGAAGAAGCCTAAGAAAGGGATGGGGCAAGTCACACAGTGAACATGAAGTTGGAAGTCAGCTTCCATTATATCCTCTCCAGCTAATGAAGAACCTCGGGCTTTTCTCCCAGCACTAAGAAGCTATTGCCAAGGAAACGATTTGATTTGCACTCTTTTTAGGAAAAGCGTTGCTAAGGCAACAAGGAGGCAGGGGACAATGTGAAGCAAGGAGACAATGGCTTTGTAGCAATGCTGACGGAGTTATGGACTTGAGGAAACACAGGTGAAAATGTGCATGTTTGGGAAACTATTTGGAAGGGATAAAGAGTGAATAGAAAGAAGGAATTATTACCCCAATTTCCAGCCAATTTCAAAGAGCTGGTAGATAATGTTGTGAAATCAGATTAAGGTTAGGGTAGAAGTGGAAACAAGTCTGGGGAAGAAATGTAAAATTTAATTTTGGATGTATTATTTTTGGCATGTTCATTATATGGAGACTCTTTATGGGAGACTTTAGCTGTGTTTTATCTACCATGGGGTTATTATTAAATTTGTGACCACAGATATTTTTCTCCCTTTTTACATATCAAATTTCCAAATTAAGCAATTATAGAATCTTCTTATATTTGTACTGAATTTACTCACTTTCAGGTTTTCATGCCACATTGCTACAAAAGATAAGATGTGATTCCATGAAGTTTAAAGACAAAGTGTGTGTGTGTGTGTGTGTGTGTGTGTGTGTGTGTGTGTGTGTATTTAGTGTGCTCTTACTAAATATTTCTTCCAGTCCTGTGTACTATTTTAGTATCTTAGATGGGAGTGTGGCATCATGGGGAAAAGGGAGCACAGAGATAATAGTAAGGCAAAGAAAAGAAAACTAGGCTGAGATGTACTTCTTTAGGTGTGCTTGTGTACCCTCTAGAACTCCAGGTGTGAAAGTGTCCTACTCTTTCAGGTGCATTTGCAACCTATGACTGGTTTTGCTTTGTTTTGGTTTTACAATAAGGTTTCACTTTGTGTCCTAGGCTGGCCTTGAATGCCCAACCATCCTCCTGTTTCAGCTCCCAAGTGTCTATGGCTGTTTTTTTTTTTGCTCAAGGTCTTCTCTCTGTTTGTAATGTCCTCCACTGATTCCTATTTTAATGAAACAATGCCATCTTTAATATATGTTTCAGCACCAATTTAGAACAAGAAATCTTGTGATTACTTCATGTGTTTTTCGCGCTTAGCTTTGAATCGCTTGGGAACCCAGGACACATTTTCATTTATTTTATTCCTCTCACAGTGTTCAGCACAGTGCTACATATACAGCTGGTGTTCAAATGCCACAAATAGATTATTTGAAATGCAGATTTGTAAAAGAGTTTTGTCAATCTAGATTTTAGAGAATATGGACCAGACATGATCACTCCAACTGTGTTTCTAGTGAAAGTAAAAGATGCAAGTAATTAGTTGAAGAATTGATGAGATAGTTGAGGTGGCATAATGTAGTTGAATTCTTTTCAGACCATACAAATCAATAAGCCTAAGTTTGTAGCTTATTCTCAAATATAGGAAGCAAGCTTCTCATAGTCAGATCCTATAAGCCTGAGTTTTTTTTTTTTTAACTTTTTTTATCTGAAACTCAAACACAAAAACATTAAAAAAAAATTTCATGCTAAACTTAGTAGGAATTTTACTGTGATTGTCTGAATAAAAAAGCCCCATTAGTTTCCCCAGCAAATGATCAGATAAGATTTGGGATGGCTATCATTCTCATGGGTATAACACATTCCCAGCTAGCCTCAGTAGCTGATGAGCCACTGTATGCATTAAAGACATAGTAATCATTTTGGCCATGAGGGAGGTACCTATCTTTGATTTACTAGGTGTTACCCTCATTTCTAAAAAAAAAAAAAAAAAAAAAAAAAAAGTCATTTTTATTTGAGGAAATAATGTGTAATTTGCTTATTAAAGCGATCTACTCAGTTAGAAGAAACATCATCACCCAGAAGTCTAAAAATCAAACCACACTGTCAGTTACCAATAACCTCCAAATACCTCCACTGTAATCTCCTTTGGGGCCACCGGCCACTTGTGTTCAAACTTTTCTTTCACAGTTTGCTCCGTGTTAGCTGTTGGATTTGAGTTCTCAACACGCACTCCATGGCTTGGCTTACCCACCAGATTTTGAACAGATTTTACCATATTCTTTAAATCCTCTGGGTAAGGAGTTGGATATCGTTTTAGGTTTATTTCAACCTAGAAGTTTATAAAAAGAAATTTAACATAAAAATGACTTCAGAAAGCATGTTCACCAAGCTACTCCATGGTACAAGCTTCATCAAAAACAAATGCAGTACAGTGAGTGTTGAGCTGCCCAGGGAACTGCTGTTGATGTGAGGAGTGGGGCTTGACTTCTATTCAACCTTGTGGGGCTGGTCCGACTTCATTACACCTTTTTTACATCATCAGCATTTTTTTTAGATTATATTCTATCTTTAGATGAGTGAAATAGCAGGCTCTTAAGTGACTGCTAATGTTAGAAAATGGAATAATATATTACCAGCTTCATCACATCTTAGAAGTTTCCTATCTTTGGTATTTAATAATTTTAAAATTTGATAATTTTTATAGTGAGAAAGTCTTTGGAGTTCAGTGCAGGTATTGGGAGGGAGGAGACCTCAGAGGGTTTACAAGTAGAGTTAAGCATTGGCGAAAAGCCAAACATGTATAAAAGCCCAGATTTATAACTAGCACACAGTATCAAAAAGTAGAGTGGCTTATATTTTTTAATACTTCAGAAAAAAAATCTTTGGGGTGGCTTTCACACTTGTTTTTTATACTAATAAGATCATATGCTTCTTGAGTAATAGCTTGTATTAAGATAAATAAAAAGTCACTATTTTCTATTATGTTTTAGGTAAATGTACATGATTTGGCTAATTCTATCCAGATATTTTTCCAGCTTTAAACTCATTTGCAGGTGTTAATCTAACTTTCAAGAACACATCTGAAGGACTCTTCTTAGTACTAATTTCATTTATGTAGAATATTCTACCATGAGAGTATTCATTATTAGGTATTTAAAAAAGATTCAGTGCAAGTTATTCATGCTGACTGAAGGAACTCACAAAAAAAGATAGATGTGCCCAGTTTGACTTGTGCCAACAACCACGTCATTTTGAATCTGAGTAGAATCAACTTTTTAAAATGGAATGGCTTAAGTGGTTGTAGTATGTATTGTGGAAAGCATGTGTGTGAGGGTGGAGGAGCAGAAGAGGTGGGAGAGAATGAAGGAGGAAGAGGGTGTGAGCAGAGGAAGGCAGCCAGAAGGGAGTCCCCATCTGGCCAATGGCATGTTGGAGAGGCTGGAGAGTATGAAGGACTCAAACACTTTTGCTAATCTGCTGGTTTAGCAAATTCACCAATGGTGTTACTCTTAGGATTCGCTGTGGCTTGTTATCCTAAAGAAGTAACAGGATTGGATGTTACTTTGTATTTTCTAATGTTCTTTTGACAATAAAATCATAAAATTATTTTTCAATAGATAGAATGCAGAGAAAAACCAGCTTTTGTTTAACTAGGGTAATTGTAATTTATTTTTTTATGTTCTCAAATAAATGAGAATAGAACAAATAAATAAATAAATAAATAGGGTTAAGGAAGGCTGTAAGAACCCAAGGTAAAATTAGGTTTCACAGGAAAAAGTGAATTTAATACTGATATATTCCAGGAGGTTAGTTTATAGTGCATTCTTCAGTAAACACTGAACAATAGAGTACACTGGGATGTAGGTACTCATGGATGGGCTCTTTAACTCCATGTGAGAAACATTAGCTCTGAATTATATTTATTTTTAAGCTACAGTGTTGAACTTGTTTAAACATATTTAATATCAGGGGGCTAAAAGTTAAAAACTACAAATCTACATTTCATAAACTGTGAATTGTAGAATGGACTGTTCATCTTGCCAATTGAAACTATTGCTTTTCTTTTAACAGCTGGTGGTAGATTGTAAAAAAGAATCTGAAGTAAGGCACTAAAGGAAAATTCTTTTCAACTCAGTTTTCCTCAGCAGTGACATACTCTTATGATCTGAGGTAGGACATGTGCTTTGCTCTTCCCTAAGTTCCATGTGTCTTCACCCTACTGTGGGAGCCCATTTTCGGGTTCTTCGTGGCTTTACCCAGCATGTCTGCATAGAGGATGATTAGGACCACGGGCCTGAGTGCAGGTGTCTGAGATGGTCTGCACTTGTATGTGCTGGGGGAGGAGGTCTTTTGCTCCACCCCTTGGCGTCTCTATAAATACCCTGGGGACTGTTGGAATAGGTTCCAGGCCCTCTCGAGGCTATCCTTTATTTTCTATCTATTTATCTCCGCAATAAATCCTTCTATTTAATATTTCCTGCTGCTCACACTCAAGAAAACTCTGGGGAACTGTGGGGTTGGTGGGTAAATGCCCCACACCCTATGTGGTTTACATTGTCACAGGTGTGGTGTGGATGCTTTCTGGTCATTTTAAAAGCAACTTGATATGGTGTTTTGCTTACATCATCAGAGTATGTTTGGTTATTCTGCTGCTGTGGAAATATTTAAATGAGAAGATCTGTCACAAAGCTTAAACTATTTGACTGTCACTTTCAAGGTTATGGGATGGTTACTGTTTAATTATTTATTTATATGGGCCATATTATATTTTTTCCCTTAAAGTGGCTCTTCCCCAAATTTGGGAATCTAGGAATCACTAAACTTGAATTTGTTTCATCTAGAAAATAAGAACTTTGCCTCCATTCACTATTCTTCTCACAGAACTTTGGACTTGGGGTCATGAAGCACAAATTCAAGTTACAGGTCTACCTCTAAGTAGACACTGACACCTAATCTGTTGCTTCTGTTTATGAGTAATGGAAATCTAATGACTTCTTCATGTACTTGCTTTTATTTAGAACTTCAGTTTGTAACTCCGGTTGGCCTGGTGCTCTCAATCCTCCTGCTTCAGACTTCTTACAGGGATCAAAGTGAATGCTACCACACCCAGCTCAACATTGTTTCTAATATCAGACTTTGTTTGTTTATGTAAAAGCTCTGGATTCCTTTGGTAATTTAGACTCTGCCCCACATGTCTAACTACATGCTGAGTCTTTCTTTCAGATTGTATATAGCAGCAGTTATTCAGTGTTCACCAAATTCCAGGCATTCCATTGAATGTTTGATAGGTATATTTAATTTATTATTGATTAGCCCTATAATATGCAATAATATTTATAACTATTCCTATAGGTTTGAATATAAATTACCATATATATGGAATGATAGACATTATATGTTTTAGAATGTCATTAATTTGTAATTATGTGTTTAAATTTCATAAGGCAGCTGTTGTCACTTTACAGAAGGTGTATTGGGGTGGGACTGCTTAACTTTTTTCTGCAGCCGCATTAAAGCTTAAGTCTTCTGGATTCTAAGGTTTACACAACACCACTGTTGCTTAGTTAAGAGATGTTCTCTGGTATACTATGACATAGAATTGTGTAACTTTGTGGAAAAGGTGCTACAAAACTAAAATGTGAAATTTTACAGTTAAATAATAAGGTAATTGCAATTTAAAAATAAAGCTAAGTAACTCTAATTTACAACTTCTTTCAAAGTGAAACTGTGTTTTATAACCCAATTCCATTTTAAGCTCTGTGTAGACATATTGATACACTTCCTTCTCAGTTCCTGCCTTCAGTATTTCAGAAGTGGGCCAACATGGTCATAAAGAGTTATATTACTAGTTCAGTGACATTTATATCTAAAAGCAGTTTCCTTATTTGTAAACACCTATGCTAGAAACATTCCCCATCCTAATATGACATAAAACGTAAGTGAATTTTTGACACACACAGGTGGGCAAATCTACAAAATTCATTCTAATAATAGTGTTAAATTTGTCACTCACTATAAAGTATTTGCTCATGTCACACTTACATTGTATTAGAATACAAGACTTTTACTAAAATAAATTTTTTTAATTCTGAGAAGTAAAATGCATCACAAGACTCTTAATAGCTAAATAAAACACAATAAATGCAAATAGCAGCTTCAAGGCATTAGAGAACCCGAAAGTCCAGTAAAGAAAGAATTACTTATAATAGTGTGGGCATTCAGAAATGGTGTCTTGGATTCAGACAGAACTGTTTCTCATATATTATATTATATGTACATATAATATAATATACTTTACATAATCATTAAATTTGAATTTGATTGTAAATTCCAGTAAGAGAAACAATAGTTTTGCAGTGATTATTAAATATCATATTATTCTAGAAATTAATGGGGATATTTTACAAAAAAAAGGAAACAGGGCAGTTTTAGTCAGGAAGGTGCATTCTCAGCTTGTCTTATATTGTGGAAAGAATATAAGACATAGAATGAGAATCTAGTCCATTACATGTGGGTGACAACGTTTGTAAAAACACAGTGTTCATTTATATTTTTCCTCCTATCATTTATCTTCTTAGACACCCAGCTCTGAGAAAGAGAATTCCTCTCTGCCATGACTCCCAACCCCATCTTCTCTTACAGGAATTCATATAATTTAAATCTTCAAATTAAGGGACGTTGCTGCTTTTGAATGGAAGTTTCTGTTTGCTCAGAGTCCATTCCCAGCAAATCTCAATTTCAACTTCTGGTGTTTTAAAGATAGGTATGTCTAGTCTCCCTCAAGCTGACCCTGAGAAGCGTGCTTATTCACAGGACAATTTCAATCACTTCCAAAGTCTGGTCAGCATTCTGCACAACTGGCAGTATCCCCACACGTTAAAAAGAAAGAGCCAAAGAAGAGTAAACAAAAGCAAAGCCCCAGCTTAAAAGCCATGCCAGACACCCCACAAAAAGGCACCTTCAACTGATGTCCCACCCTCTGACTCCGGCTTCCCCACCCTTTGCCAGTGTCAATAATCATAAAGATAAATTGGATTCAGACACTGGCAAACTGAAGGCTGGTGTGCGATCAACAGTCCTCACCCCTAGTCATGCAGCACATACCCCATAAAGCACTGTTCCAAGGGAGCCTCTACTGGGCTTCTCCTACCCCAAACACCTAGGCCTACCTGTCTGCCACTTAGAGAGGGAAGAGTGGTGGACTGTGCTGCCACTGGCAAGGGAGCACACATGCTCCGCTCCTGCTGGAGGCCACTTATACAACCCCATGCCAGCTGGGGGTCACTCTGGGGGACGGGCATATCTTGGATCTGCTGATCACACCTGGCCCATGGTGTGCAGCAATCGCCAGACAGCCTGGCAGGTTGGAGAGTAATCCCACGCTGGCCCCTGTCCCAGGGGGCTTGGCAGGAGAGAGCCTGTGGGAGAAGGAATCTCCATTTTCTGGGAGAAACAGGAGCACTGCAGCAACACGTTCGCTTGATCATTTTCTACCCTTGGGTAGTTTTTTTTTTTTTTTTCCATTCTGGGCAATGCATTTAAAACAATGAATTTTAACTCCATGTAATAAAACAGCATAACATGAAGCTATGGGTGGCAACCTCCTCACACAATTCAGCATTCACACTCACTATACACACTCCAAGCAGGACTTTATATTTTTGTCCCATTGAAAGCTGATGGCATAGGCCCATGGTTCCTTTTTAAATTTCAGGTCAATTAAAATTAAAATGGCACTAATTTTAATGTACATGTAATGAACCAGAAGAGCATGAGCTGGTAAGATCCCAGGGTGTTCCATTCATCATCTTCCCATGATGATGTACTTATGAGTGTTTCTCCTCTAATTTGTCTGATAGCCAATGGCATCAAAACAGTCAAATTAGTCAAAGCCAAGTATTCTGATATTTTGGAAAAACATATTGTTTTACCAAAATACAATTAAAGTGAATGTAAATAAATGCAGAGAAAAATCAAACCACTCTAAAGCATATGGAACCCATTATGAGCATAGACATACTAACCACAGAGCACACAAACAGGGTTCCTAAATTATTGTTTCCATTTCTATATTTCATGATTTTATCAACACATCCATAGGACATATTAAATGTATTTTCTTTTGATCCTTGATTATGTATTTTTAAGAAGAAGCATGTAGTTATTTTGACAAGTCAATGAAATATAAAAATGAATCAAGAGTCCAACAGAGAATGCATCGTCCATTGGATCTTGATTTAACACAAAATCCTTGAAGAAGGGAACTGAGTTGTTTTAAAGGTTTGTATCAAATTTAGCATATTTATTTTCTAAGAATTCACACATTTCAAAACATATCTCTTTGGTCGTAAGACAGCAATAATCAATCATCCATAAATGTTTCTTCAACCAAAAATTTTTAAAGGAAGTATGTCATTTTGGATTTATAATTCCATTTTGAGTTTTCTGTAATGACACAGTCATCATGAATAATGGTTTAAGAAGCAACATTTAGAAAATGTGGTGGGGACAGGGAACATATCACATAATCTTGATTTATTAATAAGATGCATATATAGTTACTTAGATCATTAGTCACTACAAGTGAAAGCTGTTAGTATTCACGATGTTTTTGAAAAATTGCACAAATACAAAAATTAACGAGAGATTCAAGGTGCCATTATGACATAACATGAAAAATTAAGTGTTAATGAAATCTCAGCCAATTCTGATATTTGAAAATTTAAATAATAAACAATATAGGTTTAAATGTTTAACCTTGTTTCTTCATTCAGGTTAGTCACAATAAAAAAATTTCTTAAAAATACAGTTAAAATAAAGAAGTTGTTTTGCCTAAAGATCTTCACTTGTGGCTAGATACTCACCTCCTTTTAAAACTCAGACTTAAAGAAACAAAAATTCTTTCAAATGCCCCAGTCATGTGGAAGACTCTAGGGATGCAATGCCACTGGAGCATGCCAATCAGCTTTTCTTCCACAAATGTGTGTTTTGGCTGGTACTGTCTTCGTGGTCCCTGGCCCAGTGACCAGAAGGATTATTGCAGAGTGTTACAGAAGACTTAGGTGAGGTTCATCACCTAGACTTTCTCCCCACTTCAGCTTGAATCTCTCGCAGGTTGTTATACTGGGGGTTGTGGAAGGGAGTGCAAATCAGACTTGCTCAGTCAGAACTGGGACATTCGTCTCATTCTGAATCACACCAATGCTGCCCGAACACTGGCCCTCTAGATTGGGGCATCTTCATGAGAATAGAAAATGACTGTGACCTTCCAGAGAGGTCACTTAATGAATCCCTTCTCTGTCTGAATAATAACAATGGACAGACAGAACAATAAGAGAAACAAAGGCCAAAAGTTCACCTTTACTTTCCCAGCACTTTCGTCATCTTCTTTTTTATCCTCAAATTCAAAGGCAACAGTCATGCGCTGTTGTCTCTGCTCCTCCCACAGGGTGGGGTTGAAGCTGTCGCTGTCTGACTGGAAATCTATGGAGTCCAAAGTGTTAATGCTTTTCTTTTCTCTTATATACATGAAGTATTTAATAAAGTTTAATATATTATGCGAAAAGAGACAGCAAGCACCACCAATGAATACAATAAATACATTTAAAAGGGCCGGGAAAAGATATTGAGGAAAAGTACGGAGAGGGCAGGAAGGACAGGAAGTGGAGAGCAGAACATTCCTCTTAGTGCTTCTTATGGCTTGTGCATTTTACTGTTAGTCATGAGGGTCAGGAAGTTTCCTAGCCTAAGAATGGGCTCCCCTGGGCTAACAGTTGGAGACTTGGATGGAGCATTGCAGTCTCTAAGCCTCACAGCAGTGGAGGAGACACACTGGCATCATCTTTGTTATGAAGAAGTGGGCAGAGCTGTCATATGTGCCCCAGGTCTCTCAGGTCCCATGGCATAGCCCATGTTGGGGTGACTACAGAGCCTGCATCACATTGAAACCAAGCAAGATATTACACAGCAATGATTTTTCAGCAAATTGCCCAGTAATCTGATGTTCTTGTTGGTTCTTTGTGTGCAAGTGGGAGGTGTACGTGACTGGAGTAACCTCATTTTTAAGACAGAGAACACATAGAGAACTCGGTTTTAACACCATGGCTTCAATTCATTTAAATGTGCCTCAAATAAGCAGGAAATATGGTTTATAAATCTCTAATTTACATCAAAATGTATCTAATGGTAAAGTTTGCTTTGTAAAGTAATAGTGAAAGCTGCATGAAAACTCATAGTAAGAGCTTACTTGAGGGTAACTCCTTTTCCAAAGAGTTTTCCTCTGTCACATATTTCTCTGTCTTACTGGATTCTTAAAATTCATTTATTATCTTTTTTTCAACAAACAGAAGTTGGCTGACTGGGTTGAAGTTCAAGAATTATTTTTCAATTATTACAGCAAATTTTCTATCCTCAATAGAAAACCAAACAGAAAATTCAAAAAAGCAAAGGCAAACACTTTCACATATCAGGTCACATGACTGCTGACCTCACACTGGGGAATTGACCAGGGGTTTATGTGGTGATATTTTGTTTGTGCACCCCAACAGAGCTTATCTGAGGATCAGAGGAAAAATCCAGCCACTATAGCAAACATAGAAGTCAGGCAGTGATAGCACACTCCCTTTAATCCTAGCATTCAGGAGGCAGAGATCCGTCCAGATCACTGTGAGTTCAAAGCCACACTGGGAACAGAGCCAGGCATGGCATATGCCTGTATTCCCAACACTAGTTAACCATAGAGTTCTGGAGGTCTGTACAGACAGACAGGGAGTGATGTAGCTGGGTGGAGAGAGGAAGTGAGATGGCAGGGACAGAAAGGCATAGAGGCGTGGGTATACAGAAGGTAGGTCTCTCTTGGGCTGAGGATTTCCTAGGGTAAGAACTTGTGGCTGTGGCTTGTTCTGTTCCTCTGATCTCTTGGCTTTCACCCCAATATCTGGCTCCAGGTTTTTTTTTTTTTTTTTTCCTAATAAGACTGTTTAGCAATTCGTCTTATAGGTTTAGGTGACACACTAGAGTTCAGGGATGGCTTGTGGATCTGGGTTACTTTTCATCTTTTCTTTATGTTATTTTGAAACCCAAAAGATCAATTTATTCATATGTGAGAATTATATTTCAAAACAATCTTCCCCTTTTCTATTTCTGCAAGTTAAAATTTGAATAAAAGTATCCTTACATATTCCCCAGTGACTCATTTACATCTGCAAGTCAAAAGACTAAAGCCATTTATTATTATTTTTGAAAATGAGGAACACATAAGCAAATGGTTCATTTCTCAAGCCGGTCTCAGACAGGGTGGGTTTATCTGTGACTGCATTAGAGTGGGTTTGTTGTTATAAGAACCACCATGATTCTGTATGGCAACAGAGAACACCTGCCAGCCAGTGCTGTTTTAAACAGGAAAAGGCAACCCTTTTTGGTATAATAGTGTGATCGATCATAGGCTAGAAGCTTGATTGCAAGGTTTAGATTTTTAAAAAGTGTTTTTTAATCATAGCTGCTGACATTGCTTAGGGAATCTCAATGTAAAGATGAAAACATCATTATTGTAGGTCAAGTCCTATTACTAATTCACATGTGGTGGTCCAAGATTACTGTCCTGATCTTTAAAATATGCTGTGTAATAAGAGCCCAAGAGAAGACCCTCTTCGGCCAATCCTTCTTGGGCTCTGAATTCTCTTTTTTTGCTGCCAGTTGCTGGGTACAGCATTTGATGATCAGGTCTCATACCCTGGAGTCTAACCCTCACAGAAGAAATCACTCTAGAGTGTTTACATTATTCTCATGTGAGCTATAAGGAGGAAGACTTTTCTCTTTGGGGTGGTGGTGTGTGAATGTTTACGCCTGTACGTTCATGTGTGTTTGGGTACATGTGTGTACACATGCAAATGAAGGCCAGAGATCAATGTGAGGTGTCTTCTTCACTTGATCTCTACCTTAAATTTTGAGAAAGGAAATCTCACTTGGAACTAAGGCTCACCAATTAGGCTAGGCTGGCTGAACAGGAAGCACAAGCCATGGCCTGTCTCTGCTCCACAGCAATGGGATTCCATGTTATGTGTCCCCACAGTGGGATTTTACACTGATGTTGGGGACTGAACTCAGGTTCTCATGTTTGCATGGCAAGCACTTTGCAAACTGATCTATCTCCTGGAGAAGCCTTGCTTTTGGAATCATACTTAAAATATTACAGCACTGAGACTCAAACTCCCACACGATATGCTGTGGAGTTTTCTTCTACTGCCTGTGTAATTATTTTTAATGAATAAAAATTTATTTTTATCTACAACACCACTAAAGATTAAAGAATGCATTTGCTGACAACCTACCTTCATCACCACGGGGTTGCTGGGGAAACATGTAGTTGGTCAGTACCCTTTGCTTGGTTTCTGGGTGGGCTTCTGTTTGTAGAGGGATAAGGGCCTTGGACTGGAAGCAACAAGTACCAGTTAGATAAACAAATTAGTCAAGATTTTACATAAGGAAATAGCTAATAGTCTGACTTCTGAGAGATGAATGGATAAGATGACAGGCCATGAATATTGCTGAGAGTCTTTCCAGATTTCAAGGTTTTTTGTAATGTTTGGTCTTCTTTAGTATATTCTTAAAAAGCTCACCAAAACCTATTTAACTGTGCACTTCAGTTCTAATCTTGAGGAGGCGAGTGTGTTCAACTTCAAGAGTGAGTGAGTGGTGTGGTCCTGGACATGTGTTTCTTCTCACAAGTTGTGGTCTAGACAGACATGTGGTGCCTGCACTGTTCACACTGAGCAAGGCACAGCCCACATATGAATAAAATCTGTGTACATATCTGATGTTTTTGCTGTATTTTATTGTCCACCACCAATTTGATATCAGAAATGCTATTTTTGAAGGCTTTTAGAACTCAGGTATTATTTTCATAAGAATAGTGTAAATATCATTTATTAATAGGGAAGAAGCAAGGGTTTCATGAAGCTGTCTAGAAACATTGCCACAATTCAAGTTAAATGGTGCAGTAACTTTTCTGGATATTCTTCCACCAGGATAATAGTTGTGATGATAAGAAATTTTCATAATGTAAGGCTACCACCCCAGCAGCAGAATTCACAGACTCTGGAAATGACCATCTGTAAGGATACGCCAGTGCTATGGAGGTGCCCATAGGAGCTTGAATGGCAATCCAACTTTTTACCAGCAGATGGAAGCAAGGGCCATGATTACCTGAAGAAACACTAACACTCTTAATGCTTGCACTTTAAATTTGTAGGAATCATTTTTAATTTGTAATAAAAGTGCCCAAATAACTAGAAATAGAAACTTGCTGCCCAGGGAATATTGATATATCGAACTGAAGGTGCATTGTTTTTATATGGCCATTCATATTTTGGGGTAGGGGTTTCAAAGATTTAGGAACACAAGAAAAATAATTAGTAGTAAATTCTGCTGAAATGACCCACATAAGCTTTTGAGGCAAAGCATGTGTATCTGTTTCCTGTTATTTTCCAGTTAATAAAATTATTCATTAACATGCAACCCCTGATTCCATTATAATTTATTTTCATGAGTATATAAAAATATCAAGATAACCACAAAAATACTGATGGTAGCTATCACTATATCAGCAAAGATCTTGAATAAAGTTTTAGAATTAAGTTGATCATAATTAAAAGCAGTGAGGAAAAAGGGAGATAGTAGCTTGTAATTCCCTGTAGTGGGGATTGCGGTAATGGCTTTTTAGTTTCTACCTTCAGAGCTATAATTAAAGTGTGTCCTCTAAGGATGTGTGTACTGCCAGGAGCTGAAAAGCCATACAAATCAAAATTTATGTGTTGGATCTCTGACAATGAAGTAGGTATGGAACAGAGGTATTTGACGAGCATGGAGACCATGGCACTCTTTCACCTACACAGTGTATGATGCAACTTTTGTGCAAAAAACCCCATCCAAGCATGAGAATCTATATTTTATAATAGTTGTCAAGTGTATCTACTGGGACTCAGTAAACTAAAGTTTCAATTACACTTCATCTTAGGAACATGATAATTCAGAGCATAAAAGTTTTTACCTGATTGTCGGAAAGCCACAATGCTGCAAGCTCTTTGAGTTTGGTGAATGAGAATGGCAAATTCTTCAACCTGCAGAGACCAGAGTTGTCTCATGGCATGACTACAGATAGCAAAGCTCACTCCAAGACAGTTACACACACTGCTGTGGTGGTTTATTGCTCTCGTTAATCCTTTCTCTTGAATGCCTAGACAATCTTAAAAGAATGAAAATCTCCCTTGTTTGTTCGTGTGTGTGTGTGTGTGTGTGTGGTGCAGTTTTGCTGTGCATGTGAGCCTGTGGAAGTCAGAGGACAATTCTGAGAGTTTTTTCTCTCCTTCCACCATGTAGGTCCTGGGGATCAAACAGGTCATCAGGATTGGAGGCAAGTGCCTTTGTTGAGTCTCTCCCAGGCCCAAAACAACAAAAATCTTTTTAATCTTTTGAATACTTCCTGTAGTATTTAAATAAAATAAAAATCCTGCTAGTACCCATGGTCAGGATCTACAGTGTGCACCCCAATACTAGAGAGATGACAGTTAAGAGAAAGAGATCTTGTTGCTCTGCCTAGGACATGAGTTCAGTTCACAGCCCTCATACCAGGCAGCTCACAACTGCTTTTAACTGCAACTTCAGTAGATCTTCACACATTTCACACACACACACACACACACACACACACACACACACACACACACACACACACACACACAATTAAAACCCCAGTATGTACCCCAAGGCTGCTCCCACTGGTACACACACACACACACACACACAAATAAAAAATACAAATAAAATCTTAAAACCCCTAAAGCTGTTCTCACACCACAGCACTGATCCTCTTTTTCTCATAGCTGGAGTGCACAATGATGCTCTACCAACCCAGGAGAAGTTTCAGCTTGGCCCCTTCTGGAATATGTTTCCTGCTGTGCTTCACTTTATTAAACCCCACAGTTCTTCAGGGCTTAAATCCCATTTTCTCATATAAAAGGTTTTCCTGGGTCCCACTTAATTCCTTCACCCAGTCTAGTCTCAGAGTGCCTTGCACTTGCCTGCACAGAATATGTCACAGCTTTTATATGTGACTATTTTTGTGGTTATTTGTTTATTATTTGATATCCTCATAAAACTGTAGTTTCCAGAAGGGCAAGGACCATGCTGTCTTACATCTAAATCACTTCATAGTTTCCAAAGTAATGCTAATCTCCAGAAATTGTGTTTTCTTCTTTCATCCCTTGCACATTGCACAGTAGACATTAAAAGAAGGAATCTTTAAAAATAGTATTTTGGAGACGTGAAGTTTGGCCTCAGCTGTAGTATTCAGTAAAAATATGGCTTCTGCCTTTGGAAATCCAAGCTGATGAATGCTTGCCTCAGAGTGCTCTTGATGTTTTTGAGCAGTGTGTGATCTGCACATTCTAGCCACCCTGGTTACCATCACCCTCCAAGCTTTACAATGACAACCTCAGGAGGCTTATCCCTGAACATACATTCTACACATAACTTGTATGAAAATTTCCATAAGTCTTTTATATATTGGAATCCTATTAGGTAACTGACAAATGCACTTTTAGAAAAGAAGTGCAAAATGTTATAATGATTAATAAGGACTTAGTTTATGTTCAAAAGTAATCAGGCACTTTCAAATAATTTAGTAAATATGAAAAGAGGTTGACCACCAGTGTAAATTTTAAGGGTGTATGGTAAAGTTCTTAGGGAGACTACCTAAATCTTATGAACTAATTAATATCTGTAAAACATAAATAAGAGCAAAAACAAAGTAGGTATTGACTTATATCACAATTCTTTCTTGGCATACCCATACAAGTTGTTTAAATTCACTTATGTCAGAAAGTATAAAGTAAGATTTACGGGGTCGGTTAGCATTGTTGGTATTATATACAGTTAAATAAAAAGCTGCCACTGAGTGCCATGTCAATGAAACTCATCTAATATTCATGTCATGTTCATCTATGTCCCTGAGGAGTCATCTTGATGCAGTCCTAATGTGCTGTACATAAAGAAGAATGTGATGAGGAGCAGAGGCCTTGTTGCTTTGTATTCCTCCAGTGATCTCTGATGGATGAGCAGGGCCTTGGCTAAGGCATAACCTTGTAGCTGACAGAGGAAAACAGTCACTGTTCCTGGCTACAGTGCCAGACTCTGCCAGTTGATTATTTTAAACACAAAATTGCAATGGTTCACTACTTACGATAGCACTTCTCACTTAACATCCTGTAAGCAGTTCGTTCTCTGTGGCAATGTTAGCTTTGGCCTCAGATTTCACTATGTATTGTCTACCTCCCCTAGCTTGATTCACTGATGGACTAATTAGCTGACAATATTCATTTGGCTATGTTGTAGTTACTGTACTACAGGATGTGTATGATTCTTTTTCTCTGATGAGGTATTTTAAACTTTTGATTTTGAGAGTCTCTGATGTCTTATTCATATATTTCCTCAGCTTCCATAAATGTGTCTGACCCATGGTAAATGCTGAAGTCTGCTAGATTTGCTCAGTAAGGACCATCAACACATCAAAACTTCTATTATGGGTTACTTGTGATGTTTAGTTAGCTTATTTTACATATCATCATTCAGAATGTTTTGGGAAAATGAGTATTTAGGAGAGACTTCTATAGCTTGTCAAGAAGATCCTCTTACCAGGTTGACAAGCACTAGGCCTCACTTAAATAACAAATTCTGTGATGCTTCCCCTGGGTGTTATTAGGATTCATCTTTCTTTGGTGATTTCACTGAATCCAGTAGAAGCCCACCTCTCTGTGGAGTTTCTATGATCATACTTCCTCATCTAGATTACAAGAACTTATTTAAAGATCTAACCAAGGCCTTCTCAGAGGTGACAGTCAAGGCATTGCCTCTTCTGGCAGTCTGTCACTGAACCAGAGGTGGACATGACAGGGTCTCAATGCACAAAACATTGCTGTCACATTGCCGTTTTGGTTTATGAATAAAATAACCCCAAACCTTCTAATAAAGCACTTTATTTTCTTATGTGGGAGCACTGCTTAACTACAAAGACAGTGATTTTTTTTTTAGATTGACATTACTTTTTCTAAAGGAAACTGAAAAACAAATGAAAACTTTTGTGCTTATTAGGAAACTTTTGTGAGTATTCTTTATGACTTCTTAAACTCTGGTCTCTGATGATGCCAGTACAAGGTCTGAGTGACTCATGCTGTCATTCATCTGATAGAATCTGCAGTGACAGGGTTCATGCACTCTGCTCTGTAGCCACTGTGTCAAGACAGAAGCATTGGCCACCGGTATCTACTCTTTCCATTCCTATGAGGACAGTTGTTTTAATAGAAAAGATGGGGAAAAAAGGCAAACTGTAGTTTCATTTTTGTTTCTAGCACCTGCCAGTATAACACATCATAAGAAGAGGGTTCATCCTTTTTTCTGCTCCCTCTTACTCTGAATGTGACTAAATATTATCCATCCTTGCTGCAAAGGACTAACCTGTGGCTTTGTATCAGAGCTGGTTAGTGATACTCTTACCTGTCACTATGTAGACCAGGCTGGCCTCTGGGATTAAAGATGTGCACAGCCATGTCTGGTTCCATAATTTACTTTTATAAAATTATTTACATACCTGTTATCACTCAGATTTAAGACTCGCAGCCTCTGCATCTGCCCAATTTCTTCAGGAAGAAATTCAAGTTTATTGGAGCGTAGAGACATAACGGTGACATTCTTACAGCTGCCAATCTGTAGGTGGCAAAAGGAAGTAGGTTTACAATGTTGGGCTGCCTATTGTCATTCTTGAAGAATAAACAAAAGTATATTTTGGAAAGGAACCACAAAATATGGTTATTCCATATTAGTTTCTCTAGTGTATAAAACAATTTAGGTCACTGATTCTTTCTCCTTTTTTTGAGACAGTGTCTCACATTGTAGTCCAGGCTAACCCAAGACTCAATACTGGTCAGGCTGGCCTTAAACTTGAGGTGGTCCTCCTGAGCACTGAGGTAGTAGGAGTGTGCCACCAAACTTACCCTAGAGATTCCTTTACCATTTTAATGTCTCTTACCACATGAAGTACAGTGTATTTATGACTGACACTTTTATAATCTTGCTCCTTACAGTGATGTATGCTTTTAGTTATGACAGTATGACAGTAGCACATATTTCATATTCTTTCAAATATTAAGAATATTTTTTTTTTTTTTTGGTTTTTCGAGACAGGGTTTCTCTGTGTAGCTTCGCACCTTTCCTGGAACTCACTTGGTAGCCCAGGCTGGCCTCGAACTCACAAAGATCCGCCTGGCTCTGCCTCCCAAGTGCTGGGATTAAAGGCGTGTGCCACCACCGCCCGGCTAAGAATATTTTTTAAATAATGTAAATGTTTAAATGCTTGGTAGCACTGTTGTTTTCACAAAGCATATTATTTTTCTACATTATTACTAATATTGCGGTGCTTAAAACAGGGCAGCACACATATTCAGCAGTACTGGTTTTTTTTTTTTTTTCGAGACAAGGTTTTTCTGTGAAACAGTTCTGGTTGTCCTAGAACTCACTCTGTAGACCAGGCTGGCCTTGAACTCACAGAGATCTGCCTGCCTCTGCCTCCTGAGTGCTGGGATTAAAGGCATGCACCACCGCCTGTCCTTAGCAGTATTTTGATAGTTCCTTAAGCAAACCTGATTTTATGTCACATTACATGGTATTTGCCATTTTTACTAATTTTTTACTCTAAAATAATGGTATATTTATTATTATTCTATTATTGTGGAAACTTTTAGTAGAAAGCTTTAGACTGAAAATACACTTTACATTTTTTCTGGACATTAATAAATAAAATCCAGTTTAGAGATAAAAGAATATCTTCATGATGGGAGAATGTCTTTCTGTATGATGTGAAAAAAATGTTGCTCTGATTGGTTGATAAATAAAGCTGTTTTGCCTATGGCAAGGCAGCTTAGAGGCAGGCAGAAAATCCACAGATCGAGAGGAAGAAGAAAGACAGAGCAGAGGAGATGCTCCCAGCCATGGCCATGAGAAGCAAGATATAAAAGTACTGGTAAGCCACAAACCATGTGGCAAAGTATAGATTTATAGGAATGGGTTCATTTAAGATATAAAAACCAGATAACAGGAAACCTGCCATGGCTATAATTTGAAAACAATATTAGCCTGTGTGTTTATTTGAGTCTAAGTGGCTGCAGGACTGACGGGTGAGAGAGATTTATCCTGACTACGGGCCAGGCAGGACACAGGAAAACTTTCAGCTACATCTTCATGTATCCAGAAACTAAAAAAATGTTGTAAGAAACATCAAGCCTCTCAGACATATTTATAGTAAAACCCATTCTTTTACTTCAGAAGTGGAAACGCAATTATCTTAAGTGCTGTGTAGCTATTTTTTTTTTTTTGATTTTTCGAGACAGGGTTTCTCCGTGTAGCTTTACGCCTTTCCTGCGACTTGCTCTGTAGACCAAGCTGGCCTCTAACTCACAAAGATCTGCCTGCCTCTGCCTCCCAAGTGCTGGGATTAAAGGCGTGCGCCACCACCGCCAGGCGTGTATAGCTATTCTTAAAAGCAAAATAAATAAATGATTTGAATCACATCCCTTAGCACTGATTAACATATTTTTTACTATTCTTTACATGCAAAATTTAGTCAATGCATTGGATGGAGTTTACCACTCAAAAAAGAAATTAGTATATATCTATATAAATGGGCAATGCTTACATATTTTCACAGTTCAACTTATAAATCCACCCTGTGATTGCACTGTTAGGATTTCATTTCAAAACAGAGTCATTGAAAGTTAATGATAGAAAAGAGCTTGATTCTCACTTCTCTGGGCAACTCTGGGAGGAAATTCTCATCGACTGCTAAGGTTCGCAGGCTGTGCAGGTAGCCAATGGTGGAAGGAAGGGATTCCAGCTCATTGCAGCTGCAGTCAAATTCTTCTAATAAAGATAAGCTGAGAAGATAAAACACAGTAGTTTTAGATATTCTAAAAGGTTACACGATAAAGAAAAGGTTTAGAAAAAGCCACATGTCCAAATTCGCCAAATATTATTAAAGTAGGATGGCGCAATACTATATAAGTCAATCTAGTTAGCAAGTACAGTGAAATGGATCAAATACCATCACACGCATGGCTGCATTTGCCATTAACTGAGCTACTTGAGCTGACACAAAAGATGGTGTGTTTACAACTTAGATGTCATTGACAGGAGGAGATTTGGAGTGAGCACCTGTAATTGGAGGGGCAGAAGACAAGAGAGAATGAGGGGTAAGCTGCTCTAGATTTTACTAAGCACCTTAGAGGTTAGACCCTCAGTAATAGCCCCCCACAACAACTATATACGATATCTATCTTTAAAATTCATCTTGCAGATGAGGAAATTGAGGCTTACAGAGGCTAAGGAATGTTCTTCCAGTCACACAAAGCAGGAAATCTGGGGCTGAAGCAATGACAATACAGCTTGTTGGACTCCATCATCCCACCTGTCAGGCAGGACAAGTCCAACATGGAAGTATTTGCCATTTGAATTACACAGTATTATAAAATATACCAAGTTTTACACAATGGCTTAGATTTCAGTGTCTCTTGTAATAATGGGCCATTTCCTTTCCAGGATCAGCATGTGAAATTGAATAAGAGGCATTGTCTTCAAATGGGCACAGCTCTTCAGTTTGTTCCGGTCTGCAGCACTGCACACGTGGTCATATCAGCCTGTCCTTAGAAAAGAATTGTGGGAATGCACTATGAAATTATTATGAGGAAACAAGATGATCTATCCCGTTTTGTCATAAGTTGGAGATAAAGAGGGCCTGGTCCAGCGCAAGTGAGCAATACTGAAGCTGCCACTGATATTTAATGCACCACTAGAGGAAAGGGTTCCCAAGGGTGAAGAGGCCATCATTACAGAAGGAAAGATGAACTAGTTGGAGTAAGGTTGAGGAATTGTCTTCCTCTTTTACACATTGAGACTCACTAGCTTCAATGAGGCTCACTTCAATCACTTAGCCAGCAAGAACATGAAGCACAGAGCTGAAATCAGTCACATTTGTGTCCCAGCTCTGTCCTTTACCAGATGCATGATTGTGAGAGTTCAAAGATTACCACAGCCCCAAAGGCTAAGCTGTTTCATTTACCTCCCAGGCAAAGGGACACACTAGGAAAGAGATGAATAAATTGTGCTCTGAGGATGAAAAGTCACAGACAAGGCAGGCAGTGAGAGTGGGTCCCCAAGACTTACATGGCAGGAACTCCAGAGTGAGTTTAATAGTCTGAGTGTAGCTTGGAAGCCAAGCCCAGTCCAGAGTTCAGAAGATAGCTGGTGTCTTTCTGTTCAGTGTCATCATGGCCCCTGACCCTACAGGTATATGAGCCTTCTAAGAACCAAAGGTTTCTGTCAAGGACCTAGGGCCATATTCTCAGAAAATAGTCACAGAGTTATAGTTTTTTTTTTTTAAGAAAAAAAATAAGCAGTGTATTTAGCTGACTTAAAGGCAATGTTAAACAACTTAAAGAGTAAGCTGAGATCCCCATTTCTTTCTTTCATATACATGTTCAGAGGTCAGTGTTGAGTGGCAGTAAGGTACCCATCGATTTGAGGGTTTTTGTTATAAAGCTATCATGCTTCAGCAGACAACACTAGACCCTCAACAACACCTTTCAAATCTCAGCAACTTTCTTTTTAACTGCATGGGGCATAGCAGTTTCTTCCATCTAAAAATCACAATGTGAATAATGATCAGTGTCAGGATTGATGACTAGCCATCACTTTTGAGGTCCCACTGTGACCAGCCATGTGCCTTTGTGGTAAGTTCACACACAAATAGCAAAACAGATAGTTCTATTGGTTTCTTGTCTGGCAGCAGTAGGCAGACACTTGGGCAAATTATTTGATTGTTAAAACATTACTACTAGGGCTGTTTGAAAACTGCTTGTCATTCAAGCATGAGGGTTTGAGTTAAATTCCTGACACCCACATCAAAAGGTAGGAATTATGGGGCATACTGGTAATCCTGGCACTGGTGGTGCAGAAACAGGAGGACACCTCAAGTTTGATGGCCAACCTATCTAGTCTAGTTGGTGAGCTATAGATAATTAAGGGGCCCTGCTTCCAAAAACATGGTGCACAGCTTCTGAAGAAGAACACTCAGAGCTGACCTGGTCTTTGTATGAGCATATGGGCTTGCACTACCCCACAAATGTAGTGACATAGGCATAATATATATTCCCAACATGAGTGCAGTACAACAGAAACTTCTGGTGCATGGTGGAAATAACTCTGAAACATTTGAATAGAACACAAATAGAACTATAGGAGAAATAACTGACCCAGGTCTGTTGACACCATTAGAGAACCTTAGGTGGGCTGTTAGAGGCTCTTCATGAGGGCAAAGTAACACGTATCGTAGAGGTGATCCAGAAGATGGGATGCTGGTACGGGACTTTATCTGAGAGGTACTCTCAGAGATATGTCATGATGAGACCACAAAGAATTAAGTTTTGGAAATGGATCCAAACTTCTTTAGAAAGACAGTAAACCACTGAGGCAAAGAAAAAATGTTGGCTCATGTGTATCAAACCCATTGGTCAAAATCTTCCTTTAATTCTCAATGTTCTTAATGCATAATGTACTAAGTAAATATTAGACTTACTATTTTCCACTTTCTTAGTATTTAATTTCACAACAGACCTAAAAAAAGAGTTTTTGTTGAAAAGTCATGCAACAGTGTCAAAATGCATCACTTTTATGGCCCCAGTTATAATGTGATTTATGCTGAGAAATACGTATTTGATATTCTGATAGTCAGTCAACTCCTGGCACAGAGCTCCTAAAACTCTTTGTGTGGCCAAAGCCGAAGTGTCTTTTGGATACTAATAAGAAAACTTATGACTGAGGATTCTGGCACAGCTTCAGAAGAGGGGGAAGGCAATCATGTGATTTTAGGGTTAGAATGTCCAGCCACCCCTGACCTCTGAGAAGGGGAGAAAGGCTGAAGTTGAGCTCTTCACTAAAGCACAATGACATAATCAATCATGTTTACCAAATAAAGTCTCAATAAAACCCCAAAAGGATATGTTCACAGAGCTTACAACTGCTGACTGTATGAAGCTATTGGAAGGAGGTGTGGCAGAGAGGCACTGGGGTTCTGTGTCCCTTTAAAAATATCTTTCCTTGTAAGCCTTCTCATGTGGCTGTTCATCTGTGCCCTTGCAATATAACTTACAACCCTTTCCCAATTTCTCTGAGCCATTCCAAAAAAAAAAAAAAAACCAAAACAAAACAAAAAACAAAACCAAACAAACCAAAAAAGCAAAACCAAAACCAAACAAAACCCCCAAAACAAAACAAAACAAAAAATAACAAACAAACAAAGAAGCATGACAACAGTGAAAACAGTGGACACAAGGAGTGAGTTCCAAGAGCTCCCTGTTCATTATTCAGGGTTTGTGATTGATCCCTAGTAGGAGGGCAGTCTTTTGGAACTGAGCCCTTATCTGTGTCTTATGATTCTGACTAAAGATATATGGGTCTGAATTGAGTTGTTGTAGCACCACAATCTGGGTCCTCTAACAGTTGAAGAACTATTTGGTGTGGCAAGAGACCACGCATTCCAGTCAACATTCCTGTTCTGTGTTGTGTGTTCAGACAGAATACAGAAGCAAAAGCACTTTCCCCCCTATACAGGGCCATGCTATCATGCAACTGAAGTCTTTCTTTATTAAAAAGATTCTTTACCCCATGCAATGGACAGAATAAATTAAGAGCCTGGCAGTTATTTGGGATCTTTGGGTTATGAATTAGAGCTGGTGAGGACAAATACTTATTTTTCAATGATCTCTGAAATTTCCAAATTTTAAACCCATAACATATAAAGGCAGCTTTTTTTTTTTTTTTTTTAATTTAAACTGTTTGGCTTAATGGCTCAGGCTTCTAGCTATCTAGTTCTTTTTTTTTTTTTCCATCACAGGCAATTTATTTTGTTCTATTCATTCACAGTTAATACAGAAAATACTTGGAAACATTTCCATGTAATATTTGACACAGAAATAATCAAATAGAAGTATACAATGTTGACAGGAGGCAGTACATTTATAATTTATAACCCCAAATGTATTTATAAATTAGAAATGGAAAGATCTACAAATGAAATTATGAAGGTTCACCAAAGTCATTTAATCTGTCAGTTTCTCATTCATTTTTATGTCTTAATAATATTCTATTGTATGAATAAGCCACATTTTATTTCTCTCCAGTATTTGATAGCTATTTGAGTTGTTTTAACTTTTTTACTATTAGCAACACACTGCTGTAAACCTTCATGTACATGTTTCATAGGTGCACATTTTCAGTAGTTTGAGGTTATATTCCTAAGGGTAGAATTGTTGAGTAACAGAGTAACAATGTTTTGCATTTTGGCCAACCACCAGACCGTTTTGCCAAAGTGGCACACCATTTTACAATCTCACCAAATCCTTATTTTTAAGGCTCTGATTTTTGTACAAAAGCATTCAATCATTCTGTCAGACCAAACCAGGAAAAGTAAGCTATAGTTCAGAGCTGTTCTATTCCATTTACTATGCAAAGCCAATCTTGGCGTTTGCAACTCTCAGCCCTTTTGAGTATTCTTGCAGTGTTCACCTTTTCCTCCACCACTTTTTTTTTCTTCTTTTTTTCTGGTTTATTTCTATCTATTACAAATGTATAAAAAAATCCTCCATCAACACTACTGATAGCAGCAGAACCTTGAGAAATATACCTTTGGTTTGCCTCAGAAAAGGAACACATATTGTACTGTAAAGTTTATAAAATTGGCGCAAAACATTGTAATAATGTTACAATACCAGTTTTAAGAGTTCAGTGACTAATGGGGAGCCGATGGGATACATGCAGAACTGTGAAAGCGATCTCACTTAGCCGGCTGTACACGTAGACTGTAAATCTACATTCAGATCATTTCTGAACTACGACTATCATCTCAGTTTATCTGTTGAGGTCAACCAGGAAACCCTAGAATATACCTTGATTTTTGCAAAAAAACAAAATAGGGGAAGGGGTTTCTTCAGCATTTCAGTCCACGAGTAACAGTATCCTAACAGGCAAAGTATTCTCTCACTGTCAACATAGAATGAACTGCTGCTGGAGGTCAACTTGGGCTTTAATTTGCATTAGCACTTACATGCATAGTAGTCCAAGTTGTTGACCTCATGACTTTAAAAAGTAACTCTAAAAAAGTAAAATGGCCCTTCTTGGAAGACTAAAGAAAGACATCCAGCCACAGTTGTAAAAAGTCTCATCAAAACAATATACCCTTTTATAAATTACGCCTCAATTAAAAAAAAAAGTAGCCCCAAATAAGAAGCAGCTCTGAAAAAGAAAATATAACTTAAGATATTTGAAAAAAACAAGGTGAATACAGGTTCAAAAGTAATTAAGATATATTTTCTTAAGGCTATCTAGAATTAGGCTTTAAAGAATTCTACCATTTCAAGTTTACCACTAGTTACTAGATACCTATTTACAAACAAGATATTCACCTTTTTTGTTCCTTTATCAAGAGAAAAATCTACCTTCAGACTATGAGAGTGGTGATGGGGAGGGACTAGAAAACAAGATTCAAACAATCCCATGCAAATATCACATTTTTCAAATGGAAGAACTCCCAAACTGCACTAGAAGTTCCAATCACTAAGACACTTTCCATTGAAATGATTTAAGTACAACTACATGGCACCAAGGTTTAGGCCTAATATAGGCCTGACAACCAAGTCCTTGTTTTCTGGAAGAAAGGCCTCAAAAGTCCCACTCAATTCCATATAACAATACTTCAAAGATCAATTAGGTTTTCCTTTCCTTAATATTTTTGTTTTTGACTTCTAATCCTAAAGACTAGATTAAAACTTAGCTCATTTCTCAGAAGGCATTGCTTCCCTTTACTCTATGAAAGAGTCCACCAAGACCTCTTCCTCAAAACCATCTAGCCCCCAGCCTCCAGCCTTTGCTTGTGATGCATCTTTCTCAACATCCTGAAAAGGTAATGTAGGTAAAACATGCTCATAAACATTAAAACTAGTTGTTAGAAAGATGTAACTAGCTTTATAATTTAAGTTTTAAAGCATAAATACTTGCAGCTTAATCTGCACTGACAATGATTGTCGAAGCCTAGAATTCAACATTTACAAATTCTCATTCACACACACAAAACACACTATTATCACACAACTTGTGTCTTGAGAGAATCTTCTGCTTTTTAAATCTTTGGCCTCCCAGTCAATCCCAAATTCAACCAACTTTTCTGAGTTCTGGTAGTTACCTGGACCACTGAGGCATTGCCTCTTCTTCTCTTTTGAAACATCCTTTTTCTCTAGATATTAGGATAGCTACACCAGCTTGTTTCTTCTGTGATGTATGTTGGTGTGGGATTATCTATTGCTTGATTTTTCATGGATGTGTTTAGCTTCTTTGGGTTGAATTTTCCCTTCTAGTGCTTTCTGTAGGGCTGGGTTTGTAGACAGGTATTGATTAAATCTGGTTTTATCCTGGAATATTTTGTTTACTCCGCCTATGGTGATTAAGAGTTTTGCTGGGTATAATAGTCTGGGTTGGCATCCATGGTCTCTTAGTGTCTGCATGAGATTTGTCCATGATCTTCTAGCTTTCATAGTCTCTATTGAGTAGTCTGGTGTTATTCTGATGGGTTTACCTTTATATGTTACTTGGTCTTTTTCCTTTGCGGCTCTTAGTATTTTTTCTTTGTTCTGTGCGTTTAGTGTTTTGATTATTATGTGGCGAGGGGACTTTTTTTTTGGATCCAGCCTATTCGGTGTTCTGTAAGCTTCTTGTATCTTCATATGTATTTCTTTCTTTAGGTTAGGAAAGTTTTCTTCTATAATTTTGTTGAATATATTTTCTGTGCCTTTGAGTTGGTATTCTTCTCCTTCTTCTATCCCTATTATTCTTAGGTTTGGTCTTTTCATGGTGTCCCAAATTTCCTGGACGTTTTGTGTTATGACTTTTTTGTCTTTAGTGTTTTCTTTGACTGACGAATCTATTTTCTCTATCATGTCTTCAGTGTCAGAGATTCTCTGTTCCATCTCTTGCAATCGGTTGGTTATGCTCGTTTCTGTAGTTCCTGTTCGTTTTGTCAGGATTTCTATTTCCAGCATTCCCTCAGCATGTGTTTTCTTTATTGTCTCAAATTCATTTTTCAGATCTTGGAATGTTTCTTTCATCTGTTTAATTGCTTTTTCTTGGCTTGATTTGATTTCTTCCCATTTTTTGTTCGTTTTTTCTTCCATTTCTTTAAGGGAGTTTTTAATTTCCTCTCTAATGGAGTTTTTCATTTCCTCTTTAAGGGAAGTTTTTATTTCCTCTTTAAGAGAGTTTTTCATTTCCTCTTTAAGGAAAGTTTTTATTTCCTCTTTAAGGTAGTTTTTCATTTCCTCTTTAAGGAAAGTTTTTTTTTTTTTTTTTTTTTTTTTTTTTTTTTTTTTTTTTTTTTTTTGGTTTTTCGAGACAGGGTTTCTCTGTGTAGCTTTGCGCCTTTCCTGGAGCTCACTTGGTAGCCCAGGCTGGCCTCGAACTCACAGAGATCCGCCTGCCTCCACCTCCCGAGTGCTGGGATTAAAGGCGTGCGCCACCAACGCCCGGCTAGGAAAGTTTTTATTTCCTCATTGAGGGAATGTTTTATTTCTTCTTTAAGGGCCTCTATCATCTTCTTAAAGTCATTTTTAGGGTCGATCTCTTCTGTTTCTTCTGTCATGGTATATTTAGGTCTTGCAGGTGTAGAATCACTAGGTTCTTATGTTGCCATATAGGTCTTTATGTTGTTGCCTGTATTTTTGCACTGGCGTCTACTCATCTTTTCCTCTGTGCGGTGCAGGTGGTGTCTGTGTCTGAGAGTGCCTCTCTTGTTCTAATTTTTAGTCTTGGTTTAGTAGGGGTTCTTGGTTAAATTGGTGCTATTGGGCTGTTTCTTCAGGGACAGCTGATTTCAGTCAGTGAATTATATGCTTATGATTCTCGTGATCTGGTTTGGTGACTGGGTAGCGCCTTCTTCTGTGTTCCCAGGTCACGTTTTGTTCATTTGTCAACTCCTCAGCTGATCTTGTTTCTTCAGACTTCAAACTGTAGGCATCTGAATCCTCTCCCAGATGGGTTTCAGCTGAGCAGGGTAGTCTCACCTCCAAGTTGTTGGGTTTCACAGGATCAGCAGTTGGGCCCTGGGTTGTCCCCAGACAGAGTGTCCAGACTCACCCTGGTTCCGACCCACGGAGATAGCCTCTTCCCCAGGTGTTGGGGCTAGGGGTGTCCCCGTTCCAAGCTGTGTCCGCCCCTCTCCGTCCCCGGGCCTGTCCACCCCTGTGGCCCACCGCCACAGGCCCATCTGCGTCCACTTGTCTCCACCGCTGGGCCTGTATGTCCCTGTCAGCTGCCGCTGGGTCTGTGTACCTCTGCGGGCGGCCAATGTCTCTGCCGGCTGCCGCCGCGGGCCTGTATGTCTCTGCCGGCTGCCGCCGCGGGCCTACCTACCTCTGCTTGTCACTGCTGCTAGGCCCATCCACCTCTGCGAACTGCCACGGGGCCTGTATGTCTCTGCTGGTTGCCGCTGGGCCTGTATGTCCCTGTCAGCCGCTGCCAACGGGCCCTTCCACCTCCGCGAGTCGCCGACCTGCGTCCGCCTGTCTGCACCGCATGGCCTGTTCACCTCTGTGGGCCGCCGCCAGGCCTGAATGTCTCTGTCGGCTACCGCCACCGGCCCGTCCACCTCCGTCTGCTTATCTCTGCCACAGGGCCTGTACACCTCTGTGGGCCGCTGCTGGGCCTGAATGTCTCCGCCAGCTGCCGCTGGGCCTAAATGTCCCTGTCAGCCACTGCCGCCGGACCCGTCTACCTCCGCGGGCCGCTGCCACAGGCCTACCTGCGTCTGCTTGTCTCCGCCATCTTGAATCTGCTATCTCGGCAGCTTGTTTTTACACTAAAGGTGTTTTAATACAGCCTCTTTTATAAAATCAGTTACTCATATTTTATTAGGTACCACTGATATTAATAAAAATGAAGTATAAAGAACAGACAAAATAGAGAACAGATAAGAGGCCCACCTGCCCTCAGAACCCTCCCACACACCCAGTTCAGAGCTGAAACCCAAGCCACTGACACTCCTTCCCACCTATTCCCACTGCCATGCCCCAGCCCCTACACAGGCAGATACTTGCTGATCAGGTGCATCGCACTGGCTGCCAGAAATACAGACCACAAAAATCAGAAGACCAAAGAGGAAAGAGAGACCAAGGAACAAAATACCCATTCAGTAAAGACAAACTCAAAAATCAGCACCTAGACCTATATTCATCCCAAACCCAGATGCCTAGATGTCAGTGTAGGAACACAATCAACAACATCCAAGGCAAGATAGCCCCACCAGAGCCCAGCTATCCTACAACAGCAAGAACTGAATATTCCAAAACAGCTGAAGCATAAGAAAATGAACTTAAAACCAAGTTGATGATGATGAAAGAGGTCCTTAAAGAGAAAAATGAATAAATCCCTTAAAAATCCAGGAAAACACAAACAAACAATGGGAAGAAATGAATAAATCCCTTAAAGAAAACTAAGAAAGCCAAGAAAAAAATAAACAAACAGGAGAAGGAAATGAATAAAATTGTTCAAAACCTGAAAATGGGAATAGAACAATAAAAAAACCACAAACTGAGGGAACCCTAGAGATGAAAAATCTAGGTAAGCAAATAGGAACTACAGACGCAAGCATCACCAACCAAGTACAAGAGGTAGAAGAGAGAATCTCAGGCATAGAAGATATGATAAAAGAAATTGATATATCAGTCAAAGAAAATGTTAAATCTAAAAAATCCTGACCCAAAACATCCAGCAAATCTGGGGCACTTTGGAAAGACCAAACCTAAGAAGCCTAGAAATAGAAGGAGGAGAAGAATCTTGTCCAAAGCTCAGATTTTTTTTTTTTTTTTTTTTTTTTTTTGGTTTTTTGAGACAGAGTTTTTCTGTGTAGCTTTGGATCCTGTCCTGGATCTCATTCTGTAGACCAGGCTGGCCTCGAACTCACAGATATCTGTCTGTCCCTGCCTCTTGAGTGTTGGGATTAAAAGTGTGTACCACCACCACGTGGCTTCAGAAAATATTTTTAACGAAATCATTGAAGAAAATTTTCATAACCTTAAGAAGGACCTGACTATAAAGATACAAGAAGCTTATAGAATACCAGATAGATTGGATCAAAACACTAAACATATAGAACAACGAAAGATTATTAAAAACTACAGAGGAAAAGGGCTAAGTAACATATAAAGGTAGACTTATTAGAATTACACTTGACTTCTCAATGGAGACTCTAAAAGCCAGAAAGGCCTAGACAGATGTCTTAGAGACTTTAAGAGACCATAGATGCCAGCCAAGACTAATATGTTCAGCAAAACTTTCAATTACCATAGAAGGAGAAAACAAGATATTCCATGACAAAGTCAAATTTAAGCAATATTTATCCACAAATCCATCCTGACAAAAGGTGCTACAAGAAAATTCTAACCCAAGGAGGTTAACTACGTCCATAAAAACACAGGAAATAAGTAATCTCACACCAATAAAACCAAAAGAAGGGAAACACACACACACACACACACACACACACACACACACACACAAACACACAAAACCACCAACAAAATAACAGGAATTAACAATCATTGGTCATTAGTATTTCTCAATATCAACCGACTTAATTCCCCAATAAAAAGGCAGCCTAACAAAATGGATATAAAAACAGGATTCGTGCTTCTGCTCCATACAAGAAACACATCTCAACATCAAAGATAGACATTATTTCAGAGTAAAGGACTGAAAAAAGATTTTCTAAGCAAATGAACCCAAGAAGCAAGCTGCAGTAGCTATTCTAATATCTAACAAAATAGACTTCCAACCAAAATTAATCAAAAGAATGGGATGAAGGACACTTCCTACTTATCAAAGAAAAAACCCACCAAGATGATGTCTCAATTTTTAACATCTAAGCTGTAAATGCAATGGCACCCATATTTATCAAAGAAATATTGATAAAGCTTGAATCACACATCAAATCTCACACATTAATAGTGGGAGATTTCAGAACCCCTATATCACTAATGGATAGGTCATCTAGACAAAAACTGAACAGAGAAATAATGGAGTGAACAGACATTATGAACCGAATGGACCTAGCAGATATCTACAGAACACTTCATTCAAACAGAAAAGAACATGCCTTCGTACATCATGGAATTTTCTCCAAAATAGATCACACATTCAGTCACAAAGCAAGTCTCAACTGATAAAAGAAAATTCAAATAAACCTATCAGACCACCGTGGATTAAATCTGGATTTCAACAAAACCAGAAAGCCTACAAACTTTCTACTGAATGACTTCAGGGTCAAGACTGTAGTAAAGAAAGAAATTAAAATGTCCTAGAATTCAATGAAAATGAATGCACAACATACCCAGACTTATAGGACACAATAAAAGCTGTACTAAGAGGAAAGTTCATAGCACTAAGTGCCTTCATAAAGAAATTGAAGTGATTTCATATTAGCAACTTAACAGCACACCTGAAAGCTCTAGAAGTAGATGGCAGGAAATAACCAGGGGCTGAAATCAATAAAATAGAAACAAAGAGAACAGTACAAAGAATTGATAAAACAAAGAGTTGGTTCTTTGAAGAAATGAACAAGATGGACAAACTCTTATCCAAACTAATTAAAATTCACAGAATATCCAAATTAACAAAATCAGAAACAAAAATGGGGACATAAAAACAGACACTGAGGAAATCCAAAGAATCATTAGGTCACACTTCAAAAACTTAAACTTTGCAAAATTGGAAAAAAAAAAAAACTAAAAGAAATGGTTAATTTTTCTTTCTTTGGTAAGTGGATACCACTTACCAAAGTTGAATTAAAGTCAGATAAACAGTTTAAATAGATCGATAACCCTTAAGGAAATAGAAACAGTCATTAAAATTCTAGCAATTAAAAAAAAAAGCCCAGGGCCAGATAGTTTTATCGCAGAATTCTATAAGGCCTTCAAAGAAGAGGTAATACCAATACTCCTCAAATTATTCTACAAAAAGAAACAGAAGGAACATTGTCAAATTCATTTTATGGGACCACAGTCACCCTAATACTCAAACCACACAAAGATTCAACAAAGAAAGAGAATTGCAGACTTATTTCCCTAATAAACATTGATGTAAAACACTCAATAAAATACTTGCAAACCAAATCCTGGAACACATTAAAAGGATCATACACCATGATTAAGTAAGCTTCATCCCAGAGATGCAGGGATGCTTCAACATTCAAAAATATGTCCATGCCATCCACCACATAAACTAAAAGAAAAAAGCACATGATCATCTCACCAGATGCAGAAAAAGCTTGTGACAAAATCCAACACCCATTCATGATAAAAGTCTTGGAGAGGTCAGGGATATAAGGAACATACCTAAACATAATAAAGGCAATTTACTGCAAGCCTATAGCTAACTTAAAATTAAATAGAGAGAAATTCAAAGCAGTTCCACTAAAATCAGGGACAAGACAAGGCTGTCCACTCCCTTCATATCTACCCAACATAGTACTTGGTTCTAACTAGAACAATAAGAAATTAAAGGAGATCAAGGGCATACAAATTGGAAAGGAAGAAGTCAAAGAATCCCTATTTTTAGATGGTATGATAGCATACATAAAGGACCACTCAAATTCTACCAGGGAACTACTACAGCTGATAAACTCTTTCAGTGAAGTGGTTGGATATAAGATTAACTAAAGAAAAAAAATCAGTAGCCCTCCTACATACAAATGATAAATGGGCTGAGAAAGAGTCAGTGAATCAACACCCTTCACAATAGCCTCAAATAATATAAAATATTTTGGTATAATCTAACCAAGCAAAAGAAAGACCTGTATGACAAGAACTTCAAGTTTTTGAAAAAAGAAATTGGAGAAGATATCAGAAGATGGAAAGATCTTCCAAGCTCATAGACCAGTAGCATTGACAAAGTAAAAATGGCCATCTTACCAAAAGCAATCTACAGATTCAGTGAAATCCCCATTAAAATTCCAACATAATTCTTTACAAACCTTGGAAGAACAATACTCAACTTCATATGGAGAAACTAAAAACCCAGGATAGCTAAAACAATCTTATAAATAAAAGAACTTCTGGAGGAATCACCATCCCTGATTTCAAGCTCTACTACAGAGCAATGGTAATAAAAACCATATGGTTTTGGCACTAAAATGGACAGGTGGACAAATGGAATGGAATCAAAGACCCACACATAAATCCACACACTTATGGACACCTGATTTTTGACAAAGAAGCCAAAATTATACAATGGAAAAAAAAACATCTTCAACAAATGGTGCTGGCATAACTAGATATCAGCATGTAGAAGAATGCAAATAGGTCTATCACCCTGCACAAAACTCAAGTCTAAGTGGATCAAAGGCCTCAACATAAATCCAGATACACTGAACATAATAGAAGAGAAGAGAAAGTGGGAATTAGTCTTGAACACATTGATACAGGAGACAACTTCCTGAACAGAATACCAACAGTGCAGGCACTAAGATCAACAATTAATAAATGGTTCCTCAAGAAATTGTAAAGTTTCTGTAAGGTAAAGTACACCATCAATAGGCCAAAACATCAGCCTACAGAATGGGAAAAGATCTTCACCAACCCCACATCTGACAGAGGGCTGATCTCCAAAATATATAAAAAATTCAAGAAACTAGACATCAACAAATGAAATAATCCAGTTAAAAATGGAGTACAGATCTAAATAGAGAATTCACAACAGAGGAATCTCAAATGGCTGAGAAACACTTAAAGAAATGTCCATTATTATCCTTAGCCATCAGGGAAATACAAATAAAACTGACTCTGAGATTCCATCTTATACCTGTCAGAAGGACTAAGATCAAAAACATACATGACAGCTTATGCTGGAGAGGATGTGGGCAAGGGGAACAATCCTCTACTGTTGGTGTGTACAGTCACTGTGAAAATCAATATGGTAGTTCCTCAGAAAATTGGGAGTCAGTCTACCTCAAGTCCCAGCTATTCCACTCTTGGGCATATATACAAAGGATACTCCATCCTACCATAAGGACACTTGTTCAACTATGTTCATAGGAGCTTTCTTTATAATAGCCCGAATTTGGAAACAATCTATATGTCCCTCAACTGAAGAATAGATAAAGAAAATGTGTTTACACTCCAATTTACACAATGAAGTATTACTCAGCTGTTAAAAATGATACCATTAAATTTGCAGGCAAATGGATGGAACTAGAAAAAAAATTATCCTGAGTGAGGTGACCCAGACCCAGAAAGCCAAACATGGTATCTACTCACTTATAAGCAGAAATTAGCTGTAAAGTAAAGGATAATCTCATGCTACAATTCACAGACCCAGACAGGCTGAGTAAAAAGGGACATATAGATCTCTCTGGGAAGGAGAAATAGAATAGATTCCATGGGTTGACTGGGGGCAGGTGGGCATGGGAACAGGAGGGATCAGGTTGGGGGGCATGGAGTGAGAGTGTACTAAGAGAGATAACTGGAAGTGAGGGGCATTTTGGGGGCAAGGTAGAAATCTAGGACAATGGAAATTCCCAGCACCTATGAGGGTGACCCTAGCTAATAGTCTTAGTAATGGAGGATATAGAACCTGAACTGGCCATCTTCTGTAACCAGGCAAGGCTTCCAGTGGAGGGACTGGGACACCACCCCAGCTACAAAACCTACAATTTGTCCTCCCTTCAAGATAAGCTGGAGTAAAGGTGCTTGCAGAACTTGTGGGAGTGGCCAACCAATGACGGTTTCAACTTGAGACTCATACCAAAAGAGGGAGCCCAAGCCTAACACTGCCTGGATGTCCAGGAACCAGAGTCTGGAGAGCCTAGATACCTCAAATAGAACCCAAACATGATCAGCTTAAAAAAAAAAAAAGAAAGAAAGAAATGATTCCTATTGATACTCTGCTATACTTGTAGACTATGAAGCTCAGCATAATTGTCATCAGAGAAGCTTCATCCAGCAAATGGTGGGAGCAGATGCAGAGACCCACAGCCAAACATTAGGTGGAGCTCAGGGAATCCTGCAGAAGATGGGTAGGAAGGAATGTAGAAAACAGAGGGGTCAAGGACACCATGAGGAAATGGCCCACAGAGTCAACTAAGAAGGGAACATGGGGGCTCACAGAGATTGGACCAACAACCAGGGAGTCAGTAGGAGTCTGACCTCAGTCCTCTCCATATATATTACGGTTGTGTATCTTGGTGTTTCTGTGGGACTCCTAACTGTAGAAGTGTTGTGGATATCACTCTGTATAAATAAAATGCTGATTGGCCAGTAGCCAGGCAGGAAGTATAGGCGGGACAAGCAGAGAAGAGAATTCTGGGAAGTGGAAGGCTGAGGCAGAGAGTTGTTGCCAGCTGCCGCCATGAAAAGCGAGATGTAAGGTACCGGTAAGGCACTAGCCATGTAACAACTTATAGATTAATAGAAATGGGTTAATTTAAGATATAAGAACTAGATAGCAAGAAACCTGCTGTGGCCATACAGTTTGAAGCATTATAAGTCTCTGTGTGTTTACTTGGTTGGGTCTAAGTGGCTGCGGGACTGGCGGGTGAGAGAGATTTGTCCTGACCGTGGGCCAGGCAGGCCTGGAAAACTATAGCTACATCTGGCGTCCAATGTTCGTGGTATGAATTCACGAAAAAGCTGCTTGCCTGTGATCTTTGGGGGCCCTGCTCAGACCTGAGTTACCCTCAGCCAGTTGTGGTGAAGCACACTGGTTGGATTTACTGAAGGAAGCAGAGGCAGGAGGATCCAGAGTTTGAGGGCGGCCTAGGAGGCTTGCTAAGGAGAAGCTTCGGCTCAGCCACAAATGGTGGCGGTGGGACCATGGAGGCCGTGGCTACTGCTCCAAGTTGCTGGCTTTTTCTCATCGTGTTGGTGACTGCGGTGATGCTGCTACCTGGGACAAAGGGTTTACAGCTGCTTGTTCAGAGAAGAATTGCCAGGACCATCGTGTTACAAGAAAACATTGGCAAAGGTCAGTTTGGAAAAGTTTGGCAAGACAAATGGTGTGGAGAAATTATGGTGAAGATTTTCTCTTTTAGGGAAGAACATTCATGGTCCCAAGAAACAGACATTTATCAGATTGTGATTGCTCCAAACCACAAAGGAGGCACACACACAAAAAAAAATGTCTGCAGGGAACCATGACCACGCCTAACAGTGACTTTGAAATCTTCAAGAAGATGACAGGATCCCACAAAGATGATTCCACATGGACTATGGTAAAGCCATTAAGCTGATTAACACCACAGAAAGATTGACTTTGGACTACAAACTGCTTAAGACAATTTTGAGATGGCTAGCTGAGATGATCCAGCCTGACAGACTACTTGAACAAGGACTTGAAACAAGCCCTGTACTTTCTCATTATGCAGCGACTGGACAAATGATACAGGACTTGACAATTAACCCAAAAATTTTCTTTTCAGGATCCCCTAAAGATATCTTCACCCCCAGAAAGCAGGAAGTAATTTTAAGAAAATGATGCCCACATTCCCAGGAAGTGGGGTGGGTAGTTTTTGTTTGTTTAATGAGTTTTGGATATTGTCATTGTTTACAATGGTTGGTTACAAGTTGTTAATTGTTAATGGTCAGGAAAAAAGCTGAACAAGGAAAAAAGCTGAACAAGAAGATTAGACTCAGAGTTTTTGTTTGAATAAAAAGAAAGAAAAAGAAAAAAGAGAATATAGATATGAGGTAGATCATCAAATCTACTCTGAGAAAAAAGATAAAGAAATAATAGGATAAATGGGTAGATCATTGAATCTACACTAAAAAGAAAAAGGGGAAGATTATTGAAACTTTTATGAAAAGAAAAAAGAGAATATGAATATGATAAGATAAAAGGTCAATTTTTGAATCTACTTTTTAAAAGGACTACTTGTTTTATATAGGATAAGTAACAAAAATTTTTTTGTCTGAGTTTATCAAATGTTACTGGACTGGACATTGTTAGTATTTATAATGGAGTTTTTATCTGAATTTGTCAAATGTTAATGGACTAGACATCGTTAATGTATTTCTTAGCTGTATATATTGTATATACTTATTGGATATAGTTTTTCTTGTATTAGTTATAAGCGTTTTTAAAATTTTAGACAAAAAAGGGGAAATGTGGTGGTATTGTGTTCCCCAAAATATTGTGCACGCTAATAAACTTATCTGGGGTCAGAGACAGAACAGCCACAATATTAAACATAGAGGTTAGGCAGTGGTAGCACATGCCTTTAATCCTAGCATTCCAGAGGCAGAAATCCATCTGGATCTCTGTGTGTTCAAGGATACAGCCAGGCATGGTGACTCACACCTTTAATCCCAAGAAGTGAGCCTTTAATCCCAGGGAGTGATGGCAGAAAGCAGAAAGGTATATAAGGTGTGAAGACCAGAAACTAGAAGCATTTGGCTGGTTAAGCTTTTAGGCTTTTGAGCAGCAGTTCAGCTGAGACCCTTTTGGATGAGGACACAGAGGCTTCCAGTCTGAGGAAACAGGATCAGCTGAGGAACTGGTGAGGTGAGGTAGCTGTGGCTTGTTCTGCTTCTCTGATCTTCCAGTGTTCACCAAAATAACTGGCCTTAGGTTTTATTTTCATTAATAAGAACTTTTAAGATTCATGCTACATAGAAGTGGGGCTGTCTGTGACTCTTCTGCCTGCTTTTGGGTCCCTTTTCCTCCTACTGGGTTGCCTTGTCCAGTCTTAATATGACGGATGTGCCTAGTCTTATTGTAACTTGATATACCATGTTTGGTTGATATGCCTGGGAAGCCTGCTGTTTTCTGAAGGGCAACAGAGGAAGAGTGGTTTTGGGGTAGAAGGGAGGTGAGGGAATAGATTGAGAGGAGAGGGAGGAGGAAAAACTAGTCAGGGTGTAATACATGGGAGAAGAAGAAATAAAAAAGAAAAAGAAAAGAACAGGCAAAATAGTATTTATATAGAAGCTTATAACTTCACAGGTTAAAAGTGAAAACAACAGAAGCTTAAGGTATTTTTCACTAGTGCTTCCTAAATTTCAGTATTATGTGTATCCCTAGGCCAACCTGCTAAGATGCTGATTCTGATGCTGTAATTAGGGATGGGACCACACTGCATCTGTAACCAGCTCCTGGGAGACACAAGCACTGTGGGGCCAGGAAGGTACAAAATAAAGCTCTTGCAAATATGTCAAGAGCAAGATGTAAAACACACGTGACAGGCATGCCAATAGCAGCTGGAGTCATGCATGGGTCCCAGCTCTGTCAGCATCAGTGACAGGAACAGCAGGAGAGGCCTCCACTCCATTTCTGAAGATGTACTCTGCTTTTCTCTAGTTTAGTTTGGTCTTCAGAAGATTCCTGTCTGGAAAGATAATCCTGTATTCCTGGTCTTTAGTCACAGAATGAGTGAAGGAAGGAATATGAACATGTCACATAGATAATCTATAATCTCCTTGAACAGTATTTATGCCTCATGAAGCTACAATGAATGCAGTTACTAGTAAACAGAAACAAATGGCTTTGGGCTTCATCTTAATTCATCTTAATCTTTAACTCGTAACAGAAGTAATGTGGCCCTTGAAAGCTGAGTGAACTTTATGTACTATAACCCCCCTCAGCTGTAAAATGGGCAACACCCAATCTATACAAGTTCAATAAGGGTTAAGTGTACATTAACCCCTGGTGTAGAGGTCAGACTCCATTAAGACTACATAGCAGGAGGTAGACAGCATCCTGAGGAATCAACGCCTCAGCAATCTCCTTCTGAACATGAAGATATTGTTAAGGGAAATTGACTTAGTTAAACTTGGTTATGTCGTGAAATGAAGTCCATAAATTATCAGCAATTGATTAGTAGTTTGTGGGAGGCACAGGAACTAGGTATATCTCTGTAGAATTTTGTATATCTGAAGATATTTTGGATAGAGGGAGGGAGGGAGAGGGAGTGAGTGACTGAGGGTGGGAGAGAGAGCAGGAGAGAGAGAAGGAGAGAGAGAGAGAAGGAGAGAGAGGGAGAGAAAGAGGGAGAGAGGGAGAGAGGAAGGGAGGGAGGGAGGGAGGGAGGGAGAGAGAGAGAGGGAATTGTTAAACAGCTACTGCAGGTATAAAAGGCTCAGACTTTGTGTAAATGTGTTGGCTTAGTCCAGGGTAGAGACCAAGCTGCAGGGAGTTGAGCTGGAGCCTGCACTCACGACCATCAGAGGGAGTATCTAGCTGAGTTCCTCAGTTGATCCATTGTCAGCTTTATAACTGGGTAGCAGGGGCGGCAGTAGTACTTAGCCATGTCTGTAAGGTCTAAGTACACAGGAAGGAAGTAAAACCCAATAAACCCTTCTGTGGACAAGAGGGGCACTGAGTTAATTTAGTCTTTTAAATGTGTTTCTCTTAGCGTACATTATTTATATACAATAATGGGTTGATGGTTATGATATGCTTATATATACATATGTAAAACATACGTTAGTTACACTCACCCTTCTTTGCTATTCCTACCTTTTCTGATGGCCACCTCCCTTTCTCAGATAGTCCCTCTTCTACTTTCCCCTTTTTCTTTTTTAAATACCAATTCTACATATGAGAGAAACTTGATTTTCATTATTCTTTTTTTTTTTTTTTTTTTTTTTTTTTTTTGGTTTTTCGAGACAGGGTTTCTCTGCGTAGCTTTGCGCCTTTCCTGGAGCTCACTTGGTAGCCCAGGCTGGCCTCGAACTCACAGAGATCCGCCTGGCTCTGCCTCCCGAGTGCTGGGATTAAAGGCGTGCGCCACCACCGCCCGGCACAATTTTCATTATTCTTATTTCAGATAATATAAATAAATTGATTTAATTTGGGCTGGGGATTAAGTCTTCAATCACATCTTTTATGTTTCCATTAATCTTAGCTAACCTGTGGGGCTACTACTAAATAATGACAAGACATTTACAGACTTCAGTCAGATTATTTTTGTATCATGAATGGAAGAAGCCTACTCACTTTCAGTTTTCAATCTCCATCTAAGTTGGGTTTCATCAGACTGAGGAGGAAGCTGTGTCTTTTAGTAGTGCTGGCCAGATCCTAGAACTTCCCATCATTATAGAAACAACACACTTCCATTCCACCCAACTTTCTCACCCACCCAGAGCAGCTACAAGTTTTCATTTTCTTTGCTCTCTAGGAAGCAAATTGGATCCATTGAAAAGGAAGACTGTGAAAAATTATTTTAGATTGCATGAGAAAATTATCATCAAAATGCAAAGTTCTGCCTTGAACCACTCTTTAGTGGAGAATGGAGAAAATAGCTCTGCTTATTGACAGGTTTTATTTTAAATTCTACATGCTCCAAATGAAGATACTAAAGCATTGTCTGACCAGTCAAAACTACAGAAATATTTCATGCATGTGGGAGTAAGAGCAATTTCAGTTTAGCCACAGCCCACAAACAACAGCTGTCGGATGATGGCCTGGTGGGGGCTGTGGGGAAGAATGGTTCCATATAGGTATTGTGACAGCCTTTGTACTTCAAATTTTATGCATTATAAAATCACCAGTGAATTCCATATGATTACTTTTGTGTTTTTCCTCATCATTGTGAACGAATGAATGTGAGGGCATCTATCATTGGAGCAATACGTTTAATTTGTGTGTTTCAAATTTCTCTAATGTTTTTGACCCGTAATCAAATACAGCAGTGCACTGTGTAGCCATCTTTCAGTGAGTGGCAAATGGCATTTAAGACAGTTGTTCTGAAAGATGATAATGGGTCTGAAGGATTTTTACTGCAAACATGGGAGAGTGGCTCCATTGCAGAGCTCTTGCCTGGCACGTGTGAAGCCATGTGACTGGTCCTTAGCACACAAAACAAGTGAAACAACAAAGCAAATAAACAACAAAACAAAGCAGAACCCTAGTTGCTTGGTGACACCCTAACGTATAGTGTGGCTCTGCACTTGGTGTGTGGTGGTGATGGTGTAAGCAGACCAGTTGTGCTGCTAGTCACACAGACGTCAACACATGCAAGGCTGTGCAGCAGACACCTTTGAGAAGGACAGTAAACAGCCTACTGTGTGAAGTGTTTACCAGGCTACATTTTTTTTTTATCAGTTTTTTGGAGGATATTCTTTCAACTTCTTCTAAAGTTCACTGTTTCACTTGTGGGAGGAAGTGCCTCTATGATGTTCACACAGCGATAGAACTCATGTCTTTGAAATCAAATAACTCTTGGTTGCTCCATGACTCTGAATGGTTTATTACTGAGGACTCTATAAAAGCCTGGATAACTGAGGAGATGGATTAGTGGGTAAAGTGCTTCCTGCTCAAATATGAGGACCTGAATGTGAACCTCTGCTGTGGGATGTTCTATATATCAGATGTGTTGCTCTGATTGGTCAATAAATAAAACACTGACTGGCCAGTGGCTAGGCAGGAAGTATAGGCGGGACTAACAGAGAGGAGAAAAGAAAGAACAGGAAGGCAGAGGGAGACACTGCCAGTCACTGCCATGACAAGCAGCATGTGAAGATACCGGTAAGCCACGAATCACGTGGCAAGGTATAGATTTATAGAAATGGATTAATTTAAGATGTAAGAACAGTTAGCAAGAGGCCTGCCATGACCATACAGTTTGTAAGCAATATAAGTCTCTGTGTGTTTACTTGGTTGGGTCTGAGCAGCTGTGGGACTGGCGGGTGACAGAGATTTGTCCTGACTGTGGGCCAGAAAGGAAAACTCTAGCTACAGCTCTCCAACACTCATATGAAAGAGCTGAGTGTGGTGGCTAGAATCCCAGCAGTAGAGACATAAGACAGAAGGATCCTAGGGTTTTTTAGCCAGCCAGTTCATTCTATTCAGTAAACTCCATGCCAAAGAAAGACTATGTGTTAAACAAAAAAGTAAACAGACGGATGATAGACAGGGTGCCTAAGTACAACACCTGAGGTCATCTTGTGGCTTCCACATGTAGGTGCACATATAAACATATACCCCCTCACAAACTTTCACACACATACATATATGTATACACAAAAGCCTGGAAATACTATATATCTCATTTATTAACAGTACATTTTAAAGGTTTCAAATGTGCTTGTTATAGACTGAATAGTTATTTTATTCCAAAACTCATATGCTGATGTCCTGTCCCACCCAGGGAAGGTCCTGGAATTGAGACATGGAACTTTTGGGAGGTTATGGAACTGGATACAGCCATAAGACTGATGAGAGAGCATCTTCACACTTCCTCTCTTGTGTAAAGGAGAAGTCACATGACCATAATAGCATGGCAGCTGCTAGCAGGCCTAGAGAAGAACACTGATGAAGGCTGCCTTTCTGGGTACTAACTCTAGAACCATTAAAATGCATGTCTGTTGTTTCAGCCACATTAGTGGGGCTATTGTTCCATGCAGTTGAAGAGATACATCATCACTCCATTCCCAAGTGAAAACAGAGCATTTTTCTTGTGGATGATGAGGACAGGTCTTCCTGCTTGGGTGGCGTGGGTGGCAGTCACTTTACTGACTGGACCATTTCTCCAGCCCTTAATTACACTTACATGCAAAGTAAGCACATTTTCCTGAACCAAACCAAATAAAACAAACACCCCCAACAAAACTAAAACCAAAAACCTAAATGAAACGTTGTTTTATTTCCTTTATATTCACTACTGATTTTCAAGTTAGTTTTTAGAAGAGTTAGTCCAATCTACTAACACTTTCCTTATTTCTTTCCTGAAGAAGAGGAAACAAAGAAATCAACAAAACATAATAACACTAAAAATCTCAGAAAAATGAGTTACTGTGATAGAATTTTTGACCTTTACCCCTGTAAGCCAGCTATCAACTTTTGAATTAAGTGATCCAATTTGTCTTTCAAAAGTATCTTTCACACTTTTAAGAGAGTTGCCAATTTTAGCAAAAAGAAAATTAAGTATCTAATAACCTGGTACCCATTTCACTTGCATAATTTTCCCATTTTTCACTTTGTATTTTAATTTTGAGTCAAGGCAATTAGCAAAAAGTTGGAACATTAGAGTTCTAAATAGAAAGACACATCCATTACCCACCCTTTCAGCTGGATACTCTCAACCTCTTAACAATAAGTATAGACCTATAGAGAACTCCAGAGAAACAGTTTACCAAGAGCAAATTATGTGCCATATTTTTTAAAAGTTTTATACAATTTTAGAGATGGGATTAAAAACTACTTTAATTGAGATTTGTTATATAATTTATGAGTTGGAATTAAAAAGTTAGATAATCTATAAAATAAGCAGTTATAACCTGTGTGAAGTGGGATGTAAAGAGACAGGCTTGGAAGCACTTCCATGAAGGCAAACACAGGGAGAGAGAACATTTTCTGGTGGGCATTTTGATAGGGAGCATAAAAGAATCACATGAGGGTGGTGCTTTAACTCAGATCTAGAGCCCTGATACTCAGGGCTGTCTGTGAATCAGAAGTTGTGATATCACTTGGACATCTGAGAATGGTGTGGAATTCCAAGTTCTCAGGTATTATTCCTATTAGACCAGAGCTTGTCTATTAAACAAGATTCCCAGGTGCCTGTGACACTTATTGCAGTTTAAAAGCATGGACTTAAAAGATGCAAGTAGTCAGTCTTAGTAGAAGAGATATTCCAGGTAACAAGTGAGACAGGACCAAGGAGTCAGGACAAAGTTTATCTCATTGGAAAATCTGGAAAAAGGGAAGCCTGGAAACACCATAGATGCGTGATGGAACTGATGTGTGTCAGGCATAATAACCAGGCCAGCGCAAACTGTGTTTATGTATTTTATCAAGAGAGTTCTTAATTTCATAACCGTAGCTGGTAGTTTCTTCAGTAATTGACACAAAAATCTGTGTAGCAACAAAGCCTGAACTTTTTCATTCTTTCTCTCTCTTTTTCTCTTTGTGAACCACGGGAGTTTAATTAGCGATGCCTACAGAAGCGTGGATGAGCAGTCATTGCAGAGGTGTGGACAACTTGTTAGAAGCTACACCACTGAAGATACTGTCTCTCCCTCCACCAGCCACCACTAACTGACTAGATTTTCAGGAAGTTGTGGGGCAAGGCCTACAGGATTGCATTCTAGGGAGGCATGAAGTTGGCATTACGTTTGGATGTGAAGTGTTTCTCTAAGTGTTGGAGGCTGTGTCTCTTGTGCAGTGTATTAGTGGCAGAGCTCTGGGAAGCAGCTGGATCATGAGGGTTCTAACACTGTAAATTGATTTATACATGGATGGATCCATAGCCTAATGGGCTACTGAGGTGGTAGAAGCTTTAAAAGGTGGGTCCACCTGTGGCATATTTAAGAGTATGTCTGTCCCCACTCCTTCCCTCTCATTCTGCTAATGAGCTACTGTGAGTTAAGCAACTTTGCTTTTCTCTTAGTCATGGTGTTCTCATGTATCCCAGGAGCAGAGCAACAGAGTCAAATGACCATGCACTGAACCCACTGATACCATGAACCAAAACAAACTTCCTCCTTTAAGTTGATTTTCTTATAATCGGTGGGATGCTGGCAACACAAGTGGATACTGAACACACTACCTGCTCTGACACCAGAGAGTCTAGGACTATAATGGGTAGTGGTGGATGATGGTGTTTCTCTCGGTTCCTGGGGTGTGCATCAGGGAGAGTGCAACGTGCCAGGAAAGCCTGGAGGTGGCCCCGGAGATGTACAGGAGAAGGCTGAGCCTGTGGCCTTCTAGGTACTCAGCTTTCCTAATTAGCTGTGAACCTTTACCTCAGGTACTCTTCAGAAAATATTTCTCTATGATGGCCACCTTGAATTCCCTTTGTCCATGGATTAGACTACTTCATGGTTCATTTTGCTGCTGGCCATTGTCTTGTGAGTTCCATGCAAGGTGATACCTAAATGGGGCCTAAAAATGACTGTCCAACTAGTTACAATAGCCTGAGAGTGGATCCCCATGTCTATACAGTTCATTGTGATCAAGGACAATGTTGGCTATAGTCAAGTACCAGGTTTCCTTTAAGGAGGCACCTGCCCCGTCCAACTCTTAGGTATTGCTTCTTTCACCCAAAACAAGTGTTTCTTTTGCTTTTGTGGCATCTGAGCATTTCATAATAATCAGCAGTTTCACCATGAAGACTCAAGGGCTCTACCTTGTTGGTATTTGTGTTGCTCTATTTACTACCTACCAAATGACTAGAAGCTGATAGCTGACTGGTGATCATGGGTTTGCATTGAGTTACTATTTGACCAGTTTATGTTTTTCCACATTTGTAAGTCAAGGGACTTGAATAAATGCTGATTATGACTAAGCTCAAAGGCAGACTCTGGTGTAGTTTGTGCAATACTACTTGTCTTCTGGGAAGGAAGCAGAGAGGTATAGGTTAAGCAGTCCTGCACCTACCAGCATGAAACAAATCCTGCACTCAGGATGTGGACTGCTAGCTCAGGACAGGAACTAGTCCAGGGTACGTCTGGGATTAAACTAGACTTCAGAACTCGGTTTGTCACCAAAGGGGACAAGAGGCCAATAGAGGCTGAAAACCACACCCATGGACAGGAGCTTTGCTTCTCAGGGAGACCAAAGCCAAGTGTTTTTCCCTGCTGAGAAAGCAGCTCTCCTGTGCCCATGTTTGGCTCATCCAACCTCTTAATTTTGTCTTCAAAGAATCAAGACATTAGTTTGTATAGGAAATATAAACTAAGAGGCAAAAATACCAATCACAGCCTTTTAGAGATTAATGAATTTGAATTCAGTTCCCCTGAGTTTGACCCAGTGAGAAAGATTAGTGCCTGAGAAGATAATTGGGAAGAGGATTTTGATAATAATAATAACAAATAATAATAACAACAACAACAACAACAAAATTGCTTTTGTGCAATCCCAAAGAACTACGTTTTCTCTGTTGGAGAAAATGGAAGTAACTGAGGACAGAAACATACTGGACAGTCTGGATATTACAATGTTAATGGTTGACACTTGTACTGTTCTCCAAAATAGAAATGGAAATTTAAATTTGTTGAATTGTTCTACTCTTTAGAAGTGGAACTTCTCAGACCAGTGGATGTTTTTCCACTTGGCAGTGGACAGATGGGGTGAGAGGAGAAGGCAGGGACAAGTTCACCATCTAGCCTGCAGTGGTGGCTCTGAGGCTACACCCTATGTCAAATCGAAGAGTTTAACAGGCAGTTAGCCTTAACTGTAATAAACTCAGCTATGTTTAAAATCTGAATCTTTTTCTCCTTGTGTATACTGAACTCTGCCAAGAGAACGGACTTGTATACTCTTTCATAATGGGACAAGGCAGCTGGAATCTGATGGAATGGCCTTACAGGAAGGCTGATTTCAGCCTGAAGATGGCTTGTTCTGACACCTCATTTCATACATCGTCAACAAAGTCACTTCATTGAAACATAGAACATTAACAGTCCACAAGGAATTGTAAACTAAATGTTGTTTAAGTTCTAATCAATTAGTAAAAATTGTGCAGCATGTTTTATCCTTTTAAGGCAATGTTGGGATTTTATCTTCCAGTTTTTTTTAATGGTGGCTTTGCTTTTCTCTTTGTTGTCTAAAAAAAGTCAAGCTTCTATATGTACAAAATTATCAGAGTGTAATTTCAATATACAAATATACATACATATATATATATCTCACAAAGACTTAAAAACTTGATTCCCTTTTTATGAGAAATATTTAAGTTAATTTATAGTTGCTACTCAGTAAACTATATCAGATTGATACTCTCTGAAAAATACCATTAACAGTGTAATTGCAGGTCTTGTAATCACTTTGCTTGAGAAAGGTTCATGGTTGATTGACTATTTCTTATTATGTTTTATAGCTTCAGTGGACTCAGTGTTTAGATGTAAAGTTTTTACAATGTAAAATGAATGAAATGCAGTTCAAAGGAAGAATTTGCAGCAATGTTTTGATAGAAAATACAGCATAACCTTTAATTTCTGGTCACACATAGGTCAATAGACTAGTGTGGGAACTTACTTTCCGATTGTATTGGGTAGCATAGTGAGTTGATTGTCATCTACTTTTAGAGTTGTTAGCTTTTTCAGCAGTCCTGAAACAGAGAAGAAGTTTTATTAATATACCAGAGCAGGAAATGTCATTGGAAGAAATCATAGGGCTCACTCATGTTGAATCTATGTTGTTTCAGCTGGCTACGTTCTGCATACATAACACACAAACAGACACAGACTAGTTTTGAGTTGTTGTAAAAATTCAAATGTCAATGGGAGTAAATAGCATCAGAGCAGTTAAGTAAACAAACTTGGGGTCCACACACTTATCAAGAGATGCACCCACATCTTCCTGTTTTCCAGCAAATGGACCAGTAGAAACATTTTGAGTCGGCTGAGATTTAATGTTGAATTAATTCCCAAGCACAGGTAACTCATTTCTTATGATACAGACTGGAAACAGTTTAAAACAACAAGAGAGTAACAGTCAATAAGGGGGAAGGGAAGTCCTACAACAAAACATTTATGATTACAGTTGTGGAAAATGACCACACATGGGTCGTGTGCTGAGATTTCAGAAATGGTGGACTTGATCAGTGTTAGACACAAAAACAGTTCTATTTGTAATACCGCACATTGAGCTGGCCAGGGATTAATGTTAAAACTATCTTTTAAATGTGTATGTGCTTTTGTGTATATGTGCTTGAATGTGTGTGGACAGATGGATGCATGTGGAGTCCCCAGGTTGGCATCTGGAGCTTCTAGGATTGCTCTTACACACTCTTCCTTTGCTGAGGCAAGCTACTTCTGTCTTACTGAGAGCTGGCTGATTTTACTTATCTGCCTTGCAGGCTTGCTCTAGGACCCTGCCTTCACCTTCTGAGGCTGGATTACAGATAGGCTATCGTTTATCTGGGTGTTTGGGATCTAAAGTCTAGTTCTCACTTGCCTAGCAAGTGCTTTAACCACTGAGCCTTCTCCACACCCCACAACCACTTATTTTTCACTGTCTGACCTATGCCCTCCACACTTTTTATGGCTTGACCTCCTTCCATTACCTTAATGTGCAATCACTACACAGTAATGGGAGAACAGCTGCCTTGGGCATAATAGATCCTCTTACCCAACCATCAAACAGCTTGTAAATCAGTGTGGCTTCAATAGCCAAACCCAAGGACAAAATATCAGTACGAAGGTTAGCATTTGTTTATATGGGAACTATGTATATATGCTGTAGATTACTGTGTCCTGCAGAAGATTTGTCAGGAAAATATTAATTTCATAATCAAATGTCATTTGGGGATGTCAAGTTAAGGAAAACTAAACCATTTTCCTTAAAATTTTTCTAGGACTTTTTGATATAGTTATATGAAAACGTGATCCTCTGAAATTTATGTGTGTGTGTGTGTGTGTGTGTGTGTGTGTGTGTGTGTGTGTGTGTGTGTGTGTATGTGTGTATGTGTGTGTCCCTGTCCACACCCACTTGAGTGTGGAGCATCCTTTAACATTCACACCTGGTGGATATGGTGTCAAGTCATGCCCAACTATTTTAGTATTCTCATAATTTTTTAAAAGCCAGAGGAAGTCACATGAAGTCTGAAGTAAAGCTGTGGTTGACTTAGGATTTCAGTATAGTTATGTTTTCTTCAGAAGCAGGTAAAGAGAACTAACCCTGCTGTCAGACTGCTGCAACAAAATACCTGCAACATGGGAGCATAATTCTTCAGCTTGAAAACAATAACATGTGGGAAACAGGACATTCCTTTGGTGCATATTCATTATAGTGGTCATCTTTTGCACCAATCATCTCTGTTCAAAAGGTATCGGAACCATTTTAGCTTCCCTAGTGTATGTTTTGAAACATCAGCTCTGGGATGTAAAAGGACACCAGAGCTTGTTTATGTTATGAGTGGGCCATGAGTTACATTAGAATGTTTTGTAGCTTGAAGCCTCCATTACATTGCTATGCTCTAGCCCACCAGTGGAACTGTGGGAGGGTTGAGTCTCTTCACCACTGTGCTGGGTCACAAGAAGCTGAGGCTTGGATGACAGATGGCTGAGCAGACACCAGGTTACCACGAGCATTTCCAGAAGACCTGAGGCCTCTGGTATGAAGCAATGTTAAGGAAAATGAGGTAGGTTTGGACTCAGGCAAGTGGTTTCTGAGCAGACTAGAGGTGTGGCTCTCACATGAGTCTTTACAGCAGAAGCAAGCAGACCTTTCTGCTTAGCCTGAGTCCGTGGATTCACAGGAGCTTACCAAGACCAGACCACTTTACTGCTCACACATTACCCAAGGATCTAGTCTAGACTGGCTTAGAGCCTCAGTAGGTCTCTGATTGTGGGCTGAGAACCAGCTTTATGCAGGCTCCTGTCGTCCTCTCCTTCCCTTGTGTTTCCCTCTCCACATTCGCTATCTTTTTATACACCCCTGGCACTGAAGGATGAGGAGGACTGTAATTGCCATGGTAGATATTCTTGTATAGATACATGGTTAATATGAATGCTCCAAGCATTAAAATAGCTTTTTATTGAAGTTGACAATGTTTGTCTGGCATTTATACTCATTGTAATAGTTCTATGAAAGCAAATGTCTCTGTCTCCCAAGTCTTAGTTCTCGTAGGAGCTGCCACTGACTGAACACTTGGCACCTTGGATTAACTAGTGAGCCCCTCAACATGACCTAGAGGTAATGCTACTCCCTCACACTGATGAACAATTGGAGCACAGAGACATTATGTGACTTGTAGAAGGTCACACAGCAGGCAAGCAACTCGAACTCAGGTAACTTGACTGTGGAGCCTCTGCCCCAATTACTAAGTGACCATAGTTTGAAAAGTAAAACATTATGCATCCTCCTCTAGTGATTTTTCCTTGCTGTCCAAAGAAGCTTTTTATTAAAACCACCTGAAAGAGGAAGAGAGGCCTTTCACTTTTCTTGGAAACAGTGCAGGGAGGGACCAAGCACAGAGTGGTTGCTTAGTCTGCCTCTCTGTCAACCGACTCTCAGCTGCAGGACTGGTGTGACAGAGTAGAAATTTTGTTTTAGTTGTATTTTATTTTATTAATATGGAAATTCTTCTCTTATTTTTAAAATTCCTGGTGACCCAATAGATAATCCACATTCCAATAAGAAAGATGAGGTGCCATTTCTCATCCAGTTAGTGTCTGCGGTTTTTCTGGGGCCCAGAACAAAACTCTTATGTTTGTTGGCCAACAGGGGAAGGCCCTGAGGAAGGACTGTCTGTGTCTATAACCAGGCCCTGGGCACATAGTCAGATATAATTTCCCCTGAAGTTTCAGTGAGACATAAAGGACAGTTCAGTGAGTAACTAGTGTCCCCAAGTCACTTTCTTCCTAGGAGAGTTCTTAGGTCCTGAAGGAAGGTGTTAGAGCAACAAGAAACCTCTTTTGTCTTTCTTCTTATGCTGCTACATGCTCAGTGCTGTGTTCTGTATCACTCTAACAGGATGCCTTACTCCAAGTGGAGTCTAACTCTGCGTCCTGGAACTCACTCTGTAGCCCAGGCTGGCCTCGAACTCACAGAGATCCTCCTGACTCTGCCTCCTGAGTTCTGGGATTAAAGGCATTTGCCACCACAGCCCAGCTGTGAGCTGCTTTTTAAAGAAAGATAAATTAACAAATAATTCTGCCAAATCAAGAATGCCTTGTCTTTGGAAATAATTGGTTCTTTTAAATAAAACAGGCTTATTTAACTATATTTGTTATTTTTCTGTGATTTATGACACATAATTTCATTGTTTTATATTCTATGATTACTTTAACTTCTTTTTTTTATCTTCTGTATGGATTTTTTTCTATTTCCCTCCCTCTGGTACTTTACAAGTTTTAAATTTTATTTCTATTGAAGTGGATGCATTTTCATTTTTAGCATGCTTATTTAACTCCATTTTCCTGCATACTTGTGGAGTTCTTTATTTGTCAAGTAAATAGCCATTCTTAGCATGAGTAAATGTCCTTTACTAAGGATGGCACAGCCTAGGCCAGACACAGTCTCAGCACTGAGAAGGCAGCTATGGGCAAAACTATGTTCTCTGAATCAAGGCATTTTGCCTATGCATTTTCAGTTGTATGGGGGTGGTGCTGAACATGTAGAGTCGCATACTACCACTCTGTTGTCCTGATCAGATGAGGCTCTTTGTAGATAACAAGCCTCCTCAATGTTGCAACACACATACAAGTTCTTCCCACACTCATCTGCTCATAAGTTTCATTTATGATGACTAATGTTCAGATCAGAGGCCAGTATGTTCTCTGAGATGCAGCTGGGAAATGTGAGAGGCCTAGTGAAGCTTTCAGTTTTGCCTGGTGGTTGGAGAAACACTGTTTGATATGTGTGCTTATGTAAATAAAAAGTCAGCAAATTTATGAGAAAAGCTTGTGTGATTTTGTTGAAACCAGTGTTCTCCATCAACTGGGCTACTTGGTCTGTGACAGTTCTTAGGAGCATTAGCAAGTTGCTGAATACATGACACATCTATTCCAAACAGGTTGAAATCCCCATTTCAAAGTTAAGTGAACTCATGATTTTTCTTCTAGCCAAGATATCTCATAAACAGGAAAAATATAAAAGGACTACTCACTGTTCAGTCTTTTTATAACTTTATCTATAATTTATATAAATAAAAAGATCTGGTACATGCTATACCTACTCACAATCTTTTTTTTCTGGTAAGCATCTTATAACATATTAAGGACAATATGTCTTTTAAAAAAATAATGGAACTAAGAATCTATTTTACACATACACATTTTTATGTTTTTTACCTGTTATATCAATGTTACAATGCATCCACCATTACCAAATAACTCTAAATCTAAATAACTCTAAATCTAAACACTTACTTTTCATGACAACACTGAAATTTAGGAGATTTGACAGTTTTAAGATACATCTATTTAATAGGAACATTTCACTGGAGAGTTGGATTTGATGTTAAAGTTAACAGTTCATTTTAAGCTATTCATAGTATACAATGATCTTGCATGGTGAATTTGCTAATTCATTAATGTCAGGCTAGTAGTATATTACCTACATGCATAAACAAGTTATACTGCCAAAAAAGAAACTGCACACTTGACATAATTACTCATGACAAAATGTTACATCCTCACCTATTGAGTCAGGCAGCTGTTGCAACATATTGGATGATAGTAAGAGGTCCTCAAGGGCTTCACATCCAGAAATATCCATGTCAACCGTTTCTATCCTGTTTTTTGACATATCCAGGTATACCAACATCTTTAACTTCCCTATAGACTTGAAGACAGTGCATAAACTCAGGGTTAGTTGGGGATATTTCACAAGGCACTTGAAGCTGTAAAAACCGTGATGTTGTGAATTAATTTTAAAGCCACCATGACAGTAAGGAGGATATGGAAGCATTGATCAAATGTACACTGACTGGAAAGCACACTGGTGCATCCATTTCAAAACACAGAATCCCTACATGACCTATACACCCCTAGGCCTATTCTGCACAATTAAAAACACAAATGCACACAAATGGTCACAGATGCATTATTCACAGCAGTCAAGTGGCAGCAGCCTAAACCTGCCTCAGTGACTGCATGGGTAAGCAAAAGTGGCCTGCCTGCATAATGGATATTATCTGGCAGTGAATGAAATGTTGAAATATGTTACAAAATAGCTGAACTTTGAAAGGTGCAAGTCACAAAAGACCACACATGTAGGATTACGCTCATATGCAATGTCCAGAATGGGTAAATTTGTAGACAGGAAGTAGAGAAGATTGCCAGAGATTTAGGATTGCTTTTAAGGGTGATGGAAATGTTCTAAAGTTAGGTTGTGATGATGTTTATAGAACATTGTGAATCTGCTAAAAAAATCCACTGATTTGTAAATGCTTATGAATTATATCTGCAGTGGTTATAGATAAATTCTGAGTCAATGCAGCAGTCAGAACACAACAGATCTGAAATTTTCCAATGGAGAACTGAACATTGCATAGTATCTTTAAGGTTTAGATGTCTCAGAAAGATTTAAAATTATAATTTGGGATTGATTCTGCTAATTAGAATGTGGGAGGCAAAGAGGTCTTTGTACTCACAGATAAGGACTAGGGGAACCTGAAAGTTAAACATACAGGTTGTTCCTTCAAAGAGAGGAATACATTACCTGTCATCCACCCTGAAGTCATTCCCAGACCTTTATCATAAGCTCGTTTTATTCAGTTAATCTACAGAACCCATCATTATGGAAGGTGTCACATGTACTCTACAAAGAGTTTTGATATAATCATGTCTGATCTTTATCTAGCTTACCTTGTTCCTTAAAGAGATTTATGTATTCTTTATTGTGTGTATAGAATTGAGTTAACCAGGAAAGTTTTCACCAAGTTGTGCTGTATTTAAATATGCCTAAAATGAACCACTCAGTTCATTTGAACTGAAGTTCGAACCAACATTGGCTACTTAGTTATGCTGAACCAAACTTCTTTCTTGCCTCTCCAAGATCATTGCTCTGTTGGCCATGGTGGTTACAGAGACCCCTGCATTAGAGGTTCAGCATTCTGCTCATTCACCAGCCCTTTCTGAGACTCTCTGTTATATGCTACTATCTGTGCTGTGTATTAAGACAACATCATGAACCAGGCAGATGTATCTGGGAAGAAACTTGCCTGGATGAAGACAAGACATTTTAAAAATTTGAAACAAATTATTGTGAAGTGCAGGCATGTCTTCAGCTCAGAACATTTCTTCTTCCTCCTTCCTAGGGCTGTGATCATAGCTGCTCAACACTATGATAGTCAAAATGAGTTTTTTATCTTTAGGGAGTTTACATTAGTGAAGGCAACATCCAAAGAAACAATAAAAATACTATTGCTATGTGCATGAAAATTCATGTGGGAAATACTACAGAAGAAAGAGGGAAGGACCAAGACTGTCCAGCAGTTGTCATTTGTCAAGAAAGAGGAAACCCAAAGGAATCAAGATGGTTCAGTAAGTCAAGTGCCTGCTGCAGAAGCCTGAGGACCCCAGTTCAATCCCTGGCACCCATGCAGAAAGCCTGGCATGGTGGTATATGCTTGCAGTCCTAGGACTAGGGAGGCAGAGACAAGCTCATTAGACAGAGAGCCAGCCCAGCTGAATCAGTGAGCTCCAGGTATGCTTTTGAGATGTTGTCTCAAAAGATAAGATTGAGACTGATTAAGGAGGGCACCTAATATTGATCTCAGGACTCTACATGTGTGTAGCACATGTATATATACACTCATACTAGCACACAAAGAAAGCAAAAGAGGGAACCTGCAAGAGAGAATAGCTCTCACATTCACAGAGAAGCTTGAAAAAGTATGACATGTTGAGAGATTTAATAACTTAGAGTGACTGAAGTCTGCTGAGCTCATGTTTTCAGGAAGAGGACTGCTGTAAAAAGGAACCACTTGTTGTGAAGGCATAAAAACTCTAACTTGCAGGCAAAGGAACTATTAAAAGGTTTGTAAGACAGGGAATGACTTGATCAGATCTGTGCTCAGAAAAAAACTGTCACGTTGGAACTTTCAAAATGGCAGATTCATGATTAGAATCAATGAAGTCCACTAGAGGTGCTGAACTGTAGGCTTGAGGCATCCACAACAATCAAGCATCAAAAATATGCAAAGCTGCTGTGTGTGGTGGAGGAACTCAAGTTAGCATTTGCATTATAGTGGCTGTTATCCATAATATAGAAAGCTTTAAGAGATTTGGAAAGTCCAAATGGTTATAGGCAAGCATTAAACCACTTCTCATAAGACACTTCAGCATCTGTGGATCTTGTCCTGTGGTTGCAGGATCTTGGAAGAATCTTCTAGACACTAAGGGACTACTGACTACTGGACAGAGTCTTTTGTCTGTGTAATAGCCAGGTACCTAAGGCAGTGTACTCAAGGAGGAAGAGAGATGGGCTCAAGGAAGATGTGTAGTCAAATCAAGGGTTTCTGACTGACTGCATAGGGTGGGAGGGTCAGCTCCTACCAGTGGTCACTAAACTTGTAGGTGGACAACAGAAAACAGCTAGGTAAAAGCCTTCGTCTTGCTTTGTTTCAGGATGTTGCAGACAAGTACCTCATACTTTGGTTGGTCAGCACTTCACTCATTTGATCCACCTAGGAACACCTTACCATTTGTCTTACTTATTTGAGAGAGTCTAAATAAACCAGTACAATTAATTAATAGACAAACACTTGGCACTGAGCTAAAGGTTTTATATTGAGAGTCACTGGTAGCAAAAGTCCATGAGAGTATACAACAGTGACAACTAGTGTTCAGAAGGTCAACCTATCAGAACTAAGGGTTCTGTAAGAGGAAACCATCATGCAAGATGTTATGGAATTACTGCCTTTTGAATGAACCTGCTGTCTCTTGTTGTAAACTTCTTGTGCAATAACAGCTATGATTCTCCCCATTTACTATGCATTTCCATGTTATGTGTACATGTAATCTCATGATTGTATCTCAATCTTATGGGCACACATAATTGTGGATAATCTAGAAGATGGTTTCTTACTTAACTGTACAATTTTTAAGAATAGAAACACACTAAAATATGCTTCATACTAGATCTACTGTTCCATGTGGATTGCAGACACTTAGAGGTCTTACTCTCCATCCTTAGTCACTGACAAGGTAAATACTGGTCAGACAAAGAGTCTTCATAGAACTTTCACAGAGCTGAATTGCAGGTGCCTGGCTTTGTTAAATCAAAACTCTTCAGAAGAATTATAGTGAACCAGAAGTGATAGCACAGGTGCCTTGGTATATCTTGGTATATCTCAGTCCTTCAAGAGATCAATAGCATCTATGTTGCCCTAAGCTTCCTCCACTAGCACCTCCCCACTCTGATTCAAAGAACAATGAACACTTTGTATTTATTTCTACACCAGTTCTTAATGCAAAATTTTAGGCTCAATAGACTAATTTTATACAGGTCCTGAGATTCAGGTGATTAACAGAAAAATGCTGTTAACTGATTAATCATATCTGGATATTATTAATTATATAAAATAGTACACATATTCTTTGCGTTTTCCTTAAATCTCTCATTGGTTTAATTTCTCTCCTTGTAACCTTTGTAGCTATCCCTTTAGGAGATAGCCAGACCTTTTTACTACCTACAGCTGTTGTCAATCACCAATTAAGCTGACTAAGTCTTTGACAAGTGTGACTCTTATCTTATCTTATGCTTGGGAAAAAAAGAAGGAAAAAAAGATAGAAAAGACCTAGATAGATATGAGAGAATAGCAAGAAAAGAATTGACTGAGAACAAAGATGAAGACGGAGATGGAAAGAACAAGGTAGAATGATGAAAGAACAGCAGAAGGGACTGAGAGCAGGAGGGACTAAGAAGAGCTGAGTATGAGAACAGAAAAGAAACTGTGTAGATAGAATTGACTGAGAAGAATAAAGTGAATTGGCTAAAGAACTCAGTGTGCTTAGATTCATTGAACATCCCTCAGATTAGAATCCTCAGCTGGTTGTTAGACTCTTCCACGGATCCTGGGAGCACACAATATAGGCTGGACCTATTATTGTTTGCGATAGTTTGATATATATTTTATTTAATATTCTGTATTCTTGTGACCCAGTTTGCCATGCACACCAGCTACAGTGTCCCACTTTCCTCTCTCCCTGGCCTGTTGGGAAAGCAGACTCTCCAGCCCACCTCAGATCCGCTCTTCACAGCTGCCTCTAGCAGGCACTCATGCTTGGAGCTTAAGATTGTGAATGAAGTTCCCTAGGAAGCAAAGACAATGACAAGTTCAGCACAGAGTCCTCTTGGAATCAAGGACAGAGGACAGGAGGGGCAGGGAAGGAAGGAAGCTGACCTGACAGATGTCCTTCCTTCCCTGCCCTGTGAGGAGGTCCCCAGCAAAGCTTCCCAAAAATTCTGAAGCTGAGCTTCCCAACCCCACAGGTGTCTGAGCAGGGGCTGAGGGGCTGGGTCTTTGTGTCCTGCATTTGTGGATCATTGAAGGAACATTATCCAGAATGGGGTTTTGACCTTGAATGATGGGGTCAAATTCAGAAGAGGGGATCTGAAGAGGCCAGAGGAGCTACATGCAGTGTTTCCAGAAGCTGCCAAACAGAAAGTTCTGCATTCCTGAGGACACATTAGCACATGCTTCCTGTATGCCATTCCCAGGTTGCTCTGAGAATAAAGGCTGGAACTGAAATTGAATCTGCTTGGATTGGACTAAAGATCTTCCTGTCTCCCACACCCCTCATTAACTCAGAGCTTCATCCTGCATCTTTAGGTCCCTGTGAAACTGTGTAGAAGCAAACATTAGAGGAGCTGGCCCTCCAGAACGGGGGAAAAGAAGGCATTAGGTGGCATTTCCCCAGCTCAGAAGAACATCACTTTATACAAAACTGCCACTTTGCTATTCATGTCCCACCCCAAGGAAGTATGAGTCATGGTATCCTTTCTTTTCTAGGAGTAAAGGACTCTGTGTGCTTTTGCATTGTTCCCTCCTCTATCCTTTAATCAGGAGAAGGCTCTTTCATTCTTGAAGCTGCTCTCAATGCTGCCTTGCTATCTCCTGCACTGACCGGCATCTTCCGTGCAGTTTCAAAACATTCTGTGGAAGACAAACAACACTTGGGTGTTTATTATTGAGTCTTTCAAACCTTCTACAGGCACCCTACACTGCAGCAAAGGTCTTCAGTCCTTGGGAAGGTCAACTTGCCCAGCACCACTCTAGGTGCACACGGATCCATAGGTGAGTGACAGACGTAGAAATCACAAGATGAGGAAGATGTCAGAATATTCAGAAACAACATAAATTCATGCACTACTTGGTCAGAATTTGGTGTATGAACTTTAGATTGGGAGTTGTAAGATGGAGCTTTGTAGAAGACAAAATACTTGGTTATTTTATTTGCCTCTCTGAATTATAAAAAATGAGTAAAAATATAAGAGTCTAGGCTTCTAAAAGTATATTAACTTAATGTGTTAGAATGCAAGAGCAAGGGAAACAGTGGATTTGCTTTTTTTCCCATACCTTTTCAGAGTAAATACTAAGGGTTACTCATCTTTGAGACTGACTGATAGATAGGACTGCGGACTGCACTGGAAATGAGCAGGTAACCAAGGTCACGTAGAACTGGATAGCAGGCTGGGTCACTTAAGCTGGGAGGAGTGGGGTATTCACACACAGGGCATAACAAAGTGCCAAATTAAGGCATACTAAATAAAATTAGCCATGGACCACAGCTGAGCTAGTGGATTTAGATGCAAAAATTTCGAAAGAGACAGGTTGGACAAGATTTTTTGTCTCACCACTTACTCATTTACACCTTCAGATTCTGCAAATGTAACCACTGTAGAAAGTGCATTGACTCCAATTCTCTCCCGTACCTTCTACAGATTTCAGAGAATGCATTGACACACAACATTGTGAGGTCAGACATTGCTGTACAAGAGCATCTGCTTTGACTTACAGCCCCAGGACTTACTGGCTCTGTGACCCTGGGCTGCATAGAACATACTCATAGGGTTTCTTTGAGGATCCAGAGTGAATTTTGATAAGCCAGCTAGGCAGTGCCTCGAACAGTATATGCAAAGTAAGTGGCTTTGATTAAATGAATATCAAAAAGCTGGTGTAAACTTGCATCTAGGTAACATTCTGACTTTTCTATATCTCCTCAGGAATTAGGTATTTTATATGCATTCTGCAGGACTGTACATACACTGGCCTCTTTTTCATTCAAAGGGATAAGTTCTAAGAAATCCTGTGGAAGTCTGAAACTGTGCTTGTGACAAAGTCCTATACAGACTGTGGCTCTCTCTTTCTCTATTTACCTATGATAAAAGTTATCAAGTAAACAGCAACAGCTAGCAATAAAATATTAGAACAATAGACTATTAAAAACTGCTATAAGCCGGGCATGGAAGTGCACACCTTTCATCTCAGCACTTGGGAGGCAGAGGCAGGTGGTTCTCTGAGTTCGAGGCTAGCCTGGTCTTCAGAGCTAGTTCCAGAACAGCCAGGGCTACACAGAGAAGCCTTTGTCTCAAAAAAACCCAAAATAAATAAGTAAAAATAACTTACCACTTAAATTCATACATTTTCATTTCTGGAATCACTATTATGTGAGTCTCCCAAACAATGTAGTTGAGGGAATTGACTGTAAGATCTCTGTGACTCTGACACTGGCTCAGTTTCTGATCATATTAGCAAACAGTTTGTATGAATCAGTAAGCACAGACTTCCTGGTTTGTGTCTGTGGTGCTATGGATGTAGCCCTTTCAAAATTAAAAAAAAAAATGTTTTTTTTTTCCTAATCTTTTTCAAGACATCTGCTTTTCTATGGCCTCATGTTTGTTCACAGAGAACAAATGTTGTGTGCACATTAACTTTAAAATAATTTAAAGAAAATTCTAAAAAAGAGTAAAATTTGCTTTGAGGACATATTAAAACCTCTGTTTTGGCTGAAAAATGATTCTCTCCACCTGCCTGGATCCTTAGTCCAGTGACATGTGTGTTGAGGTGGCCAGGAAAGGCAGGTAGTAAGGGACTGGTCTGTTGCATGTGTGAGCACACACTCTTCCCAGTGCATTGCCAGGAACAGCAAGGCTGCTATTGGAAGTCATTCTCTCGGGAGATGGAAACTTCACCAGCAGTCTACCTGCAGAAGCCAGCAGGCGAACCTGCTCCATGATGGAACCATCCCTTCACAGAAAGAAAGCCTGAAGGTATAAGTGGGTTCTATTGGATAAGAAGCAAACAGGGAAAGCCATTCACTTTGTGGAAGAGCTCTAACAGCAAGAGGAAAGACATCTGTACAGTTACCTGTGAGAATAAGGTTGCTTTTGTAAAACAATGTGTATTAAAAACTCAACTATGAACTTAGCAGCTTTTAAAATCCAGTGAGGAGAATGAGGGACACCAAGGGAAACTTAGCTTTTCTCTTTTTGCAACTCACAAAAGACATGGAACATTAAAAACAAGTTCATGAGAAGCACTTGGTGACTAAAGACCTGAAAAGTGTTAATTTGCTTCCCAAGCACTGACAATGGAGATATGGGCTAATGATTAAAACATAACCAACCTGCATCAAGTCAGAGCACATTCATGGCAAAGCTTACGTACCCCAGGCAGCACTTGCAATGCATTGTTATCCATCCATAGCTCCCTCAAATTCTGTATTTGATCCAGAACTTCAGGCTGGAGGAGCGGCAGGGAGAAAGAGAAGAGAGATAAACCAAATCAGTTTTCCGTGATCACATTAGATGTCATTTCTCAAATCTTGAGATTTTATTTAGGAATCTATTATTAATCTAAAAAATTGCAAGTTTAATAACAGACCTCCAAAACACCCAGTATAGGGATAGTGGACCTAGAATTACCTGGAATCTAAACAATTATAAAAATTAAGACCTATTACCCAGGGATATTAACCTATTTCTTTAATATACTCAAATTATCTTTCATATTATTAATTGTTCTTTAACTACTTGGCAGATTTATTCTTCACATAATGCAAGTCTTTTTCTTTAAAAAAATTTTAATTTTTATTTATTTTTCATGTGTATGGGAGTTCTACTTGCATGTATGTCTGTGCATCATATATATACAGTACCTGTGGGGACTAGAAAGCCTGGAACTGGAACTGGAGTTGCAGACAGTTATGTGCCTCAGTGTGGATGATGGCAATTGAATCTGGAAGAACAGTCAGTACTCTTAACTGCTGAGCCATCTCTCCAGCCTAAGGGACATCAGCATTTGAAAGCCAAGGCACTACCATTTTGTAACACCGTAGCTTTACTGTGGCTCTTTGCACACAATTGGTTCTTACTTTGTATGTCTGAGCACCACACACAAATGCCTGTGGGCATAGAGCATTGCAGAACTGTGACATGATAGTCAGGATCTGAGCCTTTGACTTCCTATCTCTTCATTTTCGTCACCAAAGAACTGTTGATGATGAGATGTGAAGCCTTAGAGTGACCCATGAGTCACTTCTCTATGTAGGTCAGGCCAGTTAAACTTTCCCAAATCCTTTTTGCTTGAGAAACCTAGGTCACTCTGGGTATATAAAATAGGATTTTACTCATAAAAATCGTAAAGAAATTTATTTTAAAACATTTCTTGGTACACATATAATTTTAGGATTTCGTGCAAGTAAAAGCAAATGTATGTAATAATGGAAATGTTTAACATAAAGAACTAAACTTCCAGATATGTGATACTATAGAATTTAGAACATCTTCAACATTTTTCAGAGTTGACTGGTCTTTTGATTTTATAATAATGCTAAGAATGTTGCTTTACACATACCCCATAGAAAAAGAAAAACACTTGTTTTTAAAAAAAAATATTGGAAATTCTATACCAATCTCAAGCCGAAATTTACCAGATGCATTTTTACAAATGACTTTGTTCTTCTGAATGTTCAGGTCATTGGTCCTTAGGTGGTTTTTCACTCTTTACCCTTTCAGTTTTGTTGGGTAACATCTAAAATCTGCAACTCACAAAGGAAGCCTAACTTCAGATTAAGAAACTTTCTTCCACTTTTACTAAAATCTTTTATTTAACAACACACTTGCTTTATTATAAGCCCTTTGGCTCTCACAAGTGGTAAATGTTTTATTCATGAATTTCATAGCCCTTGTTTGAAACCCTGATACACAAAATTGGATGACTGAAATTGCTCAGCACTTGATGAAAAGCCTACTTACGATTCTCTCAGTTGTGATGTACAACATGCCTTGAGATTGTCTAACCTCTTCAGTTAATTTCTTTGGAGACGGAAAGGTCACCTCCATAGGGTGTGAGACTGTTTCAAGGTTACATTAATTTTATTCTTCTCTGTTTTGTTTTAGAATCAGTCCCACTAAAATGCCCATAAAAATTTAAAGCTTTGTTTTAATAATCCACTTTCCATAATATGTAGGAAGAAAATGATGTTATATTTCAGTAATTGTTGAATGAACAAATAGGTATTCTAGTGACAATAATTGAAGGCACTACTGAGAAAATGTAATTGATTCATAATTAATTAAAATACTTTAAGCCATAAGCTCTTATGAATATTTTAATGTCTATGAGTTTAATATATCCCATTTAAATACTCAGATGAGTATACTGATGGAATAGAGGAAAAGATGACATGATGTGGGGAAGGAGAGCCAATACGTGAAGTGATAAAATTAGCATAGCCAGAGAGCTAAAGATGCTGGAATGCTGGCCAGTTCTCAGGAAGTGAAGTTGGCAGAGGCTCATGTAGAGTCTTGGTGCCTAGACCATGCTCAGATGTCTGGAAGCAGAAGCTGAGCAAAATTGAGAATTTAAGTCAAGAGTGAGCTTGGTATTCACTGTGAATTCATTCACTCTACAGACAGCTCCTCCACACAAGAAGAAACTACAGCACCTGGGAACGTGATCAGACAGTGGCAGGGCTGTCCTGTGTCTGCTTCTTTGAATGCCCTATTCTATAGATGCTGGTAGAACATGTGTGAATGATAGAATTTTGCTTTCTCTGAATGCTTAAGTGCAAAGATGTCTTTAACAAGTGGACTTAAGCAGCATGTCTGGAGATAATGCTAGAGGATCAATGGCTAAGGTGATCTAGAGTGGAGAAGAATGGTTGTCACAGACACTCATCTTTAAACATAGCAGGGTTGTTATAAGGAAGCAGGGCTGGTTTAATCTAATTCCACAGTTGGACTAGAAATAATTATCAGAGTCACAGGGACAGAACAAAGTCTGCATCAGTGGATAGGGAATGTTCCCAGTTAGTTCAATGGAAATAATTTAATCCCCTTTCAGATACAGTGATTCCTCTATCGAATAAACATGTAACTGCCTAGGAAAGCATAAATAATAAAATAATCAACAACAAAAGCTAACACTTGTTGGGTACTCACTATAGCAAGACACTTTTAAAAGTTTTTGTTTGTGTTTTTGAGATAGGGCCTATTTTTGAGATAGAGAACAAGCCAGACTGGCCTCAAACTCACTGTGTAGCCAAGGATGACTTTGAATTTCTGACACTGGCATGTCTCACCATACTCAATTTATATGATGCTGGGGACAAACCAAGGTCCTTGTGCATATTTGGAAAACTCCACCAACTCAGTACAAGCCCCATTAAGGTGTTTTTCCACAGATTATTTTCACTAATGTGTTTTTAATCAATCATTGAGGGAGATGTCATTGCTGATAGGCTGTAGGAGTAACACTGAAGACTTGGGCTTGGGGATGGGAAGATCCAAGCTGTCACTTTCTTGGCTAAGGTTCTTCATCAGTACTAGGTAATGACAGCAGCACTACCCTCATGGGGAGACTTCTAAGAGTTTTTGTTTGCTTACATCCAATTCTGTTGTTACAGCAAAATAACCAGGGATTGGTACTCTATGAAGTAAAGAGGTTTACCAAGTTCCCAAATCTGGTGCCTACAGGCCTCTGTTTCATCAAGGACAGAAAAAGAACTAAACACAGGATGAACGAAGGGAAAATTCTAGCTAGATTCCTCTACAGCAGCTTGTTCTCTTGGGAACTAGCTCCTCTCCATGTGAGGACTACACTAATTTCTGTCAAGGGCAAGAGCTTCAGTGATTTAATTATCTCCAGTCAGGCTCTATCTTTGAAAGGTTCAGTCACCTCTCAGCACTGTCACACCCAGACTAAGGTCTTGAAAGATGAACCTTTGTAGAAAATGGTTCATTCATGTCCAAACCACTTGGTGCTCAGTGCTTGGTGAGTTAGCTTTAATCTTCATTTCATAGGGATCGGTGCCTAAAGAAACAGATGAATGTGCTCCAAGTTATATAACTATCATATGAGGAAGGCTAGCCTGATCTTAAAGTTATATGAACTATGATGACTAAGTTTCAGGAACAGAGAAACATCCTGGGGAAAATGACAGGTGGTTCACATGTGCATGGTGTCACACGTCTCAGGCAGAGACTTTTAGTAGGAAGAGGTCAGATGCCAGAGTTTTGTTTTGAATCTTTTGACAAATTCACTCAGCATTTATTAGATCCTATCACACTTCAGAATGGAGAAATAACAACACAGCATAGTTCCCTTGAGAGTTGTGCTCAGATAGTTCACGTTTCCTGGCTTGATCAAGGAAAGCAATTCTGATTTCAGATACCTTACTTTACAGTACCACCATCCACTTAGACCTCAAATTTGTTAACCGAGCAAGACTTTAAATTTGAGTCAAAATTATGTAACAAATGTACTCTCATCTCATATTGCAAACTAGTTTTATTTTCGTTCTCTAAAAACTGTAGCCATTTACTCCTTACAGGTTATATGTTTATGCATTTGGGAGCTATGTCAATGTTCTCACTCCTGTTTGTAAAGTCTTCCATTACCCAAAGATTACAAACCTTAGATTATATAGAACATGTCACATCTGACCTGTGCTTACTCCTTGTCCCCTCCCTGTGCCCTGTAGGCTTGAAGAGTCCCACTTCCTGCAGCTTTTATGTTTACTACTGGCATCTGGTCACCCTGAGCCTATTTGCTGGTCCCTGGCTGGCACAGACATCCTTTCTGCTGTTGGTATCCCACCCACAGCGACGAGCATGTGACACTGAGGTGCAGGAACCCAGATCTGAGCTCCCTTGTCACCTTTGTTTCCCACTCCCCGCAAAGCAACTTATTTGTAGGAATGCTCTTAAAAGCACATCTGAATTGAACAGAAAAGCAACGAATGCTCATAATTGGTAGTGTCTTCAATTCCTTTTCAGTCACTCTCTTGGATAACACACTGATTGCCATCACAGTGGTCATTATCACTCCTGCAGTCTCAGTTGTGAAGATACCATTTGTTGACCACCCCTCCTTACATGGTTGTTTAACTTAGCCCAGCATCCCAGAAGACCCATATAGCAGTTACCAGTGCATCTTATCACCAACTGTTCTTATTCTCCATTGGCCTCTCTCCTTCCTTCCCAAGTGTAGACACGTTATGAACAGTTTCTCAGCATATCACTTAGCAAACTCTTGGCATAGTCTTCTGAGCTTAGCATGAGTTGAACAGGACTTTCTGCCTCTTCTGCAACCATACCAAGATTTGTTGGAGAAAGTTACAATTTGGATATTGATTTTCCTTTATATTCCTGACAAATGCCTCAAGTGGGGATTGGATGCTTGCTATTCAACCATTGTCCTCCAGGAAATTGCCTCTCACTCTGAAGATGACGATTTTTTTTTAACCTCGTCCAAAGTGTCATCTCCTTATTCTCCCTCCACCCCCAGCACTGCTCCCTGAAGTGGTGACAGTCCAAGCAGGCAGACTCTAAGCATCTGAAACTTGAGATTAGGGTCTCACGCGCATTAGCAGACACATTTCAAGACAATTAGCCAAGACATTTCTCTTGCTGTACAGATTTCCTCTTTCTTTTATTTTTCTGGTGCCAGGGGTGGTAGCTCACTCCTCTAATCACTACTTGGCTAAGGGTACAGAGTATGACCTTGATTTAAAAATAAGACAAACCCAAAACAAACAATGGTAAACCATTAAAAAACCTAAACAAGCCGGGCGGTGGTGGCGCACGCCTTTAATCCCAGCACTCGGGAGGCAGAGCCAGGCGGATCGCTGTGAGTTCGAGGCCAGCCTGGGCTACCAAGTGAGCTCCAGGAAAGGCGCAAAGCTACACAGAGAAACCCTGTCTCGAAAAACCAAAAAAAAAAAAAAAAAAAAAAAAAAAAAAAAAAAAAAAAAAAAAAAAAACCTAAACAAAACGACAATAACAAAAAACCCAATCACTGCCCTTCTTCATCTTAATGTTTGAAGTGCTGAAAATATTTAGATATACTCTACAAGCATTTTTATCACTACACATTTCTAAGAGCTAACCTCCGAAAACAGAAGCTTTTATTTCTTCTGCACCAGAGAACTATATTTTCAATTTAAATATTTCAACAAATGAAAAAAATCAGTTATGTTCTTATTGGTAAACCAAAACCATCCTTCATCCTGAAGAGTTCCACACTGGTAGTTTTAAACTCGGGAGCAAGGCATGCCTCTCTGAATCCCTGCACTTAAACCATGTACCTGTTGCAAAAATACTGGCAGTGACCCCTGAAGGTCATGATAATGCACTGAGAAAACAAGGTACCTCAATGAGCACTGTGTAATTTAGAATTGGGGTTGTCTTCAAGCCAGCAGTCAGGCATAGAAGGCTGTTTATTCTATCAATCTGTAGGCATCTTGCCCATTTACTGGAACAGAAAATCTCAGAGGAATTGTGTCATCAGTCTGTGATCAGTGAGCATCTCATTGAATGAAAGCAGGAGTCAACATGTGCCTGCATTATCTTTTCTGCCTCAGGGTGCACAGGGTGGACAGATGAATGGCAATAGATATATAATCCAGAGTCAGAGATTGTGGCAAATGTTATAATCATAAGTGTTAAAGGAAACACTAAATCAACTGACTGGATACTACTAGTCTCTCTGCCCAAGCACTCCATCACAGCTATTGAAAGCAAAGAGTGCATATTTTTTTACATACCTCTGCATATTTTAAACATACCATTGTTTCCATATCACTTAGCTGCTCTTTCATGGTCTCAGTCTTACCTTTCTCTGTATGAATTCTCTCATGTGAACAACACCAATTAACAATATGTTTTAAAGCTTGGTTTTAAACAAGAATTGAATGAACTATTTGCCAGGTGTATTAATGTCAATACAGTTCTACATCAGTGCACCTAAACTACCCTCATGACCCTGCATTGACCCCTTTGCTAACCCCCATTTGAGGGTTAGTTGGTGCTGTATGAGTTAGTAAAATTATAATTTTATTGGCATAATCTACAAGGATCAAGGTTATAAACTCAAAATGACATGCTCAATTGTTTTTGTTATAATATTTTTCCTTTGTTTAGTCAAACTTTTATATTACAAATGAGCAAAGAGTTTTTGGGTTGTAACTTCAACCTATGCCAGTTACAAACATGCCAGTTTTGTTAAGCCAATATGCATTTCATCAACTTCACATAATATATGTTCTTGGCTACATAATTTTTTCTAATACTTACAATCCTGGAACTCTGGAAAAGCTATCCTCACATACTTTAACCTTACCCAGCTTTCTGCCCTCACTTGTAATAGAAACCTGTGTCCTGCCTCTCCTTCTGTATAAAGCACTACTTCTTTTCTTTGCTGTGCTGAGCCCACTCATCCTTCAGACTTCAGTTCAAGATCACTTCTTCAGGGAAGCCTTTGTTTGCTGGAGCAAATTTCAGTAGAAACTTCTGGACACATGTGATGTCTAGAGCCCTGCAAGTCTGATTCCAATAGTTAAAAAGTGTTTTCCTCTCTAAATTTTAAGTGAGTAGGACAGCACTATTTCTCTTTCCACATTACCTTGTACTGTTTAGGGCTTTCAAGAAGGATCAGTGTGGTCATCTGAACTACACCAAGTATAAACATTTACTGAACACTTAAATTTTAAATACTGTGTTCTGCTCAGTATGGACAATACAACAGAGAACAAAATATTGACAGGAAACTTTATCCATTCATCCAACAATTTCTAAATGAATGAATGGATGGATGGATGAGTGAAGCTGAATGATACCTGCCCTTCAACATCGTGTAAGAACAAGTGCTAACTTGGGCTTTGCCTTAGCAGGTTAGCAGGCTGTCCGTAGGACTCTACAAGCAGTCAGTCAGTTGCTAAAAACATTTTTCATATGATATCATAAGAATTTTTAGCAAACTCTTACTAGATTGCTCGTGCTAAATAAAACAAAGCATTAGAAAGATAGAATAACATCCTGCTCACAGATGGAGAAAAGACTAGCTTGCTACAAAAAGATTATAAATTATATATCTATATGTGTGTATGTAATATATAATAAATATACATATATATATATTTCTTTGTTACTAGAACATAGTAGCAGCCCATATATCTATGATCAACTCATGTGTGCACTCAGCATTTTGTGGGTTGAGGATGAAATGATTTCTTCAGAGTTAAAGAATGGAAAGGATCATGTCAACAGCGTGGTTGTTTGAGGGAGTCGGAGGAAGTCGCAGTCACTACCTCACTTCTGCAACAAAGTTGTGTCCCAGATGTGCAGCAAATCACCAGGAAAGGGGAGCTATTTCCTGGTGCCCCTTCCTGTGTTTGGCAGTCTGATGTGCGACACAGTGGTGAATAGGGGAGGGGGGGCTCCCTGACCCTGTGGAACCTAGATTTTAAGGTTTTGTTAATCATGGAGCATAGTTATCAGTTATGTTATTTGTGCATTTGTCAATTTACACACTTTCCTGTAAATTCTGCATAATTCCCATACCTCTATTTTTATACATAGGCCAACTCTGTTGGTGAGCCTCAAACGTTCTGCACAGCTCAGGAGCCTTTTCCAGAGTCCTGAATCTGTATTTCAGCTTTTGGCTGTTCCTCCTCCCTTCTCCCCTGTGTTCAAAGGTGCTCAAACTCCATGCTTCCAGAACTGTTTTATTTCCAGTTCACTTTCCTCTCCAGCTGTGTTCCTCTTAACTTTTATCCATACTACAGCCAAATCCACACACTAACTTTCCCATTTCCTCGTGTTCTGAAATCCACCTCTTTCCCTTCATTTCTTCCATTTTCACTTTGGTTCTGGAAGCACGATATTTTTTAAACTATGACTTTCACTTATTACTGGCTTTTTGTCTGTTCCTACTGAAATTATAGCTCTGATCACAACTTGAGACACCTATAGTGAGTTAGTAGTGAACAGTTATTGGTAAGTTATCTTTCATATCAGAGTACTTTTTAATGTGCAGAAGTGAACATTAGGATCTTGGCCTTTGAGACAGGCTGCCATGCATGGTTGAATGTTAGGTTCTTTCATGGTATTAAGGACACTGCTGGCCTGGCTACAATTCTTTCCCCCTTTTCCCTTTATTCTGCAAAGGGGTGACTATCTGGCCCCAGGATCACACAGTCATCCCAGCTGTCTCACATTCTCGCTTCTCTGCCTTCCCTAGGCTGCCTCTCGTCCTTTCTACTTTCAAGGCTTTCTTTTCTCTGAATTTCTTTCTCTGAATTTTTTATGTCTTTCCCAGTAGAAGCCAGCTTTCAGCTCTCCTATCTTATTTTCTTGCCTGGCTTTCTGTTAGCTGCCTTACTCATTTGCATGCCTCTTATTAGGCTTGGATTTCTAACAGGCCAAACCGTGTTTAATTAATCTTTGGAACCCCAGTTCTTACAGAATATCTGCATAAACAAACACAGGGCAAATGTGTGCTGCATGGATAAACAGCAAGCTGACTCAGGGCGCCAGAGGGATTTGTCTACTATTGCTCCCCAAATCCCACTCAAATGACAAAATCAAAACTAAACTGAAAGAAATGAAGGGGAAAATGCTGCTGCTCATGAACAGGAAATGCAAGAGGCTAGAAACTGAGGAGAATTTGTGGAAGCAATAAATTAAGTAAATTTGATTACCTTAAAAATTTCAGCATCATGCACTTGTGATTTCGTAAACCAAATGGACTCTCTGGGAAACCAGAGTTCTTTGATTCCCCTAATGAACTCCAAAAGTCTATGAGGATTACTACTTCTGCTGAGAGGTAAAAGTCCTAGTGTCTATTATCACAAAAAGCACGTGCCCTCCCTATGTGTCCAGTTCAGCAACAGGAAAGCAATACAGTGATATGCTAGGCATGATGAGTGAAAGTGAGATATTTTAATGTAACTTCCATTAATTCTTCTCATGATGTGGTGGGCTATCGACAGGCATGCTGGAGAACTGCCTGATAGGAGGCTCTAGGGAGATAACTTGACACAGATTTGGTAGACTGTCATCATATGTTCTGCAATAATTTCTGCAGATGCTTGGTCAGAGTTATTTGATTTAGAGTTCAAACTCCATGGGATCTTCTGGCAATACCTTCACAACTGATTTAGAAACTGATCCCTCCTCCTCTCTACTGTTCTGGTCCCCCAGGCATTCTTGTCTTTGCCTAGATATGGCAGTGATTTTCTTACTAGCTTTCCTGACTCTATCTTGAAAATATTCTCCCTGAAAGCCTTTTTGTTCATGCTTAATATAGTAGTCAAGTTGATTACAGTAACGCTGTGTAACATAAGGCAATCCATATGTCAAGAGGAAAAAGACTTAATGAGAGTCCCAGCAAAGCTTTACTGACTCAGTTTCCAAAGGGCCAGTGGTTCTCCTTTGCCAACTACTAGCTCATTTCCACCTCCTCTTCCCACTCTACTTTGTCCTTCTGGTCTTGAATCCTTTAGCTTTGCTGTTGTATTAGAGATATGCACTACTTTCCAGCATGGAACACCCCTCCGCTACATATCCACATGGCTTTCTCCTTCATCAACTCCAGGGCTTTACTAAAATGTCACCTTCTGTGTGAGTCTTACATACCCTTCTCCTTGTTACTTTTCCTTTATATTTCGTTTTATCATTTTTAGTGTCTTTTAGTTTTGATTTATTGTGAAGTCTGAAGTCAAGTAACTTTTCTATATTTTATGTACTAAATTTAGATATTACCATTTTGGCATGTAAGTCCAGAAGGTGTAAGTCTAAATCTGATGTTTAAATGCATTGGTTATTTTCTGGTTAATTCACGACCCTACATATAACCTAACATGCCTGGCTCCACTCCAGGACTACATAATACACCCATTTTCTTTGAAATGTCTTGATTGTGAACTTAAACTCATATTTAACACAGTTTACTTCAGTTCCTTCAAGACTTTTTAATTCTTTAATTTCCCTGGTTGAAAATGTTTCCAGAATCACTTGTTCTTTATTAAATTGAAAGAACATTCCCTCTCATCATAAAGGTAGATTGATCCCATTCAAAGTGGCCAGTCATGGTGCTGTAGTAATGAGAAATGCCAACAGGAAAAAGCTCCTTTCTTAGCAAACCCAGTTAAGGTGACTTATTTTATTGCTGTTTGAAAGCACAAAAACAAGTTTCTTTATTTACATGCTTGATAGTGAAAACTATGAATTGAGATCCTATCTCAACAGATGTTGCATTGGAGACACTGGTGATCTCCATTAGATCCTCTTATGAAAGGAATATCTGCTATTTTCATTGGAAAATATTTTTAACTGAATCATTCATCAATGACTTCTTTAAAATTCCAGAGTTGGAATTCTTAAGGTTTCTATTCCTGTGATAAAGCACCATGACCACATACAACTTGGGGAGAAATGGTTTATTTTTATAGTCCATCATTGAAACAAGTCAGGGCACAAATTCAAGCAGGAACCTGGAGGCAGGAACTGATGCAGAGGCCATGGAGGGGTGCTGCTTACTGGTTTGAGGCTTGCTTAGTGGGCTTTTTTTTTTTTAGACAGGGTTTCTCTGTGTAGCTTTGCGCCTTTCCTGGAACTCACTTGGTAGCCCAGGCTGGCCTCGAACTCACAGAGATCTGCCTGCCTCTGCTTCCCGAGTGCTGGGATTAAAGGCATATGCCACTACCGCCCAGCTTGCTTAGTGGGCTTTCTTATAGTACTCAGGACCACCAGTCCAGGGGTGACATCTCCAGCGGGAGCTGGAGAGAAATTCTCCAGCAACAGTATTATATAACCACTGGCTCCCATATAATAAAAGTAAATTAAATTAAGTATTTTCTTACTTCAAGAATAAAGAACCAGGGCATAGTCAAAAATCAGATCAAAGCAAACCCAAAGCCCAGCTGTATAAAGCTCAACATCAGACTGCTGGGACTCATGATTCTGGGCTCCAAAGGGCTCAACACAGTACACATAGCACATTTTGTAGGCTCAGGCCAGCTCTACTCCATACATGCTGCTGTTCTTGGTGGTAGCCCCATGGTACTGATATTTCCCGAATGCCTGAGTCTCCTGATACATCTGGCCTGGCTGTACTTTTACCAATTGCCTCTCAGGATCTCTTCAGGTACTATTACCCTGCCACATGGCGCCAAGCTTCAACTTCTTTCCATGATTCCTTCAATTCTGAGTTTTCTGCTGCAACTGAGGTTGCACTTTCACCCAAGATCTCTTCCAGCTTTGCTCCAAGGATTCCAGCTCTGCTTCAGGGTGTCAAGCTTTAGCTGCTCTCCATAACTCCTTGAAGCCTTCAAAACTATTACTATCTGTGTGATTCTTACACTAGCAAGTTTAGCTGCCAGCATGAGATACAGCTTCAGACTCCTCTACCACAGCTTATTTGTGCAGACCCTGAGGAAATACTCCAAGATTTATGATCCTCAGTGATGCTGGTCTTTACTTAACCACTTCTAATTTCTCAGTTCCAGATAACAAACAGCATCAATTGTCTCAGTAAGGCCAAGGATTCATTTCAGTGGTGGTGTTGGTCTCTTGTTAATCATGGCTGACTCTTCATTTCCAGCTGACTAGAAACACAATGTCTTTTTTTTTTTTTTTTTTTTTTTTGTCTTTAACAGCAAACACAGTTCTTTACTTTAAAGCCAAATGTTAAAAGTACTCCAGGAAACAGAGATAGGCACCACAGAGTCTTTTTTTTTTTTTATCAGCCCCACCAGGAAGGGTAGAGCCTCGAGAGCCAAGGGAGGGGCAAGGAGCAGGTGGGTGAGGGTGGGAGTGGGACATTTTCTTTTTTTTTTATTAGAAATTTTTTATTCATTTCACATACCAATCACAGACCCCTCCCCACTAACTCCATTCTCTCCTACAAGAAGGTAAGGTCTCCCATGGGGAGTCAGTAGAGCCTGGTACATTCAGTAGAGGCCACAGAGTTTTAATTCAAAATATCAGATATATGACGCTGATAGGATCTTTACTTCCCCCTGGAACTTCACAGTTCAGGCTTCCAGTGCCTGCTTTCTCCTCATCATTCTTATGTGGTGGTATTCTAATTGTACTGAAATGTGATTTTGATTGTATGTTAATAAATAAAGTTGCCCGGGGGTCAGAGCTATTAGAGCCATAGCAAGAGTGTGGCGGTGGTGGCACACACCTTTAATCCCATAGATCTCTGTGTGTTCAGGGATACAGCCAGCATTGGAGACATATGCCTTTAAGACCTGGGGGGCTGTACATACAGACAGTGACGAGGCAGTCACGTGTTTGGGTTTACAACCAATGAAGGCAGAACAAAATACTTAAAAAGACGAACAGACAGGATATAGCTCTCTTTCGGGAAGCTGGGACACCGCAGGCGGAAGGGTGAGATTTTAGCTCTGAGCTCTGACCTCTCGGCTTTCTCTTTTACATTGTTTCTGTGTTTCTTATTTAATAAGACTGTTGGATACATCTACATTCTTATCTTCCCAGGTCCCCCAGAATAGCCCACTGTGCACTGAGCAGTTGATGGCTTTTTTAGTTCAGTGTTCATATGCCACCACAATGGGCAGTTTATCAATTGAGGTTTCCTCTTCCAAAAACTCTATCTTATGTAAAGTTGACACAAAACTAGCCAGCACAGCAGGAATGGCCACAGTTTTGTATTATGAAGCTTCTTACATAATCAGTTTGGAAAACTGTCTAATATTGCTCATGGGGATTGATTCCTCAAAAGACAGCTTGTCATAAAATACTTTTTCAGATAAATGGAAGTGTTTCTTTCACTTCCATTACTGTCTAGCTTGAATCAAACATTTCCTGCATAAATTAAGGCATAATTCTGATGATTAGACTAGACTGAACTGTTTGCTTTTAAAACCAAAAGATTCATTCCAAGTGCCAAATGGGAGCTGGGTATTCTGCTAGGCGAGGGAGAATTTTCTGCAGAAAATGTTGACAAAATCTAGTCATCAAGGATTTCTATTGTTCTCAGGATAGGACTAACCATCTGCTTATTAAGCTATTGGTTTCCCAATAGGAGCTCACTCTTTTATATCTACTTTGGAAATCCTGAGTTTACCACATTTCTTTTTGACAGGTGGGTCTGTGTTGACGACCACATAAATTATATAGGGCATCTTGGAGAGAATGAGAAGCTGGAAAAAAAGGGACTTTCAAATTTTCTTCTCATTATTGTTTCATCAGCAACATTTCTTCATGCCATGGTGACAGTGAACACCAGTAAGACAAGTGCAAAAGTCATGATGCCCCTCAGAGTCACAGCACCAGCAGGTAGGCATTGCTCCCAACATTCTCAGCTCCAGGCTCTCACTGTTCTTCACCTGTTCTGTTCTGTTTGGTATTAGCCGCTTCCTGGAGCTGTGACTTATGTGTCCTCTCCTCTGCTTTCACTTCTCCATGGCACAATTAGCAACTCTTTATTCTAAATTTTTCTGTGAAATAATTGATACAGTTTGCGCCCCTGGCACTCCTGATTGAGACAGACAATGATGTGCTTGCAATAAGTGAAAGTGAGTTTCAGTTCTCAAGTTTTCTTGTTAGGTTAATAACTTCTGGCAATGTCTCTGATGTGTACGCGATTCAAAGTCTTAGTAGTTCTCCACATGCAGGGAAATGGAGGCATTACTAATCAGGATGCTTCAAGTTTCAAATACTTTGCCGTAAGGTAGAATGGCTTGTTATATAATGATTCACTTTTATTTTGTTCTTTTAAAGTAATCTTTACTAAAAGAACAATTGGCAAAATTTGATTAGCTGTAGGAAACATGTTGTAATTACATATGGAGGAACTGAATAGGTACGTGAAAGCTCCTTGCCTCAGGTGAGCATGTATCTTATGTAATTAAAAATGAGCAAACCTTGGGAAAATTAGGGAAGTGGATGTATTTACTGTCATGCTTTTAATAAAATTAGTTTAATAGTACAGCCAATTTCAATTAAATATAAATACATTAAGAAAAGTACTGAATAATTTCAAATTTCTGTGAGAATATATTCATTGTATACTCTACCTGAGCACATAGTCTGCAAACCATTGTTCTTTTCAGTTATATGGACCAGGTGTCCCCAACTTAAGAATTTTCATTTATTTTTAAAATGCTCATTTTAAAATTTTATAAATTCAAGAGAGAAACCAAACAGAAGCAAAGTTTATTTGAATCTCTAGATGAAAACGCTTTCTTACTTGAACTTTCAGCCTCACTAAGGATTTGCATGGTAGTTTATAGAATATTTTCTTTACATTTTTCTATTAAGAAGTTGCACACAATGTTAATTCTTTAGTATATCAGTGAGTGGATTTTTTATGAACTGTTTTAAAAATATTTTCTGATATTCTTTGAAACACTAGTCAAATATTGTTAATTTTGGATGAATTAACTAAGATGATAAATTCAATCCACCTTTGCATTGTTTGCAAAACATTAAGTCTTGGTCTTTCCTACATAGATAATATGTTTCTCTTGCTCTTGACACATTGTTGCTGCTTTCAATTAGTTGTTTTTAAAATTACATTTAATCCAGAATATTAGTGTCTTTTTAGCAGGTTTCTGTTAGCAAGTGGCACATCACACATAATTTTAAAGAGTTGCAAGTATTCCCATAGTGATTCTTCCAGAAAGATCTAACTGTTGGAGAATGTATATTGGATATTTCTAAGCAGGGAGCAAGGAAGCATGTTTTTAAGGAAATGAAATACATATTTAAAAATCATTCCTTGTCAGGGTACTTTTCATGAAATGCATAAAATAATTAACTAAGTAGCTTGCATTTCTTAAGCATGCACAATTTCTTGCTTACATTCACATTTAACAAATTCCAGCAAGAGAGAACATAAGTAGATTAGAGGATAATTTTAAAGAAATAAGGGCTGGAAATTACCCTAAATTGATGAATAAAAATAACCCACAAAGTAGAAAGAGTAATGTATGTAATTAGAGCTATGAGCACAAGTTTAAAAAACCTGGAATGGTATTGAAATGAATAGATTACATGGTGATTTTTACATTGGAAATTCTTTCCTTTAACCTCCAGCACTAACATATTGGAGAGAAAATTATCTAATTAAATTTAGAGGCATAAATTGCTTAAAAATTGAGGAGCAAGAAACCAATTTATTCATAGACTGTTTGAATGGTTACAGAGAAATTCCTGAAGAATTAGTAGAAAACTGTTCATATTTTTAATAAACAGGTTTAGTAGTTATGTACAAGTTAAAATCCTGCAGCCAGAAGTTGGAGACTGTTATAATTGTTGGAGACATTTGTAAATAAAACAGAAAGATGATGCACGTAACAAGAAACTAAACATGTGCAAGAACTTTTAAAACAAAAAACACACAACTTAGAATAATAATGAGGTGGTGACGTCAGTCGAATATTGAACTGTGGAGCCAACAACTCTGTTGAGCAAGTGTCAACATTTCTTTCTGAGAAATGTGATGACAGTGTGGCACACTGACTTATCAAAAAATAAAACTATTCATCTAGAGCAGTGCTTCTCAATCTTTCTAATGCTGGAACCCTTTAATACATTTCCTCATGTTGTGGTGAGCCCCAACTACAAAATTACTTTTGGTGCTACTTCCTAACTATAATTTTGCTACTGTTATGATTCACAATGTAAATATTTGTGTTTTCCAATAATCTCTGTGGTGACCCACAGGTTGAGAACCACTGATCTAGAGTATGATTTATTACACATCATGGAGCCTACATTGTAGTAATCATAAATCACCTTTCAATAAGTATAATTTCATAAAAATAAACATATCCTAGTGTGGTGGTTTGAATAAAAATGAGCCCTACAGTTTCATAGGGAGTGACACTATTAGGAGGTATAGCCTTGTTGGAGGAAGTGTGTCACAAGGGGTGTGTTTTGGAGTTTCAAATGCTCAAGTAGGCCCAGTGTCTAACTCTCTGCCTGCTCCCTGGGGATCCAGATAAAGAACTTTCAGCTACCACCATGTCTGCCTGTGCTTTGCCATGTGTCCTGCCATGAGGATAATGGACTAAACCTCTGAACTGTAAGCCCCAATTAAATGTTTCCTTTATAAGAGTTGCCATGGTCATGGTGTCTCCATGGCAATAGAAACCCTAACTATTCATCTTTGTTGATCTAGATCTTTAAAGAAAGTATTGATTAATATATATCCATGTGAAAAGCTTGCAAAGTCCTTGGTGACTGAAAATTTTAAACTCATATATGGAATGCTTATTGCAGATTTTTGTATATGAAAACTTGCCCAAACCCTATAAAATGGATGGGAGTAATGCTCTTATTTTAATGGTGAGGAAGATGCAGTTACAAAGTGAGGTGAAGACCTCAATTGTTGTTTATGTTCTTTCTCCCATGACATCAAGACAACATATGTGCTAAGGGCAAGCAGTACCCTCCTCCCTAGAGCCCTAGCAACTAACTTCAAACCCATATGTATATACTCCTAGCTTCACAACTATTTATTATTTACCACATTTACCAATCCCTGTTTCTACCACACATGTCTTCCTTAATGCCAAGATACAGGACAGGAGAGCTAGGTCAGTGGTTAAGGATGTTTATTGCTCTTACAGAGGATCCAAGTTCAGTTCTCAGCACTCATGTCAAATGTCTCACAACTGTTTGTAACTATAGCTCCAGAAGATCTGACAGCCTCTTCTGGCACTACACTTAGGTGCATGCACATACACACATAGAAAAATATCTTTAAAAAATAGAGGAAAAATGCATGCCAGTGTACATTACACCGGGCCAGTTCTCTCACTTTGTGCTCAAGCATAATAAACTGGGTAGCATAGTGTGACAGATGGAAGCTGTGATATCTGCCTTTCCTTGGCTTTTCTCAGTGTGCATACCCAGAGGATTCTCAGAGCAGTCTGGCTGAGTATGGAGTCACTACTGGGCGATGGTTGGCAAGAACAGAAATGGAGACTGGGATAGTTCTGGAGGGAGCAGGGAAGGAGAGTTGAGTATGGCAGTACATGTAAGAGGGAGAAGGACAGTGCTGGGCTTCTGAGGCATGTGCTGTAGCATATGGCTCAGTGTCTGTAGACCAAGAACCCAGCAGCAACATGTGCAGCCAGCACACTGCAAGTTTCTCAGGCCAGAAGTCCTTTCTATCCAGATCACAAAGACAAGTTACTACCTTGGTTCATATTCCAGTTCCTCCTTCAGGATGAAGATAGCAGTGAAAGGGAAGACATTTTAGGAAGGGAATTTTTATTTAAGGACAGATTGAAGCTTTTGATCACAGGCAAATAAAAACCTGTTTCTGCCATTGAGAGACAGCCCAAAAGGTTAGCATAATAACTTGTTGGATATGGTTAAAGTAAAACAATGAATATTCTGCATGCATTATCTTATAGCATGAATGAAAACTTTGTCACCCTTGCACAGGGGTACTGGCTGAGAGCACATTTGCCAGGTCTTATATATGCATTATTTAATTTAATTCTCACAGAAGCCCTTTGAGGCAGCAATCACTGTAACCCCATTCTATGGATCAGGAAAACAGGACTCAGAGAGTGACTTTCCACAAATCTGTCAACAAACGAAGGGTTGGAAAAGCTGATTGATTACTCAGAGGCCTTTATTTAACTATAGATACATTGGGTTTTGGATACTTGACAATGTCTAAAGGGAAACTTCTGCATACATATAGTGATATTTTATTTGTACTGAAATGTGATTTTATTTGTATGTTAATAAATAAAGTTGCCTGGGGGTCAGAGCTAATAGCAAGCCATAGCAGAAGCTGGGCGGTGGTGGTGCACACCTTTAATCCCAGCTCTTGGGAGGCAGAGCTAGGCAGATCTCTGTGTGTTCAAGGATACAGCCAGCATGGAGACACATGCCTTTAATCTCAATACCAACCATAGAAGACTTGGAGGTCTGTACAGACAGGCAGTGATGAGGAGGTCATGTGGTTGGGTTTACAACCAATGAGAAGGCAGAACAGAAAGTCTATATAAAGACAAACACACAGGAAGTAGGTCTCTTGGCTGAAGAGGATAGCTGCAGCAGTGAAGGGTAAGGCTCTTAGCTCTGACCTCTTGGGCTTTCATCTTTGCATTGGCTCTGTGTTTCTTATTTAATAAGACGGTTACTTCTACAGTATGCTGGGTCTTTTTTTTTTTACAAAGGATTTTGTGATTCTGGTCTTTGGGCACACTTTAAAGAAAAAAATCTGGAAAATGGCTGTCAGAACACTGCCAATCTTGTAGGCAGTGAGGCATCAACCTTTCTTCATGGGAAAGGTACTTTCATTACTGTTGGGAGGGTACTGACTCGGGCTAACTTTCTCAACCATCATAGTAATCTTCAAGGTGTGAGCTCTAAACAAACCCTTTTAACCTTTGTGCAGCCGCATAACAGTTACATATCAGTTACCACTTCAGTTTCATTTACATAAAGTGAAGATGACCACATGTCAGATGAGAATTAGCTGACATGAAGCTTGTAATATACTTGTTTTTACCTTCCACACAGTTGGTACTTAAATTGTCAATACACACCTCCTCTAATTCTGAATTTTTTTGTGATATGTAATATACAGTTTTCCATGGTTAATTACATAGTCAAACAATCAATATAACACCTAGCTTTCATTATTTTAATGTTTAGCAAACACACATATGCACTCAATGCTTTAATGATGGGGTTGGGAAAACACAACAGAAAGACTCTCCTGGAGCCTATTTGACAAGTTTAGGAAACATGTTTTCTTACCAGCTCACTGAATTCATTATTGCCTAGGTCAAGTCTTTCCAGCTGGGCCAGTTTGTGCATTGATCTGTAACAGATGGAGAAAAGTACCATTATGAGGTAGCACTTGACATGTTGCTTTAATGATAATCTATCCACAATGACAGATTTTCCTGACTATATCACACAGGAAATATCACGATATTCCTCAGCAAGAGTTGAACCACAGATGCATAGAGAAGCATGTGACTGGCCAACTGGATACAGTTATAGAAGACCATGGTCCACAGCACTGGGTCTCCAATGCAGAGTGTGATGGGGGTCCAGGGCCAGCTGTTTCACACACTTGGAATCTCATTAAATACCTGTATCAGGAGGCTTAGGGTAGATCCACTACCATTTTTAAGAATCACTGCAGTGTTTCACACACTTGGAATCTCATTAAATACCTGTATCAGGAGGCTTAGGGTAGATCCACTACCATTTTTTAAGAATCACTGCAGTGATTTATTAATCACAAGTGGCTAAAGTCAATCCTAGCAAAGGGAATCCTACTTCTGCCTTTGCCTGAGTGCATCATCAGCTTTGTCCTTTCTCTTCATTTCAGGAGCTTCTGTGACAGATAGACTATCTTCACCGATCCCTAAATAGACTGAGTTGGGGCTGCAATAGCGCTGAACTATTGTAAGACCCTTGACAAAGAATTTGTTTCATAGGCATTCTAGAACACTCCTAGTATAGCAAACACTTCTCAAATCATTACCAAATAAGCATACAACATAACACAAGATAATGATTTTTTGAAAAGATTTTTATCCTCTCCCACTTAGTATACTTTCCTTAAATCCTATCTACACAGAGGCTATTGAAATTTTAGAAACAAAAATCTTAGACATCTCAAAGTGGATATAGGAACTATTAAATTTTTTATGACTATTAAGTGAAAATATACTATAATCTAGACTCAAATAGTATATGCCTTTTATAGCCACAATTATTGGGGTATTATTATGTACCATTTTGGGGTACACTAATGAACAAAGCTGACAACAATTCCTTTACCAAAAGACTTTATATTCAGTCAGAGAAGGATTAGAAGCAAAACAATTAAGTAAAATACAGTAATATGTAGGTTAAAAGTGCTACAGTGAAACTTAGCAGAGGCAGGGGACAAGAAAGAGACTTCTCACAGGGATTTTATGTTTAATCAGGTGATGAAGTTCTACTTTACCAAGATGAGATTCCTCAAGAACTTAAGTATGTTGCTATGAATGATTGATAAATAAAATGCTGATTGGCCAGTAGCCAGGCAGGAACGATAGTGTAGGTTGGACAAGGAGAGAGGAGAATTCTGGGAAGTGGAAGGCTGAGGCAGAGAGATTCTGCCAGTCGTCTCCATGGGGAGCAGGATGTAAAGTACTGGTAAGCCACGAGCCATGTGGCAAGGTATAGATTTATAGAAATGGGTTAATTTAAGATACAAGAACAGCTAGCAAGAAGCCTGAGCCATTAGGCTGTACAGTTTATAAATAATATGTCTCCGTGTGTTTGCTTGGGTCTGAGGGCCTCGGGAGCTGGGCAGGAACAAGATAACTTTAGCTACATAAGTACTTTGATCCTCTGTTATCTCCCAAGTCATCAAGATGTAAGGGACCGCTCACATTACAAACAGCCCACAATCTTGAGGGAACAGCTCTGACACACTGGAAAAATTCCATAGAAAATGCATTTGTATGTTGCTAGATATGCAGAGTGGCACTCCTTCAGCCTTGAGGATGCAATTAGAAAAATAAGGTTTAACTGAGGTTTTGTTTGGAGTAGCTGATCAGGCTATTTGAAGGTTGGGGGACATAGCCAGGAATGAAATGTCAAAAAGATAGTTCATAAAAAATAAGAAATACGGTCACAAAATCTAGCCATTAAGTCTGAGTTTTATTCTAAAGGCAACATAAGCTTTTAATATTTCTGTAGGAAGGAGATACTGGTTTTTTATTTCAGATGCTAACTCTGGAATCATGAGACATTGTAGAAAGCAAGGAAAGGCAGTAACAGCAGTGAAGCCACATAACTGAGTGTCATGGGATCCATGGCCAGAAAAGGACCTGGTGAACTGGATACCATGATGACACAGATGACATGGTCTGGGGAGAAATAGGGCCTTATGAATCACTAGATGTATGAGGAGGAGATAAAAGATGGTTCTTTGATTGGGTAGCATTGTGGGAACAGTGATGGAACAATTCTAAGGATGGGATAGGTTGAAAAAATTCACCTTAAATATTATATTGAGTTTGACATGATACATTTGTGTTATGGAAAAATGTGTGTTTGTATGTGTGTGTGTGTGTGTGTGTGTGTGTGTGTGTGTGTGTGTGTGACATGTGCATGCATGTATACCTGGAATAGAAGGTCTTGAATGGAGATTAATGTTTAAGAAATAAAATGATACATTTCTTATCTATCCTATGTGAAGATGTCATTTTTAACTTGTGCCATTCTCCTTGTTTTCCAAGACTCTTGGAATTTGAAATTTCAAGGAATGTGTTTCTTGTCTCACTACATCTCCAGCACTGAATTGATGCTTCTGGAAAGGGGATGAGGTACCTGAGTCCAATAGAGAGATAATTAGATTTTTTTCTGACTCAGAACATTGAGACATGGAGGAGTCTTTCTCATTTTAATTTGAGATGACAGGTTTTACAAGCAGTAAAGAACCTTGTGACTTGCAGTGGGGGGTCACATGGTCAATGTGGTAGGGTACATAAGATGACCACAGAGGTAGCAGTCCCTTGCCTGTGATATGGCTGCATAGTTCTAGGTAACAAGTCTTTTTTTATTGAGAATGAAAGTTCTCTGAAGACCAGAGTCCCATCATATTTTTTGGCAATCTATGAACCCTTGCTTTAACTGATGTTCAAAGAGAAGAGAATATAAAATGACACACTTGTTGCCAAGCACTGTAAGGAAAGCCCAAGATCAAATTAATTTTATTAAATGAAGAAATAAACAGTATCTTGTCTGCAAGGGCACTCAAGAATATATATTAGTTACAGGTTTTGTCTCCTTTCTAGTCCAAACTGTTCTCTCTTTAATCACCCTTGTGTGACAACTTCAGCCCCAACATATACTAATTATCCTTTTCGGACCTTCTAAAATTCCTCAGTTTATTTTCCAAAACAGAATCAAATCCAGATTCAGGACCCTTGTACTTATAAAGATTTATTGGAATGTAACCATGTCTTTCTACTAAGGTGTCAGGATATCTGTGGAACTGAGCAGCCTGAGCAGACACCTTGAGAACTGCAGAGCCTGAAACATTATCTGTATGAAGTCTTCAGGCTTCTGTCTACATGGGCTATATAGAGAGAACTATTAATTCTACTTCTACTAGTGTAGTTTAAGTTCAACTTCTTTTGTGGGAAGAATAGAAGCCTCTGTGCTGACTGTTAGTCTTGTCTAATTCTAGTTGTGAGCTATCACCTTTAAAGTGTTTAGTTCAGACTTACTCCAAGCACTCCTCACTACACATCTATCAAGTCTCTCACAGTCCCTCTGACATCTTTATAGTTTGCTGTTTGGGCAGATGGGAGCCTTCTCTTGGGCTTTCTAAACTATTTTCAAAAGCTCAAGTTATTTTACTGAAACACATCTCTTCAGTTTTATTTTCTCTCACTTTGCTCATATATACATATGTTATATTCACACATAAACAGATATGTATATGACTGAAAACATTAAACTTTCAATTATGATTCTATGTGAACTCTTCAGTGTGGAACAGAAAAGATACCAACTTTTGTCTTATTCTTTTTATAAACCTTTGTTCTCATTTGCTTTGATTTTATAATTTATATGTATTTATATTTGTCCAGGTATAGAAAAACACACATATAGTTCCTTGTTAAATTGAAATAAAGTTGGAATTTAAATAGAAATTGTGAAAAATTATTGAATACAGTTCAGAAATAGTGAAAATGTTTATATTATTTTCTATTTAAAATATAATAAAAATTTGTGAATTAATCTAAACGTGAAAAAGGACTTTCTCATCAAGACAACCAGCCTGCAAATAATGACATGGAGTAATTATAGAAGCTTGACCAATAGCTTAGGTTTATCCCACTAGCTTCTATAACTTAAATTCACCTGCTTTATTATTCTACATTCTGCCATGTGACTCGGTTACCTCTACTCTGTACTGTATGTCTGACCTCTTTAGCATCTCCCCAACTCTTTTCTTCCCAGAATTCCCTCTCCCTGGAAATTCCACCTATTATCACCTGCCTTGATATTGACCATCAGCTCTTTATTAAATCAATCACAGTGTAAACAAATATTCATCTTCACACATTACACAGTGTAAACAAATATTCTACATTTCCCCTTTTTGTCTACATAAAAAGGAAATGTTTTAACTCCAAAACAATAAAGCTAAATACAATAAGAATAATTATTGGGTATTGTTTAAATAAAAAGGAAAGGTTTTAACACAGTAAGACTATATATAGTAAGTACAATTATCAGGCAAGAATTACATTCACAATGTCCAGTCCACATGTATTTGGCAAATTTGGAGAAAGAACTGTATTATCTATCTTATATTAGTGGGTTCAAAGTTTTATACCTAAACCATTTTCTATTATAACTTGTATTACCGATCAAAAAATATCTTTTTAGATCTTAAAGCATCTTTTTAGATAAATAACTTGAGCTTTTATGTTTCTCAACCTTATAAACTTTATATCTCTTATGTAAGTTTCTTTTATGAATTTGGTAACAAAGAAAATGATATAATCATCTACTCTTCGATCCCCATCAGAGACCCAAGAAGGATAAAATATTACCTGAGTAAATAGGAAGTGCAGAGCAAGCAACTTCTGAAACTATAGAAATGACAGAAACAGCTGGCTGCCTGGACAGTCAACCAAGGTTCTTCTGCAACATTGTGGCATCTATCTTTAGCCTACAGGTCTAGAATATCTAACAGACTTTTCTGTGAAGCAGGAATTTTGAAGGACCTTCCTACCTTGTCTTGGCAAAGTTCAGTAGTCACCTTCTTTTGTGTTCTGCTTGTCCAATTTGGACAGTACACTCAGTAGTAGAGGCAAAGGCAGTTTCTTATACAGTGGCTAAATTTGCCACAAATTAAAGCAAATTTAATATGTAAGTTTTCCAGTGCCCATCATCTTCTCTGAAGTAGGTTGGTGCTGCCAAGAGCAGACATGTCTCACTGTTATGAAAAGCCCTATGTTATTAAAACATCTTAAAGGCCATATTCTGTAGGTCTCTGAAGTGTTTGAAGACCACGTATCTATCTAAAATATATCTGTTTGACCTTGAAAACATTACCTACATGAGTACAAGTTTGATTGTTATAGATAACTAACTACTAATCTGTATTTCTTAATTGTCATAAATAGTGTATAATAATAATTTTCAAGGACCAGAAATTTATATTGCCTTGTTAAATGAACTGCATGGGTACAATAACTTAAATAAGAGTAGAAACATATATACAGTATAACAAAAATAACCCTAAATTTGTATTAATATAAAAAAATCCATATCAATGTAAAATATTTAGGACTAGTAGTTGCTTTTTTAACTTAAAGTAGATTCAATAATCTACCATTTTATCATTTCATGATCATATTCCCTTTTTTCTTCTTAGAATCCTACCTCCCTTGCTTAGTTTTTTCCCTTACCATGACCAGTAACAATTTATAATCAACCCCCCTAAACAATGACAAACATCCATAATCTACCAAATGATCAAAAACCCACCCATCCCACTTCTTGGGAATGTGGGCATCATATTCTCTAGACTGCTTCCTGTTGCTTGGGGACAATGGCATCTTTAGGGACCCTGAGGAAATTGGGATAATGGTCAAGTCCTGTGAGAGCTATCTATATTATTTTTTGTTTAGTCTCTGTGTGATAGGAAAGTGTAGAGCTTATCTGAAGTCCTGGCTGGAATAGTGTGTGAGGCTGGACACTCTTAACTAGCAACTTTGAAGTTGTTCTGAATGTAGAATTTTGAGGAAACTTCAACAGAGGCATTCTGAGAGGCTGGATCACCTGGGCTACTTGTTTTTATTGGTATCTGGTCCTCCCCCTGAAAACACAGAAACTTTCAAAGGTAACATATCTATCTGCATTATCACAAGTATGGAATGTGCGGTGTGCATGAGTCAGGTAAAGATGATTTTTTTTTGTTCTATGTTTGAACAGGTATAAGTCATTTACTGATTTTACAAGTCTGTTTGGACTGTATAACCAAACCTCTATCCATGCCATATGAAAGGGAGGCATGTGATTATAAGTCATGAGGACTCTATAGCCAAAAAGATTTATCATGTCTCCTCCAGTCTCACACTCCCCCTTATGCAACATATTTTCTGACTTCCATTCTGAAAGTAAAACATTCTTAAAATATATAGGTTGGTTTAATTTAGCAGTTTCCATAATCCAATGTCACTTAGCAGCTATTGTTTTTTGTTAATTAAAATTTAAAAAATTTAAAATTACAAACACTGTGCAGGATCCAGACACACTGTGTATTTCCCATCTTATGTGACTTATTCTTTTTATATTAGTTTACTCTCTCTTGAAAGACTTTATTATTTTTAAATGTTTTTTAATGACTGTCTATACCCATTTTCTTTACTTTCTTTAGCACCAAAGCGCATTTGAAAACATATTGTGCCTGTTTAGAGGGTTCTTTGGTCTAGACCTGATTTTTTGAGTATCTTACAGCCTTCTCTGGCCATGGGAGTCAAACCTTAAATGGCTAGGCTACAGCCTCACAGCTCTGGGTTCTGGCTGTGCCCTGCTTGGTTTCCTGAGAGCCTAGCCTCATGCTGGCAGTATGGGCAGCATCCATGTTTATAGCCTCAGCTCTGGAAAGTTGCTGAGTCTGAGATGCAGCAGGCATTTTTACCTAGCACACCAGCTGCTCCAGTGCTATGCTGCACAACAGGACCTTCTAAAGGAGCCATGTCTCTGTACATCACGAGCAGTACCCAAGATAGCCACATCTGACTGCGTGTTTGGAACTACTACTTCTTCCTCCTCCTCCTCCTCCTCCTCCTCCTCCTCCTCTTCTTCTTCTTCTTCTTCTTCTTCTTCTTCTTCTTCTCCTTCCTCCTCCTCCTCCTTCTCCTTCTTTTTGCTTTTTCAGGCACTATGTAGATTTATGTGTTGGACACTGGGCACCAAATGCAAAAGTACTTTCTTTTTGGGACTGTCAGCCCTCAAATAACGACAGGGAGACATTAATTATGAAAGACTGGCCATTAACTTAGGCTTATTTCAAAAGTTCTTATAACTTAACCTTTTATTGACCTAGCTTCTGCCACATGGCTTAGTTACTTCTATTTTGTATATTGTATGTCTGACCTCTTCAGTGTCTCTCCACCTCTCTTCTTCCCAGAGTTCTCTCTGTCCCTAGAAATTCTGCCTATATTCTCCTGCCTAGCTATTAGCTATTCATCTCTTTATTAAACCAATCACAGTGACAAATCTTCACATAGTATAAACAAATATTCCACAAGATAAGGGTTTTCACTTAACAAAATATTCAATATCCTTAATCATCAGGGAAATACAAAACAAAACTACTTTGAATTTCATCTTACACCAGTAAAAATGGCTAAGAGGAAAAAAAATAAATAACAGCTCATTCTTGTGAGGATGTGGAGAAAAAACACTCATCCATTGTTTGTGGGAGTACAAACTTGTACAGTCACTCTGGAAATTAGTGTGGTAGTTCCTCAGGAAGCTGAGAATAGATCTACCACAAGATCCAGTTATACCACTCTTGGGCACTTCTTGCTCAATTATGTTCATCACTGCTCTATTTGTAATAGTCAGAAATTGGAAACAGTCTAGATGTCAATCAGCAGAAGAATGAATAATAAAAATGTGGCAAGTTTATACAATGGAATATTACTCAGCTGTTAAAAAGTGAAATCATCAAATTCACAGGTAAATAGATGGTGCTAGAAAAAAATCATCTTGAATAAGGTCACTCAGACTCAAAAGACAGGTATGTTATATATTCGTTTATATGTGGAGGTTAGCTTTTAAGTCTTCAATAAGCATGCTGAATAACCATAGAGATTAGGCATAGATTAAGGAATTAGGGAAGAGGAAGAAACTCCTTAAGTAGTGGAAACAGAATATATAGTCATGGAGAGATGGGGGGCACTGGGTTGGGGGGATTAAATGGCAAAGGGAAGAGGTGGAAAGGAGAAGATATGGGTATGGGGACAGCTAACACTAAGGGCCATCCAAGGAGTAATACACAAACTTCCTATAGTAGAAGACAAATATTATACATATTATTTCATATGTGGATGATAGTTATTAATTCTTTGCTAAAGGTCTATAATCTCTATACTCACAGAGGTTAGTTATAGAGTAACATGTGTGTGTATCTCACAAAGAAGGGGAAATGGAATAGCTAGTTATGAAGAGATGGGGTAGTGTTACTGGAACAGGATGATTAAACGGAGTGGGAGGACTGAAGAGGGAGTAAGGGAGAAAACATTGGAGGGACAACTAACACTCAGGGCACTTTCAGGGGTCATATAGAAACCTACTACTAAAGAAGCTTCTTAAAATATATACATATATCAAAGAAAAATGGAGTCACCAAATAATAGCAGAGACAAAGAGATCTTTTCCAATTAAGGGAAACTTCCAGTGCTAGGAATAAGTTACATCTAATTGAGTTGTTGGCCAAAGGCACTCCATGGAAACCCCCAGACAACTCAGGCTATTGTCAAGGCTGTTGGTTATTCTCCACAAACTGATGGAAGTCCCTATTGCTGAAAATAACACTTATATATCTAATCAAACAGGGAGATTTAAAGCTGGTGCCTAACCAGGGTCTTTACCCCTACTGACTAGTGTTCACAGTATTGAAAAACACTCGGCACACTACCAAAGGAGAAGATAAATGAACACCAACACAGCTTCAAATCCTACAATCTACAATGTTAAACTGGCTGCATGATACACAGGTTCAATAGTGGCACAAACACGGGAGTAACCAACCACTATCTGATTGGATTTAAGACCCACTCCATGAGATGGAAACCATCTGGGTAAACCCTGATACTGCTCTGGTGGCCAAGAGATTAAATAGGCTGTGGGTCTATGGAGAAAACAAATACCATTGTTCTACTAAAGAAATATAACAATAAAAATTACTCCTAATGGCATTTTGTTATACCTATAGGTCAGTGTCTTACTCAGCCATCATCAGAAAAGGTTACTCTTGCAGTAGATGGGTACAAATACAGAGATCTACAACTGGACAATGTACAGAGAATGAGAGAGTAAGTGGACAGAAGCCTTCATCCCTAACTCAGAATCTGTCTCCAATTGATAAACATTCCCAAAGGAAAAGTCAGTTTTTCCCAAGGGAGTCTCACTTAAGGGCAGGCCCCATGTCCAACAGCAGATGTTCTAACACAAAATGAATTCAGTGGTATTTTTGGAGATGTTTTGTATCATAATACTTTATTTGGGCATTTAAAAAAAAATCTTACTTGACTTTTGCTCATCTGTTATGGCCTAACCCTAACCTTGATTTTGTGTTTTGTGGGTTTTGTATATATGGGTGTGTGGGTGTATCTCTGCATATGTATATGTTTCTTGTGCTTTCTCTTTATTTTTTCTGTTCTCAGTTTGTCTGTTTGCTTTGTTTTATTCTGCCTTAAAAACGGCCTGTTTGTTTTCTATGGAGAGAGTAAGAAAGAAGGCATGGAGTTGGAAGTGTGGGGAGGAGGGAAGGATCTGTGAGGAGATGACAGAGGAAAAACTGCTCAGAAAAAAAGTTATTTTCATTAACAAGAATGCAGTTTTTCTTTATTTCTCAGTTAATATTTAAAATAAGCCCCAAAGTAAATAAGTAAAAAGTCCTATACTTAGTGCCCATAATAACGTAGAGACAGTTGCTAGCTAGCACATGTTTGTGTGTATCATATATATGTATATATGTTCCATTGTATATATTGACCTTTTAAAAGTATGTTAGTATTTTCATCTTTCTCTCCTCTCCTCATTCTTTCTTTTACTCTCCTCACACCCTTTCCCTTTCATGCATTAGGTGCTAAACTCTAATCATTCTGTTAAATTGTCTCCACATTTCTCATTTAAATGAATCCATGCAATAAGTATGACTGACATTAAAAGTGCAGGACTGATGGTATTTCTATGGTAGTAGTCTGCTGTGAACTTTCATTCATCTGTTCCAATTGCTTCTTTTTTGGCATACACCAGGTTGGGCAGTGGAGCTGCCACAGTTTCTAAGATGCAGGGTTTCTCAAACTTAGCATTACTGGTGGTTTGAGATGGCTTCTTCTCTGACAAAGGGACTATCAAGTGTGATGTGGGAGTTTTAGCACACCCTACACAGCCTCTTCTCTAAAGGGCTCATTTTCTAAATGGGAATGACCTTTAAGTGAGTAACTGCTTCCCAGGGTGATAACTGTGAGGAAAAGAATGTGTATAGATTGCCACAGGAGGTTGGAAGAACTAAAGATTCAGTAATTAGGAATAATGTTAGGAAGCAGTGACATTTCCACTGGGGCTTGAAGAGTTTGTTACATGAATCATATACATTTGCACATCTGAAAGGAAACAATGAAATCATTGAAAGAGTACGTCTAGAGCATAGATAGAACTCTATTCTTCTGCGTTTGTACCTTGAATAAGTGTACATATAATATGGTCATGTCTCTTCAAAGAAGGTGAATGATTTTGGTCCAAGGTAAAGAAATTCTTGTGGGAGTTTGTGCTGAGTCCACCATCTTGTTGCCATACATGTAAAAGGTGTCTGGTGGTGATTCTCAGTTGCTCACAACTTGTATGAGAATCCTTCCCTCACCAGGTATCAGTAGCATGACACCAAGAGCTGTCATAAGCAAATATCTCCAGACATGACCAGATGGCCACCTGCTTTTAGGAGAATGAAGGTTAAGGAATCTGAAGAACACTGGACAAATGAGACAAATGAAGAAAAGGGACAAATCATCTATCCCAAGAAACAGAGTGAAACGCCGTATGGGTATATATTATCTAAAAAATTTTATGTCTTCCTAAATGTTTGTTTCTGCTTTGCTCTAAAGATTTAACACTATTGGTCTTCTAATAGTCCCAGTTCAATTAAATTTTTTTTTTTTTTTTGGTTTTTCGAGACAGGGTTTCTCTGTGTAGCTTTGTGCCTTTTCTGGAACTCACTTGGTAGTCCAGGCTGGCCTCGAATTCACAGAGATCTGCCTGGCTCTGCCTCCCGAGTGCTGGGATTAAAGGCGTGCGCCACCACCACCTGGCTAAAATTTAAAGCTGACTTTGGAGTTGGAGAATGGCTCTCTCCTTCTTTAAACTCAAGCATGTTGTTAAAAGGAAAATGCAAACTCCCTGTATCATGCCAGAATAAAAGAGCCATCTTCTGCTATGGGACAGGACAAAAGCCAAATTAATTAAGGGACTATTCTATTACTAATCTCAACTCTTTGATACTATTCTGATTCTTTAAACTTTTCTTAAAGTATGAATTTTATGTTGAAATTTACAAGATTAACATATATATAATATATGTATATATATATATATACATTTTAAACTTTGTTAAGATATGAATGGTCATATAGAGTACTAACTAATTCTAGAAAAAAAGGCTTCAATTAGCTGCATATATATGTCTTTGTGCTCGAGTCTCTTATCAGTTTTCTGCAGGAAATCACGGCCAGGCCTAACATCAACTGAAGTCTCCAGAAAGAAGATGGGGCCCCACAACAACAACAATTCCACGTGGACCAATAATATCATTAAGTTGACAAACATCATCTACAGATCAGCTTTAGACTTTGTAGTGCTCAGAGCAAGTCTGTGGTGCTCAGAGCAATTTTGAAATGACTAGCTGAGATGATCCAGTCTCAAAGACTACTTGAATAAGGACTTGAGATAAACCCTGAACTTTGGCATTATACACAGACTGGATAATGAAGGATATAGTTACCTTTCCTAGAATTTAACAATTAACCTAAAATTTTTCTTTTAGGATAAAGAAAACTTCGCCCATACCCAGAAGGAAGCAATTTTAAAAATATGACGCCCACATTCCCAAAGAGGTGGTGTAGGGCAGGTGGTTTTTTGGTCTTTTTAATGGGTTTTGGGTCTGGGATAATTGTCAATGTTTAGGGGGGTTGGTTACAAGTTGTTGCCAAGGGTTAGGAAAAAGGCTAAGCAAAGGAGATTATATTTAAGGTTCTTGTTTTAAAAAAAAGAAAGGAAGGAAGGAAGAAAGAAAAGAAAAAGACAATTACTAGTTTTAAATACTTTACATTGGATTGGATTGTTTTATATTGTATACAAATTTGAAACTGATATTGTTAGAAAATGCTATATGTATATTTCTAATTGTATTTATACCATTCATTTAACAATGTAATGCAATTTTCTGATCCTTGAATGTTATTATTACCAACTATTAGGATATAAAGAAATGAAAGTTAGTAGTTAGACATTACAATAGAACTTGTAGTCATATTAGATATGTTTTAAAGATTGAGCAGAGATGTTTTAGACAGGTCATCTTCAAACCCTTCAGAGATCTACAGAATATGGCATTTAAAATGTTTTAATAACTTAGAAAAATTTTCTTTTTTGAGACATGTCGGCTCCTGGCAGTACCAATCTACTTCAGAGAAAATATGGGCATTGAAGAAACTGCATATGGGGTCAACTTTCATTGTGGCAAAAGTTAGCCACTGGACAACAAAGTATCCTTGAATCAACAGGACAAAATGGACAGACAGAACACAAAACAAAGGACTACTGTTTCTTGCCAAAGCAAGTGTGGTTATGGCTTTATCAAAAGGCATCTTCTGAGGCCAGGACAATATGGCCCCATCCCTGAAGTGGCCTTCGCAATCCGGAAAAGGAACAGTGCCCTTTTCTTCGATGGCAGCTGAACAGGCAGAGGGCCGATGGTTTCTGTTGTGCAATGGAAGAGCAGCTGAAAGCTCACGCCTCTCAATAGTAGACTGGCATTTAATAGAGGGATGTGGAGAAGAAGGGGATGCTGAGATGAAGCCATATATACACAGCCAAGAAGAATGGACAGCTGAATTCAAAAACCATCAACAATTTCCAGAATTTAAAATCCTGAATCATGACAGGACACTAGTGGAATTAAGGTGTTTCTGGTACTTGGACTGCTCTCACCCAATGTGAGGTTGAACTGTTGACCTTGTGTACATCCTACTTCACAAATGAGTCTGTCAGATACGCTAAGCCTATAGGCTGAAGATGATGCCCCAACACTGCGGAGAAACCTCAGGTGACTGCCCAGGCAGCTGGCTGTTTCTGTCAACTCACAAATTTTTTGGAAGTTGCTTGCATGCACTTCCTATTTTTATTTTTGTTAGCTAATATTATTCCCTTCTTGGGTCTCTGAGGGAGTTGAAGATTAGTTAGTTATGGTTGAAGATTAGTTAGTTATAGTTGAAAATTAATTAGGATAGAAAGTGCATTAGATTCATCTTGGATTTACCAAAATAGGATAGATAACGGAATTATTTTCTCTGATTTGTCAAATACCTGTTTAGGTATTTATTACTTGTATATATTGTATATAGTTATTGTACTTTTGTATATAGTTTTTCTTATGTTAGTTATAACCTTTAGGTTTTTTTCTTTTTATTAAAATAGAAAAGGGGAAATGTGGTGGTATTCTAATTGTACTGAAATGTGATTTTGATTGTATGTTAATAAATAAAGTTACCCAGGGGTCAGAGCTATTAGAGCCATAGACATAGTGTGGCGGTGGTGGCGCATGCCTTTAATTCCATAGATCTCTGTGTGTTCAGGGATACAGCCAGCATTGGAGACATATGCCTTTAAGACCTGGGGGGGGGGCTGTACATACAGACAGTGACGAGGCAGTCACGTGTTTGGGTTTATAACCAATGAGAAGGCAGAATGACTATGAAACGACTTACACACAGGGAAATAGCTCTCTTTTGGGAAGCTAAGACCACCGCAGGAGGAAGGGTGAGATTTTAGCTCTGAGCTCTGATCTCTTGGCTTTCTCTTTTACATTGGTTCTGTGTTTCTTATTTAATAAGACGGTTGGTTACATCTCCACTGGGAAAGAGAGAAGCTGATCTCCACCGTCTACTTTGCACTTCAGTTTTCTCAGCTGCACAATGAGGAGGCAGACACGCTCCTCTATGTTACAGGCTCATTGCAGTGATTAAAAGAGTTACACATGCATGAAAACACTCCATAGGGGTTAGTTCAATTTAAAGGCTTGTAAGTCAATATTTCCTGAAGTTTTCTTCAGGACTTAAAGATATTGTAGGAGTTTTTAAAAGATTTTGGATGGCCAGTATGTGTTGGCAAAGCTTGTTGGGGGAATAAAGGAGATTTTAATTAATTAATTAATTAATTAATTAATTAATTAATTAATTAATTTTGAGACAGGGTCTCTCTAAAAAACTCTGGCTATCCTAGAACTCACTGTATAGACAGGCTGGCCTTGAACTCTCAGAGACCTGTCTGCCTCTGCCTCCCCAATGCTAGGATAAAAGGTGTGTGCCACCATACATTTCTAGAAATAGATAAAACACACAAATGCTCACGGTGACTCTCCACTAGATGGGAAGAGGCTATTTGTTGTTTACTGGTATGGAGCATTTTTCTCTGCTTGACATTTGTTGGACTAAGAACACATTTTGCTGGAGGTTCTGATAGTTTACGGTTTAACTCAAACTAAATTCCACTTCAGTCAAAACTCACAGGCACACAGACTTCATGAAAGCATGGGCCAACTGTGGATATCAAAACTTTATTAGTGCAGTTCCACTTGTCATGTCTCACTGACTTGTATAACTCTACCCCAGGGCCCAGTGCTCACTGCAGGTTCTTGCCTATGTGATTGTGTTGAATATCATTCACTGGCTTGGCTTCCATGATGCCCTCAAGAGGTGGCCTGGTTTTTCCCTCTGGCATTGTGCACAGCAACCCAACTAAAGGAAAGCACCCTGTCTTAGGAGAGAAGACTAGGTGATATGTCAGCACTGCACAGAAAATGAGTGATGGAGCTGGCTCAGATTTCCTTCTCTCAGCACCTGGCAAGAATCTGAACCTGACTTCTTTTGTTTACCTTGGCCATTGTTTAAATGTTTAATGCTTAATTTTAATGAAAAAAAAAAAAAGTGTTCTGCAGCTCACTGTAGTCTATTCCAGGGGTCAGCAAACATTTTCTCTAAAGACCTAGATAGGCAGTGCTACAGGCTCTGTGGCCCATGTGGGCTCTGTCTCAATCTCTCTAATCCACTTTTGTAGAGAAAAAGCTGCCATAGATAACATGTCAACAACCAAGAATGGCTGCATTCCAGTAAAGCTCTAATCTACCTACCATCTATCTATCTATTCTTATTTTATGTGTATGGGTGTTTGGGCTTCATGTATGTATGTTTATCACATGCATGCCTGGTGCCCATGAAGAACAGAAGAGGACATAGGATGATCCCTTGGGACTGGGTATGGTGATACTTTATTTGTACTGAAATGTGATTTTATTTGTATGTTAATAAATAAGTTGCCTGGGGGTCAGAGCTAATAGCAAGCCATAGCAGAAGTCTGGCAGTGGTAGCACATGCCCTTAATCCAGATCATATGACAGGCAGATCTCTGTGTGTTCAAGGATACCACCAGCATGGAGACACATGTCTTTAATCTCAATAGCAACCATAGAAGATCTGGAGGTCTGTATAGATGGGCAGTGATGAGGAGGTCATGTGGTTGGGTTTACAACCAATGAGAAGGCAGAACAGAAAGTCTATAAGAAGACAGAAACACAGGAAGCAGCACTCTTGTGGAGAGGTAGGATAGCAGCGGCAGTGAAGGGTAAGCTCAGCTCTCAGCTACTGCTCTGACCACTTGGGCTTTTAACTTTGCAATTGGCTCTGTGCTTCTTATTTAATAAGACTGTTCATCTACAACTGGGTTTGTAGGTGGTTGTGAGGTGCCATGTTGGTGTTATGAATTGAACCTGAGTCTTCTGCAAGAGCAAGGAGTGTTTTTCACCACTGAGTGATCTCTCCAGCCCTACAATAAAGCATTCTTTATAAAAATAGGCTTGCTAAAGCTTCCATCACTTGGTATCTCACATCTAGATAACATTACAGGTTTGGGTCACTAGCCTAGCCAAGAAAGGCAGTAAAGATTTCAGCTTCTTCACAAAGGGCTGATAAATGATGGGCTAAGAATATGGATTGTTATGAAGCTTCCCCTAGATAATTATATGTAAGTACTTCTGAAATAGTAATTTCTTGTTGTACATGTTATTGGTGTCTGTGACATTGGCGCTCAACACTGTCCTGTGGCTGTGCTTGTTAAAGTCAAGTACATCCCACCATGCTATCACTTTGTAGCACTTACCCATTTCAAACATTCCAGCTGGCCCAGGATGGAAGACAATGCAACATTTCCACAGTCTGTCACACTGACAGAATAGTGCAATCTATGATTTTCTTTTCATCTCATTCAGAGATTTTCTCTGTTTAAATGTACAATTATCTCTGAGCCATATAAAGTTGGCATGATTGCAGCATCTCCTGGATCCCCAGTGGGTCACTTGGTTACTGATTTACAGGATTCTGTGAGATTTTGGCATGGGCTTTTGCATTCCAGATTTACTTGTCCTTGAAATATGCATACTTTCTTCCATTACTGGCAGTGGCACAAAGACAGGGAAACTCAACGTTGTTCTCTCATGCTTCCCTATCAGAATTTAGAGAAGGATTTTCATACTTCACCTGGGCTGTGCATCCAGCTGGGTAGATATACATTTTATAATTATATAGCTGCCAGTTTCACATGATCATGTTTTACCCGTTATAGTAACATACATTTAAGGAACCTCATATCATACAGGATTTTGTTGTTCTTGCTATAGAACACATACAAGAATCTAGAAAATCCCAGTAATTAGCATTCTTTGAAAATGCAACTACTGGGCCAACGAGATAGTTTAGTGGGTAAGATGCTTGTATGTAAGCCTTGAAGCCTACATTCAATACCAGATGGTAGGAGAGAATCAACTCCCATGAGTTCTCTTCTGATCTCCACATGCATGTATGCATGCATACACACAAATAAATAAAAATGTGTAATTACTAGTACACTTCATTATGAAGACATAAAGCATAATGCCACAAACCTGGAAACAACATAAAATATAATTTCCATGGTCAAATGTCTTAAAGAAAAAATTTCTCTGTATTTCTTTGTGTACATATGCGTGTGCGCACACGCATGTACACACACACACACACACACATGCACGCACGCATGCACATGCATGTGCACTGGTGGGTATGGTAGTGGTAGTGGTAGACAGAGGTCAAAATTAGATATTCTCTGCTATTGGTCTCCACCTTATCTTTTGAGACAAGATCTCTCAGTGGACCTGGCACCAGCTGATTTGCTGGACTTCCTGGTCAGATGGCCTCAGGGGTCCTGCTGTTTCTGCCCCCTTCATGCTATGGTTACAGGTGCACATGACAACTGGCTTCTTAGTTGGTACTGGGAGTCTGAACTTAGGTCCTCATGCTTGAGTGGCTAGCACTTCACTCACTGAGCCATGCTCCCCAATACCCAAATTCCATTTATTATTATAGATCTTGAACCAGTGACAGTTATGACTTTCATCATCCCAGGGTTCTCTAGGACCAAAAGTAGGATAACTGTCTTCTGGTACCTTACAGAAGCAGGATATATGGCAAATTGAATATTCACCTTTATTTTTTCAAAGAAAAATATTGGGAAGATCTATTTTTTTAAACCAGTCTGCTAGTGCTTATTCATCGAGATGTTCCTCTTTGTGAATTTAAAATATAGCAAACATTTAAAATACATAATTTCCATTAAGTTGTCTTCATTTTTGAGTGTCTTCATATTTTTATTTTTAATATTAAAATTTGACATTTCAGAGTTCAGTTGACTTTATTTTTTTTATTGGAAACATTTTTTTTTCCTGTAATGACTCATTTCAAGTTTAATGAAATATTATGTTAGAAGTATCAAACCCACAATAAGCTGCCCAAGGCCTTTCCACTTTATGTAGCAGAGTACACTTGGAAGAAATAGAAAGATTAGATCATGCAAGTGTACCTTCAGAAGAGCAGCTATCTACAGGTAAATTCTGGATCACTGCTTTATCTCATTAGGCTGAGGATAGTCTTGGATTTTGTTACTACTCTTTAGTTTTCTTACGTTAAGAACCTGAACCAATTATTCATTCACCCTGCATACAAATTTTCCCACTAGAAAATTGTAACTCTTGGTACAGAGAAGGCAATCAAGCAATCTTGCAAGGCCTGCAGGGCATCTGGGCTAGGGGTGCTGTATAATCAAGAACTTTGACAATTATCTCCAGAGCCCGGCTTCAGTAATTACATCTTCTGCCATACACTACAGCAGTCCAATCAAAAGGTTGTGGGCACCATAATAAGCTACAAATACGTCAGCCCTCACTAGAAGATATTGCAGTTTCCATTATTATTATAAAGAGATTTGGGTTCTACTGAAAAATCTTAAGCAGAATTGCTGTTTTGAATGCCTGCAGATACCTGGGCAAATTTCTTTTTCTCATAGACGCCTGTTACATCTATCTCTGTGTGTGCTTACACAGCCATGCAGAGGCAGGCCAGGATCAATGTTTCTGGGCTCTACTTCATAGAAAACTTGTCATTTGTATTTGTTAATACTCATACACTTTATATAGATTTGCTATTGGTGTCTTGCCCCACAAACAAACAAGATCCAACCCTACAACTAAGATGAGTGAGAATTAGCACTTGAGACACTAAGTGAGGGCTTTGAAAATCCCACAAAGTAGCCACAGTGGTTTCCTTCTTGACAGCATATCATTCTCACCTAAACAGTCCCTAAAGCAGCCGGATCCTGTATCCTGTAGCTTTTGGCATTGGGAATCATAATGCTTCAGGAAAAGTTCCAAATTCTTGGACAATGAACTTAAACTACCTGAAAATTTGACCACAGCTTACCTTCTAGTTTTACAGTCACAATACCCTAACATATCATTGTAGCTGGAAGTTTTCCTGTGTCCCACCCAGTCTTGCAGCCACTCAGACCCAAATAAACACACAGAGACTTATATTAATTATAACTGCTTGGCTATTAGCTCAGGCTTATTACTGACTAGCTCTTACACTTAATTTAACCCATAATTCTTATCTATGTTTAGCCACATGGCTTGGTACCTTTTCTTAGTTCTGCCTTGTCATCTTGCTTCCTCTGTGTCTGGCTGGCGACTCTTGAATCAGCCCTTCCTCTTCCCAGCATTCCTTTAGTTTACTCACCCCACCTATACTTCCTGCCTGGCTACTGGTCAATCAGCATTTCACTTATCAACCAAATCAGAGCAACATATTCACAGCGTACAGAAAGACATCCCATAGCACATCATCCACAGCCAGAGGAGATAGCAGCAGCATTCCAAGTAGCTGATCCTCTTATGCAGCCCTGCTTACACAGATCTAAACTCAAGGTCAATAGATTAAAGAGTCCTCTACACACACCTGGAGGATGCCTACAAAGCCAAGGAGTGTAATTTAACTGTGAATAATCACTTTTTTTTTATGAGAAATTGGTAGGGGAAAATATTTATTATATTTGGCTCCTTAGAAAAAATTATATTTTACCAAAATTGCTATTTTATCTAGATTAAACCATAGTCAACACAAAATGAAGTCTCTTGGCTCATGTTTACTCAGTGTGAAGGCTCTCAAGTAAAGCCAAGCAATAGACAATGTGCTTTTAAGAATCCCTGGGAAGAAGATTGTATTTTAATATCAATTACGAAAAATGATGTGGTATGGGAGTCCATCATTGCCTTCTGCTCTGAAATATATAATATCTGGCCTAAGTAGTTATGAATGCTGCTGTGAGGGCTTAGATGAGTAGAACTTCTATTATAGTTACTTCTAACTCCATATGATAAACCAATAAAACTCAGTGGTTCTTATCCCACACAATTCATAAAGGTCACAGACTCCTATCCATAATATGGAATATTAGTTAGAGGAGGCTGGCCCACTGACCTTTGTAACAACTTTAAAATTAGAAAAAATTTACATTTTCAAACAGTTGGAAAATCCAAGAGAAGAACACTATGCCAAGACATATGAGATGACCTGAAGTTCTTTCAGAGGTAGAATCTTACCAGAGCACAGCTATGCTAGAACACAGTTACAGGGAATGGGAAATCAATTAAGTTCTCGGCTGGAAAGGCTAAGATCAAGGCGCCAGTATCTTGCCAGAGCTTCCTGTTGCATTCTCTGAAAGAGAGGCACACTGAGTTTCCACAGGGCAGAAGATCCAAAGATCAGGATAGGAGATGCTGTCTGAAACCTCTTCAGAGTTGCTAGTTCTGTTGTGGAAGGGGCGGATCCCATGACCCAATTGCTGCTTAGTGTTCCATCTTTTCCTACCACACCATTAATGCCTGAATTACAGAGACGACTCTGTCACCTCAGTACCATAGACTCATACACAATTTCTTACTTCCTGTAGAAGCCTGCCTTGGCTTTACAGTGGCAACAGTGAGTGCAGATGCTTCATGACTTTCCATTCCAACAGACTCATCACAGGCTGAAAATACTGTAAACTGTGCATTTATTTAGTAGCCCTAACCTTCAGAGATTCCATGTTTGAAATACACAGTATTGTCGCAGTATGCTCCTTGCATGAACTTGTAGCTGCAAAATACTTAGATGGCCATAGTGTGTATTAATTAATATTATGGTTATTTTGAGAAATAGATCCTAGAACCACGTACTAGGTTAAGAAGAACTTTCTGTATTACATGACCCAATCAACAAATTTTAGACAAAGAGAAAGGCAGTCCTTTAGTACAAGTCAACTGAAGAAGAGTATGTATTCTCCACCTTCTTTATCTGTTGATGAACTTTGCAGTTACTTTTTATATTGGTTATTGTGAATTTATACATTTTAAGCATGTATAATTTATTTTATGTTGCTTATTCAACAAAACTCTTTTCAATGAAAAGGAGGCTTATTAATTCTTCTGACAAATATTGTTAAAACCTTTCTGAGATCAATACATCTTCAACATAGTTACACTTCTGAGAATACCATAAATTTTTAAAATTTTAATGTAATTTGCATGGGCACCTGCATAATGGTAGTTAAGAGCCAGGCTGTTGGGTTTAATCCTTTACCTTGCTAGCCTTGTGACCTTGGGGAAGATGTTTCTTAGTATATTGGTTTCTGCTTTTGTAAAATGGGAATGGTGACAGCCTCTGCTTCAGAGTGGTTGTTACTGGGAGGAATTGATGAGTTAATCTATGTAAATAGTTTCAAATTCAAATATTAGCAATTTTATTAATTACTAGAGTCAAAGGTCTCCTGCCTCAATTAGGTAAAATCAAATGGGCATTATATCATGACAATTCACCTTAATGAGGCTTTTAAAAATCTCCTTCTGATCTAGTGATTGTACTGCATGCAGTCTGGAATAGATGTTTCTCTCACTGGCCATTGGGCCCCAACAAAAGACTCTTCCAGTGTTTTCATAATTTAGCAGCTTCCTGTTCATCTCTGTTTTTGTAAAAGATGATCCTTGGCATAGACTACTTCTTCCATGAAACCAAGTGTACACCAAGAAGGCTGATAAGAATGCTTATATTTCACAATGGAGAAATTCTGTGTTCAAATGTAAACTGAAACATTTTTTCAAGAGGCTGGGGAGATGACTCAGTTGGTAACATGCCTGATACAAAAGCTTTAAGACCTGAGTTCACATCATCATGAAAAATTCTGCTGCAGTGCTGAGTGTCTGCAATTCCAGGGATGCTGAGGGGGTATGAGTTGGATCCTGGTCATTGGCCAGCCAACATAATAGAAGTCATAAGATCTAGGTACTGTGAGAGACCTTGTCTCAAAATATGAGATGGACAGTGATTGAAGAAGACTCTTTACACTGATCTCTGGCATACACATACTGATCTCTTCATATACACCACTTGCTCACATACATACACTCCACCACATATATTTATTTACAGCTTGGCTGAGGTGAATATTGGAATGCAGATGTCTCTTTAAAGTGATGATTTTCTTTCATCTGGATGTAACACCATCTGTTTTATTTTGTTTTGCATGTCTGAGCTTTTGCCATGATGGTAATTCAACTGAAAGTGAGTTAGTCCCTACACCTTTGTTGGTTGTAGAATGCCAACCATTTTTGTTTCATCAGTGTTCCACAGGTTAATTAATCATATTCTGAAGGTCTCAAATCCAGAATACTCCCAAATACAAAACTTTCTGAGCCCTTATACAATGGCACATGTGAAAATTTCCACAACTGATCTCATGTAACAGGTCATAGTTAAAGCTCAGGCTCACTACAAATATCATATAGAATTATCTTTAGCCTCTGTGTAAAAGGTGCTTATTAGGTATAGGTAAATTTTATGTTGGGACTCAAGTCCCATTTCTAAAAATATATCATTATGCTAATATTCTAATAGTCCAAAATAAAGAAAATAAAATATTCAAATAATTTCTTCCATGCATTTCAAACAGGAGATAATCAATCTGTCACAGTATGACTGAAATGGACATCTCAAATGCACTAGGCATTTGATGAGAATAATTCTGGGTATAGTTTCACCGTTTTGTGAACAAACATATAAAATACCCTTAGATATTTTAATTTGGTTGTTTTTATTATATATAATAGGCTTGAACACTCTGAAGGAATTATATTTTCTCTAATTGCCACAGCTCCTCTATCCATTTACCAAAATGACTTTAGACATATCACTTTTCCTGTTACTGGAGACATAATACTGAATAAGACTGTCCTGCCTCTAAAGAGTCCAAGACTATTGGAATGACCTATAGTAGGATACCATTGTAGGATTTCACACCTAACATACCATATGCTTTTATGGCAGAATGACTGAGGTTGGGAAGCAGGGAGGTCGTCACTCAGACACTGATGTTTAGGTTGGACCTTAGTCAAAATAATAAAAGAAAGACATTTATGTTCAAGAAGAAGCAGGTACCAATTGCTCTTTGGGTATTTAATATTTTTGAGTTATTTATATCCAGAAAAGAGCAAATATTTTAAGCAGACACTTTTCAAATAAATTTAAAAAATGTCAGCAAACACATGATGAAGTGTTAATATTTCTAGTCATCAGGGAAAAGCAAATCAAAACTATATTGGCATTCTATTTCACTCAAATTAAATGGTCATCATAAAAAAATACAAACCCTAATGACAACAAATGCTGGTGAGGAAGTAGGAAAAGGGAACTCTTAATATACCATGGATGGGAATGTACCTTATTCCAGCCGCTATGGAAATCAACGAGAAGGCTCCAAAAATATTTAAAGATGGGACTACCATACAATACAGCGGTAACACAAATGGATGGGACTAGAAATTATCATGCTAAGTGAAGTACTCACAAAGACAAGTATCTCATTTTTTTCTCTCATATGTAGGACTAAGGAAAATAAAAGGACATGAAGGTAAAAGGGGCTTTCAGGGAGGAAAGAGAGGAGGGAGTATTAATATATACATGCTACATGTAGCCAAGGACTTTGTACAACTCATACATGCTACCAGATAAGCTGGTGTCTACTCCTCTACTCAGGGAGATGCTCTGCTTCGACCTTGTGACTTGTCTTTGGTTGACTTAGAACTTGCCTACATGTTCTGTCTGGAAAATCATTCTCAAATTAAATCTCAGGGTCACAGAGTGAAGCTCCCAATTAAGAAACGATCTGGCATACATTTGAGTACATCAACTTTTTCTCTACATACACTGAGAATAAAGCACATATTGTTGGATGTCCCTTGAATTTTACCTCCAAATTCATTTCCTAATTCTACTTTCTTTTCTCCATCTTTGTTTCTACAGTGCTCACTCTCCTTTGATCTGATTAGAGCAATTTGCTTCTCTGTACACCATATTCACTGCCCACAATATTCATTACAATATGACTGTTGGAAAGGATGTTTAATTTCCCCACACATTTATTTGTTGTGATTGAAAAGGTTCTAATTATTTGGTCCATGGTACTTACTAATATTTTCTAATTGTCTATATAGTGCATCCTCACAGGAAATTCTCACATTATCACTCTTCTGAATTCTCATTTTCATACGACCCATCAGGTTTACCCATCTTCAATACTCCAGCATCTCCTCAGTGCTGGGTGAAGTCCTGTGATATGTTTTCCTGATTGCATGGATACTCAGTTCCAGCTTCTTCATGAAGTCCAGTGGCGATTCCTCTACTTCAGCCAAGTTCTTTGTTGTCTTATCTTGGCTGCTTTGGTCTTAAGTCTTTCACTCTTGGAGCAGGCTCAGGGATAGCCTTATCATGTTTTCTTTCTTCATTGTTTATAGTCTATTTTGGCATGAAATATTTTTATTCTGTTTGTCTACTAACATCCTGGCAGTAACCTCAGAAATATTAAAAATATAAGATGCCAAATATTAAAGACTTAATATAATTTCATTTATGCAAAATATACTAAGCCGGCAATTTAATAGAGTCAGAAAATAGACAAGTGGTTTTCTGGGGGCTAGGCTTAGAAAGAAGTGGTAAGAGTGAGACGTGACTGGACAAAATTGGGTTCTGGTGATAACTGCACAGACTTTACTGAATAACACTGACGCATATAGTTAAAAATGGGCATATTTTCTATTCATAGCATAAATGCTTCATTAAGACTACTTTCCCCAATTTTCTAAGAAAGCGCCATATTGATTTCCAAAGTGGTTGTACAAGCTTGCATTCCCACCAGCAGTGGAGGAGAGTTCCCCTAGTTCCACATCCTCTCCAGCATAAAGTGTCTTCAGTGTTTTTGATCTTAGCCATTCTGACAGGCATAAGGTGGTATCTCAGAGTTGTTTTGATTTGCATTTCCCTGATGAGTAGGGATGTTGAGCAATTCCTTAAATGTCTTTCAGCCATTTGAGTTTCCTCTGTTGAGAATTCTCTGTTTAGTTCTGTAGCCCATTTTTTAATTGGACTGTTGGTCGTTTTGATGTCTAATTTCTTGAGTTCCTTATATATTCTGGATATCAGTCCTCTGTCAGATGTGGGGTTGGTGAAGACCTTTTCCCATTCTGTAGGCTGTCGCTTTGCCTTGTTGACTGTATCCTTTGCTCTACAAAAGCTTCTTAGTTTCAAGAGGTCCCATTGGTTGATTGTTTCTCTCAGTGTCTGTGCCACTGGTGTTATATTTAGGAAGTGATCTCCTATGCCAATGCATTCAAGACTCCTTCCTACTTTCTCTTCTAGCAGGTTCAGAGTAGCTGGATTTATGTTGAGGTCCTTGATCCACTTGGACTTAAATTTTGTGCACGGTGACAGATATGGATCTATTTGCAGCCTTCTACACGTTGATATCCAGTTATGCCAGCACCATTTGTTGAAGATGCTTTCTTTTTTCCATTGTACACTTTTGGCTTCACTCTTCGGCATATACCCAAGAAATGCTCAATCATACCACAAGAGCACTTGCTCAGCAATGTTCATATCAGCATTGTTTGTAATAGCCAAAACCTGGAAACAACCTAGATGCCCTTCAACTGAAGAATGGATAAATAAATTGTGGCACATATATACAATGGAATACTGCTCAGCAGAGAAAAACAATGACATCATGAGGTTTGCAGGCAAATGGATGGATCTAGAAAAAAAAAAATCATCCTGAGTGAGGTAACCCAGTCTCAGAAAGACAAATATGGTATGTACTCACTCATAGGAGGATACTAGAGGTGGAACAAGGATGACTGGACTGCTACTCACATCACCAGTGAGGCTACCTGGAAAACAGGACCCCAAGAAAGACACGAGGACCATCCAATGACGGAAAAATGGCTGAGATCTACATGAACAACTGGACATGAGTGGGAGTAATGAAGGGCGAGGGTCGAGGGAAAGAGAGCCTGTGGGAGCGGGAGATCCTAGCTGGATCAAAAACAGAGAGGGAGAACAAGGAATAGGAGACCATGGTAAATGAAGACCACATGAGAAAAGGAAGAAACAAAGTGCTAGAGAGGCCCACAGAAAGTCACAAAGATACCCCCACAATAGACTTCTTGCAATGGTCGAGAGACAGCCGGAACTGACCTACTCTGGTGATGGGATAGCCAAACACCCTAATAGTTGTGCCAGAAACCCCATCCAAGGACTGAGGAATCTGGATGCAGAGATCCATGGCTAGGCCCTGGGTGGAGCGCCGGGAGTCTAATTAGCGAGAAAGAGGAGGGTTTATATGAGGGAGAAATGTTGAGACCAAGGTTGGATAAAGCACAGGGACAAATAGCCAAACGAATGGAAACACATGAACTATGAACCAAAGGCTGAGGGGCCCTCAACTAGATCAGGCCCTCTGAATAGGTGAGACAGTTGATTGGCTTGATCTGTTTGGGAGGCATCTAGGCAGTGGTACCAGGCCCTGTGCTCATTGCATGAGTTGGCTGTTTGAAACCTGGGGCTTATGCAGGGACGCTTGGGTCAGCCTGGGAGGAGGGGACTGGACCTGCCTGGACTGAGTCTACCAGGTCGATCTCAGTCCTTGGGGGAGGCTTTGCCCTGGAGGAGGTGGGAATGGGAGGTGGGCTGGAGGAAAGGGGAGGGGGGCAGGAGGGGGGAGAACAAGGGAATCCGTGGCTGATATGTAGAACTGAATGGTATTGTAAAATAAAATAAAAGGAAAAAAAAAAGACTACTTTTGTGAAAACAGCTTCAAACTTCAACGAACTAGTTTTAAAGAAATGACTTGTGGATAGTGTATGTTCTTTCCTTCCTTACCACACAGGTTAACTATGAATTCTTTCTTCATAAAGTCAGTCCCACCACTAACAGGTGTAGTTTAATTTCTTCTGACTAAAACATTTTCATTGTAACCACACTGTTGTCTACAAAGCAATGTTTAACATTATAGTATAAAATTGGGAACTCTTCCTGGATATACAAGTTACTCTCTCTTTGCTCATCCTATTTTGGGGTGGGACATAACATTATAGCCCTCCCCTCAAGCTCAGGGATCTGTGTGGAAGACAGGGTAGAATGACCGTAGAAGCCAGAGGTTGTGTGTCTTCAAGGAAACAGTGCTTTCCGGACAGAACAAGACAGAAGACATGCACGCACAGTGATGGTGACAGCATGGACAAGACCTGCATGTGCTCAAGCCAGACAAGATCTCAGCATGGAGAAGGGGAGTGGGATGAAAGACCACTTCTAGCTGAGGAGTCATTTCATTTTGTTGCTGTTGGGGGTTATCTTTCTTTGATGGTGTGACACCTTGATAATTGGCTAGACTCCAGGGTGGGACCTACATCCAGAAGTAGTCTGGTCAACACAAACTGAGAGGAGAGAGAGAGACAGAGACATACAGAGGCAGAGACAGAGAGAGGGAGACAGAGAGATAGAGAGACAGACAGAGACAGAGAGATAGAGATACAGGGAGAGACACACAGAGAAAGGTAGAGAGAAATAGAGACACACAGAGGCAGAGAAACAGACACAGGGAGGGGGAGAGAGAGGAAGTTGGGAAGTTAGGTGGGTTGGTGAGGGTGCTTTTGGAGAAAATAAAGAAGTGAGATGAATATGAAAATACACTGCATGAAATTCTTAAAGAATTAATAAAACATTGTATTTAAAGAAGTTTATATTTTAGATATGTTTATATGTTTCATCACATATCAAAGGGTGGGTATGGCATGTGAGTGTATGTGTGTGTATGTAGGAATTTCTGGGTTGGTAGATGACCTTATTACCTTAAGAGACTTTGAGCTGCTAGGCAGTTTCTACATCCTCAGGTTGTTCTGCCTTTTTCTGTGCATTCAGCTGTTACATATTTGTGCCCCACCCTAGCAGGTTTTGCTCTGTAGCCTTGACTTGCCAAGAACTCACTATATGGCCCGGGCTGGTCTCAACTTGTGGCAATCCTTCTATGTATGTGCCATGACATTTGTTCTTATGCCAAAAACCACACTGTTAATCTTTATCTAACTTATCCTGATGGCTAATGCCAGAAACAAGAATGATATAAATTAAACAAATCGCATGTGTATCTCTTTCACATTTTTAAACAAAAATACTGTAGAAGAATCATAAATTTATGTTGAGAAAATTTAAATCTCCCACACTTGCACACCCTCTCCTGACCAAGCGTGAAGGAGATGGGCAACCCAAAGCAAGGGAGGACGGAAATCCATATGAAAGCCTAGTAGTGGGGTAGAGGGTGGAAGGGAAGAGGAGGGCACAGTGGCTGCTGGGTTAACTAAATGGATATATGAAAAACTTTATGGAATCCTGCTAGTTAGTAAGTGAATTTTAAAATACAATAAAAAGAGTCTGAATGTACATACCCTGTATGGGTGAACAATGTTTTTCCCAAAAGACATGGTATGGTGATTGAAAATCAAAGTACAAGGCATGGAATATCTCTCTGAGTTATTAGTCATGGAGGCTCTTAAGGTCTCCAAAGTAACACAGGCTAGGGCTACTGACCTTGGCCATCCATCACAACTACATGATGAGACTCTGTTTGCTAATAATACCATACAGTTTGTCTACAGAACATAGAATAATGAATCACTCTTAAATGAATCTGGAAATGTCCTCCTGTTTAGCTTTCATAGAAGCAGCTAGTGCTATGAAAGTTCTTGAGGGGAGAGGACACTAATGTTCTTACCCAGCCCAGGACCTTGTATGCTGAGATATTGATCTGCTAGATAAGATATGACCAAGGGAGCAGCGGTGATGTAAATGTTATGGGGTGACTAACAGTTTTTTAATTGTATTCAAGGCCTGTACTCCAGGAGGGGATATCTTGCCTGGTACTGTAGTCCTAGTAGCAAATCCACAACTGAGGAGGTACTTGGTCCTAGGATAGAACCTACTATTGTAATTTTGCTAAGTGTTCATACTATCTAATTGCCATCCGAGTATTTATGCTTATATCCATAAACCTGGTCTGCTCTCAGCCTTGGTTGGAGAAGATTCTTTTTGCAGTGGGCAGCTCTCAATGCAGAGATGCATAGTGCTGAGAATAAAAGCCTGAGTGCTCAGCCTTAAAAAGCACATTTATGTTAGCCATACTACAACTAAGTCTCAGGGAACATTGTAGAAGATGAGAAGGAAAGAACATATGAATGGGAGAATGGGGAGGAGTGCCTCAAAGTGCAGTCTTTGGGCAGGGCATGGCTACCACAGTTATGGACTCACAGCTGCTGTGTTTATCTGCACAAGACCTACAGAAGATTAAGCCAGCCCAAATCCTAGCATAAGTGGGGTGTTTATCTCTACTCACCTCACATTGAGGAGCTAGTGGCAGTAGATAGTTGATGGGGGAGAAAGAATCTTTTTCTTTTGAGAGTGTGGCCATTAGCAGCCTATATTCCAAAGGATAGCTTGACACCATGTGTGTGTGAGCAAACCTGATAACTTAGAGCTGATCATTTAGCTGGGGAAATATGGGGGATCTGGCAGGGGAGAGAAATGGGGGTTATGCATGACTATATTTCATTGTATACATGTATAAAATTCTAAAATCAATAAAGAAATGTATTTCTAAAGTATGGTTCACTAAAAGTGTTTTTAATGACAATAAACATTAGTACATTTCATTCTCTTGCCATTTTATCTAGTTTTAAAAACCAAATATTATCATTAAAATATACTTTTATGAAATAAACACATTTATTATTTTGTTCAGTTAGTATGTGTGATAGAAGATTATATTGACACAAACAGATTTAGGATTATTGACACCTGCTGAGGCACTAGCAGTGATATACATAAGGGCAGTACAAGCAAGGGCCTGGGGCTATTCTGTGGCATTAGCTTGAGCCCTGGCTCAGTCACTCCTCCAGGTCAGTTTTAAACCATCTTGGTTTTTACAGCAGCTATCTGAGTTACCAATTTCTGTTCTATAAGCTTTCAGTTGTTATGTGTTCCCATGAAACCAGAGGGCATTCTGGTTTACTGCGGTAAGGACATGTCCACAAAATAATTATCCCACCATCTGGACACTGCTGTCAACTGCAGTCACAGCTTTATTAGATTTTTAAGCTTTGACAATGGGAAATTCAGTGTCTTTCTTGGGACATCATGGAAACAGAAGAGTGATGTTTCTGTAATTTTTAAAGTGCCATTGTGGCAAGTGGTCTACATTATCTCTAAACTAAATTTTAGGAAGCTGAATGTTGGTGACATTTGAAGGGCATTGAAAATTCATAAGAAGACATTACATAACCACATCAAGATCATATGATTTATGTTAAAGAATTGAGAGAGAGTGATGGCTTGGGTTCTAAAAATAGCACATGATTTTCAGAACATTGTTTCTGAGAGATATGTGCAATTATGTGAAAATGACAGGAGTCAGCATACAACACACCCAGCTGAAAATAATGCTGTACACTTGAAGGACTTTACAAACACATTCATAAGTATTCATGGACAAACAAAGCTATACATAATTTTAACAAAGGAATCAAAATTCATTTTTATGTGCACACGAGGTTTATACAAATAGCTTTGCATTCTAGAGCACTTTCACATTTTGTGTAATTCTCATGGTAGAATACACAAGCCAAGAACGTTCAGAAGGATTCATTTTATTCCTATAGCATAGGTTTTTTAATGAGGCATCAGATTTTGTTATTTCCTAGACAGTAAAATAAAATATAAATTAAAAAAGCCAATATAGAGGGCAAGCTTTTAAATTCAATGCATTCCATTTGAAACAGAAAGATCCTTCCAATGGTATTTGGCCAGCAATATCCCCAACAAAATGGCTACAAATTCTGTTTTTCCTTCTTCCCAGAAAGAATGAGCTGAAATATGCACCAATGAAGACCCTTGTTTGCTGAATAGCATGCTTCTGAAAGCTAACAAACATGTCCTACTTCTGATTATCTGTAGAAAATGGGAATTATGGGATAATTCCCTCTTAGGAATCTGTCATTGTGCAAAGTAAGCTCACAATGGAACATCAGGCAGGAAAACTGGGCACATTCAGTCTCTGAAGAATTTTACGGATTAGAAAAATCCTCTTATTTATGATATTTAGACAGCTTTCAAATGATAGCTTAATCTATTTAAAAATAACCAAATTATATGCGACAGCACCCTTATATAACACACTGGAAAATAAAGTTGAAGTATGAGGTTTGTGGGTTTCTGCAACTGGTAAAATTTCATATTCACTGCAAGTGATGGCAACAGAATACACTGGGAGAAATGTCAGATCTCTCTACTAGTCAGGAACACAATTGTTAAATTTTAACAAAGACCAAACATTGTGTACAGAGAGGCAGTAAGAAGGCTGCCCCTATTGGCAGGTAGCACACCACAAATGTTTGGTTTCATAACAGGGTTTGGGAGAACTACCTCTCCAAAGTCTACTGGTGCTGAAGCTCCTGCTGCTGCTGCTTCCTCCTCGGCTGTAGGTGCCACTGTACAGTCTCAGGCAACTGGGCAAGGGGAACACTCGGGATCTTCAGTTGCTAAGATGAGAAAAATCAATTTCAATGCCCAAAAGACGGAACTTCTGAGGCAGAAGGTGACTACAGTAACTACCACTTGGTCTACATGACTGGGAGGCAGAATGCTGACCTGCTTTAATGTTGCATTCAAATAGGATTTGAGGAAGGCATTGTATGGAAGAACAAGTCTAGGATTAGGTAAAATATCAGTCATTAAACTTAGGGACATGACTGGATGATGGAATGCATGTGTGCTTCCTTCCCTAAAAGAGAATGCCAGATTTCCCTGGATGATCAATATCCCATTCTCTAGAGTAAATATTGTGTTTATATTTCTGAGAATATCTGTGCTCATTTAAACAAGCTATTCTGTAACTCAAGCAATGGTGATTGATGCATGCTGCTTAAACCAGTCCAGAGTCATTGGTATTTCACCAAGTGTGTCACCGGGAAGTCTCTGAAAGGACTTGTCACACACTTGTCCTGTTCCGTAAACCTTTCCTCTCATATATCCCATCACTGCAGAATAATCAGTTAAATCTTAAAGTGTCTTTAAAATTTTTTTATGTAAGAAAAATCAAAGATACCAGTGGCAGATACATATGGATGCATACCTTAGTAGAAGAATGCATTTTACTATACTAAAATAACTTATGACTGATGGGCCTGGTAGCACTTGTAAGTCTGAGGCAGAAGGACTATAAGTTTAAAGCCAGCTTGGAGTATACACTGAGACCCAGCTTCTAAAAAAACACAAACAAATTCCTGATTCTAAGACTATATTAGGTTTGGAACAAGCAATTATTTTCAAATAAATATTTAAATAAGAAATTTTAATAGCTTCTTCATGTTTTAATGAAATATAGACATTCTGTATCTTGAAAAGAGTTGTAGACTTGAATGTAATATAAAAATATATATTAAAACGAAATGATTTACAAGACTATTTACTATCTCTGGAATCCGTAGTACAGCATGGTTGTTTAGAAGTAAGGAAACCTTCTTCAAAACCTTGCATTTTTACACAGGCACTTGTACTAAACCTATTACAGTTCATACATGTGACAAATGGTCACAAATTATGACAGATAATTCATTGAGCAGAACTGATCATAGAAGCCATTCTAAATCAGCCAGTCAAACTATTTCCTCTACACTTTACTCCCAGGAGACCACAAATCGCAGACTTCAATTAACTGTTTATACATTGTTTTGTTCACAATTTTTGATGTACTATATTTTATTTGTTTTAACTGTTACACTTTTATTAATGCAAATAATTTAAAAAGTAGATATGCTCAAATAACAAATCACAAAGCAAATTATGAGTCCTGAGATAAGCACAATTATGGTTCTATAAAATATTAAATCATGGTCAAATACCTTAAGCCATGTTAGAAGTGTTTCTTTACAGTAAAAGAACTTATAATTTCAATTAAAGAATGAAAATGTAATATTTACCAATAATATTTTGCACACAACTAAAATTAGTGCACATTAATCTTCAAGTACTTCCATATTAGAAGGCAAGAAGAAACTCCAAATCTACACAATTATTACACAATAGAAGAACCTGGCCAAGAATATAAAAGTGAAAGCACATTGGGATTGCACACTGATGGAATCAATTCCTTGTTGGTGTGTTTGACAGGCAATGTACATTCATTATGTGCATATTTTGTATTCAAACTTTGTTAGAAGTTTGATTTCAGGGCTGAAGAGATGGCTCAGAGGTTAAGAGCACTGACTGCTCTTCCAGAGATCCTGAGTTCAATTCCTAGCAACCACATGGCAGCTCACAACCATCTATAATGAGTTCTGGTGCCCTCTTCTGGCATGCAGATAGAACACTCTATACATAATAAACACTGTATACATAATAAATAAATAAATCTTTAAAAAAAGAAGTTTGATTTCATTTTTTTGTTTTTAGGCATAATAAACTATCATTTTAAAGAAATGTTTATTTGCAGGTTAATATGGAAATGTGTGCATATTGATTCACATTTTCATTTGGTCATAACAAGAGAAAAGAGAATGTGCAAAAATTACAGAAAAATATTGTTTTCCTAGATTTGAAATATATGACTACACTTAAAAATTCTTAAAAAATTAAAATATAATTCCATCTTATCTCCCCTTTCCTTTTTCCCTCCAACCCTTCCCATGTACCTATTTTGCTATCTCTCAAATTCACAGATTCTATTTATTTAGTAGTTGTTACACACACACACACACACACACACACACACACACACACACACACACACACTCTTAACTATAAACACAAACTGTTCAATGACTGAATTTCATAAGTCATATGTGCATCAAACTGAATGGTTGAAGTCAAGCTCAAGCTGAGCACCACCATGCTCCTTTTGTATTTTCTTCAGATGGTTTTGCAGTAAGCAACCTGGTAACTACAGAACTTAAAAAAATCATGTCTTTGTGGACCAATGGAATCAAATTGAAGATCCTGACATTAACCCACACACCTACGAACATATAATTTTTGACAAAGAAGCCAAAAGTGTACAATGGAAAAAAGAAAGCATCTTCAACAAATGGTGCTGGCATAACTAGATATCAATGTGTAGAAGGCTGCAAATAGATCCATATCTGTCACCGTGCACAAAACTTAAGTCCAAGTGGATCAAGGACCTCAACATAAATCCAGCTACTCTGAACCTGCTAGGAGAGAAAGTAGGAAGTAGTCTTGAACGCTTTGACATAGGAGATCACTTCCTAAATATAACACCAGTAGCATAGACACTGAGACAAACAATCAATCAATGGGACCTCTTGAAACTGAGAAGCTTTTGTAGAGCCAAGTCACTGGCCATTAACATCTCTCAAAATCAATGGACTCAATTTGCCAATAAAAAGACACTAATACAATGAATACCAAAACATGATCCATCATTCTGCTGCATTCAAGAAACACACCTCAACATCAAAGATAGACATTAGCTCAGACTAAAGAATTGGAAAAAGTTTTTCCAACCAAACAGACCTAAGAAGCAAGCTGGTGTAGCTATCCAAATATCTAACAAAACAAACATCAAACTAAAATTAATCAAAACAGACAGAGAAGAACATTTCATACTCATCAAAGGAAAAAAAAAACCACTAAGATGAAGTCTCAGTTCTGAATATCTATGCCCCAAATGCAAGGACACCCACATTTAAAAAAAAATCATGTCTTAGTATTTGTCTTAGATTTCTGTCTGACCATTCGCTGTTTTCATAGGTCATAAATAATACAAGAATGAAACTGTCCAACAGAATGGTAATATATCAGTCATTATTCTCACCTCACTATCAAAGCAGCTAAACTTAAGCATCAGCTAAAATCTTAAAGTATTATAGTATATAGCTTGACCTTAAAGCTGGGGCACAGGTACACATGATTTTTTAATGTCAGTAGATAAATTTCCCTTTAAAATATCTTTAAAAATTAGTTTTAAATTTAAAACATAATTACATTCTTTCCCCCTTTTTTTCCCTTCAACCCTTCACATATATCCTCACCACCTCAATTCTTTCTCAAATTTATGGCCTCTTTTTCTTTTAATTGTTGTTTTAAATACACACACACACACACACACACACACACACACACACACACACACACACTCTTAAATACATAAATATAACATGCTCAGTCCATGTAATGTTATTTCTATGTATCTGACTTCAGAGCTGATCACTTGGTCTTAGATAACTCACTAGGGACTCCTCCCTGGTGAAGACTGCTTTTCCCAGTCTCAGCATTTCCCAGTTGCCTGCAGTTCTTTGACTAGCATTGAGGTCACATGAGCTTTTCCCCTTTCATATTAGCATGAACATTGGTGTCCTGGTTGTTCAGATCTTATTTTTGCAGCTTTGTTGGTAAGATTTATATGTGTAGTTTCTCTACAGCAAACTCATTGTTCCTCAGTTTTTTTTTATCAGTCTTTGTACCCCCCTTCCACTATGATCTATGAGCTTCATTTGCAAGAGTTCTGTTGTAGCTGTAGATATACCTCCTTCGGCAAGCAACATTTAATTCTTAACATACATTACATAAAAGTTTTTACAACCTATAATCTCATTAGACACATGAGATTAATAAAACTCAATGAACTGTGAGTATGCTTTTATTATAAAGTGGAGTCCTTTGCCAGGTAGTCTTTAGTTAAAAGCAAGAAAATGTAAAAAATGTAGGTTAAAAAAAATCCAAGAGGATGATTAAAGTAAATGTAATTGTGTTCTAGTTAAATCAAGTTTTGAAATACTTTTATTCTATAATGCACATAATAACATTTTAAATATTGTATATATCTGTTAAGGCATTACAAAATGAGATCAATAAATAACTATGAGGTTATTTATGAAAAGCCCACAAGTATCTCCAGAACAAGGAGTGAGTGAGATAAATGGCAAGGGAAGTGACACAGTGAGAAAACCCATTGGATGCAAGAATGAATTCTATTTTAGGTTTCTGTTTTTCCTCGAGCATTCATGAAACAATGAAAGGAGTGGATTCCAGGCATGCTACTGAGGTTTTATAGCAAACACCTTTGACAGGGTTTCTAGGCATTAGCTGCCTTCCTTACACACTTGCCTCTAAACTCCACTCTTTCGGTTTAACACCAGAGGAAGTATTTCCTCCTTTAATTCAGGTGCAGTCTCTGCGTGTGTCCTCATCCCATCCCTGCTCACCTCCTTCATGAAAGACCTTGTCTCGAAGCTTTCCCTGCATCTCTTCATTGTCAGCCTCCCGACTGCCTCCAGATTCCCAGGCTGCCTGCAATCTACATCCTGCTGCTTCCCACCCCACAATTTATATGTGTACCTGACAGCTGGCACCAGTCAACACTTATTTCTTGCTTATTTACTAACTTTTATTGAGCATGCACTACACACAGGCGGCGCACACAATGATGGGGAGTGATGGGAAGTAGCAAGAACTGTTTTCTGAAAGGAACAATCTGTCCCTTTCCTTCGTCTTTTTCTTTGTGTTGTGTTTTGGGGGCAGAGTTGTGGTAAGTAGCCCATGCTGTCTTTGAACTCATTATATTACCCAGGTTGGCTTCAAACACTTGGCAATCTATCATTCTTAGCCTTTTAGTGCTGAGGTTATAGGTGTATGTCATATACATGATGTCTTAGTTAGGGTTTCTATTGCTGTGAAGAGACACCATGGCCATGGCAACTTTCATAAAGGAAAACATTTAATTGTAGTGGCTCAGCGGTTTAGTCCATTATCATCATGGTGGGAAGCAAGGCAGCGTGTAGGCAGACATGGTGTTAGAGAAGGAGCTGAGAGTTCTTACATCTTCACTCACAGGCAATAGGAAGTGATCTGAGACACTGGCCATATCATGAGCATCTATGAGACCTCAAAGACTGCCTCCACAGTGACACACTTGTTCCAACAAGGCCATGCCTACTCCAACAAAGCCACACCTAATAATACCAATCCTTTTGGGGGTCATTTTCTTTCAAACCACCACACATGACCTATTTTAGTTCACAAATCATTCTCTTTCTAACACACAGAGCTCTGGACCCATTGATCTACTTTTTTTGGTGACGTGGAAGAAATTCTAGGCTGGGCCCTACATCTGATTTTCTTAGGCCAGCCTTAGGAAAGGCATGTGATTTTTTTTTTTGGCTGCAGTGTGCTCAGTATGTGGAAAGGATACATGGATGTTTTCCTTAGCTTCTTGTGATGCTAAAATTGCAGCATATTCCATTCCAGGTTTCACCTGTGTCCAGCACACAAAAGCCAGGGGCATCACCGTGAGGTGTCAAGTATCCACAGACCATTATAACTCCTTCCCCAGTCAACACCTCAGTTTTTTCCAATGGGAGCTGCTTGTTTTCAATACTGATTAATTCCTTTCCACTAAACTGCTGATTCTGTCTCTCTGCAGTAATGTAGTACAATTTCACTCAGGGCTTTTTCTCTCCTTGTCTCTTAAATGTTGATTGTACCAATTTTATTTCTTAAATATTTAAGAAATCAGTTATTTTCTCTCTATCTCTATTGTCACTGATTTATGCAGTAAACTTATTTTTATCTGGCTTGCTATAATAACGTGCCAATTTAACTCTTCCTTGAATGCATGCTCTGTATGATTATCAAAGGGAATACAGCTCCATCACTTCTGTGTGGACTGAGTTGCATTCTCTAAAACTCATAGCTTAAATTAAACATCTTAATTTCTAGCACCCACAATATGTGACTGGTTTTAAAGAAGTTACTAATTTAAAATTAAGCCATCAAGGTGACCTTAATGTAGCATGATGATTATGCCTGCAAAAAGAGACAATTAGGGCATACATACATGAAGGAAGACTACACAATCACACAGGGAGGGCAAGGTTTCCTGCAAATCAGGAAAGTGGATGCAGAAATATCAGCCCTGATGGTCATCAGACTGGATCCACCCAACCCTGTCTGCCTCTTGGGCATTTTAATAAAGCTTAACATATTCAAATTAATCTCTTCCTTTCCTTGCATCTCTTCCACCTCCAAACACTATTCATAATGCTTATGGAACAATTCACTGAAAACCTGGTTCACCTGTGTAGCAAACAGTCTATTTCCCCTTCCTTCAATCTTGCATGACTCCAACACAGTTAGTCACCAGTGTTTGGTGCTTTTCCCTAAGTATGTCTTGTGTCTTATCCGCTTCACTGCCATCAATATGAATTGCTTCTCATGACTTTTTGGCACCCAGACACTATAAACCTATTTTTGGAGTTTTCAACTTCCTCTCTCTCAAATTTGCTTTGTAATTTGAATTTGGATACATTTGTTCATTCCTCAGCTTAGCTAATGCTCTGCAGTAAGTCTTGGATCCTCCAAAACCAAGGTTCTTTCTGAGGCTGGGATATGTACTAGATGTTGTATTAATAAAGTGTCTCAACACCTATACTGATAAATTATTCACTGTATGCTCCAAGTTAGAGACAGAAGACAAAAGAACAAAGAACTTGCAACAGAATTCTCATCAGAACTGAAATAAGAAGCTTCTGCAAAATTCTCTGTACTCAAATATTTGCTAAACTATTACATACCAAAGAGTATGAAAAAGTGATATATTATTCCTATTGTGCCCTTAATATATGAACTTTTCAGGGCTTAGTCAATTAACAAGTATTGGCAAAAACAATAAACACATTGTTAAAAGCATTATTGTGCTAAGAATAAGTCCTGGAATCTGAAATAGTCATCAGCTTTCAACATGGGAACTTAATGACGCCTTAACAGCAGGCAGTAATTATCAAAGGATTGCGGACACAGAGCTGACATTCTATGCTAAACAATTAATTTCAAAGCTAATTGAAAGAAACTTTGCTTTGAATAACAGGATCATGAAGTCTGGTTATTGTTAGGGTTTGATTATGAGTTCTAAGAATGTTCTGGTGTTTTAATTTCCTGGGCCTGCTGGTGATAACTGGGTCCTCTGAAGACATGTGCTTCACGAGTACAATGGAATAAACAACCTTGGATTAGAGGGTCCATGCTTGAAAGGCCCGACTGACATTAGAACCGATTTAATGTTTTTAATATTTAGTGTGTGTGTGTGTGTGTGTGTGTGTGTGTGTGTGTGTGTGTGTGTGTTAAGGCTTCACTTTTCCATCATGGAGCTGTTGCTATGCAACATTGGAGAGCATCCTTTTCCTCTGGCATTTCGCTGCAGCTGCTGACCCCACTGTCTTCTCATCTTTGGCATGGAAACCCTGCCTCCTTTGGAAGCCACAGCTTCTAGAAGGTGTCTGTGGTGTTGATGGAGAGAAAGTGGGGTGGGCTGAGATTCTTTTTCTCATCTCTAGTCACCTGTTATTTTTCTTTATTTTAGATCCACCAATGAAAAAAACAATAAACAAATACAACCAGCCTTGGCCAGAAGAAGGCTTTGAGTGATCCTTCCACCCTAGAAAGAACAACACAGATGAAGCTACATCTTGCAGCATGAATCTTAACAGGTCTTATTAATGAAAACAAACCTGGAGCCAGGTATTGGAGTGAAAGCTGGAAGATCAGAGAAGCAGAACAAGCCACAGCCTCACCTCGCCAATTCCTCAGCTGATCCTGTTTCCTCAGACTGGAAGCAACTGTGTCCTCATCTGAATGGATCTCTGCTGAACTGCTGCTCAGAAGCCTAAAAGCTTAACCTGCTCTAGTTCCTGGTCCTCACAACTTATATACATTTCTGCTTCCTGCCATCACTTCCTGGGTAAAGGCGTGTGTCACCATGCCTGACTGTTTCCAGTGTGGCGTTGAATTCATAGAGATCCAGATGGATCTCTGCCTCCATAATGCTAGGATTAAAGGTGTGAGTGCCACCATTTTTTGGCCTCTATGTCTGTCTAGTGGCTGTTCTGTTCTCTGACCCCAGATAAGTTTATTAGGGTGTACATTATTTTGGGGGATACAATATCACCACAACATCTCATTCTTGAGTTTATCTCCAGTTTCATTACTTTGCAAGTTGAGAATGACAGTCTCAGAGAATGTGAGTCAATCCACTGTTGATAGTTAGATGGGTACCTTCAGTCATTCATTTCTTTTCAAATTTTTCATCTACCCCAAGGTTTCTTTTCCATCTAGTAATAACAACATCTAGACAATCTCTCCTCCCCATTACTGCTAGTGAGTCTGAAGTTGGTTACAGGTGATTGCCAGGTCACCTGCAAAATAACTGGTATGGGTTTGGTAGCACTGCTTTTCCATCTTATCTTACACAGGAAATTATCTTCAGTGGCTGGCTTATTCTGATGCTCTTTAGGACCTTAACTCCATGCCTGGAACAATCTTGTACCTATTAGTGTTGATGCCTTTCCACTAGAAATCCTTAGCTTTTGCTTCCAACAATTAGACTTCATGGAGCCCTATGCCTGGGATGCAGCAGGTATTTAATGAGTTTTTACAGAACCCTGGGTGCATATTCTATAGCTGGTCAGATGAAGTCTTTGCTAACATCAAGGCTAAAGTGTAAAACCCTGCACCATTACTTCATGTATCCTTTTGTGGCAAAAAGTTGGTTCCCCTGAGCCATTGCAGGTGGGTTGAAAGTAGTTTCTCTCCACTAGGACATCCTCAGGTAGAATTACTAAATTCATCTTTTTTTCGCACTTTTGTTAAATACTCATTTTACCCTTAATGCCTAATGACACAAACAACATTTTGATTGCAAATGGATGCTGACATTTGGTCAAGGGCCGATTAACCTTTGTGCACATTCTTTCCTTTTCCTCTCTGACAAGTCAGCATTCCTAGGACAGCAAAAGGCCATATCAAGTCCTGGCCTACACTAGACATTATTTGTTGCCATAAACACTCAAATTTTCTTAGCACACAAAGCAATATTGCTTCTGCCTGCACTCCCTGCATAGTGAGGAGAAGCCCCTAAGCACTTATTAAAGTATCTCACTAATGACTAAGGGGATGCTAATACATTTTGTGTTGAGTAGATTTAAATGGTGGTAAACACCTTGCAAAGTGTCTTTCTTTGTTATGGTATAATTGCCATATTTCTTCACTGTTATGGATAGTTGCTGTTCTTAACATCAATAACAGAATTTAGGGTTCAAATTTCTGAGTGTTGGCTACTAGTGTTGAAAAGATTTAAATTAGACTTCTATTGTACAGTTTTGGCTTCTTTGTCAAAAATTAGTTGTTTATACAGGTGCAGGTTAATGTCAGGGTCTTCAATTCGATTCCAAGCTTCATGTTCTGGTCAATATCCTTTTTGTACCCTTCTTTTATTATTAATTTTTTAAACAGTACTGGGGATTAAAACCAGGGTCTCTTACATGCTTAGTAAACTACTATTAAGCCATGCATTTTCCCATCCCTTTATGTGCATTAATGGTATGTGTGTGATGCTCTATTGTTGAATATTATTACATACTTTTAATTTTTCCAAGAAATTATATCTATTCAGCCACCCTTTCATAGACTTTATATATTGACCACAATAAAGATGAGAATGTGAAAAATGTTTCCAAAAGGAACTCTTAGGCTTTCAAGGGAAATAATAAACAAGCCAATAAATAGAATAGAGGTGATAAATCTATATTTATCTATATTTATGTCATCTATATCTATCTATATCTACATCATCTATGAGGCTTTTTTTGTTAGTCTGAGTGGCTTGAAAGAGTCATGGGTAATAAGTAAGTGAAGAATGGGGAAAGCTGTGTCAGGCTGAGGGACCATATATATAAAAGTCCAGGGAAAAGTGTGTAACTTATGTGTAACACAAATTGCTAAGTTGTCTTTTAATAAAAACCTGGAGCCAGAATATTGGGCTGAATGCTGAAAGATCAGAGAGACAAAGGAACAAGCCACCTCTTCAACTCCTCCTCAGCCTGAAAAGCTTTTTTCAGCTGAAAGACTTTAGTTCCTATCTCCTCCTCACACCTTATATACCTTTCTCTGCCCACCATATCACTTCCTTTTTAGTGATGGGATTAAAGGCATGTGACTTCCCAAGCAAAGGCATGAGATCTCAAGTGCTGGGATTAAAGGTGTGTGCTACCACTGCCTGACTCTGTTTAATGTAGTGGCTTGTTTTGTTCTCTGATCTTCAGGCATATTTTATTAGGGTACACAATATATCACCACACTTCCCCTTTTTTGTCTAAAATAATAAAAGGTTATAACTAATATAAGAAAAACTATATACGATAAGTACAATAACTATATACAATACATACAGTCAAGAATTACATTAACAATATTCAGTCATTAACATTTGACAAATTCAGAGAAACTGTTCTATTATCTATCCTATTTTGGTGAGTCCAAAATGTTGTACCTAATTCACTTTCTATCCTAACATGTATTACCAACCCCAAACTATCTTTTGATGTTTTTCAAGCTTATACACTTTACACCTTTTTAATGAGTTTCTTTTCTGAATTTGTTAACAAGGAAAACTATAACTATCTAATCTTCAACTCCCTCAAAGACCCAAGAAGGAAATAATATTACATGAGTATGCAGGAAGAGCAAACAAGTGACTTCTAAAAAATGTGAGAAGTGACAGAAACAGCTGCCTGGACAGTCACCGAAGGTTCCTCTGCAATATTGGGGCATCCATCTTTGACCTTCGAGCTTAGTATATCTGACAGAGTCATCTGTGAAGCAGGATTTTCTAAAGGGCTTTCCTACCCTGTCTTGGCAAGGTTTGGTGATTCTTTCTTTTGTGTCCTGCTTGTCCATTTGGACAGCATACTGTCAGCAGTATGCCCAGTGGCTAACTTTTGCCACAAGGAAAGTAAACCTCATACGGAGTTTCTTCAATGCCCATCATCTTCTCTGAAGTATATTGGTGCTGCCAGGAGCAGACATGTCTCATTGTCATAAAAAAGAAACTATGTTATTAAAACATCTTAAATGCCATATTCTGTAGATCTCTGAAGTATTTGAAGATGACCTGTTTATCTAAAATATATTTCTGTTTGACCTTGAAAACATACCTACTATGACTAAAAGTTTGTAATGATTAACTATTAACTTGCATTTTTTATATCCTAATTAGTTGGTAATAATAACTTTCAAGGATTAGTAATTTGCATTACATTGTTAAATGAACTGTATATGTATAATACCTTGAACAAGATTAGAAATATATGTATAGTATTTTCTAAAGAAATCAATCTCAACTTTGAATCAATATACAAAATTTGTATACAATATACAAAAATCCAATCAAATGTCAAATATTTAAAAGTAGTAGTTGATTTCTAAAAGTAGATTCAATAATATACCTTTTTATTTTATCATATATATCCTCCCTTTTTTCTTTTCAGAGTAGATTCAATAATTTCCCTTTTATCTTATCATATCTATATCCTCTTTTTTCATTTTCTTTTTTTTTTCAAACGAGAGCGCTGAATCTAATCTCTTTTGTTTAGCTTTTTTTTCTGATCATTATCAATTAACAATTTGTACCAACTATTCTAAACAATGACAATTATCCATAACTCACTGGAAGGCCAAAAACCACCCACCCCACCTCTTGGGAATGTGGGTATTGTGAGAAAGGGGAAGGGTGGTGAGGGGGAGGCAAAGACAGATATTTTTTTCCTGAAATTGCTAAAAAATAAAGTCACCAAAGGTTTTTTTTAAATAAATATTTCAGTGTCAGAATTGACACTGGATTTGTGGATTTTTATTTTAGCTTTGAACACAGAGCAGGTGTTAATGAGAGTAGAAGGCAGAAAGTAGATGATTCCGATGATAAACTGAAGTAAAGCACAGGCCATGGACACTTAGAAAAGGGAAAATAAGATACACCATGCTCGGTTGTGATTTGACATTTAGTTGTGTACTTATTAGATAATTGTCTCTACATACTAACTTCATGAGGTGAAGGACAGGATTTATTTTATCCATCCTTCTATTTCCTGAATTGAGTCAGTATCTGCTTTGGAAGTGCCCAATAAGCAGTTGCTGAATGGATCTCATAATGAGTGAACGTGAAGGCTATATTCATATTCTGTATCCAATACACTGGGCAGTCTATCATGCAGTAAGTATAAAGTGGTGAATAGACTGGGGAAGATTCAAGTTCTCACAGAGAAATCTGAGAAACTCATCTATGCTAACATAGAAATTGTAATTATGTGCTTGGAAAATTCCAGTCATAGAAGTGGCTATTTTATATTGCAAGGACCACCAAAGACCTTTTGGGGTAAGTGGCATTGGATTTGAAAGTTGAATGATAAAAAGGAGGCAGAGAGTTCCAGACAGAAGGAAATGAATAAGCAAGTTAGACAGATTTGACAGAGCTTGTTGACTGACTAATGTGGGAGTAAGAAATAGGACTGAGATGATTCACAGGTTCTAGAAAATGTTATTTCTATTACTTGAACTTGGAAATGCCAGACAAAGTGCAGACAGTGATGTAGAGGATGAGCCTGACTGTCCCTCTCTGACTTCAGAGCACCTGTCATATGTTGAACTTAAGGTGGACATGTTCTAAGATATACACATTAAAGACATAAGGGGATGGGCTGTGAATGAAGGGTGACCATCATGCTAATAACTTTTAACCTGACCATTTCCCATTGATTACACTTGCTGAACAGTGTAATTCATGTAATTCTTTTTGAATTATTTACACACACCCACACCCACACTGCCCCCCCCCGCCCCTCCGAGTCCATTTAGTGTTTCTTATATGTGTGTCTGACCACTTGTGATTGGATAACCTATCAAGGGGGCTGTCCCCTGAAGAAGGCTGAGGTTTCCTTTTTCAGTAACCATTAATTGTCTATAGCTCTTCATGTAGGGGTGTGACCTTGAGAGATTTCCTCTATCCACACTGATATCCACTGGTGATATCACTGCACTTGTCTTGTTTAAGTGACTGTATTGCTGAGATTTCAAGGGTGCAGCTCTTTATTGTAGTAGAGGATACTACCTCACAGAAGATGTCCTGGTTCTCTGACTTTTACAATATTTCTGCCCTCTTGTTAGGCATCATTCTTAAGGCACATTCTCTCCCCCTCTCTCCCTGTTTCTCTCTGTATGTTCATCTTTCTGTTTTGTTCACACTTACTAATCAGGAGATGTCACTAGCCTAGAACTTTCCATGCTGGCTTGGTTCAAGCCCCAGACATTTACTTCTTCTTCCTCAATGCTGGCATTACAGGAGTTCACTGTCATTCTTGGCTTTTTTTTTATGTAGGTTTTGGAGATTGAACTAGTCCTTGTGCTTGTAAGGAGAGTGCTTCTCATTGATGAGCTAGCTCCACAACTCTAAGTAAATACTTTTTAATACTTCTTTGGGTCACTTACTGCTTCCTTTATATCCAGATGAGGGTAATAATTTGACTTCTTTCTTAAATTATTTTTGTGGTTGATTTTAAGGCACTGTGCTAAATAGCAACAATCCAATGTAGAGGGTCCATATGTGTACGGATGTGCTGGAGACTATCCTGCTAGATGTTCACAAATGGAGGTTACAATGGAATGCTGTTTCAATAGATATGGCTCAACAAGGAATGAGACCCCAAAGAGTTGCCCCACCTGTCAAATACTCTTCAAAAGGTGCCAGAAACCTAGACTTTAGCAAGTGATGCTCCCAAATGCTGATAGATATGTGTACTTGACTGAACTACAGAAACACCTGTGATCCCAGCTTCACCACACTCAGGCATGGAAACAAACCATCACAGCAAGAGTGTCTAGTCTGGGAGCCAACCTGAGTTCTCTGTCAGCCTTTTGGACATGGCTATTGTAGCTGGAACCATCCACTGTCAGCAGGTTTCTCTTCCAACCCGGTGCTCCACCCCCTGAAGGACAGCTTGGACTTGGTAGTCTAGCTCTCTGAGTGCATTATTCTTACTGTGTCAGACCCATAGGCTGCACTTTTGTTTTTCTGTCTGATTTTTACTTCCAGATTTCTGTAAGCTGGACCTGTAAAATTTTTTTTGTGTGTATGCGTGTGTCCAGTGGATTTCAAAATGCAAATTGAATATGTTGTGTTTTAGGAGCCAAAGCCCCCCAGAAACTCTTAGTGATTATTGGATCACTCATGATTTGCTAAGTAGGCATTTGACACAAGGGCCATACTATCCTGTGTTCATTGACTGATGTTTGAACTTCTGCTTTCTCCATAAATCTAAAGAACATCACAGAAAAGTTCCAACATTGCTGAGGATGTGGATTGAATAGTGGATTGTAACAAAGTTCATATTTCTGATTACACCTAAAATACATCAATTGAAGTCTTTATCAAACTTTCTATGATTTGATGCTTCATATATATGTAAAATTAAAGTATGACTTCTGTAAATTTGCATGATTGTTCCATATCTATATTTTCAATAGTTATAAATAATTCAAATACCGTGCATTAGTCTTTCATCCACCTGTCATTCTCAACCACCCAAGTACATAAGCTAGCATATTTCTACCACATTTTTCTCTGCAGTTGTATAAGTGAGTACAAAATACACATATAGGAAGCTATAGAGTTGTTAGTTTATAAAAGTACATTGTTTTATATGTGCTTGGATGTTCCTTCTCTCCCTGAATAGTAACTTGTAGACATGGATTGAAAACTTCTCTGTACCATTATTATTAAGCATGAACTCTAATAATGAATTTTTCTTAGTCTTGTTTTTCTTGGTAAAAAATATGCCAGGTAGCTGTTTTCAACATGTCATAAGTCAGTCTAATCACATTTTATATCAAGTGAATCCCTAACTGTGACAAATGTATTTACTAAATAGTTCACGCTTTCTCATTTACTTAAATGACCAACATTGTCATGCTTTAATTTCTTACAAATACTGAGATCTACTTCAGGCTTCCTATGTTTTTTACTGAGTCACCTTTTATTTTAGAACAATATTTATTTGACAAAAAGTCTGAGTACTGTCTTCTGATGTATGCTAAGGTAAGTCTTCTATCATTAATATTACTTCTTAACAATTCATAGCTGGCATATATCATTTTTTCTCATTTGAACACAGATTGTCTCATTCAATTAAAAGCCTTAGGAACCTTCAGGGAAGTTTAATTAAATTGACATTGAACTTCATAATTAGAAATATCACTTGACATATTAAATCTTATGTAAGAAATACTGTTTTGCTTGGTATCGGCATAAAAACCAACATTTGGACCAATGGAATCGAATTGAAGACCCTGACATTAATCCACACACCTATGAACACCTGATTTTTGACAAAGAAGCCAATACTGTACAATGGAAAAAAGAACACATCTTCAACAAACAGTGCTAGCATAACTGGTCATCAACATGTAGAAGATTGCAAATAGATCCATATCTGTCACCATGCACAAAACTAAAGTCCAAGTGGATCAAAGACTTCAATATAAAACCAGTTACACTGAACTTGATAGAAGAGAAAGTAGGAAGTACTCTTGAACACATTGACACAAGAGACCACTTTCTAAATATAACACCAGTTACACAGACATTGAGAGCAAAAGTTAATAAATGGGACCTCCTGAAAGTGAGAAGCTTCTGTAAGGCAAAGGACACAGTAAATAAGACAAAATGTCAGCCTACAGAACGGGAAAAGATTTTCACCAACCCCACATCTGACAGAGGGCTGATCTCCAAAATATACCACCATGATTTTAATACCACTTATGTGCTGATGACTCTTGGGTTTGCATTTCTCCCTCCCTGGGCAGACGATTTTTGCAATTGCCTCCGCTTGACCACCTCACCAGCACCACAAATCCTGCTTCTCTCCACTGTTCCTCTTCCAATTTCCTCCATATCCAGAAACTGTCCCTGCAGGGTGTCAAACCTGAACTTCAGGGATGATCCCTAGTTTCTGTTTTTACTTCTCACTCTAATTTTGTCTGTTAAATAGCCTCTGATTCCAACTTGGCTCCCTCTTGTTCCAGCTCTCCATTTGCAGAGCCACCACCTTACCTGGGGTCTCTTCCTCAGTGGTTTCCTAACAGCATCCCTCTTTCATGTTTGCACTTCTCTACAGAGCAGCTGCCTTCCCTTGTAGATCTCACACCTCGCCACAGCTTTCTCTGGCTGAAAGCCTCAGTGGCTTGCTATGAGCAGAAGGCCCTCTAATTCTCAAACACAGTCCACAAAATCATTACAGTTTTGCTTCACTCATCACTTTCCTCCATTCTTAGACCTCCTCACCCCATGCTGACCACATGCAAAATACTCTACCTTTCTTTTCAGACACATCTAGCTTATGTTGTATAAACTTAAGAGTTTCACACTGGCTGGTCTCCATGCTTTCTTTTCTTCTCTAGACCCCACCTTTCACATTCTCATCTCAAACACAAACTGCCTTTTTTTCCCCACAAAGGTCTCTCATGAGCAGTTTTTCCAAAATTAAAACAGGAATGTTTGCCAACCCTTCCCCAAACCCACAGATGTATATGTCTCAGTTGTTCATATTTTGTTGTCTAGTTTCTTCTTTCCAAGTAGAAAGTCACTGAAGTGTAGATAATCCATTTCTACTGCCCACTATTGTATCCCTACCTCCTAGAAGAGAATATAACTCTTATTAGGTACATGAACTATGACAGCTATTTTAAATGGACTTGCTTATTATATGAAGTGAGAGTTGGTTAGGATTCATGTAGAGGCATCAGCCTACAGGTCCTGTTCAGAGAGTTCAGGGCTAACAGTGGGAGGAAAGGCTTATTGTCTTGAACATCACATTTGTAGGCTTTGATGGTGCTGTAGGAGCAATGGGAAAGCAAAGGCTTTCCATCCATTTTCTCTGAAATAGAATGCAGATATCAGAACTTCCTTTTGTAAGTCAAGTATGTATTTTTAAAATGCACATCCATTAAAATGGATGTAATAATTCAAGAGGAGCCTTTTAACACTAAAATGTGATTCCATTTTCTTTTGCAAATTGCATGAAGCACTTAGCAAAATGAAAAATTTGTTCTTAAAGATGTTTAATTAGGAGTGTTTTGCAAAAACCGGTAGCCAAAATTTATCCTTAACAATATTTCAGTGCAATTAAAATACAAAATAAATTAATTATCAAAATGCCCCTGAACATTTTCAAGAGACTACGATTGATGCTTTTTAATCAATCTACATACGAAGATGCATTATTTTATCTCATATTTTTATAATGTACATAAATATAAAAAGCTAGTGCTTTATAAGAGTTATTATTATCAGAATAATTTCATTTTTAATCTTGTTCACAACATTAGAGAGTATTTATTTTATAGCTAGAAAAAATTGCCATTAAGTGGTAAATGTGAAGAGAAGTCCTATTAAGGCTGTGAATAAAGTTTACATTTAAAGAGAAAGAAATAGAATTATAATATAGTTTAGGAAAAGATTTGGGCCTTTCTGAGTGAATAAAAATGTCTGTTTTATTTTAAATAAAATAGACAGTAGAGTAAGTACTTTGACAGGGAAAAAATCCTACACTGTTTCAAGGCCATAATATAAAAAAATGAAATCTCGCCGGGCGGTGGTGGCTCACGCCTTTAATCCCAGCACTCGGGAGGCAGAGGCAGGCGGATCTCTGTGAGTTCGAGGCCAGCCTGGACTACCAAGTGAGTTCCAGGAAAAGGCGCAAAGCTACACAGAGAAACCCTGTCTCGAAAAACCAACAAAAAAAAAAAAAAAAAAAAAAAAAAAAAAAAAATGAAATCTCATTCCACCAAAAGGAAATAGAAAGTATGATCCAGAAAAATAAAGTCATAGAATTACTATCTTATGTGAATTTTTATTTTAAATATTGCTCACCTTTCATCCTGTTATACAGACTGTGCAAAACTATAGCAACTGAGAAATATTTTCATCTGTTTAGCAGGAAATAAGATTGTTTTTATTAACAATTTTTTTTATTCTTTGGGAATATCACATCATGCACCCCAATCCCACTGATTCCCTAGTCCTTCCATGTCCATCCTCTATCCTTGTAGCTCCCTCCAAAAAGAAAAGGAAAAAAAAAAACCATTTCACTCCTTAGCCTTGCCCACCTCTCCATCACATATTGATTCATTGTCGTGATATTGGGAGCTATGGTGTGTCATGCAGTATACCCTTTTGCCTAAACAGCTTTACTTGCAAATGTTCATTGCAATGAGTTGTTGTTCTGGCTTGAGGCCTCTGGTTTCTGCTACATCATCAATACTGGACACTCACTAAAACTCCTCTCAGATATCCTGCTGTTGTCTGGAGTCAGGGAGATCCTACTGCTGTGGTTCTGCAGGATTGGTCCCTTCATGGGCTCCAGAAGGTCATAGATGGGGTAGAGTTGGGGTGGGCCAACTCAAAATGGGTGGTAGCTGAGTTGGTAAGCCCTGGCCTCTGTCGGGCCCTGACCCTCATGTGAGGGGCAGAGCCAGCTCTCCCACACTGGAGACTCTGTGTTGGTCAGCAGGGGTGAAGCTGGGGCCAGAACCTCTGCACCTATGCCATCGGGACCAACTCTCCTGTGAAGAGGGGGGTCAGCTCTCTCAGGGCTGACAAGGGGTAGGGCCACAGCTCTCCTGTGCCCAGGCCATAGGCGCCAGCTCTGAAGACCATGCCACCAGTACTAGAGAGGGGCAGGGCCAAGTCTCTCAGGGCTAGCGAGGGGCTAGGCCTGCTCAGCAAGGCCCTTGGCCATCAACATGGCTTTATGTGGCAGTCCAGATCATGGGCATCAGTGAAGGCTACTCAGATAAGTATGGCCCAGTTGGCAGCAAGGTCCTTGGACATTAACTCGGCATCAGGTGGCAGCCCAGTCCACGAGCATCTGCATGGCCTTTGGTGGTGACATGGGCCGTGGCATCAACACAGGCCCAGCTGTGGTAGGACCACAAACCTGGACATGCCCTCAGCAGCAGCACAGGCCAGGACATCATGTGGCCTCAGGTGGCAGCTCAGGCTACTAATCTAAACCTGTTTCTCACCACCATCGTGTCTCTACATGTACACGAACCCCCCACCATTTCTCTTTCTCTTCCACTTCTCCACCACATATTTGCTCTTGGCAGTGGCACCCACTAGCCTGTGTGGCTTGGCAGTGGGAGAGTGGGCCTCTCAAAATAAAGATTTTTAAAAGATTTTTTTTTGTGAATAGCAAGACCTGAAATAATCCTGATTTGAATCGAGACATGAGACAAATAGAGAATTTGCAGAGTTGGGAAGCTTGTGCCTTTTACTGCATTTTACTGAGTGGGCTCCCAAGGATAGGTAGCTGCATGTTGTTTAATCATGAAGAATCTGTATTACAAGTACAAACCAAATAATAGGCATCAGGAATTCTTGTAAAATATTAAGGAAAACAGATATTCTGCAATCCAGTTCTTTTTCTGTGCCTTAGGAGGGCCTGGAGAAACCATTTCCCCAGCCTACTGGAAGATGGCAGTTGTAAAGGAAAGACACCTTAGTGTCCACTTACTTGGAAAGATGCTATGGAGCTGGAGCATTAGATGGTATGCCCAGGATGACAAAACCTTCACAAACTAGCAAATTAGTTCTCTGAATAAGACTCCAATAAGATCAAGTTTTATTTTTATTTTTCCTTCCTTCCTTCCTTCCTTCCTTCCTTCCTTCCTTCCTTCCTTCCTTCCTTCCTTCCTTCCTCCCTCCCTCCCTCCCTCCCTTCTTTCCTTCCTTCCTTCCTTCCTTCCTTCCTTCCTTCCTTCCTTCCTTCCTTCCTTCCTTCCTTCCTTCCTTCCTTCTCTCTCTCTTTTGTTTCTCTCTCTCTCTCTCTCTCTCTCTCTCTCTCTCTCTCTCTCTCTCTCTCTCTCTCTCCCTCTCTCTCTCTCTGGCAGAATTTTACCCTGAAAAACCTTTAGCATAAATTTCCACTGTGAATACAGAATTCATGACTGAAGTTTATGACAAAAGTAATGAGGAAGTTAAAGTATGGTTTGAAGTTTTTCAGACAAAAGGAGGATGTGTCAAGAGAGATACTCAGTGATAGGAAGGTGTTTTGACACAATACACAATGTAGTATTGTATCATCACGAAAGTATTGGAAGGCAAGGAATCTGGAAAGAGTCTAGAAATGCAGACCAGTTAAGGGCCTCTTCTGAAGGTTGGTGAACTTCAAAATTGTTATATGCCATGACACGTTTTAGAAAGTGAGCTCTGGAAACAATTGCAGACAGATTGCAATGGCACGGTGATGAGGAGGGAAGGCCAGGCAGAAGCAGGTGCGTGTGGAATGTAAGGGGTGGGAGAGTGCTCAGAAGCTGAAGTCCACAGGTAGAAAAAGGATGTACAGCTGTCACTTCTCAGGTGGGTGGTGCTGTGTGCGGGAGGGGGCTGGGCGTTCACTTGCTTTACTGAGCGCTTGTGTAGAGGTGACGATGCTTTGGGTCCTGACCTGGAGTGGATATTCTGACTGAGGTCTGGCTATGGAGATGCGGAACAGGCATTCAGGCCAAAGCTCAGGCTTCATCTAAAACACGGGTGATTCTTAGCATGGGGTTAGCATCTGAGAGAATGGGGACAGCTCGTATAAGCAGGATCTCTGTGTCTGTTCCTGCCCTAAGATGTGGAGAACAAAGTGATATTACTGTGTGGTATGAAACATGCTGTTAGTACAGACATTCCAGTCATTAAGAAGTCATGAAGGAGGAGGACAGCATCACATGAAACTGAGTTTTCACATCTGTGGAAGGTGAGTTTAGGAGTGAAGACAGATTTTGTTTATACATATTCCCTGATGCTGAATGTTTTGTTAATTTTATCATGTCCTTTAATACTTAAGTTTCAATATTTACCCAAAGAAACCACCAAGCTAAAAATGGAAAAAGTTAATCTTTAAGATTTAATAATTTGATGCTTAAAATTTAAAAATATTTTATTGATAAGAGACTGTAGGTGAGTTCTCATTAAGTACTGCTAAAAATAAGGACAATATGTTATCATTATATTCTATTAAGATTTTTCTTATAATGAAACAACTAAAATTAATATCAATCACTTTGTGATATATTTTAAGAGATGAAATAAAAAATCATGTAATTCATAGTACTTTAATACATCTAAATATTATAAACTCTGTTATAAAGTATTTAACTATAAATTTTCCCAAGCATTACTTTCATTAACAATTATTCAAAAATGTTTTCCAGATTAAAAGAGATAATAACACTCACTCCTTCTCAAAATATAATTATCTGGTTCAGAGAAGGTAAAAACTCCAACAAGCCACAAGAGCCTGACTACAAATCCAGGCTGTAAAGTATTTGGCTACTTACATACATCCCTCCTCTCCTCAGGTGAAATAGAACTCAGAGTTCAGGTGAATCACTCTGTGAGACACTAAGCCTGGAGCTCTTCTGAAGCCTCCTGATTCTATCAGCCTGCAGCTTTTACCTCTTGGTAAATGAAATGAGCAGGGCTCAGAGTGGCTATCGACTGGAGTGCTCTGAACAGAGCAACTTAGATTCTCAGGTATAATCTGCTTTTTGTACTGTATCTCACAAATCCTACCACCCCTTAGCTAACCACAATATTCTCAAATCTTAAGTTTACCAGGAAGGCTAAAAAGAAATGTAGACTAGTTCATGTGATAGCAAATGCTGTTTCTTTTCATGAACCTATGGAAAGTTCATGTTTTATACCTTATAGACTAGCCTAAAAATTGTACAATTACGCTACATTGGAGTTTATGAGATGCTAATTATGTGCAGAATGTCAATCACCAAGTGAGAAAACCTGAGGCTCTTTAAGGCCAGAAGAACTGTCATGGCTTCCCCTGGGAAGCAAACTTGTCATCATGTCTGTTCCATAAAGAAAACCCAGAATGAGATGCTACTATGTTCAGCAAAACCATGATGCAATGGAAAGTAATAGGAACATGAGGTAATATGATTATAAAACATAAATATATGATCATAAATCACCAATAGAAAACAATTACAAAATCAGAATTGATAAAGACAGCAAGAATTCAGGAAGAGGTGCCTGACAAGGGAATTTTTTGCTGCAAAGCACTGGAGAACCCCTCCAAGTATTTCACTGCAATGAAGGTCGAGTACCATCCATCCACAGCACGCTGATCAGAGAGGAGAAATAGCTGTGGTCCTACTGCCCAGATGAGAAAGCACACTTGCTTCTGAGCTTTCCTTCCGTGTGTTGACAATGATAGCTGATATCAAAATCAAAGATGAAGGAAAGAAGAGTTTAAGGGAATGAGATCATAGCTAGTACATGGCACTCCAGCAAATCTGTCAATGAAGTAGCCTTGCAAAGAAGAATGAAAGATATTAACATTAAATTTAAACAAGTATAGTATACATTAAATTGGTGAACTGTTACTTGATATATAAGCTTGTTGGAAGGATACTCTCAGGTGAGGAGGCCTCCTTTGTCTCACACTTAAACATCTTTATCCCCCTGCCCCCCACCCTTTACTTCAGACTCAAGCATTTTTATTTCAAAAATCTGCCCAAACTTTCCATCCTGGGGATGGTTGACCCCTTATCTCTGTGACAGGGAGAAAGAGAACAGGAAGTAGCTAAGCATGGCGCCCTTGAGAACAGCCAATGGGAGACACCCTTTCCAACAAAGATTAGTACTTATCCTATGTGATAAAAACTCTGGCACTGGGAAGGGGAAGCAGGAAGCTCATCATAGAGAAACTTTGCTCCTCTGTTAATTGGGATTCTGTAAGCTCCTGGTTTGATGAAGTTACCTCTCCTTGCTCTCTCTGCATTTCTACTGGATGTTACAAGTGCCTGATTTGATGGCTTTGCTTCTGTCTGTGGCTTCTGTTGTCTGCTGCCTGCTATTTATTCTTTTATTTTTGCTTTGCTGAATGCTGTATGAACTCACTCATTTGAAACCTAAAGTACAGCTGTAATAAGTAATTCTCTGGACAGTAAGAAACAACATGTTACTTGGAAATGAGTACTTTAGAAATCTGAATGATAATTATGAATATAGATATTTATTTCTATGCAAAATATTACTACATAGCACTAACTCTTTTACAATGGGAACAGTGGCTTTTATACTTAGGCATCTTAGCTCATACATATAAACTGTTCCCTTGATCCTTGTTATGGGAGACCAGCTCCCACCTTTTAAAGGATTCCTATGAGGAGGAGAGAGGAATAAGGAATTTGTAGATAGAAAGACAGTGGAGAGGAGACAGACAGAAACACAGGATAGCTTCGGAAGGACCTGGATCAAAACCCAGCAGCCCCTTCTGTCTCTTTGAAAGGGCTTTTAATAACAATGCCAAGGGGCAGAGCAAAAGACCCCCCCCCCCCTCCCCGCTAGATCAAAGCATACCTCACAGCCAAGTGCAGACGCTTCTAAACACCTGGTAACCATGCCTGAGGTTCAATCATTCCCCTATGCAGCCCTGCTGGGTAATGCAAGCTCAGATCTCACTAGGAAACTTCTGTGGGTCTCCACACCCTGTGTCTACAAGTTTTCAGAAATGAATCTGTTAACTTTCTTTGTGTCGATGATGCTTTTATCCTTAGAAATTACCTTTGAAAATAACTTTTTAGAGTAAAATTTAATATTCTCTCTGGTATAATGTAAAAAGTTATAGCCACTATAGAAATCAGTGTGGAAACCGTGACACACAATTTTGTCAGGAAATTAAAAATAGATCTATCATGTGAGCCAGCAAATCTACTTCTGAGCCTGCCCAAATGAATCAAAATGAAGACCTCACAGTAATACATGAGTTTCCATGTTGCTACATCAACACTTAAGATAGTCTTAGGATGGAAACACCTCAGATGTCCAGTAACAGTGAGTGGATAAGGACAAGGTGGTGTGTACATGGGACAGAGTCTCATTCAGTCTTTAAAAGGACATTCTTCCATATGTGGCAGAATGGATAGATCTGTGGAGTGCCCAAAATCAGTCACAGTGAATCATTCTGTTCAGTGTGTCCCTCAAGGTGTAATATGTCAGCTCCATCTGAGTACATGAGAGAGATAGAGTGTGTGTGTGTGTGTATGTATGTGCATGTGTGCACATGTATGTGTACATGTGTGTATGTGTGTGTGCATTGTGCGTGTGTTATGTATATGTGTGTGCATGTTTGTGTGCGTGTGTGTGTATGTGCATGTGTGTTGTGTATGGGTTGCTAGGCATCCACATATCAGGAAGAACATAGTGTTTCTGAAGTTCAGTTTGCAGTGGGAAAATCACTTAACAGCAGCAGCGATGCACAAGTTATGAAACATACAAATAGGAGACCCTCCACTTACTAGTTTATGTAGCATAAACTGTTGAGCATTTTCAGATTTTCTTTGCACACTAGGAGATTTACCCTTTAAATTTACAGGTAATTAGAGACTTTGTAGATGATAATGGGGAATATTATTATTAACAGCCCCAAGGGAACTTTCCTCAACAAAAGCCTCTTCTTCAGTGGATATGCCAACAAATAATTCTTTGTTTAATTTTTCCTCTGGACAAGTCTGGTTCCTTGGACATTGGAGGATTTTTGAGGGGGTTCCCCTGTAGTATATTAGGTATTTTGGTGTGTCTTATTTTATAAACTGCCAAATATGTTATTTTTAGGTAAAAATAGAAACATGAAAATTAGCAATGGGTCACAGAAATATGCTAAACTCTGAGATACCATTTTACACCTGTCAGAATGGATAAGATCAAAAACATTGAAGACAGCTTATGTTGGAGAGGATGTGGAGCAAGGGGAACACTCCTACACTGTTAGGAATGCAAACTTGTACAGCCACTTTGGAAATCAATGTGGCAGTTTCTCAGAAAATTGGGAATCAATCTTCCTCAAGTCCCAGCTACACCACTCTTGGGCATATACCCAAGGAATGCTCAATCATACCACAAGGTTACATGCTCAGCTATGTTCATAGCAGCATTATTTGTAAAAGCCAGAACCTGGAAACAACCTAGATGCCCTTCAACTGAAGAATGGATAAATAGAATGTGGTACATATACACAATGGAGTACTACTCAGCAAAGAAAAACAATGACATCATGAGGTTTGCAGGCAAATGGATGGAACTAGAAAATATCATCCTGAGTGAGGTAACCCAGAATCACAAAGACAAACATGGTATGTACTCACTCATAAGTGGATACTAGATGTAAAGCAAAGGATAACCAGACTGCAACTCACAACTCCAGGGAGACTAGATACTAAGGAGGACCCTAGGAAAGACACAGGAATCACCCAGCGATGGAGAAATGGATGAGAGCTACATGAGCAAAATGGGGGTGAGGGGGAATAATGGAGAGCAAGGGTCAGAGGAATGAGAGCTTAGGGGAGTGGGAGGTTTGAGCTGGATCAGGAACAGAGTGGGAGAACAAGGAAAGAGATACCATGATAAATGAAGGCACCATGGGAATAGGGAGAAGCAGAGTGCTAGGGAAGTCCCCAGAAATCCACAGAGATACCTCCACTATAGAATACTGGCAATGGTTGAGAGAGTGCCTGAGCTGACCTACTCTGGTGATTGGATGGCTGAATACCCTGTCATCATAGAACTCTCATCCAGTGACTGATGAAGTAGATGCAGAGATTCTCTGCCAGGTCCCAGGCAGAGCTCCAGGAGTCCAATAGAAAAGAGAGAGGAGGGATTCTATGAGCAAGAGATACTGAGACCATGATTAGAAAGAGTAGAGACAACTAGCCAAACTAGTAGAGACACATGAACTGTGAACCAATAGCTGAGGAGCCCCCATGGTGCTGGACTAGGCCATCTGGATAAGTGAGACAGTTATTTGTTGCTTGAACTGTTTGGGGGGCTCCAGGCAGTGGGACCGGGACCTGTCCCCGGTGCATGAGCTGGCTTTTTTGGAGCCTAGTGCCTATGGTGAGACACTTTGCGCAGCCTTGGTGCAGGGAGGAGGGGCTTGGACCTGCCTCAACGTAGTGTATCAGGCTCTGCTGACTTACCATGGGAGACCATGTCTTGGAGGAGGTGGGAATGGAGGGTTGGGTTGGGTGGGAAGGCTGGGGGGTGGGAGGAGGGAGGACAGGGGAACCTGTGGTTGATATGTAAAATGAATAGAAAATGTCTTAATAAAAACCAACAAACAAAACAAAAAATTAATTATAAGGATCATATAGATTCTACAGCCCCTTTCAGGTTCTCTGCAGAGTCCATTACCCAGAAGATAGTGGTTCTGTGTTGGATGCCTCTGCCACTTTAAGTCCCTTCTTTCAATGACCTCTAAAGCTCCTTACCTACCATGTTCATTGGTCTTTCCATTTTAGAGCTGTTCACAGGCTTACTTCTGGACTTGCATGGCTCAGGGAGACTCATTTGATGCCATCAGATTCCTATATTATTTTCCATATGGAAACCGTCAGGAGATACCAATATTCAGTCCATATGTCAATGTCCCCACTGTGATTCATTAAGTCAGACTCCTACTTGTTTACAGTTGTCCACCATGATGCAGGCAGGAAAAAAAAATCAACAGTGACAAAAGGGGAGAAGAACAGAAACGCAGTCTTTTCCTCAGTGTCACTTACATCTTCTGATGATCTCATTTACAAGTAAGCGAGGGGTCAAATCTTAAGAAGAACTTCAAATGGCAGAGGGAGATGATCTGCAAATTAGGGTGGTTTCATGTGGTACGAGGGGAAGGCGCTGAAGAACAGCACTGTCTATGGGGTGATCAGCCATGCAGGACTGGCCTGAGGAAATCTCTGATGCAGAAGCAGCAGTGGCATGGTTCTCAGATAGACACATAAGTAGGTTGTGAGCTCTAGAAGACAGAAACTTTGTTCCTGACTAAAGATCCCAGCGTGTTCTCTGTGAGCTAGCTTTCTGTATCCTATGCCCAGGATGCACTGTCATAACTGAACTGCAGGCCAGTCAATCTGAATAGCAGATATCTCTGCAGTGGCCACTGGTCATCCCATCTCTTGGAGTCACTCATGTCTTCTGCATACTCCAGGGTACCAAAACTCGGAGACCAGCAGCATGTGATAAAAGTCATGGCATATCACTTTTGAGATCAAATTATAAAAACATCAAGGTTTCCCCTGCCTCTTTCTTCTATCCCTCCTCCCTAAGTTCTGAGAGATGCTAACTGCAGCTTGAGAGTAGCCTTATATGCCTAAGACCCAACCCCCTCACCCACAGCCAACCAGAAACACACTTGCCAAGCACCCTAGAGAGCACAGAAGCAGATCTCAGACACAGAGGGCTCTGAGCAGTTGCAGTCCAGCCAACAGTTGGGCTCTCACATTCTGAGATGCCCTAAAGAAGCCAGAAGCTGCTCTTTCAATATTGACACCCCATTTTTCTTATAACAGAAACAAAGAATGAAAGGATGGAATTGACAGGTAACTATCCATGAATGAAATGAAGCAAACAAAGTCAGTTTTCCTTCACATCTAATATCCATTTGAATGACTAGTCCTACACTTTTTGATCAACACTCAGAACACTCAGTTAAGCAGATAATTATTTGTGTTGTAAGAAAAATGGTATTGTTGAATCTCAAGTTGTTTGCTGTCCTCTGTTACCACATCCAGTGCTGACCTGACTACTTCAATAAGTTTTTAAGCAAATGTTTGAAGGATTAACTCTCACCACTTTTTGATACACCTAAAGGATAGCCACAGGGACATTGCAAGGAGATGGACAGCTTACGCCTGTGCTTTAAACCAAGACACAGATTCTAGATTCTGCACACATAAAGCCCATCACATTGCTACAGGAGTGCATTCTAACTTTTAATATATCACAGTTCTTATATACTTTGGCATTTTCTACAGATTGACAGGCATTTGTAAGACAAAATAAGACATGAAAAATTTAAAGACCCATCAGTGGTCAGCACTTTGCATGTAATGCCAAGAAAACCATAAGCTCTCAATTCTCAAGCACTTATTTTGAAACTAAAATTGTTTTTTTGAAAACTACATTAATTTTTTTTTTATTGGAAAAACAAACTAAAGGAATGTACAAAGCTCTCATGTACCTCTAAGTTACAGGTCCAGATGCTGATCAAATAATAGGCTATATGTGGAAACAGTTTATTTTATTTAACAGATGTCTTTATGTAGTTTTCATTCCATAGATGTCAAAACTAAAGTAAAGCACCATGAATTTTCTGTCTATATTTTGCTTCTTAGATTCTTGTTGACATAGCATATAACAAACATTTTGAATTGCAAATACCTCTGAAAATGTTTTTTAAATATAAAAGTTACAGCTGTGACATACACAGCAGTCTACCAAAGACACCCAGTGTCCTTCTCTAAGAAACTTTGAAGTTTTACATTTCCAAACAGTCCAGACATATTGTTCAACCTAATTTGATTTTACTTCTTACTAGGCAGCATTCTGAAAGCCTACAGAACACCCACACATCAATTAAGAGTACTGTTACTCATTGCCTATAAAGTCCATACTATATATATATATATATATATATATATATATATATATATATATATATAATATTAGATTATAGCTTACCTATTACAACTTATATAAAAAATGCTAAAATACAATCTGTATCAAATTTATTTTACATTTTAAACTGGAGCCCTTATAAGAGGTCATTGCAACTCCTCTGCACACTCAGTGTTTTATCCTAGAACTGAATATGTACAATCAGATGTAAGCAATGACTCCTCTTCCATCTTGGTTTGTGTTCTACCTAGCTGTGTTTTTGCTTTCAAAGCAACAATCAAAAGCTGTCCAGATGAAACAGCAACAATAGCTTTCTGTGCAGGAGACCAACACTTAAGTACACAGCACCTCATTTCTACCTGTCTAGGATTCCAGTCCAGGGAAGGCAGTACTTACACACAGGATGCTGCAGTGTGGAGCACATTCCTCCTTTTGAAGCATTCGTCTTAACTGCCACATGGGGAGAACCACACACATGGTTCTCCATGTGTCTGTCTAAGTAGATTCCAGAGCATGGCTGGGACTCCTCATCAGATTCATGTACTGCATATCAGTGATGAAATGTTCATACATTGCATCACACATAATTGCAGTTAAGTTAATTTATCAGTATATGTATTCGCTTAGGGAATAATTTTAAAAAGGAAAAATTAAGAGTAAGTTTTAGTTCAGCAGAGGAATATGTCTAAGCTTTGTTGAAAGTTTGGAAATAAACCGATACACTTGATGTCTTGTAGAACTGAAGGAACACGGTATACAAACAAAGCATATCACTTTACGCAAGTGAGAAAATATTACAGATACATTTTGATCTTGAAATGCAATTATTCCTATACAACACAAACCCTATTACTATACATGAACGAAAGAAAGCAGGGGGAAACAGTATTTTACAAAGCTGCATAAAATATGCTTTGGCTTTAAAATGTCCTGTATATTTATATATACCATCTTTCAAAAAAGATGGGCAAAAAGAGACAGTTTGTAAGAATATGCAAATATAACCCTTTCTTTTTTACTTGCTGAATCACTTTAGGATCTTTTGAAAAAAATTTAATATTTTTTTCCCCTTAAAAATCTCCAGCTTTGATGTAAGACTAAACTATCACAACCTACAGTTTAACCTGCAGAGTGAAGCACTCTAGGCCGAAGCTTGGGAAACTGTTGTGGAAATGACAGATGCTGGTTTAACTTCTTGGTAAGGCTCTTCAGCCATGAGCAAGACCTTTGCCAGTGAGCAGGCTTGCAAAGCAGCAAGTCTACTATTTCATATAAATCCACACAGTTTACTGTAGAATCTGACCTTTAGTAAGAATGTGTAGAACAATTCAGTAAAAATGGCAAAGCTGCCAGAATAAAAGTGAGAAGCCATTTTTCCTAGTAGTGAAAAATCACAACGGAAACTTTGGAAAAGGTGTAGTCACTTACTTTGGTAGAGTTTTCAAGTGATTTTCTCTTAACTCCAAGATCCTCAATTTGACAAGTCTATAGAAAAGAGTTTTAAAAATTACTTTTTAAAATCACTATTTCTATATAAAAAAACATTCACATGGCAAGGTGAACAATCACTAACACTAATTAGACAGAAATACTCAGCTGTTTTTAGTATTGTATCAGATATCTATTTATTTAATTATTTTTAATGTGTATGGGTATTTTGCTTGCATGTGTGCCTGTACACCATGTGCTAGGTTTTAAAGAAATATGCGAACTGATGATGAGCAGGGTTGCATCACCACTGGTCAATGCAAAACATTTTACTAAAACTAAAGATATTTGATTATATCTTTGAATCCCAGCCTTCTAAGTTTCTAATGTTTCGTAAAAGTACATTCACGTTTATATTTAATAAATATGTGTATTGAATAAATTATTGACTATCTTATACATTTCAGGTGTTATGTTCATTGGGATATAGCAATGTTTTTCATCGACAGACCTGAAAGGCAGACAGAATATTCCAGAGGAAAGAGCCTTCAGTTTGGTGTGAAGGGAGATGAGTGTACATTCTGTCTCTATGATGTTATTCATTTTAATCAGCTTCATTGCCCTTCTAACTTTAGTTTCCTCATCAATAGCACTAAATCCTTGGGTTGAATACTTTAAATGATGTCATGCATATAACACACAATTCCTCACACCAGAAGTTGTGGTCACTGTTTGCTCTTTCTGATCTTACTAAAGGCACAATGGGAGCACTTCTGAGTGCTATGTTTATTGACACTTTACCATTTCTGAAAGGGTTTGTACTTGGGAACCCAAGGAACTTCTGTCTGTGAGTGTTGAGCGGAGGACACTGCTTTAACCTTTTTGCTGCTTGGGTTACCACTGTGTTCCAGAAGGGAACCTCACACATGATGACATGAGCGTTGTTGTCAGAAACATACTGTTATACACAACTAGACTGAATCTTGTGTTTGTTTCCCACAAAGCTACTGTAAAACAAATACTAATTGGATTTTCCAAAATCTTAATTTTTAAGGAAAAAAATCTCACTAATTAAACAACTTCACCTGTCATCTATCTTTAATACACTTTTAGGTATTTATCTAAGCCTCTTTCCTTTTCCTCTTAAGTTCTCAATTTAATTTTTAATTTTATTCAGTTCTTTATGAAATTACATGCTTCAGTGAGCAAACGCTTCACTAGTGAGAGCTCCTTAGCTATCTGAATCCTCACACCCCAGTGGCTGTGCTAGTATGATGATGTGGATGCATTCAGTCTTTAAGGGTACAAAGCTTTGTCAAACCACCTATCTGGAGATGGAAAAACTGCTTAGATTATGAATTATTTATTATAAGTAAACATTATGTTATTAAACATAGCAAATTTTGACAACTTAGAAAAAAACTTAAATTCTAATTCAAAGTAGCTTTTGTATTGGTATTGTATGTCCTCTAGGTCTAAACCTCATACTCATTTTAGGACTACTTAAAGAAAAATGACAAAAACAAGAAAATCCAAACAAAATGTGTCTTAGGGAATCATAAATATTTTTTGACTTGTTCATTTTAAAGTTCATTGTACTGTACTTGATACCCAAAGGATAATTTTAGTTTATGAGGGTAGATGAGGAAACACTCCACAACTTAAAAAATTTCCTTTTTGTGTATGGTTTAGATGTGATATCTTCATCCATAGAAGTGAAGGAGTCATGTTCCTGCATTTACAGTGTGAAAGGGAGATCACTCACTGTGTCAGGTGACTTCATCACCCCACTTAATGTCCTACTCATCCCTGTCAAGAGGCAGGTGCTGAATTACACCCACTTAGCCATTTTCACAGTTTCAAAATGATCAACCAAAGCTGACAATGATACTAGAATGTCTTTGGTGTTTGTGACACATATGTTATAAAAGCAAATACTCTTGGAAGATACTGAAATAAATATGGATGGAAATCAAAGTCATACAGAATGTTATTCTTTTATCTCATGCATTTGTATTGGAAAAATAGTTTATACGTTTTCTATGACCCCTTCCTAACCTTATCTAGGGTTAGAAAATGCTTTCCAAGACTATCAATTTCTGCACAACACTGCCACATAGGAGCACCACAGTAGAGCTAACTAAAACTCCTATGTGATTTCATAGTTTTCATTTTGAAAATAATAGAAAAATATACTTGTCTACAAAGCCCAATGATGGCATGAGACATTTCCAGTAATAAATTTAAAAGGCAATGGTCATAACTATTTTTGAAGTTCTTTAAGTATATATTATTACCCTCAATTATATAAGTTGGTTTCAGAAGCTAGGACAAGTAAAATCTTTGGTTTAATTTTTATTGTATCAAATATTTATGGAGATAAACATTTCTCCTCTATTCACTATTTCCATTTTATCATAAGCTGCCTGTGCAGTTACCCACATACTTCCCAGTATCATGGTTTTCATGCTCATTTGTAAGGACTCTTTATATATTAAGGATGTTATTTGCTTTTTTATATAATGAAATATTTTCTACTTTATGTTTTTTGATTTATTCCATCTGAAAAGCATTTAGATGAGAAGCAAAGTCTGTCTACATATTTATAATGCTGTACTTTGCTTCCTGCCTATAAAGGAATTTTGTCCAAGAGGCACGAACAGCCTCCTCCTGCATTTGTTCATATTATCTGGACTTTCTTTTTTATGTTTAACTTTAATTCACCTAATTTTTTATGATATGTGAAGACATCATTTTATGTTAATTATTATAGAAAATTTAATTAACATCTATTGTGTACTAATGAGACCCAACTTTAACCAGCACTGCAGCGCACATCCTGGTACTGGTGAAACACTTAGCAGAGGCAAAATGAGGCAACACAGGTTATATCTCTTATGCTTACCTTCCAAAATTAGCTGGAAGAAATTCAAGGAAGGCATCATTCAGGTAGAGCTGGGTCAGGTTAAGAAGCTGTGTGAAGCCATCGGGTAGTCTAAAAGGGAGTTAAAGTTTTAGTCACTGCATCAGTGTTGCTATAGAAACAGCAAAAACATCTTAGAGAAGGAAAAAGAGAAATGAAATATGTCTTTAAACTCTCCTTTGGTGTGAGTAATGGAAGAATTTATTGAACATACAATTACAGCTGGAAGTTTTACAAATTTTGTCTGTTGTTAAAATAAATGATCCCTTCTCCCTTCCATGCTGCTCTCTGAGCTGACACTGATGTCATTGAGAGCTAGAATCTCATATTGTTGGCTGCACCTTCTGCACTAGCCAAGACATTCATATGTAAATCTCAAGCCCAATGACCATGTGACTTTGAGATGAACAGGCCTTTCCTACTACAACAGTCACATCAAGACAGGCGAGGACTTCTCGATGGCATCAGTCATTAACATTTCCCTACAGTTTATCACCATGATGGGGAAGTCTGCCCTATGTAAAAAAAAGTGCTCAACTGACTCCAACTCCAATAGTTTCTCCAATGCCAGCTTAATGTGCATATATAGACGAAAAGTTGGTTTAAGTCCTGTTAATTAAAGATGACCAAGATATTCGGAAGATATTTGAATAGAATCATAATGGCTGTAGGTGACATTGAAAAGCAAGAACAACCTTGGTAGAATTTTAGAAGTTAAATGAAATAATCATTTGAAACATTAAATCTTTCCCCTTTTTGTTTAATCGAAATATTCTCCAGGAGACTTTTCCTTGGAACAATATTGGATTTTCCTATAACTTTATTTCTATTTTAACACTTTACTATCTTTATCTATGGTCTAATCTGGGCTTCATTTTTCTATAAAATATTTCTAAGTTGGCTTTTCCTCACTTTGTCATCTTCTCCCCTGTGGTGACTGCTCCAGGGTTTCTGGCTGCAGTCATCAGATTTTCTCTGCCCTTCACTCTGAGTCCCAAGCTGCCTACCAACTGCTGTCATCACTGACAGACCTTCCCTTAGCTTCTATTGCAGCCTCCTCACTCCACTTCTGGAATATAACATGGGTGTTTCCCCTCATCATCTCTCCCCTTCTGCTCAAACTTTCTTATGGTTTTTCTATGTAAAAGAACAAGTGTTCATAGACAAAGAGTGAAGAAACAGAGCTAGTACTGTGGATGCCACCCATGCCTTTCCCTGACCACATCTTCTAGTTTGTCTCTCTACCGGTAACCATGGCTATCCTGGAACTCTCTCTGTAGACCAGGCTAGCCTTGAACTCAGAGATCCACCTGCCTCTGCCTCCCAAGTGCCAAGGCATGTGGCAATTTCTGGCCTATCTTACAAATTCTTAGATGTTCATTGCTCTATTTTTTTTTAAGATTTTTACTGTGTAGCTATTTAGCTCCCTAAAAAAGAAACCTGTTTGTTGTGCTTGCATGTTATATACATCAAATCCCACTGTTTACATTTTTTTCTGAGGCTTTTTTGAAAAAAACAGCTTTACACTCTTCTTTTCAGATTCATTCACTTGGACGGTAAATGTCTGTCTGTCTTAGAAAATCCTATCATTATATAGACAGAGCACAGCTTGTTTAGCATTTTCCTCTAAATGAAGGATAGTTATTTCCAGATTTTACCTTTGCGGTCACAAATGTTGCTTCTGTGAAGTCATTTGAACACACATCCCAATGCTCCTTTACTAGAGGTTGCATAAATGCTGTTCCCGAAAGCAATATTATTGAGTTGTAGGGAATGCAAGTTCGATTTTACTAGGGATAGCCAAATTTTATTCATAGCTCCATCCTTTTATAACTCAAAGCATCTGTATAGGAGCTTCCTTTTTTGTGTCCCTCTTTTCTTTATTTCATGCGTGTGGGTGTTTTGCCAACATATGCCATGTACACCATGTGAATACAGTGCCTGAAGAGACCAGAAGGGGGCGTCTGGTCCCCGAAAATCAGAGTGAAAGATTAGGTGTCAATAACAGAATCCAGGTCCTGTGCAAGAACAGCCTATGGTCTTAATGCCAAGCCATTTCTCCTGCCCCTTTGTTCTTCTTGACACTTGGTTTCATTAGGTTTTTGTTGTTGTTGCTGCTATTTTTTTTAATCACTTTTGTAAACTTGGTAATGTAATAATTTACTTCTTATTAATACCATGATTGATAATTTAAATGATCAATGACAGATTTTAATTTTCATCTTCTGTGGAAAACATATTTATTCATTTTGGTTGTTTTACTGCATCTCTGCCCTGACTGCCAGCCTGTGGCTTTCTGTATATTGAGCCTAACAATGTCCCCTGCAAGATGGCGTCTTCTGTGAGGGCCTCGTCTTCTGTGAGGGCCTCGGAACACTCTAGGGGCGGTTCTCAGTCACTGTGGAGCAGGCGTGAGCCTCCTCTTTCATCTGCCTTGTCTACAACTCTGGAGAGTTTTATGCCCTTGAAGCATCCCCCTGAGACTGAGTCCAGTGGAGATCTTGAATGCTTGATAACACATTTCCTGGGACTGTTGCCAGCACATTCTGCCTACATTCACTCTAACAGCTGCTTTTTGTCAACCCAAACGAAACACAGAATTCCCTTCTTGGAAATAATTTTCTTTTATTATTTTTTTATTAGCACACTGATTATGCAGATGGGCAGGCTTCACAGTGACATCTCCTTACATGTAAGTGTCAGCTACAGATTTTGTCTGCTCCTGTCTCTATTTCTTCTTAGTCCCTAACAGTTTCTCTTCTACCTTCAAGTCTTCTGGTTTTTCTTTTTATTCATAGAAAAAGCTTTTTACCAGACAATTCCAATTTATTATTTTATTACTTTTAAAAGTTAAAAACCATTATTATTATTATTATTATTATTATTATTATTATTATTATTTATTGTGGGGAGCATGCATGCTACGGTGTGTATGGCTATCAGAGAACAACTTTGTTTTTTTCCTTCTGTTTTTAATTGGGTTCTGGGCATTGGGTTCAAGATACCAGATTTGTGAGTCAAATGCTTTACCCACTGAGCCAGCTCTCTGGCCCTATTTTTTTTTTTTGAGGCAAACAGTATCTGGCTATACATCCCAGACTGGCCTTGAATTACTATATAGCTCAGACTGGTTTCAAAGTGAAATCAGTCCTCTTGCCTCAGTCTTACTAGTACTGGGGGTTACTGGCATGTTACAAGCAGACCTGACTACAGCTTTATACACAATAGTTTGATATGGACTTGTAGTGATTCTTCACAAATTCTCAGAACACTGATTTTACACTTGTTATTTCATTCTGCAATTATCTTGCTCCAGCTTGAATTTAGAGTGGGTCTGTTTTTGGATGTAGCTTCCAGGAGGGTATTTTCAAAAGTTTATTCTTTAGGAAAAAGGGATTCCTGAAAACAAAAAAGGGGGAGAGGAGATGATGGGGGCTTTAGAGTGTAGAGATGAGTAGAGACCCCAGGCAGAGACTGGATTCAAAGTGAATTCATGGGACAGTGTTAGGAGTCAACATCTGAGAATATGTGTAGGAGACTGCACCTAGAGAGTTTTGAATTCTCACCTTAAAGGTGTGGCCTTGATCCTACAGAAAGCAACTTCAATGAATGGCTACTGTTCTTCATGTCTCCCTTTCCATGAGCTGGAGCCTGCATGCATCCTACATGGAAGTTTTCTGGCAGTGGCATGGAGGTTACACAGATTTCTAATGAGACCTGGCCACTGCCCTTCTTTGATATCACAAAAAGGAATTGGTTATAACTTTAGAGAAAGGAAGAGCCATAAACACATGTAAATATGAAGGAAAGAAAAACCAGACCCTGTCAATTTATCAATTTATCAGTCACTTCTAGATGAGAGTGGAGGCACACTCCTGTAATACTCCTGTGTGTGGTGAGACAGGAGGATTGTGAATTCAAATTTATCTTGTGCTATCTAACAAGGTTCTGTCTCAATAAACCAAAGGGAAAAAGCCATTGCTAACAAAAAAGACTGAAAACATGAACTTTCTAGCTATGGAAAAGTTTGTAGTATGGGCCTTCCTCATTCTTCTGTCTGTAGGTGGCAATAAACGGAATCTTATTTTTCACCCTGATCAACAATTTGCTTCCTATTAATGCTTCTATGGCAGTGTTTGCACAACTTGGAAAGTCATAATGATAGAGATTTTCCATTAGGTTTAAAAATTGACCATGTGAATCTGATTTAAAATAAAAATTTGGACTTACAAATATAAATTGTGTGAAAAAAGTATACAAAGTAACATTATTTTAAGCCTAGTTATACACATATGTGCTGACATTTTACATGAGTCTTTCTCCTTAAAAACATGGGTGTTGGGGGTGTTGGTTTGGTGTGGTGCATTTATCAGGGCTGTAATTTTTTTATCCCAAGTCACTTCAATAATAATTGACTGATTAATCACTCTACGTGAAATTGAAAATTAATCTCTTCTTGTTTTTTGCATAAAGTTCTCACATATCCAGCAGTAAGCTTCTAGCAATTGCTTGTAGTAGCACTGAAAATTTTCTGTTGTTAGCAAGGATAAATCACATAGTACTTCAGGGTAAGAAGTCTCCTAAACTGCCTCATACTGTACTGTGAAAATATAAACAGTGAGGTGGGTTAGGTATTATGTTTGTGATATATATAGTCAGTAAATTTACTCAAGACAACTTTTGGCTTTTATTAACTTTATGGCACAACTGTAGTTTCTAAGGGACTAATCTCACTGATGAATCCTACTGTTTTCATCTCAGAAAACTATTCAGTAGAAGCCAATATCATACACAGCAAGGAACATTTGATAGTAAAATGACTTTATGCTCTTTAAATAATTGATGGTTTTCCACAGTTGGTTGATTTGTTAAAGTAAAAGTGTTGAATATTAAACAATTCTGCTACATGAACATTTTCTTTTTTAACTTCTTGAATTAAAATGTATGTGTTCTATCCACAATCGAGGACAGACAACAGAGAACACAGACACTCATACATGCAGAGACACTCAGACATGCAGTACTGGGGTGCTGGAACTAGAGCCCAAAGTCTTGGGTTTGAACTGCAGTTCTGCTAATAGCTGCGTGATCTTTGAAAATAACTTCATTTATCAGACTCAGTTTCCTCACTTGTGTAATCCTAGCACCGGTTACTTAGCTGTGCTCCAACCAAACGCTCTCTTGTTCTGTGGTGAGGACCAGAAACAACCGCATTTTTCTTGTTAGTCATTTTATTCCTTCCATATTGACTAGAATGCTGTCTTAATATTTTTATAACTGCTTATTTTCATCATTGGAGCAAGAATTTTAAGATTGACTACAGACAACTTTGCTTCAGCCTTCTTTTTTTTTATTGTGTTTTATTTAGAACCCAAGTAAAATGTATTTTAGACACCAGACCTGAATAGACTGGTTAAGCCCCATTGAAGTAAGTTTTATATGTTGTAATTAAAGAGTCAATGTAAAAACTTCTTCTCTAATTGGGAAAACATTTTATGTATAAATACTTTTATATATAAATGAAATTAACGTAAGATATACAGAATATTTAGAAAAGTAATAGAAAAGTGAACTGCAACCCCACCTCCTTTACATAGCCCTGATTTGCATTTATCTGTTTTTTTTTAAATATTTTATTTTTTAACAATAAGAAAATTTGTTTTAACTGCATTTTTATTTCTCCTTTTATTTTACAATTATTTTTCACCTTTGTTGTATAAATAGTGGCTAAATAATTTATAGATCATCTTCAGACACTCCTTTGAGTGAAAGAGGGGTTTGTGTTAATTGTGCCCTGGGATGAACACCATGATAAGTAGAGATCATGCTGTGTAGCCTTTATACCCACAGGATGTTGCACAGTAACATAGTACTGGCTTCCATGTCATTGAATTCTGAGTATTTATTTTTAGTTTATTTCTATCTTATTTGTATGTTATGTGTGTGTACATGCCCATGAGTGCACATGCAGAGGCTAGAGGAAGACATTAGGTATCTTTCTTTATTACTTTCCATTCTATTCTCTTGGGGTATGGTCTTTTTCTGAACCAGAAGCTCTCCATTTTGCCAGTCGAGTCTGTCAGAGAGCTCTTAGGATCTGCCTATGTTTGTTCTTCAAAGTTGGTGTTATAGGCACATGGTGGCACTCCAGCTTCTGTGTGGGAGCTGGGGATTTGAACCAGGTCCTCATGCTTGCACAGGAAGTGCTCCTCTTACTGGCCCATCTCCCAAGCCATATTCTGAATGTTCTTAAAAGTTGAAAATATATCTTTGATTCACAGTAACGATGTTTCATAGTGAAAAGAACCAGGGAGTTAAACACTAGTTTCAGTTATTTATTATGGTAAAAGGCAGTAACAGTAACTGCATACTTAGTGAGGTTGTGGTGGACACTGAAATGAAGTTATGTAGCTAGAGACCAGAGAGACAGGAGGTTCTTCATAAATGCTGGGCTCTGTTTTCTTACGGAGTAGTTATTTTCAGGTTTATTTTGATTATGTTCACTAACAGCCGAGAGGAAAGCAAAGTAGTGACTCCAAACACCAGCGTTTTCATCACTTAATATTTCACAAAAATTTTTAGGAAAAAATTAATGCAGAAAAATCAATAAAAGCAAGTCTATCTTTTGAAAAGACCAATTAAACTTAAAAATTGCTAGTCAGAGTGATCAAGTCAAACAATATGACTCAAAGCCAGTGATGAAAGAGAGAATAACACCAGACCTACAGAAATAGAAACAGTGAAGGACCAAGAAAAACTTAGTGAAAACAGCAAGGCATGACTTGTACAAAGTGCACAGATTCCTGAAAAACTGTTGCTGATAACATCCCTGAAGGAGATTAGCTATTAAGGGAAGGCTAACAGTCATAGTGGGAACTCCAGAACTAATGGCTGCACTAGAGAAGTCTACCAATGTCTACTGAAGGGATAGAACTATATCTATGCAAATTACTATAGCAGATTGAAGAGAACATTTCCCAACTCACTTCATGAAATCAGTTTTACCTTGATATCAAACTGGACAAAGAAATTAGCAGAAACATCTGATGGGTATATCTCATGAAATCAACAGACCAAGCATTAATAGACATTAATAAACCAGAGCAATGGCACATAATAATTCACAATACTCATGACTAAATAGTTTTTCCTTTGGCAAGCATGATTGACAGGAAACATTGAACAATGTCATTCACCATGAACCCAAGTAATCACAGATCTTACAAATCAGCTTTGACTAAATTCAACAGCAATGAAAATAAGCACTCTGCAAAACAGATACCAAAGGGATGAGAACTCGAGTGTATGGTGGCCCTGTTGTCTCCTGCATTGGCAGGACTGGGGATTTCTTATCAGCTAACAGAACATGGCTGTACAATATGGTGCCATGTTCATAATCATCTTCTTGACTCACCCTCACTTGGTGTTGACTTTGAGGAAGCCAGATGCTAGGTAGCAAGTGGATCTGGAAATAATTATCCAGTAGGGAGATGTTCCCTTTAGAGGTCCAGAGTGTCTTTAGAGGTGGCCAGCAATCTCTGCTTACTATGTGAGGAGGGAATTCTCCAACAGTCCAACTGAGCTCTGGAATGGATTCTTGCCCACCTACGTCCCCTGAAAATACTGTTCAACTCCTTCCTTGGCTCCTGGAGGTGAGACTGTGAACCAGCAGCTGAGATTGGCCATGCACAAATTCCTGAACCAGAAACTCTGAGAAATGACAGTAGACAATGAACAAGCTGCTGAGTTTATGGCCATTTATTACACAGAAGGAAACTAATATAGATTTTGGTACTTGGAATAAAATCTCTGCTATAACAGCCTCCACAAAATGTGGAGCGGCTTTGGAACACAGAACAGACTGTTAAAATCCAGAAGCAGAAAAACAAACAAACAAACAAACAAACAAACAAACAAACAAACAGACACAAGTACAGGCCAGGAAAGACAGAGGCTGCATTTTCCTGTATGACTCTCACTTGGAAGACCTGTCAGTGAGGGTGTCAATGGAAGTGAAGATGGTTATGGGACATTTCCTTAACCTGAAGAGGGTATATGTGAGAAAATAAGAAGTAACATCAGATAATGAAAAACCGACAGTGCTGTCTGTTTTTACTTCTTTATTCAATGTGAGAAGCGGTCCTACAAGACAAATAAGGCAAGAAAAGTCAATATTCAGCAAGTAGATAAAAATGACGAAAATGGACAAATTCACAGACAACATGATTGCTTACACAGAACCCCTCCCCAAATGTTCAGAAACAGTTCAGTAGAATTAAGAGACAAAGTTTAGCTAGTTTTACAGGTTATAACATAAATATATAAAAATCTATTGTATTTATATATATATATGGCAAAAACAAATGGAATAATAAAAATTATCCATAATAGCATAAAAAATAAACTCATGGGAATAAATAAGTAAGATATGTATTATTTACATGTAAAACTCTACAGAAATGGATAAAAGAAAACAAAAGATATGAAAAAGAATTGGAGATATTTTTAATGTTTTGCTTCTCAATATTTCTGAGATATTAATTCTAGCCAAATTGACCTGCTTATTCCATGCAATCTCTGTCAAAATCCTGGAAGACATTTATATCTTTGAAGAAACTGGGAAGTTGATTGTGAAATTTATAAAGCAAAAGACATTGGCTAATTTGTGTGATCATGATAAAGGAGAAAGTTAATGAAGGCTCATATTACCCAGCTTCATGGTTTACAGTGCAGCTGTAGTAATTGAGAGATTATTAATGATGTAAAGATAGGCATATAGGTTGGTGTAACATAACAGAAAGCACAAATGGATGCAAATTCATATAACCAGTCAATTTTCATTGGAGGCACCGGCAGCCCTATTCAGGGTGGGCACCACTCCTAATAACAGATTGGGAGCAGTTGGATACTCAGACATCAGAGAAAAGCCCATTGACCATTAAGCCCTGCAGTGGCCAGCTCTTGTACAAACCATTAGCCAACGGGAAACCTTGAGCTACAAAAGATCCAGAGCAACGCTTCAGAGAAATGAGCAGGACTCTGAGTTTTGCAAAATTTTCTTAGGCAGGAAGCTAGAATGTATGCTATTAAACAGGACTTCATACAAAGATAAAAGCCTCTCTATGAAGGGTGCTATTTAGAGAGTGAAGGAACAAACCACAGAACTGGGACTCATACTTCACTTGGAAACTGAAAATAACTTATAATTCTGCATTAACAAGGCAAAGTCCAGAAAAAAATTGAATCACTGCCAAAGAAACAATATATTTAATTAATACACAGAGAAATATGCTGAGTGGACACTATAAATATAAATTAAAACCACAAGGAGATAGCACATGTATTAGATTGACTGAAATTGCAGAAATGAGAACTTATAACAGTGGATGATGGTGAAAAAACACCCACCATCTGCAAAAATTTGTTTGTTTCTTCTAAGCTCAAGTATATGAGTTCTTCACTCTCCATTGAACTATCCCAGGCATTTAACCAACATAAATGACATGTGAGCATGAATTTCTCAAATGTCTACATACAGTTTCCACCAGTGATATAAATAAATAATCTTAGCTTTCATTACAAGTCCTGTGATTTCTCTGCAATGGGATGCTCCTGCCAATAAATGGACTGATGTGTAGACAAAGTGACAGCCAGTAAGATAAATAAAAACAATCTGACACAGACACAAACCTTTCACAAGGCATTCTGGAAAAGACAGCCATGCTAGGGAAGTTCTGGGGATGTTGAAATGATTTATATTGATTTCAGTTAGTGACTAACCACCTCTTAAGATCTACTCAGTTGCTCACCTAAAATGAGGGGATTTTACTCAAAAAACTTAAAGTCTGACTTTGAAAATGGACACATCACTTAAAATTTACTTTTCTATTGACTGTGTTTTTATATACTCCCAAACTAGTTAATGTATTAAATGTTTTTGATAAAATAGGTAATTTAAAATGTTTTACAATGTTAAGTATATGAAATGAGTTTGGAAGTAGCTAAGATAAAACTAGTTTTTAAATTCTTAGTGATGTAATTTTCAATCTGGCTTCTACCCTAAAAGACTTGCTGTGATTACTGAATAATACAATGTATTAGAATATAGGGACTAAAGAAAACAAACAAATAGCAAACAACATACAAAACAGATCAGCTCTTCATCTACCCCAGGCTGTGTGGCAGTTTTGGTGTGAGAGGCTAGTGGCTCCATTATGTTGAGATGCTGAGAAAAACTATTTGGTGTAGAGTTGGGAAAAGATTTTCCAGGCCTGGATTTGTATTCCCTTCCATATTCTAATTTGAGGTAGAAACTCTGGTTTTGAAACACATCACATTGTTTGATATATTGAGTTTTCTACTAGGGACCTCATACTGTTTCTCAAGTCAGTCTATTGTGTCTGCTGGTGTACAACTCTGACAGCCTCTTTGTGTCTTTTGAAAATATTGCCTCCACTAAGCACTATAACCTCCTCAACTTATGTGGACAAAGTCCTGGAGGACTTCACTGTTAGTTTCATGTAATTAAGATGCTGCTGCTCTCTGAACACCGCCATTTGCGTTCCAGGACCAGTCTGCTCCAGCCTTTCCAGGCACTACTAAGATGTCAGTAGCCTTTCCAGATTTTATGTCTATTTCCATTTTACCTGAATGTTGAGGTTCAGGACTTATCAAACCCACCTGTTTATCTTTCCACAAACCTCTCACTCTAGGACAAATTTGAGTCAGCAACATAGTCACATGTTGAGTTTCTTTTTCCCATGACATTTCTTAACTAATAGATCTTGAACCACAAGCACTTTTTTTTCTGCTAGCATCTTTATCATTCATATCTCTCCATCTACTATTCCTTTAGGCTTTTCCCTTCACTCTTGCTGCTATTTCTGGGATCCAAGGACTTCTTATTTGGATCCAGACCCAATTTCGTTGATGGGGACACTCAACTATTAAAGCATTTGTTGGCACCTTTAAATTTTTCCTCTGTTTTGGATTTCCATCAGGTCCTTGATGCTGATTTCTCACCATGACTGTAACTAATATCTGTTTTCTTGATTTCGAATCTTATCCATGAAATACTGCTGAGAACTACAGAAAACCAATGCCATGGTATCTCAAAGTAATCCTATACTGTGCCAGTTGGGTTTCCTTCATAGTCACCATACTTTTAATCATCTTAATGAAACTTTGAGCTCTTGGTAGCTTTCCTGTTAACTAAGACAATTGATTTTACATTGAACACTGTTATCACAAAAGTTCTATTTAAGTACTATAAGTCAATGTAAGTACAAATAGAATGTAAGTAAAATTTAATAACTTATACTCACTTAGAAATGGGATTGACACTGGCTTCAATAATGGTTAAACACTTACAGCACTTTATGTTTTCTGGAAATTCTTGTACACCTAAAAAGTCGGAAAAAAATGACATGAGTTCATGAAGATATCCAAGCAAGACTTTCATAGCTCTGATTCCTATAGTGAGAATAAACTATTAAAACCACAAGTTTGGATCCCTGTAGGGCAAACATTCAAGCAGAGACGATAAGTGAATATGATTAAGCCACCCCAAAAGACAGGTATACACACAATTTTCTTAATTAAAAATGAATGTTAAATAATACTTTAGAATAGTAATAGCTATAAACTGTATGTAAAATCAAGAGCAACTATATTTGGCTCTTTACCAACTCTCAGGAGTGAAAATAAAAGTAGCCTGGTGACACAGTTTGTTGCAAAGGTTTTGACTGTAAAAACAGATCCACATATTCACACTCCCACCACTGCTTTTCAGCTGAGATCATGTAACTGTATGTGCTCCCTTGTAAGAACACCCTAAGCTCACTTCTGGGAATCTCTGGACATCCAATCTTGTTATGTGTAGGCTAGATTTGGAGTCAGGCTGAACTGGCCTTCACAATGAGAGCTTTCACTGGTCACTAATTACATGGGGCATCAAGTTTTATAGGCAAAATGGTATGTTTGCTTTTAGAAATGGGCAGTTTTCTCCATTCACAAACAGCAAATGACATTAGTCAATATTTATACTTCAATTGAGGACACTATGTTGGTACTTCTCCAATGTATTCATTTCAGTAAATGTACCACAAAATCTAACTTGATTGTATTCACAAAATTATTGAAAAAAGGCAAACAGCATTTCTACATTCTGAACTCAAGGCATCTTATAAATAAAACTTTTAGCATCATAGAATTAATCAAAACTGTATCAACAAATTATTAATTACTTGAAGAAGATAGATAGAATAGGTTACTTAGTTGCTACATCTGATTAATTCTGTTCTTCAAACTCCCTGCTTTTAAAATATGAAGCTTGAACACTTTTAATGTTCCTGCTTTGGGCTGGGATTATAGCTCTGTTAGCAAAGTGTTTGTTGGAGTTCAGGGAGTCCTGGGTTTGATTCCCAGTACCACATACACAAGGTGTAGTGATGCATGCCTTCAAACCCAGCAAACTCAGGATATGGAGACAGGAAGGTCATCCTTGGCTACATAGTAGTTTAAAGTCAACTGGGGCTACATGAGCCCTATCTCAAAAGGAAAAAAAAATCTCCATTTGATCATCATGCTTGTTCATTCTTCTGTCAGGAAACAATATGTATAAGATAATAAAGGAATCTGAGATCAACCAATTTTCATTCCTACCTGGCATGAAGAGAAGAAACAGAAAATCATGGATAAAAGTCATGTTAGGAGGTTTAATTTTTGCTTTTACTTCGGTTTTCCTATCTGAGGCAGACAGGATAATCTAAATAAAAGCCACATCATCTATTCAGGTTCATATTTGTGTGAGTGACACACACACACACACACACACACACACACACACACACACACACACACACGCCTATTTGCACGGGTACACTCACCATTGAGCCAGAGATAAATACTGAGTGTCTTCCTCAACCTTTCTCCATCTTATGTTTTGAGATAGGGTCTGCCATTGAACCCAAAGCTCACTATTTGGTAAGACCTCAGGTATCTTCTTATTTCCACTTCTTCAGTGCTGGGATCACAGCATGCTACCACACCTGGCTTTTTAAGCTGATGCTGGGGAGCTGAGCTCAGAGTTTAATATTTGAATCATCTCCCTGCCCCTTACAGAGGCTCTTAAGCTTGTAGTTTAAATAGCTTTCAGCTTTCTTTAATGTTAAAACGGCTTCTGAAGTCAATCTGTGTTTTTAAAACTGGCTTTAAATATATATCCAAAAATGAAAAGAAACATTTCTTTCTGAACAGAAGTTAAGTTTGGAACCCAAATGTAGGAAAAAGCCACATCATTATTAAACACTGAGCTTAACAACAATAGAGCATTGGTCCCTGAGCCTATAAATAGACATCACCCAAAGGGAAATGTACCTTGTGAGATTTCTGTGACATGAAAGTTGTCTTTCCATCTCACTTTCCTGGTGTTTGCTTTATTTGTTGTAACTTTTGCCTATCTTCATGATTTTCTTACCCAAACCCAGATCTAAATACTATTTATATAGGGAAAATTAATTTCTAGCATTTGCATGTGGATTTATTCAACTACTTTAAGCCCCTTACTTCTTAATGCCTATTATTGTAGCTTATATTGCATCTGAAATTGAATGAGACTAGAAAAAATAAAACAACAGAAAAAAAACAGCACAGCAAAACAAAACACCATTGTGCATGGTTATGAGATAAAGACATTGCTATTTTTCTTTTAATATATTTTTAATTTAGGTTCCTGAAGAAGGGGAACATTCACAAATTTAACAGGTTTTCCTGAGTGCTTATTCTATGTTGGGAAGTGCTGAACTCTGAGGAGGCAGATGGGGTAAAAGATAGGAAATATGAGGGATTCTTTTTATTCATGGAGCTTGTATTTTATCAGGTGAATGCATAGAATAAATGTATATATGTAAATGTAAGTATATACTGTGTTTTAGCAAGGAGTAGGAAGACCATGATGTAGTCAGACACTGGGATCAATTAATGTTTAATCTACCTAGAAAAACAATGACAACTTTGCAAGTGCTTGTTAAATTGCCTCTAAATTATATTTTACATCAATAACTTGAAGCATGGAACTAAAATAGATTTCAGACATGGAAAGAAACACTTGATTTTGGCATGAAGGATGTAGATTTTAATTACCTAAATTAAGATGAAAAGGATAATTATCTCTTTCCAAACAAAAAAAATTACAACAGACTGTATAAATGCGAAATTTAAATGATTGAGTGCCCCTTCAAATTTGCACGAAAAATTTCTTGCTTATAAATTTTTGCACAAATTAATATTCATAAGTATGGTTGATATATACTGAATGCTTTTGTTCTCTGAACTGTATAAATACATCAAATAGTTTACTCTGTGGTATAAGTGCTAAATGCTAGGAAAAAACCTACAATGCTGTATCTTATATAATAAAACAACAGAAACATAGCTAATAAAACTTTCACCTATATTTTGATTATTACTAATCTTTGAAATTATTGTTTTTTATTTTGAAAACAGGCAGGTTACTTGCATGTTGAGCAAGTTGAATTAGACTCTGAAGATTAAAAGATGAAATGCACAGAGAAAGATGCTACACACACTTTACTTCATTCTCAAGAATTTTAAAAATATGACTAACAAAGCCAGTAAGACTCAAAGGCTGGACAGGATTTGAAATCAGGATATCTCAAATACTGTCATGTTTGCCTATTCTGAAAAACACTCATGAAATCTAGGATTTTATAATTTCTAGCTATATATATTGAGCAATGTAGTACTTAAGACAGGGCAATATGCATGAAATCTGATGCAAACCTACTTTCTTCAGTGTGTCAGCAAGAAGAAATTAGAACTATTGTCTCTTTAGAGCAGAGGTGACAGGACTACAGAGTGTCTCCAGCACTCTTCCCACTAACCAGTCCTGCATGGTGTAGACAAAACTCTTTATTCTTGTAAAAACAGTCAGTTATGCAACATGGATGAGCTCATGTGAGCACAGCAAACTTAAATTGACCAATTAGTGTTGTTTAAAGAAGATAATTAGATAGGAACTATTTTGCAATAATTATGACTGTAACAAATTTAAAACTTTGACATATAAGAAGGTACATGTTAACTTTACTTTATGTCTTAGTCTCTACAGAAGGTTACAAAGGATATGTGGCATATAGTGCAACAGTCTATAGGGTAAGTAAGGACTGGCAAGGAGAAGTTCAAGGACAGTTTACAGCATTCTGCAAGGTCAAAGTGAAAGTATAACTGCTGAGTTAGTGAACAGGGGAAGCATTTGGGGGTTGCATTGCGTTCTACCCCCAGGGAGAAGAAAGAGAGACCCAGCAACCACAACATGGGAGGTAAGAGTTACTTATGAGAGCCTGCCTGCCTCAGTAGCATTACATAGAAAACCAAATACTTGTGAAGTTATTAGTATTTGGATATAGCCACATAACTGAATTTTCCTCAGGGACATATCTTGAGAAAATTCCGTAGCTTTTGTGACCTTGACCCATAGTGTATTCATAGAGAAATACTTGTGACTTAGTTCAAATGCAGTGATTGACACTGATTCTGTGTTCCCTTTCTTTACTTTAATAACAGAGATTTTGAGTGAGAATTTCATGAAATTGTCTCCTTAATATTATTTTGTATTTAATGTTTCAATTCTCCCTTCATTTTCACTAGGCTGCTTCACTGGGCCTTCCATCCACCTATATTTTGATAGAAGATACTGCGGATCTGAGGACAGTGTGAGGTTCAGCTCCTTTTCACAGTGGATGAAGGGTACTGCATGGTAGTGAAGATGGAAAATGGCTCATACAAGCTCAATTTCATTCTCTTCAAATTGTCCATAAGGATTTATGGACCATATAGAATTTATTAATCATGTATTTTGAAAAGGTCCTTCAGTGACACTGGGAACCCTGACCCTGCTGACAGGACTCTGAAAGGACTTCAGAGGGTGGAGGGATGGCACTCTTCTTCCTTGTATTAGTTGCACAAACTGTCTGAGTGTTGCTGGCATGTTTCAGGATTCATGTCTCTATGAAGACACCAGAGTTAAAAGACCTGGTGCTGGGAGGTGACCAGGGAAGCAGATTTATTTTGTTTTTCATTGTCATGAAGTTATTTAATGGAGCAAAAGACTTCGAGTTTATTTGAACCATCATGGACAGAAGAAATTCTAAAGACAGGGAAAGTAGACCTAAGGTGTAAGAGATAGTGATTTTTAATAAGTTATTTAGTAATGGTGTTAAAATAAGGAATTTTATAGGGCAGGGTAGCCATGAGCACAGTTAGTGCATGATCACGTTACCATTTTCTCCCTAACCCATACAAAGCATCTCCAGGTAACTTCCCTGAGAATGTACAGCACAGACAACTGGAGTTTCTTTTTCTCTTCCAATATCCTCAAAGGTTTAAAGATTTTAAAAATCTGTTAACTTCTTCCTCCTGTGAGTCTGGAACAGAAAGATTCCCTTTCTTCCTGCAGATGGGGAGTGTGATTCGTCCTATGTTTGATGAGTGCTTTGGAAAGGGGGTGGAATAATTGGCACATCACTATCACACATAATAACCCCTCAACTATGTTTGCCTCTCATTATAACTAACAATAGTGATTTTGCCCACCATGGTGCTGCTCACATTAATTCATGTATAGAAATAAGTTCTAGAGGATGAGAACAAAACAATGACTTAATTGCTGGAGAATTAGGAAGCACTTTCAAATTAATTTATTTTCATTAAAGTCCTTATGGTATGGTGTCATCTTCTCTAAGATGCTATGACAAATCAACAATAAAACTTGAAATGAAATCACTGACTAAACCTGATCATTCATTATCTAACTTTACGGTATAAAACAGTTTACTCTACTATGGCCATGCATCAGCTACAAGCTGACTTAGACTATTTATCCAGATATCACAATATCATGAAATGCATTCATCTCCGATTCACATAGATTTTATTTCACTATTTAATTCAGATGTGAGGGTGTCTTAGATGGGTTTCTGTTGCTGTGATGAAACACCATGACCAAAAGCAAATTGGGGAGGAAAGAGTTTATTTGGCTTATACTTCCATGTTGTAGTCCATCACTGAAGAAAGTCAGAACAGGAACTCAAACAGGGCAGGAACCTGGAGGCAGGAGCTGTTGCAGAGACCATGGAGGGGTGCTGCTTACTAGCTTGCTCAGCCTGTTTTCTTATAGAACCCAGGTCCATCAGCCCAAGGATGGCACCACTCACAATGGACTGTGCCCTTTTCCATCAAGAACTAATTAAGGAAATGCCCTACATCTGGGTCATGTGGAGGTATTTTCTCAATTGAGGTTTCTCCTTTCAGGTAATGCTAACTTGTGTCAAACTGACATAAAACTAGCCAGCACAGAGGGTAACAGATGGAAGATCCATTGGTATGGATAGTGGCATGTTTCCCTTGGGTCACTGAATATAATTAGAGAACTATAATTGCTGAGAAAGGAAAGTGGGTTCACAAAAAGCATGGCCATGTTTTTATTTATCTCTGGCTATACAAATGACTAAGTTTTACTATAATTATCCAAAACTTCTTTAGAAAGTCAAGGCTAATGAACTTATGTTTAAGAAAAAAGAATGATTTTTATTGACAATTAAGAAGCTGGAACCCCATTTTCCAGTTTATTGCTTTCCAGTTAACTGGGTATTTTGTTTATACCATGTAGGTAAATATTCTATGTAGTGGGCTCTTTTAAAATTTATCTTTTAACTGAAAGATGAGAACATAAAAACTTCACATCTGACAGGGAATTTTGTGATACTCTGATGCATGTGTGCACTGGGCAATGCTGAGACTAGTTTCCACCCGCCCATCTCCTCAACCGTTTATCATTTCTTCTTGATTTTTGAAACATCTCATGCTTTATTATCCTCCATCACCTTCCTGTGCAGTAGAGTCTGGAACTGCTCATTCTATGTGATTGCCACTAAAGTTCCCCTGGTAGCCATCTCTTCATCTTTTCAATGCCCCAAGTATGTAAAACTTACAAACATAATATATTAATTAAAGAGAATCAGACATCAGGGCCTGTAGTGTACTACTAGTATGTCCCTAGAATGTGCATTTTCATTACAGCAAAATTTTGACTATTTACCATGACTTGGTTACAATGTGAAAGCCAGTGAATAATAAGAAATTAGCATCATCAGACAATGTGGCTGGTCATACACTAGCAAAAAATGATGTGACTGAGACAGTATCAAGTGCAATGGAACATTGAAAACAACCAAGTAAGCACTGGCACACTGGAGGAGGGGGTTTAATAAAAGTAACTGCCATTGGAAGTAGAAAAGAGGAATTAATGAATTAGGAAATCAAACAAATCAAATAACAAATGAGACCAACAAGGCAAAGAAAGAATAGCTGAAAGACTTTAAAAAAGTAGAAAAACTTTTCAAGGCTGATAAAAGTAAAGACAAGGTAAAATGATTAAATAAATTTTAGGAATGCAGAGGACAATGTGGACATAGACAAGGTGGAAGAGCATAAAAATTGAAGAAAGTTATGGAGAAGAAGAAAAGTAAAATTAAAAATTGGATGATGGAGTGGGCTAGTTGGACTGTAACTTGTGAAAGAATGACTCAAGAAGATGTGAAGATTTAAGAATTAGAAAGGATGAAACTGGCTCATATGCAAAAACTAACAAAAGGTGTGCAAACCTGATTGGAAAGATGGCTCAGAGGGTAAAGGAACTTGCTGCCTAGCCTGAGGGCCTAAGTTCAATCCTGGGACCCACACATTGGAAGGACAGAACTGACAAGTACACACACACACACACACACACACACACACACACACACACACACACTTAAGTAATTAAAATTGTGTCTAAACTTTTTTTGAAGAAACATAAAACTCAATTGAGAGCCACAAAGTAAGACATGATGATAGAAAGTAGGCTGTTGGCATTTACCACTTGAAGACGTCAGTTCTTTCTAAGTTCAAATTCAAGTTTAAAACTTCAAATCAATTTTTAAAATTTTATTTAAGTTTAAAACTTCAAATCAATTTAAAAAATTTTAAAATTTCAGTTGTGCATCTCAACAAACTTGACTTAAAGCTTGGGGTGAATACCAAGCATATCGAGACACCTAAAATGAAGAAAGGAAGTGAGGGTAGGAACATTTAGATACTGAAACTCAATAAGACACTGTAATGGTGAGAACAGGTCTCAACTAGGTGGAATAGTTCAGCAAGTTGAAAGAGGCTGAGACTGTACACAGGCAGTGAGGGACAGGCTGCTGAGTGTCACTGGGGAAACTTTACACAGTCAGTGAGGGACAAGCTGCTGAGTGTTACTGGGGAGACAGTTCACCATCATGGGGAGGGGACAGGCTGCTGGATGTTCTTGGAATAATTCACCATCCATTCATATGAGAAAAGATGAATTTTGGCTATTTGTAGTCTCAAAAATAAGTTTCAAACTAAGTGAAGACCTATATGTGAAAAGAAAACCAATTGTTTAAGAAGTATCTGTGACATCAAAGTATGGAAGAGCATCTTCAACACAAAGTGATGACACACAACACAAAGGAGAAAAGGTTGAAGTTTACACATTAAATTTAACAATTTCTTTATGAAAAATGGCTTTTCAAACAATTTTGGAAGACATGCCAAAGACTGGGAAATAATCATTGCAGATCACACAAAGAAGAGGAAACTAGTGTTCAAAGAAATGAATCTCAAGTCATCAAGAACCTAAAAGACATCTCAAACTAAAAGCAGATCATAAAAGACAATTTGTAGAGAAAAAAGACAATTTGACCTCATCAATAAAAAGTACAAAATGTTTGCTATTAGGGAAATATTAAGTAAGAGCACTACAGTATGTCCATCTGATGAGCTGCCAATTAATAGATGAGAAGCAATAGAAAGCTCTTCTGCTGAGACAACTAAAGCAAGTTGTTCAACCTTCAAGAAGTAAGTTCAGAAGGGCAACATGAACAACCTTGAAGAATAGGGGTCTGGAGATATGACTCAGTGGCAAAGAGCCCTGGCTGTTCTTCTAGAGGACCTGGGTTCAATTCTCAGTACCCACATGGCCACTCATCACAACCATCAATAAATCTAGGTTCAGGGGATCTGATGCTCTTTTCTGGTCCCTCTGGGTACTGCATGCACATGGCACACAGACATACATATAGACAAAACCCTCATACACAAAAATAATATAAAAATAATTAAGAATCCTTTGAAGAATAACCTATAAAATATGGTAGTATTTTGTTGAAAATTTAAACCTTAATTCTGACAGCAAGAAGGGTGAAGTGATGGTCATAAATGTTTACATGTGCCTGTGAAGTTTTATTCATCTAAAAAGAATATATTTGCAATGAATATTAACACTTCATCTCCATGATAGACACATTATCTGATATTCTTTTCCTCATAAAAAGTATTCACTAGCTTAAAACTTGAAACCACATAATATTTTAATACTGTTAATTACCATTACTGTTTTTAATGAAATAATGTCAGAAGGAACATGAAAGATATGTTAATACAGAGAGGTAGAACTGTTGACTTAATTTAGAAATTCAGAGTCCTCACAGAAACAATGGCATTTGAATATTGAATAGAGTGAAAGTAAACCAGATGAAAAAGGCATGGAAAGTGATTTATGCAGAGGAAGTTGTGGTGATATATTGTACACCCTAATAAACTTGCCTGAGGCTCAGACGACAGCGCCAGTCACTAGATTAAACACAGAGCCAGGCTGTGGTGGCACACACCTTAGATCCCAGCACTTGAGATCTCGTGTCTTTGCTTGGGAAGCAAACACGCCTTTAATCCCAGGAAGTAATATGTCAGGGCAGAGAAAGGTACATAAGGCATGAGAAAATAGGAACTCACTTGCTGTGGATATCGCTCTGTATAAATAAAATGCTGATTGGCCAGTAGCCAGGCTGGAAGTATAGTCAGGACAAGCAGAGAAGAGAATTCTGGGAACAGGAAGCCTGAGTCAGCAGATGCTGCCAGCCGCTGCCATGAGTACCAACATGTAAAATACTGGTAAGCCATGAGCCATGTGGCAAGGTATAGATTTATAGAAATGGGTTAATTTAAGATAGAAGAACTAGATAACAAGAAGCCTACCACAGCCATACAATTTGTAAACATTGTAAGTCTCTCTGTGTTTACTCAGTTGGGTCTGAGTGGCTGTGGGACTGGTGGGTGAGAGAGATTTGTTCTGACGGTGGGCCAGGCAGGACTGGAGAAAACTTAAGATACACTCACTCTCTTTTGGTTGAGGATTTCATAGAGGTAAGACCTAGTGGCTGGCTGTTCTGCTTCTCTGATCTTACAGCTTTCACCCTGATATCTAGCTCTGGGATTTTTATTAAAAGACCATCTAAGATTTGAACAATAGGGAGAATACAAGAAGAGAGAAAGAGATCACGAAACTCTATTAAATGTTTGAGGAAGCTTTCTTGTACCCATACCATAAAGATAAAAAAAAATTGCCAGTCACCTGTGGTTAGAGCGGCACTGGAATGTAAGTGTTATTAGGTCAGCTGTGGAGACTCTTAGCTTTTAGGAGCCTACACTTTGTCCTAGATTGAGTATAGCACCTTAGGTGGAAAGAAAAAATAGCCATTCTGGAAATTTAGGTGGCTGCTAGAGCTAACATGTGCAGGATCAGTTTGGCAGTAATTGGATGAGCACAATTAGGAGGCTGTTTAAGTGGGTAGCACAGACCAGAGACAGAAGTGAGCTACAACGGTCTTTCCACAGACATAGGACACAGCAGGCATGGTAACTGAGTGGACATGAAATGGAAATTGGGAATAAATCCTTTCATTGATTGTCTCTGTGGATCACAGTAATGTAAGCAGAAGTCTGGAGAACACATTTGGGTGGTGAAGTGTTTGGTTTTAAGCGTATCATGTTTGAGGTGTCTGTGAATAGAGTTTCATGATCTCTTTCCCTTTTTTTGTGACTCTCAGTCCTTTCCAGTATTTTCCAGCACTCAGTTAAAACATTTAGAAGTTCCCAGTGTGCCAGGTGGGATTTTATGAGGAGTCTCTAATGTAATATCACATAAATATCATTGTACTTTTTAATACAATAAATGTAACAAGATGGCTTCAACATTGTGCTCATAACTCCAAATAGAAAAGTGAGCAAGACAGTCTCTGAATTCAAAGATTATATAATTTACCACATATAGAAAAATTAAAAATGAAAAGTAATGCCTAGTTAGCATGTACAAAGCCCCAGGCTGGATCTCCAGTGTCAATGTCACCTCCCCACGGGAAAAGGTGATGTCAGTTCAAAACCATTTACAAGGCAAAAGGTACCACAAAACAGGCAACTATACTATGCAATACTTACTTTTATTTGTTTAGATGGAAGGAAAATTTCATAATACACACCATTTGAAATATCTTCTGTGTATGTGTGTAGTATATGAGTGTGTGTGTGTGTGTGTGTGATGCAGGTATACTTTGAATGTTTTTTGGGGGAATTTTTAAACATAGCTTATTTCCATTATAACTCCTGGCCTCCTTGTACTCTTTAACCAACCAGCCTTCTTTCCTTCCCCCCTTCCTTCCTTCCTTCCTTCCTTCCTTCCTTCCTTCCTTCCTTCCTTCCTTCCTTCCTTCCTTCCTTCCTTCCTTCCTTCCTCCCTCCCTCCCTTCCTTCCTCTTACTATTTATTTATTTAATTAATGTTATAACCTGACCAGTTTCCCCTTTTTCTTCTCTTCCCATTCTCTCCCCCATCTCCCCTTTACACGCCCCCCCCCCGTCCACTCCTCCACTGTTTTTGTTCAGGAAGGGGCAGGCCTCCAATAGGTATAAACAAAGCATGACATATCAAGTTGCAGTAAGACTAAGCACGTCCCCTTGTATGAAAGCTGGGCAAGGCAATCCAGCATGAGGAATAGGTTCCCAAGAGCCAGCTAAAACTCTAGGGACATCCCCTGCTCCCATTGTTAGGAGCCCCACAGGTAGACCAAGCTGTACAACTGTCACAGATATATGGAGGACCTAGGTTGGTCCCATGCAGGCTCCCTGATTGTTGGTTCAGACTCTATGAGTTCCTATGAACCAGATTGGTTATTTAGTTTCTGTGGGTTTTCTTATGATGTTCTTCACCCCTCTGGCTCCTACAATCCTTCCTTTCTTCAAGAGATTCCCCTAGCTTGGCCTAATGTTTGCCTGTGGGTCTCTGCATCTGATGGATCAATTACTAATGAAGACTCTCTGATGACAATTGTGGTAATCACTAATCAGGCTAGGAGTCTTAACTGGGGTCATTCTTGTAAATTTCTGGAAGTTTCCCTTGCACCAGGTTTCTACCTGTCCCTGAAATGCACCCCCATCCAGTCATGTCTTTCAGTATTCTCCTTCTCCATCTACCCCTAATACAATCCCCCAAATTCTCATCTCCACCTGCTCCCAGTCCATATTGTAGATCTTTTCTATTTCCCCTTCCCAGGAGATCCATATATTCCCCCTTGGGGATTTTTTTTTAAATGTACAGAGGACTCTGTTGAGATTATAGCATTCAGCAAGAGAGGAAAGAACCTGGGCTCGGGAAATTGTATAACTCCTATGTCACCAGGGTTTAGCTTGATGCCATTTTGATGACCAAGAGTGATGTGACAAGAAGTAAGATTAGGGTCTAAATGAATGGTCAAAAGCAGCTTTAGACTCAGTGAGTTCATGTATTAAGGATTCTCCACTCAAGCTTTTGCTCAGATTGACAAGTCCTTGCAGGGATCTATCTAGAGATATCGATCTATGTTCTATCCCTGTGCTCCTGCTGTGCTGTGATCTCTACCCACCCAGAAGGGCTATTTCAACTGCCAACTGAAGTGCTGACTCTACTCTTTTTTCAGGCTCCTGTTCTTTCTTCACTTGACAGATTCTTGAAAGATGAATTAATCTCCTTTGAGTAACTGCCCAGGTCCTTGTCACAGCACATGGGGACAGCTTCCAGCTATAATGTTCTGAAGGGCTGTTTGTGTGATTGCCAGCTGTGGTCTGGGCATTGTCAGCTCACACCCTTGCAATCCAATGTGCACCCTGCATGCCACTTTGTATAAACATTTCCAGGATATGGAGGTAAAGCAAAGTAACAGATTCAGCCTTCTAAAGATGCCCAGACTTCCTTCTTAGGAAAGTAAGGGAAATTCGTAATTTTAGTGTACAAACACCACTGAAAATTATTATATGCTCTCAGTAAGGTTGCTTCTCAGGAACTTCAGGTTTATATATGGTGGAATGCTGTCTTATCATCTTTAAAAATAAGGTAAGTTTTAATTTACTTGTACTGTCTACTAAACCTGCCCAAAGGCCAGATGTGGTATCAGCCTTATTACATTTCTTAGAATTATAATTTGAAAGTAAAATTTGAAATATAAATGCACATAAGTATTTTGATAGTAATAACACATATATTTATAGAGAATTTTCTAGAAATCTATCATTTTATAAACATTTATTTTATTTTATTTGTGTATGCATGCCATGTCTGTGCGGTGCTCACAGAGGCCAGATGAGAGTCCCTTGGAGCTTCAGTTACAAGCAGTTGTGAGTCACCTGATGTGGGTTCTGGAAACTGAAATTAGGTTTTCAGGAAGAAATGTATATTTTCTTAAATGCCATCTTTTGTCCTTCTGTAAATATATTTCTACAAAAATAAAAGTGGACATGAGGCCCCTCTCCATGGGTCTAAATCTGGTTGCTATTCTTTCTCTAGATCTGTAAATCTTTCGTGAATTGTCTTCATGAGAACCCCCTGAGTGGCCAGTCAGCTTAGTGTGGAAGGTTGTTTAAGTGCCCAGTTGACACATGTATTGTCTCTTTCAAGCTAAATTTGGTATTTGGACCCTTTTTTATTAATATAATAGTCTTAGTTAGTCTTCCCATTCTCTAAGAATGCATGTGATCAAGCACTTACAGAGTACTGATTATTTGTGGGTACCTATCTTATTTTGCCAGTGACACTGTAAACCTAATGATGACTCTCAACCATTTAATCATGAATTCATTCAGAATTTATTGAGAATGCATCCATCCTCATCCTAAGGATGGCCTTCAGGTTGAATGTAGCTTTACACACAAACATTAACCTTCCATAGCTATTTATTTAAGTATCTAAATAATTGTCTTAGATACAAGTTTTGTGAGGGAGGACTTGCTCTTTTCATGCCTGTCCCCTTGGCACCAATAATACTGAGTAGAGTAACCATTGCACTATTTGTATGTGACCATGGACACGTTTTTCACCGGAGAACTTAATGATGGTAGGGCTGTGCTTTGTATCCACAAATTACCTGATCACAATCCTTTGGGCTAGATCTTTGATTCTAATAAAACAGGAAGCTGAAGTCATTTGGAAGGAATGAGGTCCTACTGAATGAGTTAGAATACCTGAGATGGTCTGAAGGCCCAGTTTCCTCCAGGAAACCCTCAGAGAAAATATCAACATGAACATCAATATTAGCACCAGTGTCAACAAAATCACCAAGTGCATGAATTTGGCTCAAAATACAACAGATATGACTGAGCCCTGATAGTTTTCCAGGCTCTGCTCAAGGCATTTGGAATGTGTCAGTAGCCAAAACAGTAATGCCTCTCTTGCCATCTGATAGAGTTTGTGATCTGGGTCAGGAGAAGAAGGGCAATAACCCTGGTGAATAAGTGAATTCTGTGCAGAGGTGAGTACCAAAGGGAGAGTGGAACCCAGAGAAGCAAATGGGAGGATTGTTTCAAGGAAGAAAACAGAGCTCATTGAGCAGATAATATTCTGAAAGTGAGGAATAAACCTAGCAGAAGATGAAGAATAGTTTAGAGAGTTAGAGTGTATATCTAAGTCCAGAGAGGAATAAGATTTGGGGAAGTCAGCCATACTGTGAGAAGAAAAGGAGAGGTTTGTTATCTTTCAGGTATGTCATACAATTTAACTCTTAAATAGAACTTAAATAAAGTCAAAGAAAAAGTTATTACTCACTAAGAAAAAAATTAGAAGACATTTTCAGTAAAATGATATGAAGGTGTTTGGAGATTCTTATCTTACCATTTTTACTGATGTCGAGTTCTTTCAGATTAACTAGGCTAGCAATAGAGGTCGGCAGACTTGAGAGGTCATTATCAGGAATGCTTAGTTTCCGCAGAGCTTGACAGTTGAACAATTGCTGTAACAGAAAAGAACAACTCGCTAGTTAGGCCACGGTTTTATTAGACTCACTCATACCTAAACTCAGTGGCAAATTTGAAGTAAACATTTTTTTTTATCAATGTGACAGTAAAAGAACAATTAATAAAGCCTCACTTTCTTCCACACTCAAATTGGAACAGCTTCACAACCCGTTCAGCTGTTAGTGCCTCGATGTTTTCTCCCATACACAGATAAACAAAACAGAACAAAATGAAAACCAGGCAGACAAAAGCGTAGGAGTTACCCTCTGCATTCTCACAGCTAAAGGAATCACCTTAGCTCTCTTTATTTTGCTGTTGTATTAGATTTCAAAAAGTCTTATTTCCATTTCTTCATCCTGAATAAATACTTGTATGTTATCAAGAGCTCTAGCACATCAGAATACCTACACTCACAATCTTTTGTGTCCCCTTGCATTGCCTCATAAATCATTAGTAGATGAAACATAGGATGAAAATTCAGTCAGGCTCATTTCACAGTTCTATGATTCCAAAGTACTAGGTGGGGGAGAACCAAGTGCTACAACTGGTTCTGGAACTTAGCATTGTTGAAACCACTGGTGGGTTGAAGTGTATTTCAGAGGTTGTTTCTTGATCTACTTGACAAGTATAGCAATGGGGTAAGGCAGCCTGCATTTTCAGCAAGACATCAATTTGGGTGATTTCATATAGGTGTTTCTAGTACTACACTGTGAAAAACAACTCTAATTTTTTTTAAAACTCTGTTCAACTCATCTTGACTACAAAAGACATGAACAGTTGGAAGAGAATTTTTTATTCATTTCTAGACAAATTATCTTAATGAGATCCTTTCTGACATTTCTAATTCTGCTTTGCTGAACTTCCACAGATGAAGTCTGGTAATCATGACTATGCAGTTGGCCAACAGTATATTTAACTACCATTTCTTTCTACACACAATTCCTTATTTATAGGAAAAAACAATGAAGCATACGGCTGTTATTTCTTAACCCATTAACTTTTTAAAAAGGAGATCATATGACTTCTTACATAAGAGGAAATATGAAGTCTCCTACTTTGGGTTAGTCATCTTGGGTTCTTTATAAAGATTATTTGCTACTCGACATGACGTCAGAATTACTTTTTTCAGCATCCTATATAGACTTCCTCTTTTTATAAAACTTTGAAAGAGACATTTAATGGATTCTTTGAAAGACATTCCACCTAATCAAATAGGAAACACATGGTTACAGTCCCAGAAGTTACTATCAACTCCCTTCCAGTGTGTGCTATCTAGTAAGACAGTGATGTACTGTATGAACATGCAATGTGGTTAGTTACAGCTTCACAAACAGTCAATTATCTCATCATTGATTTGGGTAAGACTTACTAACCACTCTTTCTGCTGATCACTACAACCATTTTATGAATGTTAAAACTAAAGATTTTCAAAATACAGTCTTTTAAGTCTTATTATAACAACTAACTTCTCAAATGCACTCAAGATTTAGCAGAAATACTAGTATTCTTCAATTTTGAATGAAGTGACATACAAATTTTTAAAAAACGGAAACTCCTTTACACACTCTACCAGGGAGAATCCAAGCAGAATCAGGCACTGACCCCAGATCAGTGTCTGGTCAATCCTGACCGCTTATTGCAGTGTTATCACTGAACTCAGCAGTTCTCTTGCCTGTAGAGAAGGGATGCTAAGCCATACAATTTGAGACTTGAGAGAGTGAGATGTTATATCAATTCTAAGCCTCACAGTTTTCTTCTACTAATGTTTTTGTTATTTGGAATATACCATACAATCAAGGGTAAGTTATTTTTGAGGGCTATCCTTTTTCCAGATATTCCTACATTAGTGATTTATCTCATAATATGGGTCTTTGATTTGATGAAGGAAGTCCTTGTAAAGCTATATTATCCAGAAAAGTTGGGTGACTGTTAGCAATTAAAAGTACATTAATGTACAGTATGATGGTCTGTTTGATACTTTTCTAAACAAAACAGTCTCTTTGAAGGCAGAGTCCTGTTCAGCTTTCCTGCATATCACATATTTCTCCTTCTCATTTACCACAGGACACTTTTCTGTCCACAGTTTGTGCTGAGCCAATAATTTTGAGAGTGCTGATAATTAAAGGGAAAATGAGAAGAGTGCCGAACTCCTGCTGAGACAGGCTGTTTTGGACAGGAAGCTTTAGAGAGGTAAACAGTGTCAGTGGAGCCTGCATCAAGTTTCTCATCTGAGTGAAATTCTTTGAGTCATGCCCTCTACAAAGCTAAGAGCCCATGAACAGCTTTCTCAAGATTCAAATTTGAGTGAAAATAATGTTCAGTCATTTTATATATATATACACACACACAAACAAACTGTATTCTTCAATATAGGGGAAATAAACATAATTAATAGCTACTTAGAGTCAAATTGTTAACTATATGGGTATCCTGATTTCCATTTGCTAATATCTCACATTTTTAAAACAATGCTCTCTTGGTGGTAGAGCACTTGCTTAGCAAGCGCAAGGCCCTGGGTTTGGGCCTCAGCTCTGGAAAAAAAAAAAAAAAAAAAAGAAAGAAAGAAATGTTTTGAATCTGAAAATGCATTTGTGCTAGAGTGCCATTTCTCTTTAGCTAGGGAAACAATTTAACTCTGACGAAATTCTTGGGGTCTCTGCAAACTCCATAGCCAGCCGAATAACAATCTGCATGAGGCAAGAAGGAGGAAGTTTAGTTCAACACAACTTAGTAGCAGTGTTGGTTCAAACATAGAGGGTCTGACCCTGAGCTGTTTATTTTATTTTAGGCATATTTAAGCACAGCACAATTTTGGAAAGAAGTTTTCTGATGATAACTAACTCAATCCCATGTATACAACAAAGCTTAAGACATATTTATATTGAAGCGCTTTATAAAGTTCATATGACATCTTCCATAAAGATGGGGTTCAATTGACTAAGAAACAATGCTCAATATAAAGGTCTAGGGAAAATGACTGGGATAAACATCAATGTCTGAGGGAGTCAGGTGTGGCCTGGCTTTATAGATAACACAGAGGTCACTTAGGCTATTGTAAAGTACATGTGACATCTCCTATAAGGTTGGATTCTATTGACTGACCAACAGTGCTCAAGGTAAAAGTCTAGGATAAATATAATAGCCTGGTGAAGTCAGGTGTGGCCTGGTCTTACAGATAACACAGGTCACCATTACCAGGTTATTAACTACATCCATTCCCAGACTTCTGGGTGAAAAATAGGTCATGCATCTCTTCCCTTAAAGAGATAATCCTGTATGTTTAATGTTTCTGGCTTCCCCAGTGCTTATCTGTGAGCATAAGGCCCTCTTGCTCTCTAAATTCTATAAGGTATCATTTCATTCATTAATTTCTAGAGAATTGCTTACTTGTGTCTGTTACAAACTAGACCTATGTGGCAACGAATACAAGGGATATTACCTGAGATACTAGGAGTCATCCCCTGGGAACTAGACTCTGTGTTTGAATACTTAGACACACATGTAAATGCCCTGTGTAAATCTGTACTGGGGTATCAGAAATGTACACACAGGATCTGGGCACTTGATGGATTGGGACAGAACATCAGCAACGGGAGAAAACCTCTCTAAAAAAAGTTATGAAAAGGAAGAATCTTGAAGGAATCTAATGGGAGTGGCCATGCTATGCGTCTCTCAGTTGCCATTTCAAACTAGTTTTAGATATTCACCTGATAGTATGAGGGGATCTGGATCTTAGAGAAAGTTCCCTGATTCTGTTTGTATTAAAGGTGTGAGTACTGGATGTAGAATGAATCTTAAAAGGTCTTATTAATAACATCAAACCTGGGGCCAGTTATTAGGATGAATGCTGGAAGATCAGAGAAGCAGAACAAGCCACAGCCACCTCACCTTGCCAATTCTTCAGCTGATCCTGTTTCCTCAGACTGGAAGCCTTCCAGTCCTCATTCGGAATGAATCTCAGCTGAACTGTGCTGCTCAAAGCCTAAACGCTTAACCAGCCAAATGATTCTAGTTTCTGGTCTTCACGCCTTATATATCTTTCTGCTTTCTGCCATCACTCCCTGGGATTAAAGGCGTGTGTCACCATGCCTGGCTGTTTCCAATGTGGCCTGGAAATCACAGAGATCCAGATGGATTTCTGCCTCTGGAATGCTAGGATTAAAGGCATGTGCTACCACTGCCTAACCTCTATGTTTAATATTGTGGCTGTTCTCTTCTCTGACCGCAGATAAGTTTATTAACATGCACAATATTTTGGGGAACACAATACCACCACAACTGGATATATGCTGAATGTCAGTATTACCCTCAAGAGCCAAGATGAAGAAGACATAAATTGTCTCTGAACCCAAGAAATAGGCAGGACTTTTATCAGGCAACAAAGTTTCAATATTCATGGGATAATTGCAAAGTGCTGAATATACAGTGAAATAAGCTGTTAGAGTTGCTACATCAAAACAAAAATCCTGCAAAGTAAATGTGTTTAATATGTCTGGATAACTAAGGCAGGATCTGAAAGCATAACGATGAATCAAGATTATCAAAGAGAAGTGAGTGAAGGAGAAGATTAAAAAAGATTAAAGTCAGATGGAGGAAGTAATGGCAGATATGATAATAAGGAGCAATTAGATAAACATGGCAAGAAAGACACCGGATAATCAAGAAGGCTCCCAAATGACACAGAAGAGAGAACAAGAAGGTTTTGTTGGAGCACTAGAAAAGTGAGTGCAGAGAAAGACGACGACGAGGTTGATAAAGGGTGTCAGAAAGGCAATCTTCACTCATCTACAGGAGGCACAAACACAACAAATTCCGAACAAGAAAAGGGAGAGAGAGAGAGAGAGAGAGAGAGAGAGAGAGAGAGAGAGAACACAGTTTTATTTGAATTTTCAGAGAACAAGGACCAGAGCATCTCTAAGTTGCCAGGAGGAAAGATTTCCTTTGAAAGTTGTGCAGAGGCTGGAGGACTAGCGCTAGGATAGCTCTGTGTTGTGTAAAAACTTTCTGTACACTGTGAAGATATGCCATTCTGATTGGTTCAATAAAAAGCTAAATGACCGACAGCTAGGCAGGATTTTCAGGCACACAGGATCCTGGGAAGAAGAAGAAAGGAGTCATCAGGGAACACAGAGCAAGCAGGATAGGCATTACACAAGTGAAGTAATAAAGCCACAAGGCAGAAAGTAAATTAATAAAAATGGGTTTATTTAAGTTATAAGAGCTAGTTAGAAACAAGCCTAAGCTATCAGCTGAGGTTTCATAATTAATAAGAAGTCTCTGTGTCATTTAGTTGGGAGCTGACTGGCAGGACAAAGACTAGCCATATAGCTATGGTTGACAACAATTTTATATTATATTTTAAAACTATAAAAGAAGACTTGGTAGTTCTCAGCACATAAAAACAATAAATGTTTTTATTTATGGAGGAGATGAGACTGCTAATTACCTTGATTGGACTGTCACATACTATGGATATGTATTGAATTTTCTCATAGAAACCCATGAACGTGAATAAACATTGTGTCAATTAAAAATAAAAAAGCAAAACGTAATTTAAAAAAAGGTGAATTCCCAAGAACAATTAGAGTGGGGATTCACTAGATATTAATCTTCAAAGAACCAAGAATAATCTTATATTGACAGTTTTTTTTTAAAACACAAAGTACAAAACAACAGCATTTTAGATAAGGACCAACTGAGTTCTTTACCAAGAGTCTCAGACTAAAGCAACTGTCAGAAGATATCATTAAATACAAGAGAAAATGATTCTAGAAGAGATGTCAGAGTGGAAAGAAAGATTAAATAAATTTAATAATATATAAAAAGCAAAGTATGGGTAAATCTAAATAGTCATTGACTCTATAAAGCAGCAATAAAGTGCTAATTATTGGCTTAATAAACAGGGAAGAGCTGAAATTCTGAAGAATGGAAGCGTTTCTGTCAAGAGAGAGATGATTAGATTAAAAAGTCTCTGGTAATTAACCTTACAGATCTTCTATAGAGAAAGGTCTGAGAGTTACCGCATGTTACTTTTAAAAATGTAGCATGGTCTCTCGCTCATAAGCTTTCAGGGCCTCTCTGTTCTTCAGGAAAAAGTGCAGACTCTTCCTTGTGGCTTTTGAGGCACTCATCTCTGCATTTCCTCATCCTACCACATCCTCCATCTGCTGTGCCTCCTCCATCAGCTTGCAAACCCCACTCTGCCTGCCACTCATGTTCCAGTCTCCAGCTGATGCTGCTTCCTGTCCTGCCCCACCCCATGTCCTGCCTTCTCCTTTACACTCAGACTGTCTTAGCTGTTTGCATGCTCTGCCTTTGTTCTTGTATAAGCCTTTATTGCTTTTGCTAAGCTGGTAGCACGGATGCTCATGTGTGTGAGGGCTGCACTGAAGGTTTTTCCTGTTCCTGTAGATTTGACAGTGTGCCATGCAAGGTCTTCTTTATTTCATCTTCTTAGTGAGGAGATGTTACTTCATGAATATTATTATGAGGAGGAATAATGTAACACAGAAGGAGTCCCATTTCCTGAGTACCTGTTACATAAGGGCAAGTCACTAAGCTTCACTGTAAAAATTTTTATTCTTACAACAGTATTGGAAATATGTCATTCTTAACTAGTTTTGTAGAGAAGAACACAGTTTTTTTTTATGATGTATAGTTAGCAAGGGTAAGAGCCAACATTCACATACACATCTGTGTACCTACCAAGCTGTCTCCAAAGCAGCACACTTCCCATTTTTCAAAGATCTATGCTTTGGAAAGGTAACTGACATCTGATAGGAGTGAGAAAGGTGGGTGAGCAAGACCAGGGACATGAGTGATACATCTCAGGAGGGCTGACCGAAAGCTCACCAAAGACTATACAGCAGCAAATATGCAACTGGAGAGACATCTGAGTGTATGCTATCCTAAAGTGTCGGCCATATATTATTATGCTTTGCACTGGCATTTTGTTACATGCAGGCTTGGAGATTAATGGCCACTATAGCAATGATATGACATGCATGTGAATGACTGTATGTCAAAACATAGTTCCTGAGGGGAGGAAATAAAAAAAATAATCATTTAACTCCCCACCACAAGTAAGAGGATTATTTGGGAACTTTTTTTTTTTCCTGGAAAGTTGCATGTAAAATGGTAAATTTTCAACAAGAGGGCTGTGGGTGCCACTGTATTTACAGGGCAGGCTTTGTTCTGGAAAAGGACTAATGTCCAGTGAACTGGTATCTCTGAATGGCTGGTTTCTTAGAAGTTCCTCCTCAAAGCCTGCTTTCAAATGTTCAAGCAGTAACACTTGCAACTTGGTTGCAAAGCTCTTTCAAGGAAATAATTACTTTGTATGCATTACAAGAAAATGTAAAATTCTTTAATTAATACAAATGTAAATAATTATCTTTATTTAGGAAAGTGGCAATTCAGAAATAATAGGGCAAAAATAGTTTTATATGCGTATTTTGTGAAATTCTAAGCTTCCAAATACCCCCCTTTCCTCCTTTTCTTTCTTTCTTTTATTTATTTATTTATTTTTATTATTATTTTACAACACCATTCAGTTCAACATAATAGCCACAGATTCCCCTGTTCTCCCCCTCTCGCCCCCCCCTCCCCCCAGCCCACCCCCCATTCCCACCTCCTCCAGATCAAGGTCTCCCCTGAGGACCAGGGTCGACCTGGTAGACTCAGTCCAGGCAGGTCCATTCCCCCCCTCCCAGACCGAGCCAGGCAAATGGATGGATCTAGAAAAAATCATCCTGAGTGAGGTAACCCAGACTCAGAAACACAAATATGGTATGTACTCACTCATAGGAAGATGCTAGATGTGGAACAAGGATGACTGGACTGCTACTCACATCACCAGTGAGGCTACCTGGAAAACGGGACCCCAAATAAAGACACGGAGAAATGGACGAGATCTACATGAACAGCCTGGTCATGAGTGGGAACAATGAAGGGCGACGGTCGAGGGAAAGAGAGTGGGAGATCCTAGCTGGATCAAGAAAAGAGAGGGAGAACAAGGAATAGGAGACCATGGTAAATGAAGACCACATGAGAAGGTGAGAAGGGGAGGAAGCAGAGAGCTAGGGAGGCCCACGGAGATCCACAAAGATACCCCTGCAAAAGACTGCTGGCAATGGTCGCGAGACGGCAGGAATTGACCTACTCTGGTGATGGGATGGCCAGACACCCTGATAGTTGTGCCATAAACCCCATCCAAGGACTGAGGAATCTGAATGCAGACATCCACGGCTGGGCCCCTGGTGGAGCACTGGGAGTCTAATTAGTGAGAAAGAAGAGGGTTTATATGAGCGAGAATTGTTGAAGCCAAGGTTGGATAAAGCACCGGGACAAATAACCAAATGAATGGAAGCACAGGATCTATGAACCAAAAGCTGAGGGGCCCCCAACTGGATCAGGCCCCCTGAATGCGTGAGTCAGTCATTTGGCTTGATCTGTTTGTTAGGCAGCTGTGCATTGGTGCCGGGTCCTGGGCTCGTTGCATGAGTTGGCTGTTTGAATCCTGGGACTTATGCAGAAATCCCTTTCTTCCTTTTCATCCATTCTTCTTCTCATCTCTCCCCACCCTTTCCTCCCAGACAGCTGGTGTTCAGCCAGCACCTCTTTAACAACTATGCAGTGGCAGGACTCGAAAAGAGATAACAAAAATACCCTTCCTTGAGTATTCAGTCACCTATAAAGAGAAATGCCATATATCTAGCTAAATAGGATTCCAGAGAAAGGAATTATAAGATGACACCAGATGAAACATTTCTGGGCTCCATCCTTAACCTAGAGAACCTGTATCCACCCTAAGTGCTTATTAGAAATGAATTAATTTATTTCTTCAAATTTCTGTTTGTGAAAAAGAATTGCTCCTGTGACTAGAAGTGGGATGATGGGAGATGAAAACATCCATATGAACAATGAGAGCACCATGTAAGGTGGAATTGATATCGGCAAGGAGGGAGGCAGTGAAAAGGAGAATTACCATTGGATGTCACAGAAGGGAAGGGTTTATATCCAAACAGAACCTGAGGGTCTTTTGCAGTGAGTGGGGCATAAATATGGCAGCTGTATGGCTCTGCAAGACCAGACAGGACTAGGTAAGATTTCAGCTACAGGAAAAGGGAACAGTTTGGCTCTCCCTAGTGTATTTGGCAATATAGAATATGCTATAAGGAAGGGATCTCTCTTATGTCTTGCAGAATGATTGCAACAACAAGTTCCCAGGCATTTCATCTTAACAAATGGGAAATACTGTGTCTGCTGTTTCTAAAATACAGATCTTTTCAGCCACAATTTGTGCAAAGATGCTGGGTTGTTTTTCCTTTTGGAATAGCGGGGTAATTTTAGCATTTGTCACTGTCTTCAAAGAGTATATATTGGAATGCTAGAATTACAGCTGTTGGCTTGAACATAGATGGCATAACACATTTCCATACTTATCCTATTCACTAATCATATGCACTTAAAATTTAAAGTAAAAATCTTTAACTTACATTTCTATGATTATTTGGCAGTATCAAGCTAATAAAACCTGAGAAAGAACAAACAAATACTGAGGAGAAAAATCATACCTTTGGTTGTTTTAATTTTTCCAGTTTCACTGTTTCGGGATATTTGGAGTATACTGTTTTGTCAGTGCTGGGCACTGAGCCAAGGCTTTGCTTTGCATGGCAGGCATTCTACCCTACACCACACTGTAGCTTAGGGTAGATTCTGATATCCATTAAACTACAGAGTGCAGTATGTGTGTCAGGTAAAGATTATTTTGCAGTTCTCTTTTGTTATATTTTTGGTGACCAGAAGTTTATATGATTTTTGGTTATTTGGAATTTAAGGGATCATTGGCTTTGTCTCAGGGGAACAATCAACATAGGTATGAACAACTGGGTTCTATGGCATTTGACACAGAGTTTGATAAATGGTCACCAGAGCATCTATTGCTACTTCTTTTACCCTTGTGTATTCCCATGATCCACTTTTACAAAATCACACTACAATTACTTGTGCAATGAGTATGTAGTAAGAACAGAACTTTAGACTGAATACTGTGCTAGTTCCTGTTGATTTAAATATTGAACCAAACTTGTCCTGACTTCCACAGGAGTGTGGACACAACAGTACTATTTGCTTCATCTTGTGTCTGTGGACATAGAACAAACATACAATATATATGTCATGTGAGCAGTTGCCACAAAAACCTGTATATATGATTATAAAAGGAAGCTCAGAAGAGCATGAAGTGATTGTATCAGAAAATGAAGGATGAAGGCCAGGAAAGAAGAGATTTTTAAGATGAGGGACAGAGTGGATGAGAGGAAGAGGAAATGCCATTTCCTGTTCAGGACCAACCCTGTGAAACTGGAGGCTATAAGGGCCACTGTAGCCAGACAATGGAGGCTTCAATTTTAGCACTCCAGGCCCAGGCACACAGGTTTTTCCAGAATGTAGAGAAGAGGTAGGGACACGCTTTAGCTTTTACTGTGGCTTTGTCATATTTACATTGGAGATATATCGCTGGTGGCTGTGTGGAGAACAAAACAGGGAGAAAGGGATGATGTAAGAACTATCAATAGGAAGATTGTTCTGTCAGTGTCCTAGAGATGACAAGGGCCAGACAAATGAAGAGAGACATTTAACAAGCAGCTAGAAAACAAAAAATGACAAGACGCAGGTTTGTTTGGAAGGCAAGTTGAGAAGTCAAGGAATACAGTGTTCCAACTCATGAGTAGTTACTGAGATGAGAGAAACTGCGACAAGAGGAGGAGATAATTAGGCTTGTCAAGAATGAAGAGTTCAGAAAGTGTCACCACTTTTGAAGACTGAGGTAGTATTGAGCTGGGTGATAGATTTCTGAGCCTTCTGTGTGGTGCTGAGCATGAGAATGGATACCATGTAAAATAGGCCAGAACAGGAAGGGCCCTCTTTCCCCACACCTGAAGCTAGGACTGGAAACATCACAAATGAAACTTCATTTCCTGGCATGAGGGAGGATCCAGCTCCATATTCTATTTGTCAGTTCAGTCACCTTCCTTGAAACTCTCCAGGCTCCTTGTTTCTGTTTTTTTTTTTTTTTTTTTTTTTTTTTTTTATTAGAGTTTGTATTTCTGCCTACTAGGGTCTTCCATACCAGGCCCTGCTCCATATCTCTGAATTTAGTTTCTTCACAGGCTAGTGACACTGTTTCACTGACGACTGAAAAAGCTGCTGTTATTAATGTTAATGAGAACATTGGCATGGTGAACATATTTTACAAGGTTTTCTGTAGTCAACCCTTAATTATTTAGAACAAAGAAAAAGAGCCATTATTTCTGTTGAAGACAGCTGACATAGAAAAGACTCTATTGAGGCCATAGAAATTAAATGCAGTACAATTAACTTGTATTGCCCAAAAGGAAAACAAATCTTTAATTCATCCACTTAAAATTTAAAGAAAACAGAAAACATCCTGAGCAATAAATCCCCTCCCTTCTCCCTCTCAACCAATCAACAGTAAGGCTCCACTATTGCCAGGAAAGTAGGAAGTGGTGAGGGGTTCTACAGAGAGGCCTTTAGTGATTCTTCTGAGTCTGACAAATCTGGTGACTGATTCAGTGCTGCTTCAGGCTCATTATGGAAACACCAAGCTGCCTCATTGCATGGAAAGAAGAGCTAGTTTCAGAAATTCATTTACATTAAATTTCCATAAATTGTGGAAGGAGTAGCTGTAAAATTATTTTCTCTTGCTCTAGATCACTGTTAATTTAGAAAAGACCATTTAATTTCTGGAACATAGAACTATCATATCTCAATTTATAGGAAGAAAACGAGAACAGTTTTGTGCTGTTTACCACATAATGGCTGATGAGAGCCACCGCTTCTTGTTAAAACATGCATGTCACCTCTCATTCATGTGTTGTATTACTTAATCTCAAACAGTAGAGAATTGCCACAAGGTCAGTTGACAATAAAATTGAAAGACAGGCAAAATATTTTTTGCAAAGTACAAGATATTTTTCTATTTCTCACAGGAGAGAACTCATGTTAGAACATTCTCTAGACTAGGGTTCATATTCAAGATGGCCTAACTCCAAGGTATGTTTTCCATTACCCAGCACCAGTGTGCACTCACATTGTTCAAGGAATGATTCTTTCTCTTTGAAGCCTAGTCAAGTGTCTCTTAACCTTTCTACTCCAAACTTCTGACAAGGCAATAGAGTGAGTAGGATTTTTGTCTCCATGTTCAGGTAAGTATGAACTCCACAACTTACTCATGCTTCTATTTTAGAAATCTTTCAATTATTGGTTATTATGGCAGGATGAAGCACACATAGATGCTTGTGTTTTCTCAGTTATAGTCTACTAGCTTCTAAAGGCTAATGCATGTGGTGGTTTACACAGTTGAAGAGAAATCAGTTCTATGGGAGGTCAGACTCACAATTTCTCTCAAGTAATCTTATGTTCTTTTAGAAGTTTGGATTTGCTAGGAATGGACCAGGTCAACTAAGATTTCACAGATTTCTTCAGGCTCAGAGTACATGGCTTTCCTGCCTCTGTATAAAGAGGAGACTCTATAGTCTACTCTTGGTATAATCAGACTGTTTTCCTAAAGGATTGTCTTATCTTAGTATTATCAGCAGGACTTTTAAATGGATTTCCACAGATTTCAGGACAAAATTCAAATCTCCCAGTTTAGAACAAAAGGCTTCATCATTTCAGCCTCAATTCTCTCTCTTGCCTTACATTCATACATGATGTGGAACTTTCATTCTTATCAACGCCTTGCTCATACCTAGGAATACACTCACTTCCTTTCCAAAAAGCTTCTGCTCATCCCCTATGTCTTGCTTGCAATGTTATTCCTTAGGAAGAGTGTTTTGTTGAATTTATAAAATGCCACTTGATTGTGCATTTTAGCAGACACACCTGATAGTGATATTGTTGAACCTATGCTTTCCGTGCTAACAAGCATGTAAGACTTTCACATCCCTGTTCCCTTATACATGGACCACCCAGTGGAGAAATAGATGAGATCTACATGAGCAAACTGGGGGGTAATGGAGGGCAAGAGATGGGGGATGAGAACATAGGTGAATGGGAGGTTCAAGCTGGAACAGGGACAGAGTGGGAGAGCAAGGAAAGAGATTCCATGATAAGTGAAGACATTATGGGAATAGGGAGAAACAGAGTGCTAGGGAAGTTCCCAGGAATCCACAGGGATGATCCCATCATAGACTACTGGCAATAGTCCAGAGGGTGCCTGAACTGGCCTACTCTGGTGATCAGATGGCTGAATACCCTAACTGTTATCATAGAGCCCTCATCCAGTGACTGATGGAAGCAGATGCAGAGATCCATGGTCAGGTCCCAGGCTGAGCTCCAGGAGTCCAATCGATGAGAGAGAGGAGGGATTCTATGAGCAAGGGGCATCTAGACCATAGTAGGAAAAAGTATGGAGATGACTAGCCAAACTAGTGGAAATGCATAAACTGTGGACCAATAGCCGAAGAGCCCCCATGGTACTGGACTGGGCCCTCTGGATAGGCAAGACAGTTTTTTTTCTTTGTCCATCTACTTTATTCCCCTGGGATAAAATCCAATCTACACAGCTACAGCTCTGTACTCAAGCCTAGTTCTGTTTTTAGGCAAGACAGTTGTTTAGCTTGAACTGTTTAGGAGGCCCCCAGGCAGTGGGATCAGGACCCATTCCTAGGGCATGAGCCAGCTTTTTGGAGCCTAGTGCCTACTGTGAGACATTTTGCACAGCCTTGGTGCAGAGAGGAGGGCGTTGGACCTGCCTCAACTGAATATACCAGGCTCTGCTGAGTCCTCATAGGAGAACTTGCCTTGGAAGAGGTGGGAACAGGGATGGGTTGCGGGGAAAGGGTAGGGGGCAGGAGGAGGGAGGAATCTGTGGTTTGTATGTAAAACAAATAGAAAATCTCTTAATAATAATAATAATAAGCTGAAAAAGCAAAAAACAAAACAAAAACAAAAACAAAAAAAGAGAATATAACCTGACACACAGCTGATATTTAGTGTTCCAGTGATTTTTTTAAATTATTATTAAACTAAATATTATTGTTAGAGAAAGTACATGTTGAGTTGAAAACACTTATGTTCATAGCAGCATTATTTGTAATAGCCAGAACCTGGAAACAACCTAGATGCCCTTCAACCGAAGAATGGATAAATAAATTGTGGCACATATACACAACGTAATACTACTCAGCAGAGAAAAACAATGACATCATGAGATTTGCAGGCAAATGGATGGATCTAGAAAAAATCATCCTGAGTGTGGTAACCCAGACTCAGAAACACAAACATGGTATGTACTCATTCATAGGAGGATACTATATGTGGAACAAGGATGACTGGATTGCTACTCACATCACCTGGGAGGCTACCTGGAAAGCAGGACCCCAAGAAAGACATGGGGATTGCCCAATGATAGAGAAATGGATGAGATCTACAGGAACAGCCTGGCCATGAGTGGGGGTAATGAAGGGCAAGGGCCGAGGGAAAGAGAGCTTGGGGGAGTGTAGATCCCAGCTAGATCAAGAACAGAGAGGGAGAACAAGGACTAGGAGACCATGGTAAATGAAGACCACGTGAAGAAGCAAAGAGCTAAAGAGGCCCACAGAAATCCACAAAGATACCCCCACAGTAGACTGCTGGTAATGGTCTAGAGACAGCCCAAACTGACCTACTCTGGTGATTGGATGGCCAAATACCCTAATTGTCATGCTAGAAACCCCATCCAATGACTGAGGAATCCGGATGCAGAAATCCACAGGCAGGCCCCAGGTAGAGCTCCAGGAGTCCAATTATCGAGAAAGAGGAGGGTTTATATGAGCAAGAATTGTTGAGAACAAGGTTGGATAAAGCACAGGGACAAATAGCCAAATGAATGGAAACACATGAACTATGAACCAAAGGCTGAGGGGCCCCCAACTGGATCAGGCCCTCTGAATGGGTTAGACAGTTGATTGGCTTGATCTGTTTGGTAGGCATCCAGGCAGTGGGACTGGGTCCTGTGCTCATTGCATGAGTTGGCTGTTTGAAACCTGGGGCTTATGCAGGGTCACTTGCCTGCCTGGACTGAGTCTACCAGGTTGATCTCAAGTCCTCGGGGGAGGCTTTGCCCTGGAGGAGGTGGGAATGGGGGGTGGGCTGATGGGAAGAGGAGGAGGGCAGGAGGGGGGAGAACAAGGGAATCCGTGGCTGCTATGTAGAACTGAATTGTATTGTAAAATGAAATAAAAAAAGAAATTGGAAAACTAATCTTAAACTTCATATGGAAACATAATAAACCTTGGATAGCTCATACAATCCTAAAAAATAAAAGAACTCCTAGAGGTATCACCACCTCATATTTCAAGTTGTATTACAGATATAGTAATAAAAGCATAAAACAGACATATTGATCAATGGAATAGAATTGAAGACTCAGACATAATCCCACACACATATGATTTTTGACAAAGGAGCCAAACAAATATATATTGGAGAAAAGACAGCATCTTCAACAAATGGTGCTAGTCAAATTGAATGGCTGCCTGTAGAAGAAGGAAAATAGATCCATCCTTATCACCTGTATAAAACCCACCTCCAAATAAATCAAGGACCTCAACATAAGGCCAGATACACTGAATCTTATAGAAGAGAAAGTGGGAATAGGCTTGAACTCACTAGTGCAGGTAAGAACATTCTCAGCAGAACACTGATAGCACAGACACTAAGGTCAATCAATAAATGAGCCCATTTCAAAATTGAATATTATGATTTTCTTAGTTTCTTAGTATAAATATTATAATATTTGATTTTGTCTTTTAGTTCATATATAAGTCTGGTCAAACATCAATTTATAAAGAGATTTCTGGGCTGGAATGTAGCTTAGTGGTAGAGTACTTGTTAAGTGTATACAAGACCCAGAGTTTGAAAACACAAGTGATATAAGCTTAATTTGTGTTAAAAAAACTGTGCTATCCTCCAAGTGGACAACCTTCAGCCATCATCTACCTTCATCATGCTTCAGTGGGCTTAAATTCAAAATGAGGCTAACAAAATCACCTGGAAGAGTTGTTCTGACGAAGGAACACCATTGGCCCAGTATACGAGTGGTCATTTCTGCCTCTCCACCAAAGAAAGAACATTACAAAGTATAGCTGACATACACATTTATGACCTCAGTTCCTGTCATGTGACCCTCCTCTGTAAGCCTAAAGTCCATCTTGTCAGCACATTGTAGGATCGCCTCCTCTCACCATTTCAGTTCAGTGAATTTCAGAACTTCCTTTCACACATTAAAACCTCTGTTGTTCACAGCAAGTTTCAGAGTGCATCATGTCCCTCAAGTCTTACAAACTATTTTTTTCTGTACTGTGTTTTCTCCTTTCGTTCTTGTTATAATGATTGGACACATCTGCTTCTCTCCAAGTCAGTTTTTCACATATTCAGCAAATTCACATTCTTTACCATAAGAACATGGCTCCTCCCGTTAAGACTGCAGTTTCCTGCATCCAATTTCTTTCTCTGTCTTTAGTTTTATATATACAAATGAGCTTCAGTGTCACTGATTTAAGCAAGGAGTTCCTATCTTTTCTTTCAAAATGTATTTTTTTATTTGATGTGTGTGGGTGTTTTGTCTGAGATATGTATGTGTACTAGGTGAGTGCCTGGTGCCCTTGGAGACCAGAAGTAGGTGTCACATCTCCTGGAACTGGAGTTACAGAAGGTTATGAGCTGTATGTGGGTTCTGGGAATCAAATCTGGGATTTCTGCAGGGCAACAAGTACTCTGAACCCCTGAGCCATCTCTCCAGCCCAAAATGTCACTGATTAAAAATAACCCCAACAAAACAGTTCCTTGCTTTGAACAGGCTTCTTCAGCTTGCCTACCTCTCTGTCCCTTGTAGTGATGTCTTGCAGGAGAGTCTATTTGTTGTTTCTTCAGTCCCCATTCTTCACTTCACCTTGACACTCTCATGAAGAAACCCATTATTTCCATCTACAAATACAATGCTCCATTCCTGTTCTTAGTGTCATAGTCTCCATCCACATGCCCTCTTCTTGAAACACTTTCTCTTTTTTTCTCAGTTTCCATGACAACACATACTTTTTCCTGCATCCTCAGTGGTCTTTTATGCCTATATTCTAGCTCTGCAAATGGCCGTTCTTTCTAGTTCTTCTCTAAGGCCCTAATCTTTCAGTTCCAAACTCATTCCATTAGCCAAGTCTGTTCCCTTCACCTACAAAACCTAGTCGGAAGGTTTCTTTTGTTTTGCTTTGTTCTGTTTTTTTCCATTGTTGGATTTGAAACCTCTAACTTTCTCCTGAATTACACCAGTCTCAGTCTTTTTACTTTTATTTTTCATTGGTCATGCTGTATTCACACTGCACCAAAAGTAGCACTTTAAAAAAATTAGTGAGTTCATATTCTTGTTTTTCATAAAATACTTTACTTTCACTTAGAATAAGATCTCAAATTCAGTATGATTTTGTCCATCAGCCCTTGCCAGCCTCTTGCACGGGTCTGCTCCACTCATCAAATAGTCATCCTCTTTCAAGTTCTTTAACTATTGACTTGGCGTGCAAATACTCAGATCTGTCCTCGTGACACTTCCCTGTCAGTCAGAACAGAACACAAAATGTCACTCTTCATTGCCATGTCAACTTTAAGTGGACTTTCAGAAAGTCCCCACTTCATTTTCATCAGGACACTTGCTACTACTTAACATTTACTGTTTAAATTGCTTACTTTTTAAAGTAAAATAAATTTTGTGAGAATAGAAACTTGGTTTGTCCAATAATGAACCCTGGTACTTAACATAGCATCTGCAGAAAACATGCAGAATGAACAAATATGCCAATTCATATACCTTTCCTAAAATCAAGGGGCTTGTATATGATTTCCACCAAATGATAGCAAATATTAGTGAAGGGGTTGTTTATTAAGTTTCCACCAGATTTACTCTACAGATACAGCTGAGAAATATGTAAGGTATGAGTTCTCACTTGAAAGACTGAAAATATCCAGAAAATGCATGCAATAGACAGAGGACCCCATTATTTACTGACACACATGTCTAAAAGTAACAGACATGTAAATTTCCCATGTGAAATATTTTAACAATAGGAATATGAGTAAGGAAAGAAATCTGGATCTGATTTTCTCTACAAGAGCTGTTTCTATTCATTTGTCCCCCATTTTCTTCTGCTAAATACCTGCAAACTCAACCTAAGTTCTCAATTGCTGTGAAACAATCTGTCCACATGAATATCAAAATCTCTAAAATCTAAGAATGCATTTGGATAATGATACTCCAAGAAAGAGATTAAACAGTGAATTCTTGTTACTTCTTTATTACTTACACATATACTCGAGACAATTTTATTCTGAATGTACTTTTATATATCCAGAAAAACACTGTTTTCCACACTGAAAGTCAGAATAATGTGCCCTAGATATTGAGAGGAAGTAAGGAAGTAAAAAAAAAATGTGTTCTTTTTTTCTCATCTTTAAATCCAGAGGCCTTCTTATATCTATGTGGTTGGCAATACTTATATAAAGTGCCAAGTTATGGACAATTTCACATTTATGGGAGACACTCAAAAGAGTTATAGTCAGCACAGGCAGTGGCATTGGTCAAATGGCAGTTTTTATGTTCCATATTTCCAATTTAGGTCATTTTTGAACTTGAGCAAATCGTTTGATAGTTCTCAATCATGATGATTGTTTGAGCAATTAGTATAGAGATGTAAGTAGTTTCATCTATTTCAAAAAGATTCTCTTTTAGTAGTAAGATGAAATAATCAATGATTTTTCAAGTTTTCATAATCTGTAATCACATCTATTATTTAGCACCTCTCAGCTTGTCACCTTCCATCAATGGTTCCTTCAGTTACATTAGACTTCTCACAATACAGGAAAGTGTCTTGGTTTTCAAATAATTGTACTTAAGAATTTAGCAAACATGGCTTTAGACTAAGGAGCAACTAACAGAGAATTAAAAAGAAAATCAATATAGTTGAAGATATGTGATATGTGGAATATTGGAGAACACATGTGTGATAAGTATGTGTGTATGTGGATGAGAGCAAGTAGGTGTACATGAATGCTTGAGTGTGCAAGGTGTACACATGTGTTTATGAGTTGTGTGTGTGCATGCATATGGTATATGTGTGCACAAGTGTGGTTGCCTGTATGAAAACTACCCCATTACTCCCTTATAACCATGACCTTCCTTATAAGACAACTTCACTAAGTATTTGAAGATGCAGGAGTTTGAATTTTGAACAAATGTCACAGTTACATGAGGTCTTTGGAGGCAGATGATTCAGATTATCCAGGTACTGCAGAACCTGGGCAGTCACCTCGAAGTCTCTTTTCTGTACTTTCCAAATAAAGTTCTTCAGGCTATTCTTGGCTTTATGAGCCAGCAAATGTTCATCTTTATCTAATGTGGCCATAAAAAATGTGACAGGCACAACTATAAATCCATGATACACAGTAAACCCATAGCCATTGGCAGGCAGCTGTTTTGTTATAATATTGAATTTATTATTGTTTTGAAGAAGCAAACAAACTTTGTTAAACAAGTCTCTTTTCATATTAAAATGAGCCCCCTTGTATGTACATTTACATGATGGTGCATGTGTGTGTGTGTGTGTGTGCACATGTGTGTGAAGGCAAGAGGTCAATGTTGGGTGTCTTTCTTTATCATTCTTATTTTGGGAACAGGATCTCTCACTGAACCTGGGTATCAGTGAGTCAGCCTGACTGGCTGACCAGAGAGTCTCTAGGATCTGTCTGTTTCAACTCCAGTTCTGGGGCTTGCTGATTCATGCCTGTGCCCAGAATTTCACATGGGTGCTGGGGATTCAAAAGCAGGTCTTCCTGTTTATGTGGCAAGCACTTTACCAATGGGGCCATCCACTTCCTAGACCCTAAAGAAGCCATTTCTTTATTTTATGTAGCAAAGTTGGAGTGTATGAAGAAACAGTTCTGACATAGATGTAAGCATGGGTTATTATGAGAAAGAGAAAGAAGAGATGCTTAGGAAAGAGTTTCATGTATCTGAGGTAAAGGAGTGGGCTTCTCAAGAGAGTGTCTAGCTATTTCTCTTAGCTCAAGAGTTATAGAATATCTTTTTTTAAAAAGTCAGTTAATAGATTCTGCATTATCTTGTCTTGACTATAACCATAGGGGAAGGAACCAAAGTCTGTTCACATCTGCCATAGGTGAAGAAGCTATGGCTTCAGGGGCTCAACCTGCCTGAATCACATGACTACTTAATGGCAGGGATTTTGTTAAGCTGGGCATTTTCTTTATTTTTTTCACAGCCTTTGGTGGGTTTATTTAATAGCAAAACACTGGGCAGAATAGAGTACATGGAAAACAATTGCACAAAGGACAGGAAAACCCTGGACTTTCTATTCTCATCACAACAAAACTCTTACATTTCAGTGGTTATTACTGATTTAGCCTTAAATCATTGACTTTAGAACTTTATTTTTTATTTAACTAATTTGTTTATTTTACATCATGACTGCATTTCCCCTCTCTCCTCTCCTGCCATTCATTCCTTTCCATCACCACCACAATCTACTACTCCTCTGTTTCTATTCAGAAAGGGGCAGGCATGGATATCAACAAAGCATGACATATCAAGTTGCAGTAAGACTAAGCACCTCCCCTTGTATTAAAACTGGGCAAGGCAATCTAGGATGAGGAATATGTGGTATTGTATTCCCCAAACATTGTGCATTCTAATAAACTTATCTGGGGTCAGAGACAGAGTAGCCACAATATTAAACATAAAGAATAGGCAGTGGTTGCACACACCTTTAATCCTAGCATTCCAGAGGCAGAAATCCATGTGTTCAAGGATACAGCCAGGCATGGTGACTCATCATGCCTTTAATCCCAGAAAGCAAGCCTTTAATCCCAGTGAGTGGTGGTAGAAAACAGAAAGGTATATAAGGCGTGAGGACCAGAAACTAGAAGCATTTGGCCTGGTTAAATATTCAGACCTCTAGCAGCACAGTTCAGCTGAGAGCCATTTGGATATGAGGATATAGAGGCTTCCAGTCTGAGGAAACAGGACCAGCTGAGGAATTGGCAAGGTGAGATAGCTGTGGCTTGTTCTGCATCTGATTTACCAGCATTCACCCCAATAACTGGCCTCAGGTTTGATTTTATTAATAAGACTCTCTAAGATTTCTTCTACAGGAATAGGTTCCCAGCCAAAACTCTAGGGACAGCTCCTGCTCCCATTGTTAGGAGCCCCACAGGTAGACCAAGCTGTACAACTGTCACACATATGTGGAGGGCCTTGGTTGGTCCTATGCAGGCTCCCTTCCTGAGGATGTCTTTTTATATGCTGTGAATGTGTTTCTCTGATTGATTGATAAATAAAGTGATGATTGGCCAATAGCCAGGCAGGAAGTATAGTATAGGCGGGATAAGCAGAGAGGAGAATTCTGGGAATAGGAAGGCTGAGTCAGGAATCACCAGCCAGACACAGAGGAACTGAAATGTAAAAGTACCAGTAAGCCACAAGCCATGTGGCAACTTATAGATTAATAAAAATGTGTTAATTTAACATGTAAGAACCAGATAGCAAGAAGCCTGCCACAGCCATACAGTTTCTAAGTAATATAAGTCTCTGTGTGTTTACTTGGGTCTGAGCGGCTGTGGCCCGAGCAGGACTGGAGAAAACTTCAGCTACGCTCCCTGATTATTGCTTCAGACTCTATGAGTTCCTATGAGCCAGATTAGTTGTTTCATTTCTCTGGTTTTCCCTGTGATATCTTTGACCCCTCTGGTTCCTACAATCCTTCCTTCCTTCTTCAGCTTTGTCTATTGTTTGGCTGTGTGTCTCTGCATCTGATGGGTCAGTTACTGGATGAAGGCTCTCTGATGACAATTGTGGTTGTCACCAATCTGATCTCTGGAGATGGCCATTTCAGACTAGGAGTCTTAGCTGGGGTTATCCTTGCAGATTCCTAGGAGTTTCCCTTGCACCAGGTTTCTACCTGACCCTGCAATTCATCCCATTTCCAGTCATCTCTTTCAGTACTCTCCTCTTCTATTCACCCTCAATCCAATCCCTAATGTTCCTATCCCCACCCACCTCCAGTCCACCCAGTAGATCTATTTTCTTTTCCCAGGGAAATCCATGTGTCCTCTCTTGGGCCATCCTTATTACCTAGCCTCGCTGGGTCTGTGGATTGTAGCATGGTTATCTTTTACTTAACAGCTAATATCCACTTACAAGTGAGTAGATATGGTGTTTGTCTTTCTGGGTCTGGGTTACCTCACTCAGGATAATTTTTCTAGTTCCATCCATCTGCCTTCAAATTTCCTTATGTCATTGTTTTTAATAGCCAAGTAATATTCCATTGTGAAAATGTACCACATTTTCTTTATCTATTCTTCAGTTGATGAATATATAGATTGTTTCTGGTTTCTGGCTATTATGAATAAAGCTGCTATGAACATAGCTGAGCAAGTGTCCTTGTGGTATGGTGGAGCATCCTTTGGGCATATGTCCAAGAGTGGTATAGCTGGGTATTGTGGCTGATTGAGTCTGAGTTTTCTGAGAAACCACCATATTGATTTACAAAGTGACTGTACAAGTTTGCACTCCTACCAGCAATGGAGGAGTGTTCCCCTTGATCCACGTCCTCTCCAGCATGAGCTGCCCTTTGTGTTTTTGATCTTAGCCATTCTAACAGGTATAAGATGGAATGTCAGATTTGTTTTGATTTGCATTTTCCTGATGATTAAGGATGTTGAACATTTCTTTAGGTGTTTTTCTGCCATTTGAGATTGTTCTGTTGAGAATTCTCTGTTTAAGACTGTACCCCATTTTTTAATTGGATTATTTTTTTTTTATATTTAGTTTTTTGAGTTCTTTATATATTTTGGAGATTGGATGTGGTGTTGGTAATGACCTTTTCCCATTCTGTAGGCTGCTATATTGCTCTATTGATGATGTCCTTTCTTTTACAGAAGTTTTTCGGTTTCATGAGGTCCAATTTATTAATTGTCGATCTTAGTGTTTGTGCTACTAGTGTTCTATTTAGGAAATTGTCTTCTGTGTCAATGCATTCAAGGCCATTTCCCACTTTCTCTTCTATCAGGCTCAGTGTAACTGAATTTGTGTTGACATCCTTGATCCACTTAGACTTGAATTTTATTCAGGGTGATAGATAATAGAACTATTTGCATTTCTCTATAAGCCAACACTCAGTTATACCAGCACCATTTGTTGATGATGTTTTCTTTTTTCTATTGCATAATTTTGACTTCTTTGGGTACCCATAGACATGTAGATTTATGTCTGGGTCTTTGATTTGATTCCATTGATCCACTTGTCTAGTTTTATGCCAATACCATGAGCTTTTTATTACTATATCTCTGTAGTAGGGCTTGAGACCAGGGATGGTAATACCTCCAGCAATTCTTTCATTGTACAGGATTGTTTTAGCTATCCTGGGTTTTTGTTTTTCATATGAAGTTGAGCATTGCTCTTTCAAGGTCTGTAAAGAATTGTGTTGGGATTTTTATGGGGATTGTGTTGAATCTGTAAATTGCTTTTGGTAAGATGGCATTTTTACTATGTTAAGCTTACTGATCCATGAGTGTGGGAGATCTTTCCATTTCTGATATCTTCTTCAATTGCTTTCTTCAAAGACTTAAAGTTCTTGTCATACAGGTCTTTCACTTGTTTTGTTAGAGTTACCCCAGGATATTTTATATTGTTTGTGGCTATTGTGAAGTGTGTTGTTTCACTGATTTCTTTCTCAGCCCTTTTATTGTTTGTATAAAAGAGGGCTACTGATTTTTTTGAGTTAATATTGTATTCAGTCACTTCACTAAAAATATTTATCAGCTGTAGAAGTTCCATGGTAGAATTTTTGGGGTTGCTTATGTATACTATCATATCATCTGCAAACAGTAGTTCTTTGACTTATTCTTTTCCATTTTGGATTCCCTTGGTCTTATTGCTCTAGCTAGAACTTCAAGTAGTATATTGAATCAATATGGAGAGAGTGTACAGACTTGTCATGTTCCTGATTTTAGTGGAATTGCTTTGAACTTCTCTCTATTTAATTTGATGTTGGCTGTCAGCTTGCTTCACATTGCTTTTATTATATTTAGGTGTGTTACTTGAATCCCTGATCTCTCCAAGACTTTTATCATGAAGGGATGTTGGATTTTGTCAAAGGCCTTTTCAGCATCTAATGATATATTTGTGTGGGTTTTTTTTCTCTTTCAGTTTGTTTATATGGTGGATTACATTGACAGTTTTTATATGTTGAACTATCCTTACATCTCTGGGATAAAAGGCTGGGCATTTTCTTACCCAAATGCTTCACATTTAGAGAACTGGAGGAGTTCTGAGCAACCAGTCACTGCCATGTGGGGCAAAGTAGTACCATTTATAAACTTTCATTTTTGTGCCTTTGTCTATTGACAGAACAGAAATTAATTTGGAGATCCCTCAAAATTTAAAGATAGAACTAGCTATTCCACTCCTGGATGTATCTAGAGCACTCCATATCTTACTACAGAGATGCTTGCACATCTACATTTATTGCTGCTCCATTCATGATAACAAGGGAATAGAACAACCTAGATGTTAATCTACAAATGAATGGATAATGAGAATGGGGTACATATACAAATTATAAGGTGAATCAGCTGTAAAGAAAAATTAAATTAAACAAAAAATTCTAGAAATAGGTGGACATGGAAGTATAATAAGTGAGGTGACAACTCAAAACGAGAGGTAAAATGCAAACCAGTGCTCTCCATCATACATAGGCAAAAGGACATATTAGTCATTAAAGAGGATATAAAGATATTTTTTTTGTTTCAACTCAGTATTAGCTTTTCCTTTTCTTGTGGAGGGTGGATGAATAAAACTGTAATTGATTATGAAGATACAAAACCCTAAATGAAGCTCCATGACTTCAGAGAGGCCATTCTAGCTGTAGAGAGGTTCACTGAGATATATAGTGTCAGGTATTGGACACATGTTTGCATGGCTTTTGTTATTGTTGGTGGTAGGTAGTCACTTCTTAGAACTATCCTAGGATGCCACCAAATCTATCTTTAGTTTGAATCAGCATACTTTTTAAGGGAATCGTACATACTTCAGCTCTGGCTGGAGTAATATCTGCTTTTGATTTTTTATTTCTAGGTCTCTTTCTTTTAATTTTATAATTTAATTTAATTTTACATATCAGCCATGGATTCCTTTGTTCCCCCCCTCCCACCTCCCACCCCCACCTTCCCTCCAGCCCACCCCCATTCCCATCTCCTCCAGGGCAAAGACTCCCCTGAATTGAGTTCAACCTGGTAGATTCAGTCCAGGCAGGTCTCTCACACATACATTATCACTCAGGAAATGGAACTCATCCTTCACTCTGCCCCCACGTCTTATGTTATGTATAAGAGATGCTGCTATTATCCTGATGGAAAAACTGAGGCTTCTGGAAAAGGAATACCTTCCAAACCAAATGGATCTAATCTGGGTCCAAAATATAAGCTCTCAATCTCTAAAATATTCAGAAACTTTCATAGTAAAGTATTTCAAATTTAGATCTATTCTATTTTAGATATGGTCAACTTGATTTAATTCACTAACTTCCCTTTTATTATAATTTTGGTCACATAATGGCTTTCCTTATACAGTTTTTATTCTTTTTTTTTTTACAGACATTTTAAATGCCAAGAAGTCGCTTTATTTCACTGTGCTATCTTATTCATGTATGTCTTCATACATTATTTAAATCTAATCTAATATACACCCATTTATTATTCTGTCTATATCTTTACCTCTTTTTTTTTTTTTTTTTTTTTTTTTTTTTTGGTTTTTCGGGACAGGGTTTCTCTGTGTAGCTTTGGAGCCTGTCCTGGAACTCGCTCTGTAGCCCAGGCCAGCCTCGCACTCACATAGATCTGCCTGCCTCTGCCTCCCGAGTGCTGGGATTAAAGGCGTGCGCCACCACTGCCCGGCTATCTTTACCTCTTAATTAAAATTTAAAAGCAAAGCAGTATTAAATTATACACAGCATGACTTCTGTCCTTGTGGGAAAGCCATGGCTTTTACATGTTTACCTTTTACTATAGAAACTAAGCACCACAGAGGGAACTATTAAAATTAGAATCTTCCTGTTCTTTCAAATCTATTTTTGATTCTTTTCTCATAACTCTTGACATATCTTTGCAAACACCATCAACCTCAACTCATTGTTCTCTTTCTGTTATATAACATCTTTTAAGAGCCATTTTGGATGGGACTCCCATTATAGGAAAGAGACATTATCATTCTTTGGGGTTTTGTTTCTTATTTTCCTACTGTTTTTGACAATTTACAAATATGTTTTTGTACTGTTATGATCATATCTCAAATGTCAAACAATTCAGGTCATTATATGCTTCAGATGAGACCAATGAGGCTGCTCTGTGGGAGTAACAAATCGTTCAGAGAGAGGTCTCTTTTACAGATCTTAAGTGATTACATAAGAGGTCTGAAATATATAGAGAATAAGAGACAATGGTTTCTTTTCTTTTTAAGTACACAGGAAATATATTGAGTGTTTGGTGCACTTACATTACTTTTATTTATTGCTAACTGATTGTTTTAATTAACAGGATAAAAAAACTTTCTTAGATTTCACTTCCAAGCCAACCTAGGGTCCCAGTGAATCACAAAATGCATAATTCCTCAATGGTTTTATTTTGCTGATGCTTACATTTCAACAATGCTGTGTTGTAACTTGGGACAGCTGCCACTTTCTGATCTTTCCTATCTTCTCTCTCTCTCCATTCTTGACTCACAGCATCCTTACTGCTCCAGAGTTCTCTTCCCTATGATAATGCTGTCTTGATTGCTCATCCATGTTTGAATAAGTCCTTTCTTTACCTCCTTAAGAAGGGAACTCTTCTGTGCATAAGTGCTATAGCAGTTTTTGGCTTCTGTGATGCATTATTGTGCATTTGTCTCTAATATTTCTTTTATTTCTTCCTGTAATTAGGCTGACAGATACCCAGGAGCAGAGACTGATTTCTTCCTAAAGACTCAAGTACTATGTAGCAGAGAATATATATTAAAAAAATAGTTGCTTCATTAAATTACCATGTTTTTTACTTTCACTAGTTGTCTTAAAATATTTTTTTGTAGATCTGGAAAAATATTTTAAGATGAGATTGACCTAAAGTTGCTAGCTTTAGAAGGTAAAGAAAGATTATTCTAGGGTAAATATAAATTAAAACTCTCTTTTAACATAAATATATCCAGTGTGATATTTGTGATATAATCATTAAATTCTTACTTTTTAATATATAGAATTTAAATTTAACTCAGCCTCTAGTGTACCTGCCAATCCTATATTGGTCTGACCTAAAACAAACAACAGTAGCCAAAACCTTGTACTTATTTTTCTAAATTACAAAAACACCATATTTATAATTTTTTTCGAGACAGGGTTTCTTTGTGTAGTTTTGGTGCCTGTCCTGGATCTCACTCTGTAGACCAGGCTGGCCTTGAACTCACAGAGATCCACCTGCTTATGCCTCCCCAGTGCTGGGATTAAAGGCATGTGCCACTGCTGCCCGGCTATAATTTGTTTAAACTTTGTGGCTTTACTAATTGAGTCCTCCAGTACATTGATAGTCTGTGAGTGGCTCAGCAGCCATTGCCGAATAGACTGAGTGTCCAATGTAAAAGACACCATGTATGTCTTCACTGGACACAGGTGGACAGGTGCCACTCTGCCTTCCAGGGGCTGACATTCAGTTGTAGAGATGGCCTACCTCCGTGCAGCCTTTTTCTGAGCTGCAATCTGGGCATTTTTCTGGTTACAGAACCCATGTGATCAACAACTTTTTCTAGAATTGACTCAGGTCTTCTGAGCAAAGACTCAGGATTACATATTTATAGTTTATATTGTTAAAAATTAAGCAGGTTACTTTTGAAGTAAACATGAAATACTTTCTAGTTTTGAAACATTTTATAAACATCACAATTCATAATCTCAAGTAAAAATAACTTTTTAACAATTTTTTTTTGATTAGCACATTGAAATATTTCATAAACTTTTTTGCATATGGAACACACTTTCAACTGTATAAGTACTTGACAAGTAAATGTCAAGCTGTCTGCTCCAGCTAGTGATTTACTTAGGGAATTGCTAGGTGTCTCCGACTTTGAAATTCCCTGAGGTGTGGCTTTGGCTTGCTTTAGTCACTTCCTTATCATTTAACAGAGAACAAAGTCACATGAGACCTGATTTTCTTTATGATGACAGTGTGCATATATATAAGTGTTTTTTCTTTTCTGCCCATGATAAATAAGCACTCCACTAATAATGTATTCTACACCTGCAGTCTCTTATCATGTTTGTCATTATATTATCTGTAAAATATGTTACACTTAAAATGAATAGCTCACGGTTTAAAAATAAAGTAATTTTAACATATACCATAAATTTGTTTTAAAATTGTCATGTTTCTTATTTCCCTCTCTTTTCTAAACATAAACTCTCATGTGCGTATTTGTGTGTATATATGTATGTGTGTATAAAAATATGAGCAGGGAACTGTAGAATTTCACTTTATAGACTAGAAGAACTCACTCTGTAGCCCAGAAGAACTCACTCTGTAGCCCAGGCTGTTAGTTAACAAGATGGAAGGCCCTGCTGTGTTATCTGGATGGGAGGCAGCCATGCCAAATACTGTGATGGACGGCTATGCTGTGTAAGTTACTTGGATGGAAGGCTGTGATGGAAGTTTGTTTTGTGAGAGTCTCTGATGTGTCAATTACTGGCAGAAGGCCACAGTGTGTCAGTTATCTGGACTGAAGGGAAAGGCTAACTACCTCCATGCCAAGTCTTGGCATTAGGAACTTTGCATTGACGATGTGTCTTCATTTTGTCAGAACTCACCTTGGGCAGCTCCTCAATCTGATTGGCATCCAGATAGAGCTCCTCTAGCGTGCGTTCAAAGTTGAAGACCTCCTTGGGCACCTGTTGCAGGCTGCAGTGGGAGTAATCCAACACTGAGATGATCTCTTCCTCACCGCGGAAGCAGCGGCATGGCACCAGGCGGCCAATGAGCTTCCGTTTGGTGGTCATCTCCAGGCACTGCACTGGGAGAGAACACACACAATTGTTTAGCCCTGACACTCAGCCGCATTGGTGCATATAGTCTACACAGGACATACAAGCATAACGCTCCTGAGCCCTTTAACTGCCCCACGAAGTGGAATCAAGCCCAGGACAACTTCCACAGAACCTTTTGGAAGAGTACCCCATTTCTGTAAATGTAGTCAGATTTCACCCCAGAGTTTAATTTTTGACCCATAGATGAATTCTATAAATGACTTTATTGGGGCCCACCAATGTTCCACACTCTCATTAAACACTGTCTTCATGAAGTCTACGCTCTTGGAACCATAGAACCCTGATTCAAATGTAAGAAAAGGATTTATAATCACATCAGAAATTTCTAGAAAAACCCTGACATATCTCTTTCTTATTTCTCTAAGTTAAAACTGGCAAAGGCCTTGCAGACTTACACCATGATATAGTCAACACTAAACTTATTTTATAGGTGTTCATGTCACTTTCTTCTGGGATAAGCTTTTGAGGGCCACAGCAATGTTTTATTCCTCCTGGTATGTGTCTTAGTGTCTGGCAATTGATAACTATTTATTGACTATACGCTGACAGGTGAATGTATGAATAAGCAAATGAATGCTTGGATCTCTCCTCCTGATTGCTATCAGTTATAGATAATTAGCTTGAGGAACTTCTCATTTTAACTAAAGGTCACTCTCCCTGTGAATGTGCCCCCTGGGAACAATGAAGACACGAATTCCTGTGTGCTCTTTCTACAATACATATCCTGAGTTCTTCAAAGGAGATCTTGACATATATTTTTAATTATACAGTATTGTATATTTATCTTAATATACCTTAATATATAATATATATATATATAGAATATCTTAATTATATATATATATTAAATATACATTGCTATAGTTTGATGACTATTGAATTCATATTAAGGGAATACTAATTCAAACTTTGCATTTAATTTGTAGGTTTTGTTTATACATATCATATGCGTGTGTATATTCATGTATGTGTGTGTGTGTGTGTGTGTGTGTGAGTGTGTGTGTGTGTGTGTGTGTGTGTAGGCCAGAAGTAATCCTTAGGTATGATTCTTAGGAGCCCTTTGCCTTTTTTGAATGGGTCTCTCCTTGGCTGGAGCTTGCTGAGTAGGCTGGGCTGGCCAGAAACCACAAGGATACCCCCATCTCTGCCTCCCCAGTGCTGGAATACAAACCTATACCATCAAACCTGGATTTTTTTAAACATGGGTTCTAGGAATTGAACTCAGGAAATTATGCCTGTATGACAAACACTTTACCAACTGATCTATTTTTCCAGACTGTTAGATTTTTATTTATTTATTTTTTTTTTGGTTTTTCGAGACAGGGTTTCTCTGTGTAGCTTTGCGCCTTTCCTGGGACTCACTTGGTAGCCCAGGCTGGCCTCGAACTCACAGAGATCTGCCTGGCTCTGCCTCCCGAGTGCTGGGATTAAAGGCATGCGCCACCACCGCCCGGCCTGTTAGATTTTTGTAGAAAAGAAAGTTATTGCTGAGGGGATAGAGTGATGGCTCAGCAGTTAAGAGCACTTGCTGCTCTTGCAAAGGACCAGTGTTTTGCTTCAAACAACAACTTTAGGTGGCTCTGTAGGCATCCATACACACACAGACACAGACACACAGACACAGACACACAGACACACAGACACACACACACAGAGTCTTTAAAAATGTACTGTTTAAATAAAAATTAATGATATTTGTTAAAAGTTACATAGCATTTTATTTTTAAAATTGCATACTTTGAATCAGATTTGGAAGCTACCAGGTACAATTTACTTAGAAACTTTGGTTTTTATCCAAAGCTGTCTTTATGTCTTCTTTAACTTCTGAAATTAGTGCAAGAATATTCTGGGGACAAGTTAGTGAATAAACACTTACAGATCGTTGTTTTCACATGGAAATCTGTAGAAAGCTAACTAAAAACCTTAACAAGATAATTTTCCTTCTCTGTTACCTTTTATCATTCTAACTCTGACACCATTTCTAGGGAATGTATTGCAAGACTTGGTAACTATTGTTTCATCAAATTTTATTGAAATTGTGGGATTGTGGAACATCTTGTCTGTACCTGGAATCTAGCATATATTAAGCATCCAATAATGGCCCTAACAAGTGAGTGGCATGTTCTTCTTACCTGGTAAACATGTGTGGAGTACTTTGCAGTTATAAAGGTAAAGACAATAGACTGTGGCTAGCAGGAAGAATCAGAGAAGTCATGGTATGGAGGATATTTTTGTGTTTTGGGGGGGGGAGTTAAAAATTGTATTGTTTTATTTTTTAAAATATCTCTTATTTGTGTATGTATCTATATGAGTTCATGGACATATGTATGTGTGTGTGTACACCTGTGTAAATACATACAAGCTGGAAGAGGGCATCTGGTGCTCTCCTCAATCTCTCTTTGTCTATACCTTTGAGGTAGAGACTCTCCTGGGACCTGGGGTTTGCATTTTCTCCTCTAGACTGGAAGCCAGAAAGCCCCAATAATCCTGTCTCTGCTCCACTCAGAGATGGGGTAACAGATAGGCCTGGGATTGGCTTAGTAAATAAACTTTGGGATCAGAATTTCAGCCTTCCTGATTGGGCACCAAGAGCTCTTAATGAAAAATCTTCCCAGCCTCTGCATTGGTGTATCTTTTGCAGGTTCTTCTATGTATCCTTCACTGGTTCATTTTCTTCTGCATGTGGCCACAGAGGTGTATTCCCCACTGTTCATCAGTGCTATGAGACCACTGTCTCCATGCTCTTATCTGGAGCTTTTCTTCTACAGACCCATGCAAGCTTCTCCTCTCCATCACCCTGTGATGTCTACACTTTCTTCCTGTGTTACAGCTTCTATTTTCTAGGTTGTATGTCTTCTTCTCAGATTTTATTCCCCTAGTTTGGCAGAAGATAGCTTCCATTTACTTGCTGAGAAAGGATATATAGTAGGTACATTTTTTTGAGATCTTGAAGTCTGAAGATGGCTTATTTTACTCACACAGGATTGAAAGGTTCATCTGGATATACATTTCTAGGTCAGAAATAATTTTTCTTCATAAATATGGAGGCATGTTTTTGGTAGCTTGTAAGAAAGCCCAATTCTATTCCTATTTAAAGTCCAATATCACACTCAACTTCTCCAGTAGAAAGTTTTAAAATTTTATCACTGGTTTTAAACATTCGTGACAATGTGCTTTGAGTTTCCTTAAATTGTGCTTGATTTTGACAGGTTTTCCCTTCTTGCAGTTCTGTTGAAGGTTATTTAATGGACACTTTCTTCCCCTTCACTGAAAGCATTCTTTTTCCTGCAATTCCTCACTAACTGGATGAGAGGACAATTTCTTAGATATAGCCTACAAGTCAATTGTTTATTCTCTAGTAATTTCCATGCCATTGTACTTTGATTTTTTTCCAGGTAGTTTTCTCAAGTTTATTTTCTAACCACATGTAGTGACTTGCCTTAAATCTGATAGTGTATTTTATACTTCATGAGAATTGTATACTGCATTCTGAATGCTCTGTTTTTACAGCTCCCTGTTTGTGTGTCAAGGGCCCATGCATTCTTCATTTCTCTTAGAGGATATTAACTATAGATTTATCTTTCCCTCCCTGGTCCTTGTGTAGCTCCTGAGTTCTACTTTGTTTCCTTTTGTCCTCTTCTCCCAGAATAGAGGCTTTCTTCAAATATCCAGTGATCTGTGGCTGTCCTCCAATACTAAATGATGCTCTAAAAGGATAATTGATGCTTTGTGATAGGATTCACTTCAGAATGAACTCTCAGCAAGCCAAAGAAAATTCTAAAGAGTTCTGGTCATTTACCTGAGCTGGAAAAATGCTTCTCACTCTGTGTGTGTGCATGTTTTTGTATGTTGTGTTCATACGTATGTGTGTGCATAAGTGTGTATAAATGTAGAGGTCAGAGGTCAGCCTCTGGTGTTGTTCCTCAGAACTCGTTTGCCTTGTATTTTGATACTAGGTCTCTTAGTGGCTTGGAACTCCCTAATTTAGCTATCCTGGCAGGCCTAGGGGATCCTCCTAACCTTGCCTCCCTAACCTTGAGGTTGCAAGCAGGCATTACCATACCTACTATTTTCACATGGGAATTTTACATGGGTTCAGGGTCTCATGCTTGCACAGAAAATGCTTAACTAACCAAACTCTCTCTAGCTACTTTTCAGTTTCTTGCATCTTATTTGTTGTCTTCAATTTTCATGAACTAGAAAATCAGCTCTTGTACCTTAGAAAGTATTTTATAATGTAGTTAGCAATGGGCTCTGCTATATGTGCTACTTCTTACCTTCTCTTCTAAAAGCATGATGAAGTTAAAAACTAGTGTCTTCTTGTGTCTACACAATAGGGAACATATACATATACTTTAAATTCCCTTTAGTCCAGTGGGGTCTTGCTCATAAGAATGAATAAATCAATTGGGCATATTTAAAGGAGATTTCTCTCAGTATCTTTTATTCTTTCAGTCCTTCTCTACTTGACCCGGTGATCCATAGTGGTGTTTAGTTCTGAACAGAAACATCACAACTTTCTTTGGGAAAACTCTCTTTTGTTGACTCTCTTGATGTTACACTCGTTGACTTCATATTCCAATATCACACTGATAAGATCACACCTACTCTCATATGTGATATTACATTGTTCTGGTCAACATAGGTTCCCACATAGGTTTGCTCCTTTAAATATTTTGAGGGTCAGTCATCTGTAGTGGGTAGCCATTCCAGCTTTGGTCTGAGGCTTCAGTAACTGTCACGCCTACAAGGCAGGGCCAAGGAAGGACCCTGAAGACCTGAGTCCCAGATGCCCCAGCTCTCTTGGTTTCTGGACCCTGAATGCTGGAGGTAGACCAAGCAGAGTTCTTCAGAGAATACCACTGGACTGCGCCACACCTTTTCCAGACCCTGTAAACTATCCTTTCACTTGTAAGTTACCCCACAAAATAAACCTCCCTTTTAACTACGTGGAGTGGCCTTAATAATTTCACTAATATCTGGCACCCAACATGGGGCTCAAACCTACGACCCTGAGATTAAGAGTCTCATGCTCTACCGACTGAACTAGCCGGGCTGGAAACTCTAGGCAATCCGTTGTGCACCATTTGTAGCCCGGATTTTTCTCTCCGGGTCCCGCCAAGTCCCAGCAGTTCCGTAGTGCACTTATAAAATAAACATACAGATGCTTATATTATTTAAACTGCTCAGCCATTAGCTCAGGTCTACCATTGTCTAGTTCTTACTCTTATACTCAGCCCATTTCTGTTAATCTGTATGTTGCCACATGTTCCATGGCTTTACCTGCTGCCTCTACATGAAGCTCCCTGGATGGCAGGCTGGTATCTCCTCCTCTCCGCCTTCCTGTTCTCTCAATTCTCTTCTCTGCTAGTCCTACCTATACTTCCTGCCTGGCTACTGGCCAATCAGTGTTTTATTTATCAATCAATCATCCACAGCACTTCCCTCTTTTCTTTTTTTCAAAAAGGAAGGTTTTAAAACTTTAACATAGTAAAATTACAGATAACAAAACAATTATCAAGTAAAAATTACAGTTACAATATCTAGTCTCCTTATAATAACAAGTCTATTTGTAGTTGGCAAAATTAAAGAAGACACCCTATCTATTTTATATTTGTGAGTCTAAGGTTTCATATCTAACTTACCTTTTATCATAACTAAGGAAACAAAATTTTCTTTGTGTTCCCATAAGATATAGCGCCCCCCTCCAGCAGAAAGTAGTAAGAGAAGCTACGCCCAAATTTCCAAATATGCCAAGCTGGCTTTGGAGATGGAATTGGCTCACTCCTTCTCTAAACCCAAGCATATTGCTAAAAGAAAAGGTTGAGAGATTCTTCAGTCCCATATCAGAAGAGCCCTCTGGTGTGGGACAGAAGGAAGGCAATAAAAGGGACCATTGTCTTCAAGATTCTAATTCTCTCCATGCTTACTCTTGATTTCTCAGAATCCTTTTTTACATGTCATGTCATCTTTAAATCCAAACTTTCAATTTTGATAAAAAATAAGTTTTTCCAATAGCAATCTCTGAAGTCTCCAGAAGGAAGATGGGGCCCCAACAACAACAACAACTCTACCAAATCCAGAATGATGCCATGGTAATCATCATCATACTACACTTCTTGCCAGAATTTCAGACAATCTTAGCCATTACTCTAAAAATTGCTGTAGAATGTACAGTTAGTCTAACTGAGATTTAACTATCTGAGCTTTCTCACAGTACCCAACAGAGATACCATCACCCCTAAACAGCAGGAAGCAATTCTAAGAAAATGACGCCCATTCTCCCTAAGGTTTCATATTTTTCAGGGCTATGGATGATGGTTATAGGGTTGGGGGTGGAAGAAAATATTAAACTCAGTATTCTCCTTAAGAAAAGAAAAAGTGTCTCAAAAAAAGGGAAAATAAATGGAATGGATAGGTATAAGACGTTATGGTAGATTATTGTATAAACTAGTAAACAAATTTAGTAAAATAGCAGCCTTAGATAATTTGTACTGTAATTAGCACTGTTATGGATTCTTATATGTTGATACAAATGTAAACTATTTTTATATTCCTGTTTAAGATAATTTGTATACAGAACTATATTTGTTATAATGTACATATGTTTCTACTCTTATTTAAAATGTTTGTATATTGATATAAATGAAGATTTATATCTGTCATACTGTATGTATGTTCTACTTCTGTTTAGGATATTCTGTGTATTGATATATAAGATTATTGTCATATTGCATATCACACTATACATTCCTACCTCTGTTATAAATGTTTTGTGTTTTGTCACAATTTTGTAGTCATTGTCCTTTACCGTGAGTAAGCATGGAGAGAATTAAAATCTTGAAGACAATATATACAAGTAATAAATACCTAAACAATGTCTAGTTCATTTGTATTTGACAAATTCAGAGAAAATAATTCTATTATCTATCCTATTGTATCTAATTCACTTTCTATCCTAATTAATCTTCAACTATAACTAACTAAATCTTCAACTCCCTCAGAGACCCAAGAAGGAAATAATATTAGCTAACAAAAATAAAAACAGGAAGTACATGCAAGCAACTTCATATATATATATATATACATATATTATCTTAGATAGAACATATTAAGGATTAGATTCAGGTTCTTTAGGATATGATACCTTTTGTAATGATCTTTGTAACATGTCATTTATCTACGCTCTAGTCTTCTCTGGATTTTAGTATGTGTTTCTTGCTTGATATTGTTTGCATTGGTTGTAGTTCCATCTTATCTAGGTCATTATCCCTCATTACTCCTGGACAATATTTGATAACCATTCCTTTGTATATAGTCTTATATTAGGTTAGAACCTTCTTATTTAGACAAAAGGGGGAGATGTAGTGGGTAGCCATTCCAGCTTTAATCTGGAAGTTCCAACCCCCATTGAGGCTTCAGTAACTGTCATGCCTACAAGGTGGGGTCAAGGGAGGACCCTGAAGACCTGAGATCCAGATGCCCCAGCTCTCTTGGTTCCTAGACCCTGGACACTGGAGGTAGACCAAGCAGAGTCTCCAGAGAACACGACCGGAGTGCGCCACACCTTTTCTAGACCCTGTAAACTATCCCTTCACTTGTAAGTTACCCCACAAAATAAACCTCCCTTTTAACTACGTGGAGTGGCCTTAATAATTTCACCAATAGTCATCTATACCAAAGATGTCATCTATAGTGTTAGTTTTCCCTGTACATGCTGTGTTTCCAATTGCATAGTCCTGTCCACATTTCCAAATACCCACTTCATTGACATAAGCTAAGTAGAAAGTAGATGCTTATAAAAATTAAGTCTTTAACACATTTTTATTCATCATCTCTACTTTATTATCTAAAGAGATTACAAGCAATGATGCTTTCAGAGTTGAACTGATGCTCATGAGAAGCAGCTCATTGTGGTTAAGACTGTGTACTCTAGGCCGGGCGGTGGTGGCGCACGCCTTTAATCCCAGCACTCGGGAGGCAGAGCCAGGCGGATCTCTGTGAGTTCGAGGCCAGCCTGGGCTACCAAGTGAGTTCCAGGAAAGGCGCAAAGCTACACAAGAGAAACCCTGTCTCGAAAAACCAAAAAAAAAAAAAAAAAAAAAAAAAAGACTGTGTACTCTAGAACAGGCTGCCTGGAAGTGTGTGTGTGTGTGTGTGTGTGTGTGTGTGTGTGTGTGTGTGTGTGATATGTGGCACATATTCTAATTCCATTGATTTTATCATCTAAAAAACCACAGTATAGATCATATAAATAAAGAATTATATCTTCAGTCCAGCACTATTCCACCCATATGTCACAGTCTCAGGATGATTCTGTTATGTACATCATCTCTTCAGTCAGAGATATGGGGATTGCGGTTAATTCTTCCAGTTACCCTCACCCTGATATTTTGCAGTCACGAAGCCATTATCACTAAACAACCTGAAGTTCTCTGAACCATGCCTATCTTGAGAGTCCCTCAATTCCAGCTCATACCACAAATATCTTCTGTATTTGTATCTATCTTCCTATCTTTCCACAGTGCAATGATACTTTGAAAAAATATATATTGGGCTAGTGAGATGTCTGGGTGAGCAAAAGTGCTCGCTACCTTGCTACAGGATCCTGATGACCTGATTTTGATCCCTGGAACCCAGATAAAGGTGGAGGAAAAAAATTGACTCCTGAACTCCTGAGAATCCTACACACACACATACACACACACACACACACACACACACAATATATATATATATATATATATATATATATATATATATATATGTATGTATATATATATATCACATTATGATATATATATCATATACACCTATATAATATACACACATTATATACATATGCACATATAAAGTATATATGTGTAATATATATATACATACATATATATATAATATATAAAGGCTGAACTCCTCTAAAAAGAAAGCATGGATAGGGTTATGCATCCCCTTGCTGTAGCTACTTTACAGTTCTCAAGAAGAATCTCAAGTGGAACTGTGATTTTCACAAAAGACACTACTAAGTATGATCTGTTTCTACTCTTCCACACCTATAATAAGTATCAGCCCTACTTGGCCTTCTTTTTGCATCATTTCCAGTGTCCTATGCTTTCATGGCATCCTCCTCCTCCTCCTGTCTCTGCCTTTGCCTCTTCTGCTTCTTCTGGTTCTGCTTCTCCTCCTTCTCTTCCTTCTCATCCTTCTTCTTTCCTCCTCCTCTTTTTTATTTTTCCCCTTTAATTGAAAATAGATTTTTCTCATACAATATATCCTGATTTTAGTTCCCCCGACCCTACTCCTCCAAGTTACTCCCTGCCTTCCCTCCCCTTTGGAAGCATTCCCTTTCTGTCTCTTATTAGAAAGGAACAGGTTTCTAAGAGATAACAACCAAGCATGACAAAATAAAATATAATAATATGGAGCAAAAAATTTCGTATCAAAGTTGGACATGATAACCCAACAGGAGGAAAGGAGATGCAAGAGTGCTGTGGGATGTTCTGTATGTCCTGTGGGAGCCCGTTCTTGGGTTCCTCGTGGCTTTACCCAGCAGGTCCGCATAGAGGATGATTAGGACCATGGGCCTGAGTGCAGGTGTCTGAGATGGTCTGCACTTGGCTGTGCTGGGGGATGGTCTGTATGTCAAATTGCTCTGATTGGTCAATAAATAAAACCTGATTGGCTATGGCTAGGCAGGAAGTATAGGCAGGACTAACAGAGAGGAGAAATAAAAGAACAGGAAGGCAGAAGGAGTCACTGCCTGCCAGCCACCTGCCAGGATAAGCAGCATGTAAAGTACCGGTAAGCCATGAACCACGTGGCAAGGTATAGATTTATAGAAATGGATTGATTTAAGATATAAGAACAGTTAGCAAGAAGCCTGCCATGGCCATACAGTTTGTAAGCAAAATAAGTCTCTGTGTTTACTTGGTTGGGTCTGAGCGGGCTGTGGGACTGGCGGGTGATAAAGATTTGTCCTGACTGTGGGCCAGGCAGGAAAACTCTAGCTACATAAGAGCAGGCACAAGAGTCAGAGACCCATTGGTTCTCAATCAGGAGTCCCATAAAAATACTAGGCTAATAGCTATAATATAAATGTAGAGGACCTGTTGCAGATTCATGTAGGTCTTGTGCTTGCTGCTCCAGTCTCTGTGAGTTCATATGTGCCTTACTTAGTTGGTTCAGAGGGCATAGTTCTTCTGATGTCCTCCATCTTCTCTGGCTCCTTCAATCTTTCTGCCTTCTCTTCTTCAGGATTCTCTGAGCTCTGAGTGGAGGAACTTGATGGAGAGCTCCAATTTAGACACTTTCCACATAATGTCTGGCTACGGGTCTCTGCACCTCTTCTCATCTGCTGCTAGAGGAATCCTCTCTGATGATGACTGAATAGAGCACTTCCATATGAGTCTAGCATAATACCATTATGAATCATTTTACTGATTTAAAAAATTATCTAAAACAATAGTGTTTGGTTTTATCCTAGGACTTTGAGTTACCTGGTCTCTGGTTCATGGTTCCCCAAGCAGTGTGTGGTATGGATTCCTCCTTGTGGAGCGGGCTTTACGTCAAGCCAGAAGTTCTGTGCCACATTGCCCTATCATATTTTACAGACAGGACAGATTACACGTCAAAGCTTTTGTGGTTGGACTGGTGTCCCCTTTTCTCTTTTAGTAGCCTGCAGAGTACCTTCCCATAGCAAAGAGACTAGAACGAACATAGGGGAGAGGGTTCCATGTAGGCACCAGCTCCACCCTTCCATGTTGGGTGCTGTCCTCGGCAATGGGGGTCCCACTTTCCAGAGAGCTTAAATTCACATATTTTTATGTTTGGCCCCAGGTGAGCTATGCCTACCTCTGAGCAGGAAACAAAGGCACATTTCTCCATGTATTTTAAAAATTCAAATTAAACAGGAAAAATACCTTCTCCCCATTTTTTAGAGCAGATTATTGTTCCTTTAGCATGAGAATATGACCTACATGCTGTGAGTCAGTTTAATCACATTTTAATCACTCAAAACACAATCTTGTGAACTATATCAGATGCTGTTTGAGGGCTGGGTCCACATCTGGCCTGTTCAACATGGTGTTTCTAAGAATTAGTATAACATCAGGTTCAGAGTAGATATATAAAAACATTAACAGTATAAATAAATGGTTATGTGTGCTAAAGATGATTTAATTTTCTAAACTTGTATAGTCTTTACAGTTTTAAACCAACTTATAATCTGTCATCTTGGGGATATCTGTTTCATGTATTTTCTGAATTTTAATGATAAAACATTTAAGTGTTAGTGGGTCTATAATGTGTGTAGGGCTCACAGATCTGGCTAGAAACTGCACATGTCCTTAGGCAAAGCCACTGTAAGTTGACTTGCCTTAAATCAACTCGATGGGAATCAGCTACAAGCTAAACATCCAGACACATAACACTGTCATTCTTTCACAAAGACTCAGGAACAATAAACACATGTGATGGGTGATTTATGCACAGAATACAGATACAATGTAGAAAAATGAGGTACTACCAAGGGAGATAACTTTGATCGCTTTACTTGATTTAGATCAACTTATTTGGTCAGTTTAAAATAACTTTTTTTTAACTTTTTAAAATAACTTTTTTTTTTTTAGGCAGCAACTACTTTGTTTAGCTACTACAACATCAAAAAGGAAGAGAGGAGAATGTGCTTTAGAAACAGAGTATAATATAAGACACAAGAAATCATGAACATGTCACATACATGCTACATATAGAAGCACATATTTGCTTTTTCTGAATTGTGGTCACAGCCTAGAATACATCAAAGCCAGGCAGCCTCACTCCTGGAACTTTGTACACTGACTAAATAACAATATGATTTTCAGCATTACCCTATATTTATACACATGGGAAAGGAGTTACATCAGGCATGGGGTGAATGTCATCTCAGCATGTGGGAAGCAGAAACAAGAAGACTACCAGCTCAAGTCCAGTGTGGGCTACACAGGGAGACCTGCTCTCAACAAAGGCAGAAAAAAATTCTTAGATTCTTGTTTTTTTTTTTTTTTTTTTTTTTAAATTTTTTTTAAGGTATTGAAAAGGTCAAAAAGAAAATAGGAATGTGTTTCTTTTGGCAAGTCTTGTACAGTATGTTTCTTTGAAGTCAAAGATAAGAACTTCCTTTCTGGGTTCACACAACACTGCATGGTTTCCCTCCCTCTTAAATCCTGTATGTTTTTCATTCTGAGTTGAATGCCTACAGGGGATTTTTTCTTGTCTATAATCACAGCATGTAGTCTACAGCTACAGCCTCTCTTTCAATACTCTACCACAAACATATGAGCAGCAGCGCTTCCTAGCTAGGCAGGCCTAATCCAGGTGAAATCATAGGAAGATTCATCTTATTACATTATGTAAATCCAATACTATTGAACATTTATGTTAAAAAGAACTGTGGTCATCTGAGAATTGTATGTGTATTAGTCCAAAAGTGAGACTACATATACCAAGTGCTTCTTCACTCTCTGTAACCTAAGACAGTCTCTGAGTTGATCTTGCCTAAGATGCCATACCTAGTAAGGCGAGGGGCAAAAGAGGGCTCACTCTTTCCAAGGCTTTCTATGATATGCATACTGTTTTAGTCATCCACACAGTCTTGCACTTTTCAAGTGACAAATGTTCCTAGTTTTACCTCTGGGAAACCTTTTGCCTCACTAACTGTGCCATAGAAATATGGAAGTCTGCCAAGATCTCTCCATGTCCTACTTAGAAAGAGGCATCTTTAAAACCATTACTGAACCTTAAGCACATCTCTGAAACCTGTAGCAAGGGCTGTCTCTGTGAGGAGGGGGATGCTGAGGAGCTTAGCAGAGGCTGGTTCTGTTTCTGACTGGTGAAATGCTCACATTTAAAAGTTCATTAGATTTTGTGGGTTAATTTTTATCTTAATATTATAATACTTGAGTTTTATATATTTTGTTTTTCTTCATCCCAAGAAACAGAATCATCTTGCCTGGATCACTGGGCTGTTGGACAGGCCTTCTTTTGGACTTCAATGCTGATGCTGATACTATCAGTAATCAAAACAAGTGATCAAAGGAGAGCAGATTGAGTGTTTGGCTTCAAGGGGTGCTCATGGATACCTCTACCAGGATTTATAGACAAGCTTCTTCTTAGCAGAACTTCGGGGCTTCTGTGCTCTCTGCAGGAATCTTCATCAACTGACTTCAAAGAACTTCTTTCCAAAACGATTCCCAGTATAAACCATCACCCCTGATTTCATCTTCAACTGCTTAATAAGGTGGTTAATTTAAATAAAAGTCACTCCTCTACAGCAGACTTTAGAGGTATTTGCAAAGTCTCTGCTTAGAGTCTGTGCTTTCATGGTTTATTTTCTTGTTTTGATTTGTGCTTTACTGTTCTTGTTTATGAAACTCAAAGTCATCTTTTATTGCTCCCCCGCTGTGCTGGGTATGTAGTTATGTGCTGGGAAACACCAAGGAATAAAGGTGTTCCTTGAACTAATGAATTCATAGAAAAGCAACAAGAAATAAATATTGAAAAGAGAGCCAAGAAATTAAATCTATAATTTTTTATGCTACCTGCTATGAAATATCAGTCTGAAACGTTTATATATTTTTATATATTTACTACAGCTAGTAAAATCAAAACAAATAAAATATGATTTTGTGCATTAATTAACATATTGTCTCCTAAAATCCACATGCATTCTTCAGGTCTAAAAGTTTCACTGAATCTACATTTTTCCTTTAAAAAAAACTTTCAGTTTGTGGTGGTGGGTATCAAACTCAAGGTCTCATAAGGCCATCACCAGATTATGTCTCCAGTCTAGTCTTCATCTTTCAGTGACAATTTTTCCCAGATCATATTCCTGCACTTCACCTTTTCTTTAGAAATAAGTTATCAAAAATTAGAATATTACGAGTTCATAGAGGTTGTTATGGTTTGAATGTTTGTGTCCCTCCAAAATCCATGTTGGGGCTTAGTTTTTCGAGGTGGGGTCTTTTTGCAACTATAGTGGCACTTTCAGAAAATATAGCTATAAGTCAGCGTGAAGAAGTGCTCAATATCAGATTAAAAGTGTCCAAATGTCAGGAGAAAGTTATGATTCAATAATAAATGGTTCCAGTCATGTTTCTTGAAAGATACTAGCTTCTAGGAAAACAGCTAACCCCATCTAAGAGTAAAATGAAACAATTCACTTCTAAGCCTTAGGATTTTTCAAGGAGCCAACTTCTCCAAGGTAAAGATGTGAAGTGTTGCCCTAGTGTTCAAAGATTTGCTGACATTTAAGGTACAGGAAAAAAAATGGAGCATTTCTTTCAGAAAGAGCCTTCTTTGTAGGTAGAATCTTGTGTGTGAGACACACCTCAGTCTAATCACTTATCTAGTCCTTGAATAAATTATTCAGGTGATTTTCTTGCATCTTAATATCTCTTGAGAAGTCTTAAGCTGTAATACAAAGTCAAGATGATGACTCATCTTAAAAAGTTATCATGAGAAAGTCTGTTTCAATATGATCTTTGGGAAGTCAGAGATAGATAAAGTCTATTAAGTATGACAAATGCTTTCCTAAATAAAAACTTGGGTATATAGAAGTTAATATTTATTTTTTGAAAAATATATGCTTCTGTGGAATACTCCACATCTTCAGAGCTGGGAAGCATTTCAACATGAGGTGTCTTTTGTCCCGTGTTCTCCCCTTTGTGAGGAGAAGACCCTATTCCCATTATCCCTTTCACAGGGCAAGGTAAAAATGTTCCTTCCTTTTTAGTTTGTACAAATGACCGAAAGAAAGCAGTTTCAATGATATTTCTTGGTATTTTATGTTCATTCATCAATCATAACTAGAAACTTCTGATACTGCTTGTATTTATTAATATTTTAATTAATGCCGATGATGGTTATATTCATGCCTTCAGGACAGTTAGATCAAACACTGCAATTGTGAGACTCACCAAAATAAACAGGGCTTGTAGTGATAATCTTTTAATCAATTAAGTTTCTCTGGGTATAAATCTAGGCAGTTACTTTATAATTGGGAAGATTTTAACAGTCATGGAATGTACAAGCCTGCCTAATGTCACCCTAAGGCTAAAAGGAGAGTTAAAACAAGGATTCGAGAAGCTGTCTACAGAGGAAGCCCTGGCATAGAGAATGCAGCCTCAGACTAAGCAACCACTAGAAAAGCTCATGAAAATACAAAATGGCTGAATCAGAGATCATTTTAAAGCTGGACAATTCTGTTAGGATTCAGAATTGGAGTTTTTTTCACCATTAGTCTATGATGTGGGATAAAAAGTGCAATTTCAAGCAATTCACAATATTCTGAATATTTAAGCACCCATCTTGATTTGTTTTGTAAGTAATAAATGCCAGAAGCAGAATTGGTTCATTATTAGTGAAAGAAAATTGTTACTGATTAAATTATTTAGAAGATGATTAAAATTCAACAGAATTTGAGAGAATTAGGAGAATACAACCAGCAGCAAATGCATTGAGAAGCACTTGAACAGGACAAAGAAGGGAGGTGGTTCCTAGACTAGAAAGGGCGGGTTCAAACGGTGGGTCCTAACAGTGGACAAAATGTGATTCATGTAACTGTAACACTGCCGCTCTGATCAGTCTTAAAATTCTTACAAGATGTGTATAAAACTCTTCACCAGCTCCCTGTTGCTTTCATTATCAATTACACAGTTTTGGTCACTGATTACACACTTGGACCCAGATGGTAATCTCCTCTTGAACTATACCCAAATGAACCCCATATGCCCTCACACTGTGCTATCTCTGTCTTGTCAGGAGGTTTCCTACCCACTCACTGCTCCTGGGTTATGCTTCTAAGGAAGAAAAATATTGTTCAACTAACGCCAAGGATTAAACTCAAACAAAAATTCTCTCCTAAATACTCCTGAGGGTTAAATAAGGTATTATGTAATTCTCCCCTGATAATATGTTTACTTCACAATTTCAGGACCTCAAACTATGGCCTTATTTGGAAGATGTAATTTTGTAGATATGATGTTATGATTGGTTCTACTTAAGTAAGGTAGACCCTCCTCCTATAGGACCAGTGTCCTTATTGACAGAAGTCTATGTAAAAGGCCATGGAGGGACAGGATGGAAGATGCACAAGGAGGGCCATCAACAAAGCTAGGAATAGATATGAGCTCCCATAGCCTCAAAGGGAGAAGCAGTGTTACCACCTGGACTTTAGCCACCTGCCCAAGAAAGATGAAACTGCACATTCCAATACTAGGCGGTTCCAGTTTGTATTACTATTATTATTATTATTATTATTATTATTATTATTATTATTTTATCATGGAAACCCCAAGGAACCACTGCAACCATGTTCTTTAGCCTCCAACCCAAGGCAGGTAGCAGCCCTTCTTCAACATCTACAAAGCTGATGGTCTCATGCCAGACAGACTTGCTGCAGCTGTCTGCTAGTCAATATGTTGGGGTGACAGCTCTGAATTGGGCTCTGTAAGACCTTAATTTTTGCTCTTAACTCATCACCAGCATTGCATAACAGTCAAACAGTGAGCGAGACCATTTTGTTATAGGTAACTGGATACATAAAGACAAAAGTTTCATTTTGTCTTAGGCTCACCCGCCTGTTGAAGATGGTTTGTAAGTATGATTTCAGATGCAGATAAAAATGTCCAGTGAGAGCATAAAATAAGTCACTTGGAAGAACATGTATGAGATCACAGAAAGACGACACTAACTGTGCCCACTCATTCTCAGAAAGGCACATCCAGGAAAAGAGCTGACTTCCAGTGTCCTTAGCCAACCTCAGAGTGACTGTCATAAACCACTTATACTTAAGCAATTTAATCCAAAGAATTAAGTGGATCTTAGAAGTGTTTTGAAAATGACTTGACAGATGTCATACAGAAAGGAGTGTATCTCAGCAAGAAACAGTAGCTCCCATGAGAAGCAAGAGCTTTGCATGGCAGTGGAACATGATGGAGAATGGAAAGAGAAGATAGAAATCACATGCTTTAGAAAGTACACTGCCAACCACTAGTCTGTGAGCTTCATCAGCAGGGGCCTTTGTGAGAAAACATTATCTCTAAGACAGAAGAAATAACAATAACCACAGAACTATTTAAGTATGTCAGACACACTACTTTGCTTAATCAGAGCCTTTTTTCTATTTAAAATTTCGTTTGTTTAGTTAATATATAAAAGTAATGCATGCATACAAATAAAAATGTAGGAAGTATAGAATAAAGAGGCATATACCATTCCCCATACTTCCAACATCTATAAAGAAGGCACTGACATGATGGGATACACCCTTCCATTTATTTAAGGTGGTATCTTAAATACATACACCTAACTTCCAGGCACACATATAGTTAAGATTAAACAGAATGGGAAGTCTTGAAACCATATACACAGAAACAGACTCAGCAAGTTGTACTTGGATATATTTATGCATACATATACACATGTATGTATAAAACAATTGTAATCAAAGAAAAAGAGGCTAGAGCCAGGCGGTGGTGGTGCACGCCTTTAATCCCAGCACTCGGGAGGCAGAGCCAGGTGGATCTCTGTGAGTTCGAGGCCAGCCTGGGCTACCAAGTGAGCTCCAGGAAAGGCGCAAAGCTATGCAGAGAAACCCTGTCTCGAAAAACAAAACAAACAAACAAACAAAAAAAAAAAAAGAAAAGGAGGCTAGCAACAAGAGTGGAGGGCATAGGAGGGGCTCAAGGGAGGTAACTGGGAGGAGCTGGAAGGAGGAATGGAATGGGAGGGAGAAAAAGGGCGTGCTTCTATTTCAATTAAAAACATTAAAAAGGAAAAAAGATTAAGTATGTTTAATGCCATGTTTTTTTTCACTTAGCATTACACTGTGAGCATTCTCACATATGTTCCTTGGAGTGTATTTGTGAGACTGCAAATACATTTACTAATTTTTTGAACAATGTTCTCCACACCCGAGGAGAATATACAAGTTATCATTTCTCCACATTCTAATCCATGCCCTGATAAACAACTACAAACACACCTTCTTGTCCATCTACTGCATGAAAAGGATTTCAAATTTCACTACCAACAAATACTGCAGAGTTAATTCTTTCTGTCAACTGAGCCTACTTGGAATGTTACACATGTGTACCCATCTCTGAGCCACTGTCAGCAGCTGTTGTTATCAGTGACTAAACTCCCGTCAGTTTGATGATGCAGATAGTAATTTAAGATTTATTTTTTGCTTTTTAAAAAAACTTTTTATTGATCCTTTATGAGTTTCACATGATGCATCCTGATCCCATTCATCTTGCTCTCCTCTCCCTTCTCTCTCTCCTCTCCCTTCTCTCTGTCCTTACAACAGCCCCCTGAAACAAGATTTAGAAGTAAAACAAACAAACAAACAAACAAACAAACAAAAAACCCAAAACACAAATCCAAACCACCTAACTAAACAAAAACAAGTAAAAAATTCTTTCCATGGAAGCTGTAGTGTGGCCCAGTGAATCACACAGTAAGCCCTTTAGTCCTTACATCTTTACTTGTAAGTGTTCACTGCAATGAGTCATTGGTCTGGTTCAGGGCCTCTGGCTTTTGCTACACCCTTGATACTGGGCCCTCATTGGACTCCTCTTGGGTATTTTATTGTTGTCTTGTGTCATGGAGATCAAATCTCTGTCTTTAATAATGTTTTCTTCATCTATGCATATAAGATCAGTCCATTGCATTATGTGAAGCTTGCTATCTCTTAGAAGCCTACTCTTTGCTAATGAGAGACAGAAAAAGACTGGTTCCAGAAGGGAGGGAAGGTGGTGAGGAACGGGGAGGAGTAGAGGGAGGTGAAACTATAATCAGGATATCTTGTATGAGAAAAGAACTTATTTTCAATAAAAAAAGGAGAAATGTCACTGAAAAACAATAACAATAAAAAGGATTTAGATATAAGTAGTAGAGTGATGTCTTCTAAAATATAAGATTAAAAAAATCAGTTTATTGGATAGATTTAATTCAAAGGGGTACAAATAAAACAAGAAACTGCCATTCTATCAATCACTGCCTCTCAACTTCAAATCAGGGAATTCCCCACTTCTGTCCTAGAGGAGATCTGTCAGTCTCACAGGTTTCCAGTGTTTTGGTTGTACCATCTACTGTGCAACACTCTTCTCTGGCTATGACATCACTGTTGTCCTCTGGCATCTTAGCAGGCTTGCCAGCAGGCTATCAGCACAGGTTGCCCCATAGAGAAGAGGAAGGACTCAAGAGGCCTTGCCTCTCTTTGAGGGCTTTTCAGGCAGTTAAAGGCTGCTAAGGAAGAGGACTCATGAAACCTTCTCAGAAGATATATAGGCATTAATAGATGCTGAAAGAGACTTTTGGTGGGAAGCAATGGAGCTGCCTATAACTTGGTCATGTTGCTGTAAGTAACCCTATCCCAACTTACTGGCTCAGTAGGCTAAAGGTGAGTGGAATTGGTTCTTTGTTTCTGTCATTGCTGCCCCATCCATGGTAAACACATGGTTTCTCCATGCCTCCTCAGGAAAAAAGTTTTACACTACTGTGCATGTTGATAAATAGTCTCACTCTTGGTTTTGTTCCAATGGAATGTGGATTACCCAAATGGAAGTTTTGGAAATTTGCTATTTACCATGGCTTTGGAGTGATTTCATTTATTGTAAGAGAGCCCTGCAATAATCAGATAACTGCTAAATCACAGCATTTAGAGAACTGATAAGGCATTTCTTTATATAATTTTCTAGTTTGTTTGTTAGGGGACGCATATTTGCTAATCATGCATAAATGGAGAGGAAAATATTACCAAATTTTCCTTTCCTGCTGCCACTTCAGATGGAGATAACTTTCCTGGCATAGTAAAGGAGATGTATTTATTATCTCCTTCTGCTTATTTCAGAGTTATCATAAACATTGTTAGATTCTTTTGTAAAGTTTATAATAAATATGAATATGACATAAGGAACAGTCTATTTCACCATTTTAGAGATATTTTTCATTTTTAAGTAGAAAGAATAAACACATATAGTTGTATAACCTTTCCATAAAATGATAAATGAACATATTTTCTTTTTTAGTGTTAAAGTTTATACTTCAGTCTCATAAGACTTTTCCCTATGAGTTTTTGGTCGCTTACAAGGCTCTCAGTGCTCTTTGCCAAGAACAGGGTTTATACAGGTCCTCATTTTTCTCCTTCCCAAATGTGATCCTTCTAAGATGCTGCCGTCTTTGTTCACCAATCAGCTGTCATCTCAGTCTTCAGCTGTGGAAGCTCCCCTCACTCCCCACTTTCTCTCTTCCCTGCTCCATGTCAGGAATGAATCAGATTGCAAATGTGGCTCTTCTCTTTGTGCCACAGTCAAGGTGCTGCTTTCCCTCTGGGCCCCACTTGAGCAGATTTTCTGTTGGGTTCCTTGGATTCTGCCTGGTAAAACTGTTAGCCTCTTCCTGGCTGGTTCCTAAGTATGAAGCCTCTGCATCTTCTACACTTTTTTGCAAATATTTTCTTCTGCCAAGAAGGACCATCATTGTCTCCTTAACTTGGAGGAATTTTGATCACCCAGCTTCACTACAGTTTGAATGTCAGTCCCTTAGCAAACCTCACCACATTCCTGTAAGCTTTTCTCTGCTCTCAGATTAAGGCCTAGACTTGTGCTAAATGGCAGAGCTCAGTCAGAGGACATATTGTGAACTCAGCTGCTTATCCTTAATCAAGACAGAAACATTCAGTTTTTTTTAACCTTTAGTGTTTTTATGTACATTGCTAGACATCACATTTGGTGACATCTAAATGATGAATTATTTTTCCCTGTAATGTCTTCCACAGTAACATTTATGTTGTAAATAATACACTCTCAGGATGCAATAAACACAACCATGCCCCAGCTCAACTTCCTGTCACAGTAGAATCTCTTGTCTTTCTTAGTGAATGTATGACTCAGAAGTGCTTTTCTACTTTAGAAAAAGGAATGCATGATATTTAAAAGAATTTCTTTGTGATATGTTACAATTATACTTTGAGAAATATAGGAAATATAGGAAAGTAGGAATGTTTGGCAAAGTTGAAGGCATTAGCCTAATAATATTTTACTCAGAAAGATTTAAACAATGATGGTCTATGGTATAATTCTTCAAAATAGGCTCTAATCTTTGAATGGTTAACTTGGGAGTAAAACTTGTCAAGCATTATTGAATAAATGAGACTCATACACCAAATTATAAATAGATATTTGCTGAGATATTGAATAATATTTAAATACATACATTGAACATGCATAAATACCTTCCAATGACAATTTAATATAAAGACACCAAACACACTTTAAGTACATAAGATTAAATACAATTATTTCCTGGCTGATAAAGTACTTTCTTTGCAAGCCCAAGAACCTAAGTTTGATTGCCAGAGCAGTGCTATTATAGCAATGGGGAGATGGGACTAGGAAATCTCTGTGGTCCTCTGGCAACCAGCCTAGCTTCATTGCTGGACTCCAGGCTAATGAGACACTTTATTTCACAAAACCAAGTGTACAACATCTGAAGAACTAGGTAAGCTTGACTTCTGCCTCCATGTGCAAATGAGCTCTCAAATATTCCCAACCCCCACAAGATCGTTTTCGTTCATGATGGCAGCAATTTTAGTCTTTTTTTTTTTTTTTTCTGTAGCAGAGTACCTGTATTTGGTAATTTGAAAGGAAGTAGATTTTGTTGGTACTGGACTTGGAAGTCCAAGGCCCTGTCCTGGTGTGCTGCTCCCAGAGAGGGACTCTTGCTGCTGCCTGCACTGTGAGAAGAGAGAAAGCAGGTTGGGTGTGCAGAAGGTTGAGAGAGGAAATAAGAGGGTGAGTGCAGGAGGCTGAGACCCAATACCAAACCACTTCTAGAGCAGCAGATCCTCTCCTAAGACCTAACTCACCCTTTCACAGCCTCCCTACTGTTCAGTACTGATGCATAGGGACCAACCTCAACATGAGTTTCAGAGTCTTAGCCTAAGACACACTCAAACTACAATATCAGCCTTAACTGATGAGGATACAACCTGGTGCATGTGTGGCTGCTCCAAGTGACTAACATGCAGTAGGGCCTGTGATCTTCCTTTTGCTTATATTCTCCACTTTGTGGTTCTCTGAAGGAGAGGTCTTTTTTTTCTTCTGATGCTGCTCATATATGTGAATATTGGGTAGTTATACAATCTGATTTTGAATAGCAGTTTGAGGGAACTGTTTTTACATTATAGCTAACCATTGAATTTAATTTTCCTTATGATAATTCCCTATTTATTAGCAGAAAGCAGAACACAGTGTGTTCTCTAGTGATTAATGTCTTGAATAATCCAATTCATAGCCACCACTGTGCATAATTTAAACTTGTTTTTGACAAAACATAACTCGAGGGATTGACTGAAATGGCTCAACGGGTAAAACACTTCCTCTGGAAGCATTAGAACCTTAGGTGATCTCTCCAGCACTGGTAAAAAGTGGGGCATGTGGCAGATACCTAGACACCCTAGAGCTTGGGGGTGGGGCAGACACAGAAGAGTCCTAGGGCATTGCTAGCCAGCCAGGCTACTCAGGTTGGAGAGCTTCTGGTTTAATTAGAGAAACCTGTGGCAAAAAATTAAGGTAGAGAGTAACTAAAGAAGACATCCAGCATTGCCCTCTGGCTTACACACACACACACACACACACACACACACACACACACACACACACACACACACACAGGCATGTACACACACCAGCAGACACACATGTACTCATACACACAAATATGACTTGATATTTTGGTAACTTTGTTTTCATTAAATTAAATGAGCTATGAAGTATCTAGCATAATGAGTCATTCAGCTGCCCCGTTAGCCAGCAAATAGCTCACTTCTCTTTTAAATTTAAATATAAACACTATTAAGTATAACTGAAAAAAAAACTGAGCACAAAGGCCTGCATAAAAATTAATTGATATTCTGAAAGTCTCAACGTAACCTTGTGCTCTCTGATGTTGAGCTCTTTGAGTCTATGCAACTTCATTCATTATGTAGCTGCTGAGACAGCTTGATCTAAGAGACATAGTCTTCAGTTGTTCTGACTCTTGGATTTAGGAATATTCCTGATAGTCTATGAAGGATCTATTGAAAGCCTTAATGTGACCTTCCATGACTAACATCTTTATTTTTGTGTTTATTTTTATTTTAGCCTGTATTCTGCTAGCCCCATATGCTGAAAACTGTATGAGTCCCATCATTATAGCATCTAATCCAACTGGCCTCCCTCTATCTTTCCTTTTCCAAGTTGGAAGAAACAACTTGATGCACTTTCTCTTTGGCCTAATCTGACATATTCTTTTCCACCAGCACCATGTCTCTTCTGGTTGCCATAGTGACCAACTTCTGCTATGATGCTTTTAGCAATTCTCTTGATCCCTTTTTATTTTTCTACAGAGAAATTTTGCTTTATACCTAGTAACTTAAATTATTCTATTTTAGGCATAATTACAGTCTGATTTTCTTCTCTAAGGTATTTCTCATTGGGCATCTTTCCCTAGGACCTGCTTCTTTCCACACTGTTAAGAGTCCTTCAAGAACCTCTTCCTGCCTCCACATTTTCATGAGTTACCAGGGTCCACTTACACATTTTACTTCTCAAACTGCCAAGATTCAAATTTGTAATTCCTATTAGCTTATTAAGTAAAGTAGTTTGGTTCCCCTGTGCCCTCTCTGCTCCCTTTCCTTTCATACAAACTGTCCTTGGGGGTGGGGGGCTTGCCTTTACAACTGACAGACCCTAACCCAGTATGATGCTTTAAACAAAAATAGTCTTCTCCCTCTCTAAAAGTGGTGCTATTCACTTCCCCTAAGCAAATGAATACAATAAAAGTCCATGAATTAAACTAACAATGCACGTACTGAAACAGATAATACTGAAGAAAGAATTACAGGTTTCAATTTATTTGGGAACTTGAGTTCACAATAAAAGGCAAAACAGAAAAGCAAGAAAACACTTGCAGACAAAACCTACCAGAGAGCCTATAAAATACTCAAATGCTGATCAGAACCAGCTTTGGAGCCTGGGACAGAGTATGAGGGGTAAATTCAGGACCCACTCGATCAGATCCCCCAACCCCAGCTCTCAGAACATATGGTTCAACAATCAATGCAGCATTCTTTGTTATGATACAGCACACTTTCCTTTATCTGTGGTCTCAACAAGATACAGAGGGTCTAGCATAGGTATTTTAGTCTTCATTTGGCACTTGTGAATTTCCAGTAAGTCCAGGCAAGATTTTATACTCTTCTGGCAAAAAATAAGGCAGTTTTTCCCAAAGAGAATAACAGAGCCCACTGAAAGAAGTGTTGAGTCCCACTTGTCTTTATACCTTTTTCTTAAAAACCAAAAGAGTAAATTCATGTTTAATGTTTCTTAACTTTTTAGGTCTCTGATGCAAAACTTTCAGTATAGAAACTGTGCAGTACAAAGATTAACAGATGACTTGTTTAAGAAAAGACCTGCCCACAAGGTGGCAGGCTTGTACAATCAGCTTTGTTGGGTGGCCTGTGACTAGGTTTCCAAGAGAGCTGGGAGTTTCCTTACACTGACACCTAGAGACAGGAGGCCAGGGATTGCCCTCTTAGGGAAGGGAAAGGGAACACAGCTAAGCTAGGGCCCAGAGTCATAAAGCTGCATTAGGTGAAGCTGTGTGGATCATACAGAACAGGCAGGTTCTAAGGGAACAAAAGACGCTTATGTAGACTACAGGAAAGGAGCTGAATGTGAAGGCATATGAATTTGGCATGGACACATTCTGAGCCAACACTCCTAGGCTGATATGAAGAAGTAATTTTGATACTCTTGTTAAACATGGTGTCTTGGAATTTTATGTCATCAGTGAATTCTGTATTTTTTCTCTTTGGGCGTGTACTCCAGTTATGTTTTTTTAATTTTGCTTGGTTTTCTTTTTGGCCGGGCAGTGGTGGCACACGCCTTTAATACCAGCACTCGGGAGGCAGAGCCAGGAGGATCTCTGTGAGTTCGAGGCCAGCCTGGGCTACCAAGTGAGTTCCAGGAAAGGTGCAAAGCTACACAGAGAAACCCTGTCTCAGAAAACGGAAAAAAAAAAAAAAAAAAAAAAGAATGACTGTCCTGATAAAAACAGTGCAAACTATTCTTAAAAAATATGAAAATCGCGTCTGGCTCCCGCTCTCACAGCCATTGCAGTACATTGAGCTCCATAGAGACAGGGCCGGGGCAAGCGCGAACCAGACAGGCACTGGGCAACTCTCTGCCTCGCGGAGGAAAATCAACTAAACATGGGCAAAGGAGATCCTAAGAAGCTCAGAGGCAAAATGTCCTCATATGCATTCTTTGTGCAAACTTGCCGGGAGGAACATAAGAAGAAGCACCCGGATGCTTCTGTCAACTTCTCAGAGTTCTCGAAGAAGTGCTCAGAAAGGTGGAAGACCATGTCTGCTAAAGAAAAGGGGAAATTTGAAGACATGGCAAAGGCTGACAAGGGTCGTTATGAGAGAGAAATGAAAACCTACATCTGCCCCAAAGGGGAGACCAAAAAGAAGTTCAAGGACCCCAATGCACCCAAGAGGCTCCTTCGGCCTTCTTGTTCTGTTCTTAGTATCGCCCCAAAATCAAAGTAGAGCACCCCGGCTTGTCCATCGGGGATGTGGCGAAGAAGCTGGGGGAGATGTGGAACAACACCGCTGCGAACGACAGGCAGCCCTACGAGAAGAAGGCTGCCAAGCTGAAGGAGAAGTACAGAAAGGGTATCGCTGCCTACAGAGCTAAAGGAAAACCCGATGCGGCGAAGAAAGGGGTCATCAAGGCTCAAAAGAGAAAGAAAAAGAAGGAAGAAGAAGAGGAGGATGAGGATGAAGAGGATGAGGAAGAGGAGGAAGAAGAGGAAGACGAAGATGAAGAAGAAGATGATGATGAATAAGTTGGTTCTAGCGCAGTTTTTTTCTTGTCTATAAAGCATTTAACCCCCCTGTACACAACTCATTACTTTTAAAGAAAAAAATTGAAATGTAAGGCTATGTACGGTTTGTTTTTAAACTGTACAGTATCTTTTTTTGTATAGTTAACAGACTACTGAATGTGTCTTTAGATAGCCCTGTCCTGGTGGTATTCTCAATAGCCACTAACCTTGCCTGGTACAGTCTGGGGGTTGTAAATTGGCACGAAAATTTAAAGTAGGTTCTTGTTTGTGCACAGCACAAATTAGTTATATATGGGGATGGTAGGTTTTTTTTTAAATTTTTTTTTTCATCTTCAGTTTTCTCTGATGCAGCTTATTACGAAGATAATTGTTGCTCTGGTAACTGAATACCATTCTGTAATTGCAAAAAAAAAAATGCACCTGTTTTGTTGACATTCTGAATGCTTCTAAGTAAATACAATTTTTTATTAAAAAATATGAAAATGGTGCTAATTATTAAATCCATGTTCTTTGTGACACTACACTTCTCAGCAATTTTATTTGCCAGATTAAACTAGTTTTATGATGAACTTTATTGCTTTCAGTGGATTTTAAAAAATTATTGAATTAAAAATAAATCTTATATCCATAGTGGTGATCAGGGACATAAGAAGAGAGAAAAAATGAGAGAAGAAGAGACTGGGAGAAAGCTTCTCAAGGACTGTGAATGCAGATTGGGGAGATGGGGTAATGTATCCATTCTGTAAATCTAAGAGAGCTCTCTCAAGGCTAACATATGTGTGCTGTTATATTTGGTAATATAGGTGTCAGAGATAGGATATTCACACATCACACATGTCTATTCATCAGATATGGAAAAATGGACACTGCATTTCTTCTGGTATGACAGAATAAGAAATACACAAGATCAATAATGTAATAATCATGTCTTAATGAATAACCTGAATCTGATAATGAGGACATGATGAACAAAACTATCAACCAGGACCTGGAAAAGATGATTGGCTGAGACCAAACACATTCCTTAAAGGAAAGGAATACTGTAGACTAAAAGATTCTGAAGTCATTTTGCCTAAATATAATGTATAAACACTAGTTAGATTAAAAACAAAAATACCAATATGCATTTGGGGCAATTTGAAATTTTAATTGAGTACATATTGAAAGATAAGGAAATAATACAATTTTTTATAGGCTCAATAGTGGTGCTGTAGTAATAATAAAATATATATTTATTTCAAAAAGGTCACATGAAATATTTAAATACTTAAGGTAATAATGTCTGCATCTAAAAGAGAGAAAGCTAATGTAGCTGACTGTTGGCAATGACAGAATGCCAGGTAAATGGTAACTGAAGATTTATTTTTCACAGATTCGAAAATTTCTGAAAATTTAGAAAATAATTATTACTGTCACAACGTTTCTTTTTGTTGCTATTCAGCCATGTAACTTTAATAAGCCATGATTTTGTCTATATTGACGGGAACTGGACATGTAGAAAGAGTAAAGCATAGGAATATGTTAATAATGAGAACATGAAGTAAATAGGCAAAAAGAGTTCAAAACACTGATACAGATATTTTACTTGAACCAATATTTCTAACTTTGAAAATTTGTCCAGAATTAAACATGTATAAATTCACATATGACTATTTCTAAAAGCAAAGGGAATACAGAAAGCTTAACTTGAAGCAATGGAGGATTGCTTAATGAATATATAATGCACTTTTAATAGAATATTATTCAGCAATTAAAATGATATTACAGATGGATACAATAAGAATATTATAAGCTATAACAAATAATAAGATATTTGTGATTCAGCAAGCTGGCCAAATGAAGATGCCTGGTGTTTAGCTTTCCCCAAACAGAAAGGACCAAAACAACAGCACTTCCACCGAGAGTTTCTCAATGAGAGCACTGGAAAGCAGCAGAGCTCCATGGTTTACGACCTGAGTGGTTCCCTCTCCAAGAGACAAAGATCTCTGCATCTCTCTGTCACTAAGATGCTCTGTGGACATTGTGCCATATTCACATACAGCCATTCCTGGGCTGGGCCTGCATTTCTCTTCTCCAGAGGACAAGTGCCTGGAAGCATAACATTTCCTTCATTTGAATGGCTGCTATTTTCTTGGCATGCAGATCCAGGATAGAGCTGTAGTTGGGATGCTCTTGATCAAGCAATGCCCTGTTATTCAAGGAACCACAGCAGTGCTGTGTCCTGATCTCCAGGGGTAGAGCCACATTCACTCCCTACTAGGCTTGAATAACTTGAACAATGGGAGGGAATTCTAACATCATAGCCAGTGGGAGAATTATATCTACAATGCAGAAGGGTGAACCTGCCCAAGGTCACAGGTTCCACCCTAGTTCTCAGACACCATAAGTTTTATGCCCCAGAGCAGGGTGCTCTGTTCTTGTCTTTGGCCAGGTCAGATGTAACACCAATACAGTTAAACCTCTCCACCGTAAGAACGAAGGTGGGCGATCTACAAAGCTTTGTCACTAAAACCATATTGGCCTTACTACCACCTCCACAAGCTCCTGTAGCCAAGACCAGTAAGCACCACAGGCATGGCTTACATGTGTGATACCAGAGAAGTTGCAGAGATTAAACTACTGCACCCACCTGAACCAGAGGCCATGCACTCCCTGAACTCATCTCAGAATCCTTTCAAAGACATGCATTTTCCCCTGTAAAACCATTGGATATGATAGGAGGCAGCTGTTCCACCAGATACTGACACAGTAACAACAGAACACTAGGCCACAAGGAACCTGGCCATCAGCTAGTAAATTATGCTGAAGGAAAGGACTTAAAGCAATGATTTTATGAAGATTTCTCAGAATGCAAGAGAAATCAGATGATTCAATGAAATCATAAAACTCATGATCTGAATAAGAAATTCAACAGATATATATCACACAGGCAGAATTTGATGCTGAAGAAGCCAGTGAATACACATTAAGTAAAATACAAATGAGAGTTTCAGTAGCAGACTAGAGCAGATAGAGAAAAGCTTCTGGATATGAAGAACCATCTTTTGAAACAATCTAAGTGGGCATGGAGATTAGAAAGAGTAAAGGGAATACAGAGAATTTGTAGAATACCCATAAGTGAACATTTTTAAATTATGGGAATTCCAGAGGGGGAAGAGAGAGTGTGAATCACAAAAAGGTTATTTAAAAGTTTCTTATATTTTTATTTTATTTATAGCTGTCTGTAGAGCCTAGGCTGGCCCCAAGCTCAGGGTACTCCTGCCTCTGCCTTCTGAATGCTATGATAACAGGCATGCACTTCTGTGCCTGGCTGGACAGAAACTCAATGAGAAAGAGAAATGGACATTCAGAAACAGGAAGATAAAAGGATTCAGAGTAGATTCCACTCAAAAAGGTCCTTTCTCAGATGTAATCAACTACCAAAAACCCCAAGCCAAGCCAAGCCAAGCCAAACCAAACCAAACCAAACCAAACAAAACAAAACAAAAAACCCAAACCAAATAAATATAATCATGGAGGTACCAAAAGAAAAGTGTTCAGTCACAAATAAGCAAGTCCCCGTCATATTGTTAGCAGATTCCTCAGTTCAGAAGAAAATGGGTTGGCATACTCAAAGTGTGGGAAGAAGACTCCTGACAGCCAAAAACACCATACCTACCAGAACTGTCTTCCAGAAATGAAAGAGAAAAAGCCTTTTTCAGACAAGCAAATGTGGAGAAATTCATGACCAGCAGCTTAAGCAGATTCCTAGAAGAGTGCTTCACCCGGAAGTAAAGATTATTATGCCCAAGAAAATATCTGAAAACATAAAACCCAAAGGCAGAGGTAAATCTATAATCAAATCAACTTTAAAATGCCCCATTACCTTAAGGGTAATGCCTCTCAAATTTCCAGTATATATATATATATATATATATATATATATATATATATATATATATATATATTAAAAGTAAAAATGCTAGAAAATAATCACTACAACATATAAAAGAAAACACAGTATAAAAGCTACATGTCAGAAAATATTTGGAAGAGGATGGTAAACAATGCCTATATGTAATCAAAATTGTTATTAGTTTAAAATAGTCTAGAGTATTATAAGACTTTGTGTAAGATATGGTAAATTCACAGCAGGAAATGATAGCTGATACAAAAATGAGAAAGTAAGAGAATTTAAGCATGCAGCAACAGAAAAATCACCAAACCATGAAATTAAATGACAAGACAAAAGAGGACTAATAACAGAAGATCCACAGGTTAAAGAGAAAACAGCATAATGCTCAAGAGGGAACTCCTCAGAAGGTGAAGGGATTTGACCTGCCAGAGAAACAAATCTAATCTTAAATGAACAGAAAGGAACTCTAACCACATCCCTCCTTCAGGAGACTCAGTTTAGCTTTAAGGTCGCACACAGGGTGAAAGTGAAGGGATGGAAGTTCTTTCATGTAAAGAGTACAAAACAGCACAACGAATGAACCAGACAAAGTCAGAAGCTGTTCTGAGACAGAGTCGATCAGTGTGATAAGGACACTTCATCACAAGGACCTAACAAAAACATATATATTAGACTCAAGTACATACACACACATATATGTTGACATCAGAGCCTCTAGGCATGTAAATCAAATGCTAGTGGATATAAAGGAAGAAATAGAACATGACAAGAGTAAAGGCATTCAATACCCCCATTTAACAATGGCTAGAACAAGACAGAGAACCAATAAGAAAATGTTAGATTTGAACTGCATTCTAGATCAAAAGGGACTCAGGAGATGTATAGAGAACTTCTCATTCAAGAACACAAACAAAATAAGAACACCCCGAGCTGGGCGGTGGTGGCGCACACCTTTAACCCCAGCACTCGGGAGGCAGAGCCAGGCGGATCTCTGTGAGTTCGAGGCCAGCCTGGGCTACCAAGTGAGTTCCAGGAAAAGGCGCAAAGCTACACAGAGAAACCCTGTCTCGAAAAACAAAAAAAAAAAAACAAAAAAAAAAAAAAATAAGAACACCCCCCAAAAAAATCCCACCAACAAATAAACATAAACCCAAGTCCACAAAAAACAACAACAAATAACAACAAACCACCCCCGAAGCAGAAAGTTCCAACCCAGGAGCCTGTGGGGAGCATTTTATATCGAAACCAATAACAACACAGGAGAGATTAAAGGAGTAATTTCAAAAGCCTTCAACAACAACAACAAACAAAACAAAACAAACAACAACCAAAACAACCCAGCACTAGAGAACTTGGCAGGTGAATTTTACCAAACAGTCAACAAAATAGTGCTAAATACTTCTTAAATTCTTCTAAAAAAATACAAGGAGATGAAATATATTCAAAACCATGCAGCAAGGCCAGGAACACCATGATACATAAGCCAGGCAAAAAACATAGAGCAGGAAGCCATAGGTCAATATCTTGGAAGAATATCAGAAACTCCGCACAGCTGGGAATGCAGCTTGGTGGGTAAAGCACACACCATGCAAACACGAGGATTCTGAGTTCAATGCCCAGATCATACAGGAAACAGCCAAGTGCCCATTGCTGGGAATGTGGAAACTGGAGATCCCAGGACTCACTGGCAGCTGACCTAGCTCAATTGCTGATCTCAAGGTTCAGTGAAAGACATGTCTTAAAAAATTTAGGAAGACAACTGATGTCAGTCTCCAGCCCTTACACTCATGTACACACATTAGGAAACCAAATTTCTCAACGTCAAAAAGAGCCTACATCATAATCAGAAGAACATACCCCTTGTAAAGTCATTTACAAACATGTGCAACTGTCAGTGAACTACTTCACACTCCCAGACTGAGTAACAGAACCATGGCCTCATCCCAACTCACACAGAAAACAATTTGCCAAAGGTCAGCATCACTTCTTTGAAACAACTCAATATTATAGATGTAGAAGAAAAATTCCTCAGTCTAGTAAACTCCACTTAAGAAAATTCCAAAGCTAACACTGTTATCGGTAGTAAAGAACTAAAAGCTTTCCCACTAAGTTCTGATATTGCTATATCTGCTAGATTTAGTGTTAGATATTAGCCAGAACAATAAGAAAAATAAAGACAAAAAAAGCAAGAATGGTTTATTCTGTAACATTTTTATGCAGACAGTCTGTTATGCACTGTGGTTTCAGATGTGCAATAATTTGTACAATGGTTTATTCCCAAGTATGCCTTTAAGCAGAACAGATGTGTTTTCTATATAGTTTCTTGCCTTAATAAATATGTAATATAAATTTAAGCAAACTTCTATGTTGTATGTTTATAAACTACAATGTAAAAATTAACATTTTGTGGAGTTTGTATTTTGCATACTCAAGGTGAAAAATAAGTTTAAAATAAACCTATAATATTTTATCTGAAAAAAAGCAAGAATGTATCAAATAGAAAGAAAAAAACTAAAATTACTTCAATTTGCAAATGATATGTTTCTGTACATGGAAAACACTAATAATTCAATAAATGTTAGAACTAAGAAATAAATTTAGTCAAGTCACAGAATATAAACTCATATAAAAATGTTTGTCTATGTACAAGTAATGACTTAGGTAAGAAAGAAACAAAGGATATAATTTCATTATAACAACATCAAGATAAATAAACACCCAGGGATAAATTTAACCAGAGAAGTGCTATGCACTTTAAATAACCAAACATTATAAAAGAAATTGAAGACAGCATAAGCTGTTCCATGTTCATAAGCAAGAAAAGTGTCGGTAGGGCATTTATACCCATGGCATCACAGAGATTTAACTCAGCCTCTGTCAAAATGCTGTCAGAATTCTTTGCAGACATAGAACAAATAATACCAAGAAAGCAAAATAAAGTTGGAGACATTAGACTTCCTGAATTAAAGTCATATCACAAAGCTATACTATCAAAATAATCCAGGGCTGAAACAAATGAGTAAACATGGACCAATGGGACTAAACAGAAAACCAAGGGGAAAAAAGGCTAAACAATCCTTGATCAGAATACCAGAGGAAGTAATGAGTAATGGCCACTCTCTTCAACAGATGAAGCTTGGAAAATATATTTTAACTTTTATTCTTCTCTCATGCATTACATCCTGACTTCAGCCTTCCCTCCCTTCACTCCTCTGAGCACCCTCTTCCCATATCCCTTCTCTCCTGGATCTGCTGCTTCTCTGTTTTCCTTCAGAAAAAAAGCAGCCCTCCCAGAGATATCAAGTAAATACAGCAGGATAAGATGCAATAAGACTAGGCACAAATCCTCATGTCAAGGTTGCATGAAGCAATCCAGTAGGAAGAAAGGAGTTCCAAGCATAGGCAAAAGAGTCAGAGACACCACCTCCAACTCCCATTGTTGGGGGTCCCACAAGGACACCAAGTTAAACAATCATAAGGTATATGCAGAGGACCTAGCTCAGACCCACGCAGGGTCTGTGTTTGTCGCTTCAGTTTCTGTGAGCCCCTATGAGCCCTGCTTAGTTGATTCTGTGGACTGTGTTCTCATGGTGTCCATGACCTCTCTGACTTCTACAATCCTTCTTCTTCTGTAGAGTTCCCCTGGTTCTAATTAGTACTTTGCTGTATGTCTCTACGTCTGCTCCCATTGGTTGCTGGATAATGCCCCTCTGTAAACAATTTGACTAGGCACCAATCTATAAGGATAGCAAGACATCATTAGGAATAATTTCATTAATCTTTTTTTCAGGCATTTGGTTCTATCCTAGGTCTCTCTGGGCTGTCCTACCTCCGGCTCCTGGCCATTAGGCAGTGTCAGGCATTGGCTCCCTCTCATGGTGTGGGCCACAATAAAATAAAAACAAAAACAAATAAGTTGGATATTGGGATTTACCCTTTCGTGTGTGTGTGTGTGTGTGTGTGTGTGTGTGTGTGTGTGTGTGTGTGTGTGTGTGTGTGTGTGTTCACACTGAGGTATCTGAAATATACTTGTTGATTTCACTGCTGAATTGCAGATATTTTAAATTTATTTGACTATAGACATGCATTGCTTGATGGGGTTTCTGTGACAGCTACCCCACTTTATAACAAATTTTCTGTGGTTCTTCATGAGTAAAATAAAAAGTAATTTGGGTGTACCTTAGCATAGATAAATCAGGTTCTTAATTAACAAAGATAAAGAAACATAAACTTCAAATCACAAATCACATTATTCTTATTTTCTGGATAGTTTAAATAAAATTACTTCACTGAGTTAATCTTCTACTCTCTTCTCTGACCCACAGTGGATAACATGTCATTTCATGGGAATGTGAGGAAACTTGTCTTCACAGAGACAGGAAAAGGGGCCAATTATAAGCTTAATTGCATGTGTAACAGGCATCAGGATCCTTGCCAGGCTTCCACTGAAGGGCTTTGGATTAAGAGTCAGGAGATCTGGACTCTAGTCCCATCTCTGCTGTCAAGCAGACACATGGTTTAAGCCAAATCACCTCTTCTAAATATGCCTTCAACTATAAATAGAACAGTTTCAGACTGTTAGGATTATCTGACTTTATTGCTTCCTAAACACACAATGCATTTTTTTAAAATGACTATTTCTGCAAAAATTTACCTAAAGTTTTTCACCTGGAATATTTCTTAGAAACTAGTTACCTTTTCACATTTTCAGGTTCACAGATTCTGTCCCAACTCCTGAGTTGTTCAAAGCCATTCTGAGACTTCAGAATTCATTTAACCACTATAATAATGCCCATGTGATGTCCAAAAAACTCACTCTACAGAAGTGTATTTTCAGAGGAGCATGTTGGTTGCAGCCTAATCTTCATTCACATCTACATTTTAATTCAAATATTTTTGTTCTTAAAAGGTGCATAGAGCCAGACATGCTGGCATAAGCTGGGATCTTAGCACTCAGAAGGCTGAGATAGGCAGCTTCCTGCAAATTCAAGTGCTCTCTGTATTATAGCAAGATCCTGTCTAAAATCAAAAACCAAATCACAAAATGAGATAGAACCAAGTCTTTATTTATTTAGTAAAAATTAGAGTCAAATATTACAAATATATATTAATCTTACATCTCCTTATTTTATTCAAGAAATGGATCTCTTAATATATTTACTTAATATAATTCCTCTCTAGATTATGGCTTTTGTTTATCAACATAAAACAGTTTTTTTTAAATTTTCTAGCATATAGGTCTTAAAATAATGACTGTTTTATATTAACTCAACTTGGGCAAGATATTGAGGTCTTTTAAGTATTTAGTAGGACATTCTTTTTGACTTGATTAGAATTGTTGGTATTTATCAGTGACCAGAGGTTTTGTTGTAATCATTTGTATCTTCCTTTGAACAACTGCTCGTTTTAGAATTTTAAACATTTACAAGTCTGTTTCTTTGATACAACGTTAAATGTTTGGTTCATTAAAAAAAACCTCTTAGCTGCTCTTAATAGTTCTGGACTTGTTAAAAATCAGTATATTAAAAATTATCTGATAATTTTTAACCCCAAATTAGAATTATTTTATAACTCATATCACATTTTTTTAAAGTGGAAGTTTTTTCCTTCCTATTTGATTGTATCTTCTAAGTGTTAGGTAGTTCAAAGAATAGATTCAAAGTTGGGATAAAGGAAATCTAACACTCACTCTGGTATTTCCAAACAATCAACCACAAGGCATCATTCTTTTTTATTATAAAGTAGAAGATGAGGGGCAGTAGAGAGGACCTTTTTCATGCTTTATTTCCATGTAAGAAATAATTTCTTACTATTTATACGCAGGCTTGTTCAGCTGTGGTTCCTGTTTCATAAGCGGTAATAAACTGTTCTGAGCATCTGATGTTATTCTGCTATCTTCAGAATGCATCAACAGAGTTCTTGGATAGATTTGCTAACATTCACAGATGGAGACCACATCCACTAAGTTTGACATTGAACATTTTGTCTCACATAATGTTTTTCCAATTTGTTGTTTGATAGCAAAGGGAACACTTTCCAGAAGTATCATCCAAGCAAAAAACTACCTTCCCAAAGAATGAACATAGGAGTTTCATGGTGCCTCTTTTTACAGGGGCTAATTATGGGGCAGTGTGATTCTTATCTCATCCTCTGATATGCCTGATTGCCTCTGCTGATTCCACATTTTGTAAAGCAGTAGTTCAGCTTGGGCAGTTGCCATTATCCAGCTCACAAGCACACCTTTCAGTGCCCACCCCCACGTTCCCATTGGGCAGAGCTGCAGAATGCAAGGTTTTTTCTTTCTTTGCCAATTCGTAATGACTTTAATAGAGTTACAAGCTCCCCAATCACAAATAAAGGTCTCCCTTTGTTTGCTTTGGTTTTGCTTAGTAGGAATAATCAAGATTTGCTCCTGTATAATGGAAGGAAATGTAATTTTCATCTTTCACTGGCTGGCTAATGATCACAGAAGGGGCTGGATTTGGGAGTCAAGTATTTTGTTTCCAATCCTGTGATTCTCTATGATGGTAGATAGACTGAGGTAGCAGAAACTACCCACTCTGCCTGTTCTCAAGGAGCGTATCTCAAAGTAGGGACAGACATTTTTTTTCTTCCATTGCTTCATATTTATAGCTTCCATGTAGCTTTATTTTTTTTTATTAATTACTATCTATAGGCAATTGTTGCATGGAATTAGGGTGTGTGTATGCATGCCATTTCCAAAGAAAGAATAGAACTCAATAAAGCTATTGTATGCTTCTTTCTTTTCAACCTTTGACTCTCTTGACTTCTTTCTTTCTTTCTTTCTTTCTTTCTTTCTTTCTTTCTTTCTTTCTTTCTTTCTTTCTTTCTTTCTTTCTTTCTTTCTTTCTTCCTTTCTTTCTTTCTTTCTTGTTTTATATTTTCCCCTCCTCCTCTTCTTCCTCTTCCTCCTCCTCTTCTTCTTCCTCTTCCCCTTCCCCTTCTCCTTTTTCTTCTTCTTGCTTTTGTGAACTCACCTTCTGAATCCACATCTATGCTGGGTACAAGTAACTCCCAAGAACCTCAGTTTCAGGAAAACCCCTGTCACTAATACATTTTAACCTATTCTACTGATAATCTGACAAAATATGGTCCTATATCATCTGAAACATGAATAAACTGTCATCGGTTCACATTGCAGATGACTGAAGGTAGTTGGCAGCATTGCATTAAGTAGTTACAGGGGACATAAAAATTCAGGGTGGTAAAAAAATAAAAATGATAGGATAATGTAAGTGTGTGTTGACTCAGATCCCTCCTGGGAACTATTTTACATTATCCTTACACTCAGAGTGGCCATAAATTAATAATTGCCAGAATGATTAACAGTTTTTATTAACCTTTTCTATATTCATGAGCATGAGATTATGTTAAAATTTTATATTTATAATTGCAGCCTCTTCACTTAGCATCTTCTTTGAAGGAAGGCAAAGCCACACATAAAATATGCAAAGCCAGACTCTTCTATGTAGTCAGAGCTATGTAGTCAGAAATGATGTATTGCTTTAGCCTATAACTTCTGAAATCTTTAACCTAGATGATCCACAGAAAGCCTTCTTTCTAATGCTAATTGATTTAAAAATAATCCTGTAAAATATATTCATTTTCTACATAACAGATGGTAACAGGCTTGGCTGTAGGAATCTATATGAATTTACCCTACCCTGTTTCATGTGGTTTAGCTAAACTGAAAGCATTGGGTCAATGAGAACAGGAAACATAAAAATCTCCTTACTGGAGAGCACATGAATAAATGAAGCTTCTATCTGTGAAGATCTATTAGTGAGGAGTTAGGTAAATGGAAACACAAAGTGACATGAATGGGGTATGGGAGGCTTTGGCAATGACTCCCTTTACAGCAGTGGTTCTCAACATGTGGGTCATGACTCCTTTGGGGGAAGGTCAAATGACTCTTTCACAGGGGTCAAATATCAGATATTCTGCATATCAAATATTTACATTATGATTTATAACAGCAACAAAATGAAGTAGCAATAAAATAATTGTATGCTTGGAGGTCATCACAAGATGAGGGATTGTATTAAAGGGTCTCAGCATTAGGAAGGTTGAGAACCACCGATTTACAGTGTATCAGGAAGCCTAACTTTCCCATGGTGCTCTGAGGAATCCAGAACCTCATACTTCCTTGCAGAATGGACTCATCCATACTGCCACAAGTTGCTGTAAGGTTGTTCACTAATGGTCATGGACACCCTTCTATGGGCAGCACTGTCATTTAAGCTCACAATCTTACCTCATTAAAAATATGATCTTTTGGTTTACAAGCCCAGCTGCCCAACCTCACACCAGCACTGTTCCAAAGGACTTTCCGAGCTACAGTGAATCCTTGAAGCTCTCTTGCAGCTTCAGATTGCCCTGGTTTCTCTGTCTCTCACCAGTGCTGCTCATAAATACTCCACACACAAATCTATGGAGCCCAACCTAAGACCCACTCAATTTTCCAGGCTCCTAGGTGATGCAATTCTTCTACCAGGTTTAGAAACTACCAGGTTCCACAGCCAATTAGATATCTTTCTTCACGAACTCTAACTCTCATAATCTTTTTTAAAAAGCACCTTTCAAAACTCTTTTTGCTTCTATAGACTCATTTCCTGAATTCACATTTCACTCCGGACTCCTGTGCTACATTTCAGAGAGCCACTGACATTCTCATGGCTCTGGTGGCTGTCCTCTGTCTTCTGTTATGGTCTCTCCCCGTCCTAATCCCCACACAAGCCAAAGGCACCACATTCAAAGCTATCATAGCTTTTGTTGTCATAGTTATTCTATTGTTTTTGCTTTAAGGAGATTTTAATTTTTTTTTTGTCTCATGAACGTATCACTCTATAGAGTTTATTGGGGTAATAAAATTTTAACAATACTCTCTCCATCTAATTTATTTCAAGCAAATCCTTTCATCATAGCAATACAGTAGAGATTGAATGGTCCTTCCCACCAGGTAGGAACATGTGGGTTTTCCTTTAGCAACTGTGGCAACCACAGCAAGGTCAGGAGAAACATCCCTACCCCTCAGTGACTTGTGTTTTTTAGAGATATCATGGGGGCTAAAGTATAGGTCTAAATACACTTGGGCTACAGAGAACTTATTTCATCAATGTCAGTTTCCATCCATTCAGTGCTTCCTTCCCTCTTCAGGCACATGGTTCTCACTATCATTTAAACCTCCGACTCTGTTCCTCAGTGCCAGCTGGGATGATGTTGGACCACAGGGTGGGATTTGGTTCTTTGTTCAGCACAGATGAACTATATAGTCAGATAAAGCAGATGTGGGGCTTGGTTGCCTGTCATAGGAACTCTGAATGAAGAGCTGGGGTGCTGGCTCAGAAAGGGAGCAGTACAGGCCTGGTTGGCAGCTGGGGTGTGTGCCTGGCAGCAGCCTCCACTCATCATCCTACTGGTGAGACCCAAGCACATGTGTATCAACCTCCCTGCTTGTTTTCAGCCTCTTCTCTTGTGCTGGTAGTTCTGCAGGCCATCTATGATTCCTAGAACCTTCTAGAACTTTGCTTTCTAGCGTAATAGTTGTTCCACATGGACACCTGAGTTGTATGTTAGCACTGAGGTATCTCTGCAAACTCTGAGGAATCTTTGTCAACAATTTTATTCTTGTCTCTTTTTATATAATTGTCTTCACAGATTATGAGTGATAACTTCTTTCAGAACATGTTTAGAACAAGCTAATGAATTTCAAATAAAAATAAACTCCTTGTGTGTTTTTCTTTTGAAACAAACGTGTTCTTTTTGATCTGTATGATATCCCAAGTGTCTCTGACTTACAGTGGTTAGACTTAGCCTCTTTCCCCCTTGGGATTGTGTAAAAATGTGATTAGTGGAAACCATACTTCAGAGTCTTAGTTTTCATCATTTCTCTGACTGGCGACACACAGTAGGATGCTCTCTGGTGTTAGGCAATGGCAGGGAGATCTAGCTCTGAGATGGGTGGTGATCATAGGATGACAGCTAGCTTTCTTTCTTCTATGTCCTGGGTTCCCAAGCCACGATTGCAGGTAGATGAGGTGTGCAAAATGTATTTCTTCCCTGGGGAAAGCTGAGGAGCACATGCCATTCACATGGGCATTTCTTTCTCTCCTGTGTGTCCTGTGTCTTTCTGCTCTGTGTGACAGGACAATTCATATCCTGTTTTCCTATTTCCTATAAGGGCAAAAGGGCTTTGCTTGGGAAGGGTGAGGTTTGCTCATCCTGTTTGTTTTGTTCCTTAGAGGAGGAAGTACTAGGGCAGCATGAGCATTTGTAGGCTGAAAATCCCAAATGTCCAAAATTTAAGAGTTTTGAGTATACACATGATGTCACAAATAGAAAATTGTGCATGACCTCACAGCAGTCATAGTGTGGGTGGGTATACTAAAAATATGATTTAAAACTGCTTCCAATTTATGTGCAGAATATATATGACAAACAAATAAATGGCACATTGACATTTAAGCCCTATCTCTAATATATATGCACACACACATATATTTTAAACCATGAAGATGCTTGCCCCTCACCATCTGCTGCAGGAGACAAAACTGATCTACTCACATGCCAGCTGCAGCACTCACGAAAGCTGGCCCTGCATCTTGCCTGTACAGCACAGTAGAGCTGACCTTGTTGACTGGGTCTTAGTGACCTTGCCTGAGAACACAATTGTGGGAGATCTGGCCCCACTCCTCATCTGCCATAAGGTGGCAAAGGCGAGGGAGAGATGCCCTTCCCCAACTCCTGCCACTCCCTGAGGCAGGTGGGAGAGCTGTACCTGAGGTCATCAGACCAGAAGAGCTGATCTTGCCTCTCACTAGCTGCAACACTCAGGAGAGTGGCCCTGGACCTCACCTGGGCAACACAGTAGAGCTGGCCCTGTTATGTGGATGAGCCAGCCCTGAAGGCATGACAGCAGGAGAACCCAACCCTTGCTTCTTGCTGCTTAGTGTGAACTAGTTTGGGGTAGTGCTGGAGAGCTCACCCTGGTAGTGACAATTGGGGAGAGCTGGTGGGCTGACCAATCCTGCAACCACCCAGGCCCAAAACCAGGGCTATGAGCTAGTCCACCCCAACATCTCCCTCATTTATGATCTGCTGTAGCATGTGAAGGGGCCAGTCCTGCAGATCCAAATCTGATACAGGACAACAAGATATCCAGGAGGAGTCCCACTGAGGGCCTAGTATTGATAGTGTAGCAGAAACTAGAGCCCTGTAACCAGACCAAAGACTTTTTGCAATGAACACTTGCAAGTAAAGATATATGGACTAAAGGATATACTGTATGTCTCATTGCGCCACACTACAGCTTCCATGATGAAATTTTTCTTTATCTTAAATTTTATTTTATTTTATTTTGGGAGGGAGGTTGCAAGGGCAGAGGGTGGATATGAAGGGACAGGGAGATGAATTGGATCAAGATGCATGATGTAAGAGCCACAGAGAATAAATAAAATGTTATGAAAACAAAACAAAACATGAAGAAGGCCAGAATAGGAAAGCACTATACATGTCCCTAGCATTTCCATTCAGGCATTCTTGACCTGAACAGTATTCATTTTTAAATTGAGGGAATAGAAAGCATGAAAGGTCAAGTGATCAGTCAGAAACTACTATGAATGGCAATTTATTCTAAAGGAGATGATGTGACTTTAGAACATGTATCTTCAACAGCTGCGCCCCATGGTTTCATGACTCATTTGCCTTTACTGTTATGGGTCCTAATCTGCAATGGACTGAACATTTATAACATGTCAGATTCATGAGTTGGAAATCTCACAAGGCAAGGTACTGGGATGAGAGCTTCTACAGAGGATTGGGTTCTCAGGGCAGAGCCTTCATAAATGGAATTAGTGCCTTTTCAAAGAGGACTCAGGGACTCCGAGCCCCTCCTACTAGAGGAGGTGACAAGAGAAGACAGCAGTCTAAGAGGAAATGAAAATAATTCCTAACTGAACATGTAATCTGCTGACACCTTGATCTCAGAGTTTCCAACGTCCAGCACTATGCTAATAAACTTTAATTATTAGATATGTCCCAATACTGAGTAGTAAAGAGTTAAAGTCTCTAAGCATAGCACAAGTTGATTAGTAACAAAACTTAAAGGTTTAATTTCTAAATACTCTTTCCAATAATTTGTGGAAATTTCCCAGTAAAACACCAGGGCAGGGGTAGATGTGATGGAAAAGAATTCTGTCCATATTCTACTGCTACTTTGATCCTTATTTTCTGTTAATATGCTAAGGCTTATCACTGATATTTCTTTTTAAATAAAAAATAAATGAATGTGTAGGTTTATGTGCACATAGTGCTGCAGACTACAGAAAATAGCACAGAATGTCATATAGCTCAGGTTATAGGTGATTGTGAGTTTCCACGTAAGTGCTGGGAACTGAACCTGTTCTTCAAGAACAGCAAGTGCTCTTAGCCACTGATTCATCTCTCCAGCCCCAACTGACACCTCTTAATCGGGGAAACATATTCAGAACAGTTATATATAAGCATAAAATCAGTTGTATGTTTTAGATCAAAGATAAAAGATTGTCACATTACAGAAACTGAGTTTTTCACCATCATTGGTGAATTTAGTTGAAAATAAATAATTAGGAGCCCACCATCATTATAACCTACAAGAATGATCCCACTGCTCTGGGAATTAAATATAGAAAGAAATTATATGTGGAAGAGTTATATAAAAACTAGTTCATACAACACAAAAACAATAGATATATTTTTGCCTCACCTAACTAAAAGGACAAAACCTAAGATCAATAAAATCTAACTTTACTGGAGAATCATTTGCAGTGCATTAGAAAAAAAATAAGGCTAGCCCGTGCCACATACACAGAATAGTTATGAAGTGATAAAATGAAAATACTAACAAAACATAATAAAAAGGCAGACAGAGATCTATGAAAGGTTGCATTCCTTTATCAGAAAAAGACCATTGGCAGTATTCAAGACACTGCTTTGTATCCAGCTGAATGAGAAAACCAGAAAGGAATGACTGTTGCCTAGCCTACTTCTGGGTGGCAGGGCAAGAAACTGATTCTTCCCTACATGGAACACCAAAGAACTGAAAGATGCACACAGTCATGTGAAGGAGGAAACTAGCCCAGAATTTAAGTGCAATGCCATATTCATTACAGCATGAATAGTGGTAAAAATGAAGCAGTCTTGATGAGGAGCAATTTTACAAAATCCATAAAATGACAAAATGGGCCTATTCCGCACTTACATAGATGCAATAATCTCATTCATGGTCATTCAGAGCAGGACAGCAGTGGTAGTCCCAAAGAGCCATGCAAGGTATCACTAAGGAGGCTCAAAAAATGAACAGATATGAAATGTAGAATTTTATAAGAAGTAGAAAAGCAACATGATATCTATGGAAAAAGAAAACTATAAGAACCTATATTTATCCTATGTGAAAATTGTTTTTGGAAATTAATATCATAAATTGGCAATAGCAGTTACCTCCCATACAGAGTAAAATTAAATGGTTGGCATAGCAGTGGGACAGACATTTTTCAGCTGATATAATTTAAAAGATTTAGATTTGTGAATAACTGAGTTATTGCTTATTAGCATTAAAATCACTTCTTTTCAAAATAATGTGAATCAATTAAACGTCACTGATTTGTTCAGTTTATCACATATATTATTATATTGCATTGTTGTTTTTTTGAGATAGGGTCTTATGTATTCTGGACCTCAAATTTGCTATGTAGTAGAGAATGATCTTGAACTTCTGAATGTTGGGATCACAGGCACGAACCCCCACATCAGTCTATGTGGTGCTGGGAATTGAACCCCAGCCTACATCCCTAGCCTTCTTATGTATATTTTATTTATTAAAACAATTTCAAAAATAATTTCTTTAAATTCATTCCTATATCTCCACAAGCCTATAACTGGCTACACATTTCTTTTAAATAAATGAAATATATTCAAGTTAGTGTGGTGATATTTTGTTTGTGCTTTAACAAATAAAGCTTGCCTGAAGATCAGGGGGCAGAGCTAGCTACTAGATAACCATAAAGACCAGGCAGTGGTGGCACACACATTTAATCCCAGCACTTGGGAGAAGGAAGCAGGAAGATAAGGAGTTCAAGGTCACCTTGGGCTACACAAGATTGATCCAGTCTAAAAGAGAAACAGAGTCAGGCAATGGTCGCACACACATTTGATCCCAACACTTGGGATCTCATGCCTTTAATAATACCAGCACTAGGGGAGTGGAGACAGGAAGTGAGATGGCTGGACAGAAAAGGAATATAAAGCAGGAGGAGACAGGCGCTCAGCTCTCTTTTTCAGGCTGAGGATTCCTAGAGGTAAAAAGTCTTTCTAGTGGCTGCTGCTCTGCTTCTCTGATCTTTCAGCATTTACCCCAATATCTGGCTCTGGGTTTTTAATTATAAAGACCAATTAGGATTTGTGCTACATAATATATCATAATTTTAGATGGCAAAATGTTGGTAACAATAAATAGGAGAATGTTGAATGAAAGATACCCAGATTTAAATTCAAATTCAACAATTATAAACAATGGATAGACTGTGGAATGTCCACAGAATAACAAATCACTGAGAGATGAGAAGATTTTATCTTGGGAGCTTGGTGTGAGAACAGAAAGTGAGGAATCTCAGTGTCCAGCTGGCCTTTTCTCTGAGTCTAATGTATCATTAGACTGAGGGGCTCGTCAACCCTCTGAATAAAGCAGAAGGAAGTCCCAGTCCAAGTCTTTGGTCAGAGACTCATCAGGGGAAGTATGCCACTAAACACATATGCTTTCTGTTGAAAATCAGAAACTATATAACTTGTGACTGGCTTGGAGTTCCAGCCTCTGCTTGTCTTAGTATCGGAAGGGTTAGAAGATATCATCTGCTCTTCACTTTACTTGCCTGGATTTTATCACCTGGAGATTGTAAAATTTTATGCATTCCATGTCTGACATTCAATACAACTCTACGTAAGGATATAGGTTCAAAGGACTCATCACAAAAAGTAAATAATAAGTATGTGAAGTCATGTATATGCTAATTAGCTCTGTTAAGCATTTCCCTTGGATGAGGGCTTTGAAAATACATACAGCAAATGATGATAGTTTTAAACAACATACTATAAATAATAAAACATACAATTTTTGTTAATTATTTTAAAATGTTTGGTTTAAAACAAAATCCTGTCTTTTACTTAAAGAGACAGGATAAAAACTCAAATTTAAGAGAACAAATACTAAAAATAAAGATACAAATGACCAATACATCAGAGATATTAGGCAAGGACTTTTAAAAGAATAACATCATTCTGCTCAAACACGTGGGAGAAAAGGCACATAATGAGTTCAAGGAAAATGGAAAATAGAACTTCACCAGAGAATTGAAATATAATAAAAGATCAAGTGGACTTGGATTAATATATATCTTAAATTCAGAACTTAGTAAATAAAATTAAAACCAAATTAGAAATCCAGAAAAGTGAATTGGGAAGTAGAGCAATAAAAATAACCTAAAGGAAAGCAGGAGAAAGTTCTAGTGCAGAGAGTCAGTGGGAGCCAGCAGGAAATGCTAAGGTTGAGTTCTCAGAAAGAATGAAATTGAAATAATACTTAATGAAACAATGGCTATGAATGTCCCAAACTGATAGAAGACTTGATACTATCATTTCAAAAACCAAACTGGCAGAAACAAAAAGATAGCCACACTTAAACATATAGTAAAATGCTGAAAATGGAAAAATAAAGGGGACTATTAAAAAGCAGGTAAACAACCAGAAACAAGCAAACAAACAAAATCTCCAGATTAGAAAAATTAAACTTAAATAGACATGTCTCCTGCAAATGGCTAAGAAGCCAATTCAAGTATGTTCACCATGATTAGATACCAGGGAACTGTAAGTCCAAACTATGGTGAGATGGTGACAGATCTCAGAGTAGGTAGAGGACACCCATATTGTGCATGGATTTCAGAACCTCTGTGAAGAATCACATGACAGAGTGAGTAGAGACCTAGAGAGTGATGGTAGAAAACATTGCTAAGACACAAAGGAAACTTTGGAGAGCAGAACAGAAGGAAAAAAAGTTTTGAGTCCTTTCCTGGGGCTTCAGTCCTCAAGAGTGTTCTTTTCCCAGTGTGAATGTGTAAAAATAAGGTTTGGAAAAGTCTTTTCAGTTACATAATTTTATGGGTAGCAAGAGCAAGAAAGAGAGCAAATGCTTACGTTAATGAGAGAAGAGAGAGAAAATAGAGGGGAAAAGAGAAGATAAAGGGTGATTAAAGAGGTGATAGGGAGAAGAGAGGGAAGAGGAAAGAGTGGAGGAGAGAGAAAGAACACACATATATAGTATGTACACGGGAGTGGTATATATATATATATATACATATACATATACATATACATATACATATACACACACACACACATAAAGAAAGATAGATGGATAGGTAGACGATAGATAGATGGATGAATAGGTAGATGAACGATAGGCAGATGGATGGACAGGTAGATAGAGAGATGGTAGATAGAACAAAGTCAAGATTGCAGCTACACTGGCAGCAGGGGGATGGTACAGAGAACATCCTCTTTTTTCACACCCAACCAGAACAGTACCAAAAGCCATCTCACATTCAGAAGGATCTAGAGGTAAAAGTCTCTCCAGAGCTCACTCTGAGGACCCAGAGCAAGTATCTTTAGACTGTAGTCTAGAGCTGTCCTGCAGAATACTGTTAGATGCAGTGGTAATTATTTAAGTCAGAACTGTAGGATACAAACTTATTGTGAGTCATAGATTTGAGTGAACCCCAAAGAGACAAGTATGGCTCCCACAGTCATTCTAAAATCTCACAGAGGCAGACCCAGGACATGGTCCCATGTGAAGGACTACACAGAGACAAGCCTGGTTCCCATCACCTTGCCAACAACACACAGAAACAGGCATAGGACCTGTGTCTACAGAAAGGATTGCAGGGGGAGTCTGACACCTGTATCCAGGAAAGGAGCTTCATACAAACTACACTTCATCCACTTCTCTTTCTTTCACTTTTGTATTTACCTTATTTAATATTTAATTTCAGTTTAGAGGACCAGCTTTTTTCCACCCTGTTCTTTCTCTTTTTTTGAAAATGTGTATCCAAAATACACAGGTTGGACTGCACTGTTAAGTGTCTACGCAGTCTTTTAAGGACTGGGATTGACTGGATTTCTGTAGCTCCTTTTTTTTGTATCCTATATTTAGGCAGGGTCCATTTATCTCACCTTTGTCTTTATTGTTCTTAAATTTCTATTTGCTTTTCTTCCTTCTGTTATTTTTTCTCTAATAGTAATAGCTAGTCTCACTTAACTTATTTCCTTTCTAGTCATTGCTTTCATAATTAGTATTTTAGTTATCTATCTATATATGTTGTTTCACTTTACACTGCTGGTGTTGAAGGTGCTTGTTTTTAAATTGATTATTACTATATATTCATGTTGGCCATATCTATATTGGTTGTAGTGACTTCTATTGATAGCATTATCTGTGATGATGCTCAAGATCCAACTTTATGTCCTGAGAATATAGGCTGCATGTTTAGCAGTTGAGCTATGCCCTGAATTAAGAAGAGAGAATGGATACCTCAATCCTATTACAATCAAGTTCCACTTGAACATTGCAAATATTTCCACTAAAAGAATTCAGGTAATTAAAAAAATCCAACCCCAAGCCTAACTCCAGTTGTGTGGATCCTAACATGGAAATAAGAAACAGAACTCTTCTGAAAATGACTGATTCCATAGCAGTGGATTCCAATGCAAATGAATTAGTGACATCCCAAACAAACAATTCAAGAGAATGAGTAAATGAATGTTCAAAGAAATCGAAGAGAATACATTCCTAATCAAATTAAAACAGAATACAAGTATCTGAATGTAAAAGAGAAGAAAATATAGGATATAAAAGGGGAACTCAACAAAGAAAAATATTGAAAAAGCATAAATAACATTTAGGAAATGAAAAGCTCAAGTCACATAGAAAGCCTTACCAACAGACTAGATGAAGTAAAAGATATAATTTTAGGGTTTGGAGACCCTGAAGATAGATAAGAAAATGAGTATATTAAAAAATGAGTAGAACACACAAGAGCTACAGGATACCGTTAAAACACCAAATCTATAAATCATGGGCATAGAAGGAAAAAGTCAAGCTGAAGATATTAAAATGTTTAATAAATTCATAGCAGAAAATTTCTCAGATATAGGGCAAGAGATAGCTCTGCTTGTGGAGGCAGTTGGAATGCCAAACAAATAAGACCAGGAAAGAGTGCCCCACAATGAAACCTTTCTGCTGTGGAATAATCCTTTTACACACTGTGAAGATGTGTTGCTCTCATTGGTTTAATAAAGAGTCAACTGTCCAATAGCTAAGCAGGAAGAGGTTAGGTGGGGAGAGCCAGACTGAGAGAATGCTGGGAAGAAGGGCGGAGTTGTCAACCAGACTTAGAGGAAGCAGGTGTAGAAGATGAGGTAACAAGCCATGAGCCATATTGGAGCACATAAATGAATAAATATGGGTTAACTTAAGTTGTAAGAGCTAGTTAGTAACAAGCCTAAGTGATTGGCCAAGCATTTATAATTAATAAGTCTCTGTGTGGTCATTTGGGAATTGGCTGGTGGGACAGAAACATCCACCAACACCATTTCACATCAAATTATAGTTAAAACACCAATTTTGTAGTAAAAAGAATGTTTAAAACTAAAGGAAGCACCAAGTCACATATAAAGGCAAATCAGAAAAACACCAGATTTTGCTATAGAAACTAAAAGCTATAGAAACTTAAAGATACATTTCAAGTCCCAAAAGACAATAATTGCCAAACATGGATTACTATAACCACCAAAGTTATCCTTTACAAATGAAGAAAGGCAAACTTCCAGTGATGAACACAAGCTGCAGGAATGCAAGAGCACTAAGCCAGAGTTATAAAGGATATGGAGGAATCTTACACATAGAAAAGTAAACACATTCATGAGGCCTCAGGTAAAACTGCAATCCATGAGGACAGTCAATAAGCAAATGAGAAATAGGAGATACAAATAGCAGGATTTAACACGTATCTTTCAGTAATAGCTGAATATTGATGGTCTCAATTCTTCAACCAAAGGATAAATCCCAACAAATTTGCTTAAAAATAGGACCCATCTGTTATAAGCAAGATTGTACCTCACTGGCAAAGCCTTAGGGTGAAAGAATGAAAAGTGCATTTCAAAAAATAGAGCTAGAAAGCAAGCAGGTATAGAGATAGTACTAATTGACAAAATCTATTTCAAACCTAAATTGGAAGAGATAAAGAATATTATTTCATATTGTTCACCATATAGCAAGAGGATAGTAGAATTCGGTAGATATGCATTAGACAGCAGCACATTCAATTGTGAAAAATGACCATTTTACTAAAATCTATTTATAGATTCAGTGCAATCTTAATTAAAATCTCTATCTCATTTTTCACAGAATAGGAAAAAAAATCCTAAAATTCATATGAAACTGTTAAAGACCCCACATTGCTAAAATAATCCTGAACAAAAAAATGCTGGAGAGATAACTATCCTGATCTTTATATTACAGAGTCATAATAATAAAAACAACATGGCACTGGCATACCCAATCTCATAAATAAACACTACTGTATATAAAAGCACAAGTTGACTATAACATAATAATAGTAGGTGATTACAACAACCCACTTTCACAAATAGGTCATATAGACAAAAAGCTAGCAAAGTAACAACTGAGCTAACTGTCATAATCAATGCACTTAACAGGCATTCCACTTACCCACTGTAGAATATACATTTTCCTTAGCAGCTCATGGATCTATCTCTAAAACATAAACCACATTTAGGACACAGAGCAGTCCTTCCCTAATGCAAGAAAATTGAATTTTTTTCCTTACTCTATCTGATCAGAGTAGAGTAAAACTAGAAATCAACAGCAACAAAATGTACAGAATACACGAACTCACAAAGATGGAACAACATGTGATGGCGTGAGGGATGTGTCATGAAAGAAACCAACAGTATAAAACCTCCTACAATTGTATGAAAAAGAAAATACAATATACTGGAACCTGTCAGACACAATGAAAGTAGCTCCAAGGAGATGTTTAAATCCATGATTGCTTGCATTAAAACATTAGAGAAATATCAAATAACTAATTTAAAGAAGCACTACAGGATCTTAAGAAAGTAAGAACAAGCCATAGCCATACTCAGTAGATGGAAAGAGCTACTAAACACCAGAGAAGATACCAGTGAAATGGAAATGAATTAGATTAAAAAAAACCAAAACTCAGTGTTTCTAAAAGACAAATGAGATTTGCAAACTGTTGTTCAAATTAACCGCCATGAAGAGGACTCAAATTAATGAGAGAGATATTGCAACAGGCACTGATGAAATTCAGAAGACCTTTAGTTTATACTTTGAAAGTCTAAATTCTGATAAACTGGAAAATTATAAAAACATGGATAATTTTCTAGACAAATTTTGCCTAAAAATAGTTCGAGAAGATAAACAATTTAAGACTGAAGTAGTAACAACATTTCCCAACTAACAAAAGCCAGATGTACATTCTGATGAATTCTACTGACCTTTAAAGAAGAAATAGTACAATGTTCCTCAAATTATTCCATATCCCAGGAGGGAAAGGCTGTTACCAATCTTAGTTTTGAAACCAGTATTAGCTTATTATAGCAGATAAGTTCACAAACCAATCTCTCTGATGAACATGGATGCAAAAATTCTTAAAAAATACATGCCAAGCCAATTCCACTATATGTTGGCAAACAAAACAAAGTAAAATACATTTACTGTAACAAAGAAAGCTTCATGCCATGAATGAAGAATAACTCAGAATACAAATGAATATATAATTATCCATGTGTCATATTATTAGACTTATGGATAGAAATCACATGATCATCTCAATAGATGCAGAGAAAGTCTTTGACAAAATCTTCATCTGTTTATGATAAAAGACCCAAAGAAACTAAGAATAGAAGGGATGCACCATAACATTATAAACTCTGTGTGTGACAAACCAATAGCTAATATTTTATTAGCTAAGGAAAATCTCTAAGCATTCCAACTAAATCATGAATGAAATACCAGTGTTTATTCTGCACCCCCCACTTCTTCAAAACAGTGCTTTATGTCTTCACTATAAAATTAGGTTAAGGCAAAGAAATAAAAGGGTACAAATAGGAAAGGAAAAACACTAAATTATCCCTGATGCAGATCATATGATCCTGGGCACGAAGCTGTAAAGGCAGTAAACATTAAGGACTGACAAACACAAAACAAAGTATCAGAAAACAAAATTAACATGCAGAAAATTAAAAACTTTTCTATATACCAAGAATGAACACACTGAGAAACAAATCAGGCAATCATTATTATTCACATAGTTTCAAAAACACCTAGGAATAAATCTAACCAAAAAGGTGAAAGATCGCTACAATTTTAAAACACTAAAGAAAGAAATAAAGACACCAGAAGATGGAAAGACCTCTCATGATTATGGCTTTGCAAAACTAATATAGTGAAGTTATATAGCTATATTACCAAATAAGTGTTATAGATTTAATATAATTCCCATCAAAATTCCAATGATATTCTTCACAGAAATAGAAAAAAAATTTCGAAAATTCCTAGAAGAGCTGAAAGACCCCGTCTTCTGTAGAAAGAACTCTGCTCCAGGTACCCTGAGAACTGATTTGACACCAGAACCAAAAGGAACAAAAAACAAAAACACAAAACAAAACAAATAAAACAACAACAACAACAACAAAAAAAAACAAAAAAGGGCAGCAATGTTACAAAACAGATGTACAGACCAAGGAATAGAGTAGAACTAGAATCAAACCACAATGCTACAGTCTGATTCTTTACAAAGATACAAAAACCAACATCAGAGAAGAGATGTCTTCAACAATGAGGTGGGAGTAATTAGATGTCTACATAGAAATGATTGGAATTCTCTCACCATCTCTCACCCTGTATAAAAGATAATTCAAAGCAAACAAAAAATTAGTTAAAGTCTCACCTGAAACCCTGAAGCTTTTAGAGAAAAACATAGGAAAACCACTCAAGATACAGGTTTAATCAAGGACTTCTGACAAAGGACTCCAAAGTTCAGGAGATGGTTAACAAGAATTGACGAATGAGATCACATGGAATTGGAAAGCCTGTGCATTACAAAGGAAACAATCCAGGGAAGAGAGAGCTTGGAGAATGGCAGGAAGGCATTGTCAGCTCCATATCTGATAGAGGATTAACATATGGAATAAGCAGAGAACGCAACCAAATAGTCCAAACCTAAACAATCCAGTCACAAATGGGGTGACAAAATGGACAGGCAAACAGTTCTCAGAGGATGAAGTTCAAATGGCCAATCACACACAAAAGATATTAAATAACCTTATCTACCAGGAAGATACAGATTAAAAGAACATTGAAATTCATTATATTCTACCTTATCTGCATCAGAATAGCTATCAGAAAATGTTTACAGCAAAATGCTGGTGAGAAAGGAGGGGAAAAGTGACTCTCATACAGTCTTGCTGGAAGTGTACATTAGTCTATCCACTATGGAAAGTAGAATAGAGGTTTCTAAAACTTCAAAAACAGAACTCCCATATGACCTGCTTTATCATTTCTGTGGATACATGCAAGGACTCTACATCAACATGCCAACAAGACCTTTACACATCACTGTTCATTACACTAATTCCTCACCGCTGAGTTTTGAAATCAGCATAGGTGCCCATCAATACACATATAAAGTAACTGTATATATATTTGGCTTAATACAGTGGTCTCCAGTTATATAAATTTCCCAAAGAAATTACATAATTTAATTCTTTACAGATGATTAAAACAATCATTTATACAATAAAAAAGCAATACGATAAGATATTTACTACCCAAAATGTGGAAGCTAGAGCACTATGGAAAGACTTTTTAAATTGCTCAAATTGTATAGCCTGTAGATACAAAGTTCACAAGGAAGACAAAATGTGACATTTTCAAGGGAAACAAAAATGGAAAATGTATTGTTGGAACACTAGAGAGGTTCCATCAATCATAAAGAAGATATTATCTGAGATACAGACATTCAGGAAAACATGAAGAGCAACAGAACATATAAATAACTGGTGGCTATAAGCAGGCATTGACTATGGGAATGATGGTTGAGATGAGAGTGAGTATGAAGTGATCTTCGGGAAACATGTCTTGATGCAGCAGAAGATAGAGTGTTTCTCAAGAGTCTATAACTATCAGAGAATTGCTAAAAGTCACTGTGTTAAACTTCAACAAATAAAAAACCTAGGTCAATAGGTAGACACGGAAAAAAATCCTGAAATAATAAAAATATCAAATTAATAAAAAAAATTCTAAAGAATGTAATAAACGAAAGAAATCAAAAGGAACCCACACAGATAGGTTAAAGAGAAAATAAGAAACAACATGAAAAGTACAAAGACACATTAGCAAGTAAATTTAAGTATAAATTAATTACTTATTCCAGTGTAGATCAATGTTGCCAGACTAGAGGATATGCACGGAAGACATAAATACAAGAACAAGCAGGCTGAATTAAGGATGCAAAAAGAAAAACATGCAGATGTTAACTATATGAAAGCTGGCAGTATTTGAAAAAAAGCAGAAAAAAATGAATTTAAAAAAATTTGTTAAATTGTTTTTGTAAAAAATTAAAAAAAATCATTATTAGTGATAAAAGGCATAATTTGTGAAGTACTCAGCCCATAAGCCATATAACTGTTCATTCTGGCAATGATCTACCTGCTTCACATGTGATTTTTTTTTTTTTTATATTCTTTATAACACTTCTGTTGTTGGAGAATTTCTCTCTAGCTCCCGCTGCCAAGCCCTGCCAGTCCCAGAACCCACTTATAAAATAAACACACAGACTCTTACATTATTTAAACTGTTTGGCCATTAGCTCAGGCCTATTATTGTCTAGCTCTTACTCTTATATTTAGCCCATTTCTATTAATCTTTACTTTGCCATGTGGCTCGTGGCTTACCAGTACTTTACATCTTCTTTGTCCTGGTGGCGGCTCCAGGCAGTCTCCCCTATCCTCCCTCTTTCCTCAATTCTCCTCTCTGTTAATCCCGCCTATACTTACTGTCTTGCCACTGGCCAATCAGTGTTTTATTCATATAGAGCGATATCCACAGCACACTTCTGTGAAGGGACCCCAAAATAGTTTGACCACACAGCAGCCATGACAGGCTTAGGAGCCTAGACACAGCTTCTGTGACAGGCTTACTGGCAGGCAACATCCAGATCCAGGAAAAGCCTTAAGGTGATACCACCCAGGGATCTACCCAGGGGTGAGGAAGTACCTGACATCCCAAACATTCCAACCATTAGATAAGGTGGCCAGATGTCCCTGAGTCTAGCACACATCTATTTTTTGTTTTACAGATACCCCTAGACAATTGTCAGCCAATCAGGGTCCTGGACCCTGGAAATCCCCTCACCACAACCTCTGCTATGATTAAAAACTCTGCTTCACCTGAATTCAGGGCTCTCTGCTCTCACCGCTGCATTGGACAGACAGAGGGACCGAGCCCTGGAGCTTGAATAAAGGCTCTTTGCTTTTACATACATGATTCAGTCTCTGTGGTGGTCTTTTGGGAGGTCTCTGCGATCTGGGCATAATATCTTGAATGTATTTTTTGAAATTTCTACAGTGAGCTCAGATTATTTATATAACCTATTATTTTTGCTTTCATTAGGAAAAGGAAGAAAGCAGACAAAAGATAAGAGTCATCTTTATCTAAACAAAACATCTAAAATAATCTTACCAATTCTGCAGTAATTGCAGCTAGAAAAGTTGCCTACACTGAGAGGTCAGGAGAAGTAGAAATAGAACAAAAGGATTATATAGAAAAGTCTCACAATTTCATATTGTTTTCAGTGATATTTGCTTATTAAGGATTCAAAAATAGTGAAATTATTCTGAGCTCATTCTCCTCAGGTCAATGACTGAATATTACTTTAAAAATTATGGGAATGACCAAAGGGAAGAGGATTCTGAGGTTTTCATCCACTTGATAATTCATAGAAGCACACCTTCTGTGTGGCAGGAAATACTTGGAATTACTGTGAAGCAAACAAAACACTTGCAGCTTCATGTGGGAAATCAGTTGAGATTAACAAATGAAATAATAATAGGCTATGCATATTTGATATGATTAGCAGACAATAAGGTTTCCTTAAGTAATACATATTAAATTGAACTAGCTATTCAAATTATGGAAAGTTTTAGAATATTAAAACTGGACTTCCCATGTTAAATCTGAATAATCTCCAACTGGGTCCATATAAGAAAGATCCAGAGCACAAAGGTGCCATATTAGATTCATAGACCATCACTTTCTCACTGTTGGATTGGCTTAATTACTCATTTCAGTTACTGACAAGGCTTTTTCTGCCAGGCACCCCATCCAAGGACTTTCTGGCAGCTTTGAATACTAGTCACTTTTTATGCTACTTCTTTGGTTTTAGTTTCCTCTTATTTTATGGTTCACTTCCTTCAAACAGAATCCTGAGGATGCGATCTTGAGCCTCAGAACTGCACCTGGGTAATGTTCATCTTTCACTTTGCAACATGTCTTTTGCCTGCTTAAATTCTTGTGGTTTCAAGCATAAACTCTATCTGGGTAATTCAGCCCACAGGCCTGACTCTAACAAGCTCCCCACAGCTGTTATTCTCAGTTTACTGAGTTTAGAGGCAGTAGACTTTACTTTCCTAAATATAGTTGCCATGGTAAGAGCCTCCATTGGAAGTCAGCTGCCTTTTTCTAAATGTTCCCGGTCACAGCTCATCCATCTAAAATTACTGTGGAACCTGGAGTGTGCATGTGCCCCCTGCCCCAATTTTATTTGTTCTTTGAGAATTTCATAGTGTATTTTGATTGTATTCACCTTCCTCTCTCAATTCCTCCTAGATGTACCTTCCCTTCCCTCCCTACCCAACTTGGTATCTTCTTCTTCTTCTTCTTCTTCTTCTTCTTCTTCTTCTTCTTCTTCTTCTTCTTCTTCTTCTTCTTCTTCTTCTTCTTTTTTAAATCAAGTCCAATTTGTGCTGCCCATGCATTCTTGGATATGTGGCATGGTCTTCTCGTAGTACTTATACAAAGGTATTTATAAGCATGCTTTCACCATTTTTTTCCCTTAAGTATGACGGTTGCCCAGGTGAACTAAATCTTGAAGGCATTCCTTCACAGCTCTCCAAATTGTAAGAGATATCATTTTATGCCAGCCCATCATAAAAACCTCTAAATGTGTAAGTAAATACCTTAAAGGTAAGTAATTTACATTATAATAATTTTATTTTTATTTAGTTATTGCTAGGTATGCTTCCTTCCATATCCTGTACTCTCAACAGTATAAATATTTGATAAACTTTATGTATGAATTGTATATCATCTGTAACTTTTCACTCATATAATTTTTGTAGGATATTGAAAAGGAAGATACTTCTCTTGACTTGTATAATTCTTTAGGAACCTGTATTGTTGTATGATATTTTGTTTGTGTTCTGACAAATAAAGCTTGCTTGGAGGTCAGAGGGAAGAGCTAGCCACTAGTAAACTGTAGAGGTCTGGAGATCTGTACAGAGAGGAGATAGGAAATGACAAGGTGGGGTAGAGACAGGAAATGATAAGGCGGAGAGGTGACAGAATCTCGGCCCTTTTGGTTGGATGATCTGGAGAGGTAATAAGCCACTGATGGCTGCTCCTCTGTTTCTCTGACCTGTCAGGCAAGCTTTATTTGTCAGAACACAAACAAAATATCACAAACACTGTATTGCTAAGACACTCAAATACATCACATATTTTCTATAGTTTCTATCATAGAACTGTCTTCTACTATAGGATTTTAAATATGGAAATACTTATGCTTAATTTCTAATATTTCATAACACCATAATTCTTATGTACTTTTGTTGGCAAATGTATTTCAATCACAATTAGTACAGAGAAAGACTTAGAACTTGTTGCTCTTATTTTTAAGACTTAAGAACATATGGCACTAATTTTTATCTTGAAAAAATTTTATGTGTCTATATGTGTAAAATATTAACATATATAGCTTGTAATTGCAGTAATTTTTATAATTTTACTTGCAGTAAAATATTTGATGTATGTACTTTCTAAAACTCATTTGGCATGAACATTTGTTTCTATTGTAATTTTCAAGATAAATTAAAGAATATTTGACTTTGACCACTTTAACATGAAGCCAAGATTTTCAAAAAATTCTCTTGCCGTTCACTTAATCTTATTAATCCTTTTCTCTCTGTGGAGCCCCCTTCCTATTTCTAATCTATTCATCCACACATTGCATGGTTTTGTCATTGAATCTCTCTGATTTTATCTCTTGCAAATATCAGGGTGTTCTGGTAACTACACAGCTACCACCCTGTGCTTGGGTTTCATTTCATAATACCTTGATGTTTTGAAATACAACCTTCAAAAATGAATGCATGATTACAAAATAAATTCCTCAAATGGTTTTTTGAGGGAATTAGTACATTTGGGTCATGGTTGAATATGTCATCAGAAACTGGGAGATCCATATTACTCTTTTTATGACTGAATAAGTGTTGAAATGGGAATATAAAAGTAAGGCCTGGGGCAAGATACACTACTTAATCTCACATTTATGTTAAAAAATAAATTCATTATTACTGACAGAAAATGAGTTTCCAGAAACCCATGATGGCCATTTTTCTTCCTAATTATTTTTCTGGTGTAGTAGAGCTTAGCACAAATATTGCTAAGTATCTCTTTAAAGTTGCAAGACTATTTGGTCACCATAGTGTTAAAAATCCCAAGAACATGACTGAACCCTGTACACTTAGGCAAAGGAAGTATCATAGTATCTACTTGCTAGTCACTCCTGTCTCTGAAGACGTCTAGGCTGTGGGCACTTTGACTTGCATTCTTTTCATGTGGCGGGCTCCTTAAAAAAAAAAGAAAATTTAAACAATTTTAATTAACTATTCTTGTAAATTAACAAATGCATCTAAATGAACATAGTAAGCAAGAACAGAGCGGCTGCCAGTGGCTACATATCCTATCAGTGTCATTCCCCAAACACCACCCAAACATTTGAGTTGTGGCCGTGCAAATTCAGTGTGACAGAATCTCCCCGTTAAAGTGACACTTTATCTACCTGAGAAGACTGCATATACCATAATATTCCCTTTGCTGATTTAGTGCTTCACTAAAAGAATGATGAGTGAAAAGTGTGCTTTCCTTTATTTTGGAAATTATACAAATATAATTTCTTTAAGAGTATCATACAATTTGTTTCTTATAGATCAGAGGAACTTTCAATAATCCATTTGAATGAAGTTCTATGTTCTCACTACTATAAACACTGAATTAGTAATTTCCAGTGATCTTGAAACAAGTAATCTGCAGTTATGTGGTCAGTTCCCATGAAGAAGTGACTATGGCTGATATCTTCAGTGTATCATTCATAATAAAAAAAAATCCAAGCCTAACATATTCCTATGCATTTGTAATAATCAAATCTTGAAAAATAGTTTCCATGGGGTGAATAAAGTTATATATATATTCATTTTGCATAAGGATTTGACTTTTTTTTTTTTTTTTGGTTTTTAGAGACAGGGTTTCTCTGTGTAGCTTTGCGCCTCTCCTGGAACTCTCTTTGGAAACCAGGCTGGCCTTGTGTGTCCTACCCATGGTTGACATGGGAAATAAAGAAAAATGTACTTTAAAATTATTAGGCTAGGGGTTGGGGCTTTAGCTTAGTGGAAGAGCGCTTGCCTAGCAAGCACAAGGCCCTGGGTTTGGTTCTCAGCTCCAGAAAATTAAAAAAAAAAGAAAAAGAAAAAAAATTATTAGGCTAAATACTCTCTATATAAAGTCTTTTCATTTATAACTTATATGAGACAATCTCTAGGCAATTATTATTTTAAAAATTATAAAGGTTATACATATTCACCACTTACTGTAGAACTGAGAAAGAATCTAGATGAAGTAGAGTTAGACAGGGCTGTAGGGTTTTATGGAGTTCAAGAAGATTCTACTGTTACTTTCACTTAGTTAATATTCCAGTCAAGTCTTTAAGAAGTAGGATAAAGAGATGAAGGAAATAGTCAAGATGTACTTAATTATGCCAACTGTGTACAGAAGAACTAAGGTACTAAGGGCTCATCTTCAGGGAGAACTCTAAAGTATGTTTTGGAAAATTAAAAACATACTAACAGTGTATAAATAGTAATTAAAATGATGAAGATTTTATTTATTTAATTGGTGCAATTATTTATTTGTTTGAATGCTCAGTCCTAGATGGATTAAAGCTTAGAAAATGATGTTTTTAGGCTCAAGTAATTTTCTGATTACATATGCATTGTTAAAGTGAAATACAATGTATCTGTTAGACTAAACACTCAAAAAAATCCAGCAGCAAAAGATGAGAGAGGAATTAGTTATGTGGCTTAACATCTTTATAGACTTGTCATTGTGTCAGAGAAAAAAAATTCAGGTTCCCTCTCATGACACACAAATACTGATACAGCACCAGGGTTTTGCTACACAGAAATGAACACAGGATTCTATTTCTCTACCCAGCCCTTCATTTTGCCCAAGTTTTCATGCTCTTCAGATATCTGCAAGTCACTGTGCACAATCCACATCAAAGTTCTGTTTATGAACTTCCTCTCTTGGGTCTGTTTTGGTTCCCAAGTAAATGTTCTATGGGTCCTTTGGTTCTTCAAACTCTGGATCCCTCAGATTACCAGATTTACATCTTGTAATAAAACAACCTGCTACTTCCTTCCCTAGACTGCTCTCCCTGACCCACCTTCAGAGTTCTACTTAGGACCATATGTTGAAGAATCTATGTACTCCGTACATTGGTTATTCATTCATTCATTTATTTATTTATTTATTTATGGTTGAAGAGTTTCTGTTTTCATGAGAATTTCTTTTAAAGAGGTATTAGGCTTTTCTGGGAAAGCTTCTCAATAAGTTTTTCCTTTAAAAGGGGAGCAGAAACTCAGCAGCAGTATGTGTTTGTGGACCATCTTCTCCTTGGGAGAGGAAGGTTGGTACTGTAGTTTGGATCTTGACTCTTTCTCAAAAGCCACGTTTAAGTCTTGGTCACCTGCCACTGGAACCATTGGGAGGTTAAGAAACTTCTTATATGTTGGGTCTAGTTGAGGCAAATTAGGCCACTGGGAGTTGAATCTGACAGGATTCTAGCATTTTGGCTCCCTTCTGTTTTCACTTCCTGGCCATCATAAAATGAACAGCTTTATTTCACTATGCACTGTATCACAATGCTTGGTCTGATAACAGGCCCCGAACAACAAAACTAACTGGCCATGAGCTGAAACTAACAGCTCAGATAAGTTTTTTCTGCAAATCATTTGATGATCTCAGGTATTTTGTCACAAAAACAGACAGCTGACTTCCTGTTGGGAAGCAAGGTGACCTGCTTATAACAAGGTTGTGGCTCCTCTTCATAACTTCTCTATATATTTTCCTGCATGCCATTTCTAAAAAATATATTGTTATGAAGATGTTGGTTGACCATTGTGCTTGACAGTCCTAGGAACTAGCAAGATTACTGTGTGTTCCAGCACATGAACTGTTATGATTAACATCTTGTAGTGGGAATGCTTTTTGAGGAGTAAAATGCTGTATTAGCATTTAATAATTCCATAGAACTGAAGACCCTGTGATAAGTTTTATACTAGATCCCATGCAGATTCCAAATGTGTCCAATTTTCATTAGCAAGATTTGGCAGGACTGAGCAGTAACATAACTGATGTCACTGAAATGGCCATTCTACAGTCACCTAAGGGCTGTTAATACAGCTTAGGTCTGCAGATTAGAAAACAGGAGTTAGCTACTTTAATTTTGTTTCCTACAAAATGGCAACAATATTTGAACTTCACTATCTGTTTACCTTTAGTAATATGAGTTGTTAAAGTCTAAGCAATTGTTTTTATATTACTATGACAAATAAAATTGTGTCAAAATACACTATTCTACCACCAAAAAGTAACACATTTTATTTTTGGAAGCCATTTTGCTTTTTTGAGGGTCTTTCTATGTAGCTCAGGTTGGCCTCTAATAGATGAGAATCTTTATGTCTGATTCCCTTATCCTCTCAAAAGTTGAGATTCCAAGCATGAACCCCTGGATTGTTATCATTTTTAAGATAAAGACGGTCTGCATTTACTCATGCTGATTTACTATTTGCTATGCTGAAGTGAACACATAGCTGAATTTATAGGAATATGTGTTTGAATCCTGTAGGATTTTTAAATCTGAGTAGGCTTGCTTCTGTTTCTCTGAGAACTGGATGTTTGTAATGATTCATGTGATTAGTGGGATACTGACATTTCAAAACAAAAACTAGTGACCACAAATGAAAACACCCTTTCTGTAATAATAGACTCCAGTACACCAACATTCATGGGTCCCCTCCTTTAAATAAAATAAAATGCTCTAAGGTGTGTAAATGAGTGGTAATTTTCTACTGTTCTCCCAGTCCCAGTTGGTGCATGGTATTCTTGGCTGAGTGCCTGAGCCTGGGGTGGGATTCTGTTTCAGAGACTTCCTGAGAGAGCTTATACATAGATGTATTGTTTGAAAACCTTTTAGAAGGCTCCTTGCCTTGGGCTATATTTCCTTTTGAAGCAATTCCATTTTTGTTTTCTTAGTTAACATTCTGAAATCAAACCATGTCCCTGGAGGTCACAGCCATGTGTAAACCATGGCAGTGAAGAAGTATGCACACTGTAGTATTTGTATATAGTCCTCTGGAGTACCCTTCCAATCACACTTGCCCGTAGTTTGACCTGCATTTCTGACAAACTACTCAAAAGTAGAAAGCACATGTTAAAAATCCTCTGGGCACAAGTTCCTACTTAACACATGATCTCCCAGGGGCAAAGTCTTGTTCAGTTATAATTTTAATCAACCTGTCTGGTCTGACTGCAATATTTAACATACATTGCTGTAGGCTTTAGTGTGAGTGTAGAGAAATAGTCCAGACCTGGATACCAAGCCCTACAACCTGCCACTCATTAATGTTATACTTAAATATGATTCTTCATTGCAAAAACTAAAGCAATCATTAAAATATCCTTTGAAATCCATAGGGTAGAGGGAGTCTGCCTGATGATTGCAAAGCTTAAGATTGAGGACCCAAAATGATAAATGCTTAAATGAAAAGTCCAGAGAACCTGAAATGTCAAGTATGCTTTGAAACAAGTATTGATTTGTCTGAAAGTTTTAAGTTAGTGTCATGATCAATGCTTTCTTATGATTTCTATGACATGATTACTAATTGTCATTGATTATTTAATGCTGATAATATCCTGGGAGCTGAGGAAGAACAAACACTGCATAGCACTGAAATTTGATGAGTGTGGTGGGATATTTTGATCACCCTACAGTATTCTGAGACTGTTAAATAAATAACAGTTAAATGAAGTTTACCCTGAATCAGGGGGGCAGAGCCAGTGATTAACTGACTGGACTCAGCCATAGAGAAGCTGGCAATTTGGAAGCTTTTATTTTTAAAATTTTAGAGCATTTTATTTTATTTAAAGGAAGGGACCCATGAATGTTGGTGTACTGGAGTCCATTATTACAAAAAGGTGTTTTCATTTGTGGTTACTATTTTTTGAGAAGACACACAGGAAGGAAAGGGTGGGGACTAGAGTTTGAGCTTCCTTTTGGTTCTGGGAAGAGATAAGACATGTGTCTTTTGCAGTGTCTCTGGCCAAAAATCAAGCTCAGCTGGTTGCTACTCAGCCTCTCTGAGGTAGCTGGTTTTCACTCAGCCTTTGACTCCCAAGTCTTTTATAGGCAAATAAAATGATAGAGACTTAATTTAAACCTACATATCTTGGCTGGGCTCTGCCACGGCGGTGGAACCAAACCAGCCGGGTACTGACTACAGAACCATGGGGCCTCAGACAATAATTAAAATACAGAGGATTCACATACAGCCTCTAAGCAAACAGAAAAACATCATTTGGCATCCAGTGTGGACCAGAGCTTCTGGTACCGTGGCCCTGCCTCTCCCTTCTTCTTTTCCCTGACTCAAGTTAAACTTCATTTAACTGTTATTATTTTAACAGTCTCAGAGTGTCACAGTATGATCAAAATATTCCACAACAGATAAGCATCTTACTCAGCAAAAGGAATTTCTAGGGTGAATTATGGGTGCAAAAAAATTTCAAAGATACATGGTCAGTTCATTATTTTAAGAAAAATTATGCCTTGTCCATCCTCAACAAGTAAAAACCAACTACATTTTTAAGGTCACCAGTATGTTCATAAAACTCATTATAACTGATATCACACATTTGTAAGAATCAGAGTGAGAAATTTACCCAGGAGCATAAAATCAAGCATTTAACATTGAACTTGCAAATTATGGATGGAGCAAACAGGTATGGTGAAAGATCTGCCCATAGGCATGGGAAACAAAAAAATCATTTGCAACTAGGTCCTAGTTTATGATCCAATATTAGCACACCCCACAGAAGACTCTGTGGAGAGATAGAGACAAAGCTGATTTAAATATAATCCAAGATACAGTTTGACACAGTACAGCCTTTGTACTACATGACCACAGAAAAGAGCCACTGGGCACATGCTTGGGAACACAGAGGGTTTCTGATTAACAAGTGATCACAGTTTGAATGTGCCCAAATCCAAGATATTTGAGGAAATTGTTTTAGAAAGCCATTACTAGATTAAAGAACAATATTAGATGTTGGTAAAGACAGAGTTAAAACAACAACAACACAGACTACAGTGATAACCTAGAACTGACAGCAAACATCTTGGTTTAGGTGTCATTCCGGGTGAAGAAAAGTGACATTTACTGAGAAGGTGTTATTCTGGATTTCACCCCAAGTGAGTACAAATGGTCCTGTTCAAGTTAGTGTCCCCAGAAGCAAACTCTGACTAAGACCAAATTTGAAGTAATGGGTGGTAGGCATGTTCTACTCTGGGAAGCTGAGGCTCTGTTTTGAGGAGACTCGAGGAGATACTTTGGATGCTATGGTCCAGGTAGGGGATGGGAGGCAATCTTCAACAGTCATAAACTCTTCTCATTTATTTCTTGTCACTAGTTCCTTTTAGAAGTCTCTTTCTCAATTCACTGTTGTTTGTTTATGTCCTTTGGGGACTTTTTCAAAATTGTTCATGATTAATTTGATTCTTTTCTTTCAATGCTTCTAATTTTGTCATCAGATTGAGTATTACATGGTTATTTTGTCTGCTAACATCTCTTACAAAGAGGGAAGCTAATGTTTCTCAAATCAATGCGTGGATGAGACTTCTGGAGAGGTGGCGGTGAGATCCTCTTCAGTGTGTGGGAACATAAAACCCCATTCTCAGTAATAAGAATGATCATGAGTTCATTGATGATCTGATATGAAATCTTATACATTCTACCCTACTGTGATAATGACACCATGCTGTTTTCTATTTCCTGCCTCAGAAAGCTCAATTATTTCCTATTTCCTACACAATTTACTCTAAACTTCTCTGCCTGGCTTTTAAATCCTTCTATAATCTGGACAGTTAGATTATTCTTGCATCTTTATGAAAAAATACTGAATTAACATATTACAGAACCAAAGAAATGCTGCCATAATTGATACAGCATAATGACTTTCAGGTTGATTATTGTTAACAATTAGTTTAATATTAGGAAACGGCATGATCTAGTCTCTCAATACCAATGTGAAAGTCTGCATGAGGATAAATGTGATTTCTAGGGCAATTGGGGTTTGGGGCTTGGGGATTGGTATGAACACTGAAACTGATGCAGTCTGTTTCTGAAGACAAAAGACAAAGGCATGCAGAGTGCCACAGACAGGGAAAGGTAGTTCCTTTTATTCCTGAATATACCAGCTACTTTGCTCTAGATGGCTGGATCTGAAGATAAAACACACAGATATAGAAGCAAATTGGAAATGCTAAGGATGAAGACAAGAACAAGAGAACAAGATAATGTAATACTGTTCATGTTGCTCAGGATACAGGGATAATTTCATTTTAGGTATCTCACTGGAGCTTCAAGAGACAGTCATTAGCTTGATCACATACCTTGACCAAAGCAAGGAAATAATTTAGTATTAAACCATGCAACAAAATAGCTGAAAGAGATCTTAGCCTCAGTCCTGGATGGCAGAATCACCCAAGAATTAAATCAGGTTGTGACCATTTTTTTTTTTATTTTACAATACTATTCAGTTCTACATAATAGCCACAGATTCCCTTGTTCTCTCCCTTCCTGCCCCATCCCCTTTCCCCCAGCACACCCCCCATTCCCACCTCCTCCAAATCAAGGTCTCCCCCAAGGACTGAGATCGACCTGATAGATTCAGTCCAGGCAGGTCCAGTCCCCTCCTCCCAGATTGAGCCAAGCGTCCCTGTATAAGTCCCAGGTTTCAAACAGCTAACTCATGCAATGAGCCCAGGACCTGGTACCACTGCCTAGATGCCTCCCAAACATATCAAGTCAATCAACTGTCTCACCGATTCAGAGGGCCTGATCCAGTTGGGGGCCCCTCAGCCTTTGGTTCATAGATCCTGTGTTTCCATTCATTTGGTTATTTGTTCCTGTACTTTATCCAACTTTGGTTTCAACAATTCTCGCTCATATAAACCCTCCTCTTTCTCACTAATTAGACTCCCAGTGCTCCACCTGGGGCCAACCATGGATATCTGCATCCAGATTGCTCAGTCCTTGGATGGGGTTTAAGGCACAACTATTAGGGTGTTTGGCCATCCCATCACCAGAGTAGGTCAGTCCCGGCTGTCTCTCAACCATTGCTAGCAGTCTTTTGTGGGGGTATCTTTGTGGATTTCTGTGGGCCTCTTTAGCTCTTTGTTTCTTCCTTTTCTCATGTGGTCTTCATTTACCATGGTCTTCTATTCCTTGTTCTCCCTCTCTTTTCTTGATCCAGCTAGGATCTCCCACTCTCTTTCCCTCGACCGTCGCCCTTCATTGTTCCCACTCATGTCCAGGCTGTTCATGTAGATCTCATCCATTTCTCTGTGTCTTTCTTGGGGTCCTGTTTTCCAGGTAGCCTCACTGGTGATGTGAGTCACGGATAAGAATTGAGCAGCATCCATTGACTAAAAGTATTTAATGCCTGAGGTGTAAAGTGGTTCTGTAAGTAGAGTGCTGGCCTAGTGTGCACAAAGCTCTAAGTTTGATCCTCAGCACTACATAAACCAGGCATAGACTAATCCTTTTAGTTCCAACACTTGTATGGTGGAGGCAGGAGGATTAGAAGTTCAAAGTCATCTTCAACTATATAGAAATTTGAAGGCCATCCTGGGCTAATGAGACCATTTTTCAAAAGAAATTATTTGGTGCATTTCTCTATGCTATCCTCCTCCTCTTGGTGGGAAGATTGTACTTCCTGTCTTCATTGTGTCTTCTAGGAAAGAAATTCACTCCAGCTGATGAAGCATAAGGCAATTATGAGCCTGAAGAACCTGCTTCAATCCCCTGGTGCTCCTTCTACCTATGGCAAGCCTCAGCTGTGGATTCCATTGAAAAATTGATTATGGAACAAAGATATGGTGGATCCGAGCTGGAGGACAATGTGAGCCAGTGTGTCATCATCGTGGGAAATACACTTTTGATCTGACACTGAGGTATTAAAGCTGTTCATTATACAGTGATAAAGTTGTGCAAGAACTATAAAAGTGTCTTACAAATTCTGGAAAATCTTGCAAATTAAAAACTGAAATTATGAAGAAAACTATCTTTTAGGAATAAGTTGGAGTTTAGTATGAGAGTATTAGTAACACTAAAAAGAATTTGACCTATTAGTACATGAGGACACATGATTCCAATAAAGTGAGAAATGAATTATTCTATTATGATTTTAATAAAAATACATAGGAGAATTCTATTCTGAGGATTAGTAATGGTTCATAATGTTTCAGAAAACTTTGGCTTTCTATACCCACAGATATAAAACTGATTAGATATGGCAGTTATTTCAGTCCTTGGGCATTTTCTTTATTATATCAGGGCTTGAAATGTACAATAAATACATAAAAGCAAGTGTATTATAGTTATGAATGAAAGAAAATACTTTTAAAATGGAACAAAGCCTATAATTAAGTCTTGAAGTAATTATTTAATTGTGACAGATTTATAAACACAATAATTTTATGTTCAATTAAAAATATTCAAAAAACTAGATTTAATTTAAAAATTTTAAACTTTCAAAAATAAAAATTTCCATTAGATTTGAGGTTTTTCCTAGGTATAAAAGCCATTCTAGAACACTAGAAATTCAGAGCAAAGGTCATGGCAACACAATGGCATGGTTCACATTTTATAGATAGGAAAATGAAGGCTCATGTTGCCAGAGCCAAACTTGAGGGAATTTAATCAATTAATTCTATAATTTACTAGTGGACTTTCCAATGTTTTATAAGATATGTCTTTCTCTTTGAGTTTTGAAAATCATTGTACAGAAAAACAAAGATCGTGGCAGACACTAGCACCCTCGACAACCCACCAAGCGTCTGAGATCTGAGAGACCAAGAGTCTGAGAGAGTCTAAGGAGTCAGAGAGACCCGTGGAGGTTCCCAGGGAATGACACAATGGCAGAAAAAGTGTCTGGGGGGACTGCAATAGCTCTAGAACAACTGAAAAAAATGGTAAGTCTTACAGGAAGATGCTTTTTAGATGTGGACTTGCAAAATTGGAAGGGAAGATGGAAGAACAGAACCACAAGCATACCCTTTGCTGCTGCATCTCAGTCATCAGGCTACAAGCACAAAAGCCATTCCTGATGAGCCCTGGGGTTGCCAGCACCAAATACAGGGAGATGTGTGACTCCCTGGAGCTCCTGCAGAAACAGGTCACTGCTGAATAGGACTCGGCCTAGGCCCCCCTAGCTGGATTCAGGCCTGTTGCCTGCTTGCCCTGCTGGGAGATGGAAAGGATAAGGCAGCAGCAATGCCCACAGCTTACAGGCATAGGAGTCATGGTGTCTGTACTGGGGAAAGGGTGGTGTGCAGGGACAGGGTGGTGTGCATTGACCTGGAACTCCCACAGAGACATGTCTGTTGCTGAGTAGGGCTGACCCTCGGCCCCACTGGCTGGCCACCAACATGGAGCTTCTGTGGCTACTTGTCCTCCTGGAAGACAAAGAGTGCATGGCAGCAGTGTGCAGGGTACAAGCACTAAGGTCAAGCCAGGTGAGTCTCATGGCGGCAGACATCAAGGGCAGAGAGGTGTGCAGCAGCCAGGAGCTAGCATAAAACCTGCCACCAAACACCCTGCCTAGCTGCAACATCACCCTGGCTCTAGACAACAGCAGCACATCTGAGGTGAGTCTCAGTAACAGTCCAGTATTTATGGGTGCTTCAGAAACCAGATATCTTGAACCAGAGAAACGACTCATTGCAATGAATATTTGCATGCAAAACGGTCTGTCATATATATATATATATATATATATATATATATATATATTGACATGCTGCAGTTTCCAATGCTAATACAATGAATGAATATTTGATGCAGATGTGAGAAAGATGGACGGATGTAGCTAATGGTAAGTGAGTGACATAGAGAGGTGGAACTAGATATGTAACTGAGGTGATAAATATGAGAGAAACCTGCAGTGGATGGGGCAACATGTTGTTGAGTAGGGCCAACAAGGTGGTATGCTTATGCCTAAAGCATGCACTCTGACTCAGCACCCCTTACCCCCAACACATGCTGCCACTGAAGGCCATGTATGGGTCTGTGGTCCTACTGCAACCAGGGTCTGGGTTGAAGTCTGTGTCATTTATTACCAACAAAAGCCATGTGGATTTCTGTGGTCTGTGCTGCCACTGAGGGCTGTGAGATAGTGTCCATGGCCTATAACAGCAGCAGAGGGCTGTGCCGATATTTGTGATCTGTGCTGACACTGGAGACCATGCTGAGGTCCAGGTCCATGGCAAGTCCTGATGCTAGAGATCATATGGCTATCTGCCAGAAACCATGTGTAAGGGCAAGGAACCTGCTTCTGGCACATGGTATTGATGACTGCAGACTCACAATTAAGAAAGAGGAACACAGAAGGCTTCTGTGACAACTCCTACCCTCTACCTTCCCTAGGCCCCCAAAAGTAACAACCTCTCCACAGTTGAAGACTTCTGGTGGGAGTGTAGGTGGGGAAGAACTCAATTTTCTTTAAGGGACTGGCTGGCCACCAGGAGTTTGACCATGCTCCAGTGATTATATGGGTAACATAAATTGGACTTATTTTTTCTTCTTCTTTGCAGAGGTAGGTGGGGAGGGTGGAACCTCACAAAGTTGCAGGGTTGGACCTGTGAGGACTGGGAAGTGAGTGTAATCAGGGATCATGAAATTCCCAAATAATCAATAAAATATTATGAAAAAAATGAATGTACATTTGTTTTCAAAAGTTCTACAGCTAAGAGGGTAGACCTTGGCTGTGATGGTCTGAATGAGGTTTTTGTTTGTTTGTTTGTTTTGTTTTTAGTTTTTTGAGACAGGATTTCTCTGTGTGTATTCTTGGCTGTCCTAGAACTCACTCTGTAGACCAGGCTGGCCTTGAACTCACAGAGATCTGCCAGCCTCTGCCTCACCAGTGCTGGGATTAAAGGTATGTGCTACTACTGTCCAGCTGGCTGGCGGTCTGAATGAGAATAGGCTAAATAGGCTTGTATATTTGAGTACTTGGTCCCCAGTTAGTGGAACTGTTTGGAAAGGATTAAGTGAAGTAGCCTTGTTGGAGGAGGTGTGCCTTTGAAGGTAGGTTTTCTCTCTCCTACTTTTAGTTAAGGGTGTAGACTCTCAGATACTGCTCCAGTGACATTCCTTCCTGCCTGCCTGTTGCCATCCTCCCCACTGTGATGGTCATGAACTCTAATCCTCTGGAACTGGAAGTCCCAATAAACTTTTTATTCTCAAAGTTGCCTTGGTCATGATGTCTTCACAGCAATAGAAAAGTAACCATTCAACAGTTGTAATCCAAGAACTGGGGAGGAGCATAGGTTTCAAAGCCATTCCAACTATGCAGTAAAACTGCCTCTAAAATGCAGAAATGTCTTCTAATAACCAAACACAAATTTTTAAGTGAGAGGAAGGCTAATAAGTTTCTAGGAGGGAAAGAATCTTAGAAAACTCAGAAAGTTTCAAGACTCATGAGTGCTGTGGATATCGTTCTATATAAATAAAACACTGATGGCCAGTGACCAGGCAGGAAGTAGGTGGGACAAGGAGAGAGGAGAATTCTGGGAAGCAGAAGGCTGAGGGGGGAGACACTGCAGCCACCACCAGGAAAAGCAGCATGTGAAGACTCTGGAAAGCCACCAGCCATGTGGCAAGGTATAGATTTATAGAAATGGGTTAATTTAAGATAAAAGGACAGTTAGCAAGAAGCCTGCCACAGCCATACAGTTTATAAAAAATATAAGCATCTGAGTGATTATTTTATACGTGGATTGTGGGACTGCGGGGCTTGGGGAACCTGGAAAAAAGCCCTCCAGCAACAAATGGCGCCCAACGGCTCAAGTTTCCACCTTAAACCTGAGAATATTTAATAACCAATTCTAAACAGAACCAAAACCAGGTTCCTGCTTCTTGTCTCATACGGGCAGCTAGATGCCGCAAAACGCAGGTTTGAACACTGGCGGGTTCCTGGCGTGTGCGTTTGACTGGCAGTATGGTGGAAATGAGGCGTCTGCCAGCAGCACATTAAGCTGTGTGGTAGATTTAGTCTTTACTAGTATTAAAAAAAAAAAAAAAAAAAGGTTTCTGGGCTACACACTGCTTTGATAAAAGCTTAGACCCACTATTTCTCCGGCTCCCAGAGCTGGCGGGAAATGTAACACCGCCATGTTGGGAAGCTGAAGTGGGCGGAGCCAACAGCCACAGCGCCGGTTCAGGCTTAAAGAAAAAATATATACCGTTATATAAACAAATAGTATCTAAAAATAAAGTGTTTAAAAAAAAAAAGCAAAGGTAATAAGCCACATAAAGATGGCTATCACACATAAAATCTGGATTATGTTGTCTTTGATATTCGTAACTAAAGAAAAACATTTGATTATAAAAGCTGTTCAGTTATGCCAAAATGTAAATTTTAAAGATACGTTGACTTCAAAATTTGGATATAAGGATATGTTACTTTGGAAAAGAGGTTCTGCTTTTGTTTCCACAGAAAGCCAGAGGCTGTGGATTTGTTCCAGATTAAGATACAACAGGTTTCACCAGCCAAGACCCCTTGAAAGGTCTCTGATGACACCATGGCCCAGATGATCCAACATCCACAGCGGTTTCAAGGCAACTGGTTCACACAATACAGCCTCACTGACTACCCCATAGGCCTAAAATTTTCTTTGCGTCCCTATAAGATACAGCGCCCCCCTCCAGCAGGAAGTAGTAAGAGATGCTACGCCCAAATTCCCAAATATACCAAGCTGGCTTTAGAGGTGGAATTGGCTCACTCCCCCTCTAAACCCAGACATATTGCTTAAAAAAAAAAAAATGGTTAAGAGATTCTTGTGTCCCAAATCAGAAGAGCCCTCTGGTGTGGGACAGAGAAAAAACCAATATTTTTATTTAAAACAGGTTGATTATAAATGTGATCTCTTTCTAAAAAAGAAAAGAGGATATGATATAGATATATAGGAGGATATAGAGATGATAAGATAAAAGGGTAGATTAATGAACTTACTTTTAAAGAACAACTTGTTTAAAATGTTTTACATTGGTATAGATTTTAGTTTATGTTTAAAATGTTTTACATTGGTATAGATTTTAGTTTATGTTTAAAATATTTTACATTGGTATAAATTTTAGTTTATTGATACAAACTTGAAGTTAATTTTGTTATACTGTATATATATATATATATATATATATATTTCTATTCTTATTTGAGGTATTATGTTTATGTAACTCATTTAAAATTGTAATGGATAATTAAAAAATAGATTAATAATTAGTCATCTATGATAATCATATCTATAGCCATGTTAGTTAAGTCTTCTAGGTATACATAGATATATTTCAGATAGATAGGTAATCTTCAAACACTTCATAGACCTAGAGAATATGGCATTTAAATAACTTAGAATTCTGTTGACGTGAGACACAATTGCTCCTGGCTACACCAATTGATCCCGAGAGAATGTTGGGCTTCTAAGACATTTCCATTTGGAAGTTTGTCTTTTTGGCACAAAATGGCCTACTGGGCAAAGAACTGCCCTTGCCTTGATGGCTGACAGTACAAATGCAATGCTGTCCTTTCTGGACAAGCGGGACACAAGGAAAGCGTCCACTGTACTCTGCCAAGACAGGGTAAGATGGTCTTTCAGAAATCCTTCTTCTGAAAATGGTCTGTCAGATACTCTAGGCATGTAGCCAATTTGAATGCACCAACAATGCTGAGAAACATTAGGTGACTGTCCAGGCTGCCAGCTGTCTTGGTCTACTCTTGCAAGATTCCCGAAAGTTGCTTGCATCCATCTACCATTTCTCAGGTATCATTATGTTCCTTCTCAGGTCTTTGATATGGTTGAAGACTAGATAGTTGTAATTTCCTGATAAGTTAGATATAAAACCTTAAACTCACAAATATAAGATAGGTAGGACATCATCTTTAATATTGTAACTGCAATTCTTGCTTGATAATTGTTTTGTTATATGTACTTTTATCATGTTAAAGTTAAAACCTTCCTTTTTAAAAAAAAGAAAAGGGGAAGTGCTGTGGATATCGTTCTATATAAATAAAACACTGATGGCCAGTGACCAGGCAGGAAGTAGGTGGCCAGGCAGGAAGTAGGTGGGACAAGGAGAGAGGAGAATTCTGGGAAGCAGAAGGCTGAGGGGGGAGACACTGCAGCCACCCCCAGGACAAGCAGCATGTGAAGACTCTGGTAAGCCACCAGCCATGTGGCAAGGTATAGATTTATAGAAATGGGTTAATTTAAGATAAAAGGACAGTTAGCAAGAAGCCTGCCACAGCCATACAGTTTATAAAAAATATAAGCATCTGAGTGATTATTTTATACGTGGATTGTGGGACTGCGGGGCTTGGGGAACCTGGAAAAAAGCCCTCCAGCAATACATGAGGACCATCACCAAGATTAGGTAAGCAATAAACAATTACTGTTAGAGGAAATTCTTGGGTGGAGCTGCATACAAGTTGTGCAGGGAGCTCCAGGGATGCAGCTTTCATGAGTCATCACCCACGGTGGAGTGGGGGTTTTCCAGGATGCAGGCTCCTGTAAATAATCTTTTACTCTCCAATCAGCTCAATGGGTCATCAAGCTAGATTTAGGTAGTTATTTTTGTGGTCGTTATGGTTCCTTGCCTGGAGTAAATTTGTTCATGTCCCCAAGATAAAGTCACACAATTCAGATCTTGTTAGAGCTGAAGAAAGCTGGTCATTGGTTAATTTTTTTTTTTTTTGAAATTTTTTTCTTCCCAGCCAAATATATTTTCCTTAAGAAGAGATTTAGTCGACACAAAATGCTAAGAAAACAAAACAAAACAAAACAAAAGTACATGCCTAGTAAGTGCTCAGTAATTGATCATTGAGCTAACAAAGAATATGTACACAATTGTAAGCATTTACTTTATTATTTTATTGTTTCCCCCAATCTAACCTTCAGGAAAGAATTTGAAACACAACTAAAGGGTGATGTAAACTAGTATTTGACAAAGAAAATATAATCATGAGAAGAAAAAGGAAAGGAGAGTGCAAAACATTATTTAAGACTAAGAGACTTATTATAACTTAATATTGAGTGAAAATGAGGGACGATGAGGGAAAATAAAATGTGAACATCTCTGTTATAAGCGAGCACATCTATTCAATAATTAAAAGGTGTTTGATCTGTTTATTTATGCATTTTGTAGCCTAAAGTACCTATAAGCAAAAGCTTTGACCAAAGTTTTTCTTCCAGAAACGAATAAAAAACCATTTACATTAAATTTACATTAAATAATAAGGAATAGTAACTAAAATAAATATATATTATGACAAAGATTTATTTTTTTGTCTTAAAACATTAGACGATTATTGATAGTGAAGTATGTGGTTTTTTTTTTTTTTTTTTTTTTTTTTTTTTGAGATAGGGTTTCTCTGTGTAGCTTTGGAGTCTGTCCTGGAACTTGCTTTATAGGTATAAGGATACATTTTGGAATGCAGTTATAAAGTACACTGGTTTAGGAAAGTGGCAGCAGTAAGTTCTATTCTAGAGTCCATGACATTACCAACCACTGACTGGGTTTATAGTACTAGGCTTGATTTCCCACCTGTTGATTCTGCATTAATTCCAATTAGACAACTTTTGGTTACCCCAAAGATATAGGTGCTACTATTGTAGTTTGGAGTATATTTTGCCATGCTGGTAACTGCTCTGGTCCATAGACTTTACAGCTGGATGGAACTAGAAAAAAATCATCCTGATTAGGTAACCCAGGCCCAGAAAGACAGACATGTACTTACCCATAAATGGATATTATCTGTAAAGGATAACCATGCTATAATTCACAGACTCAGAGAGGCTAGGTAACAAGGAGGGCCCAAGGTGGAATGTATGAATTTCCCTGAGAAGGGGAAATAGAAGAGATCTATTGGATGGACTGGGGGCAGATGAGAATGAGAACATGAGGGATCAGGTTGGGGAGGTGAATGGAAGGGGAAAGTATTGAAAGAGATGACTGGAAATGGGGTGCATTTTGGGGTCAGGTAGAAACCTGGTGCAAGTGAAACTCCCTTGAATCTACAAGGATGATCTCAGGTAAGACTCCTAGCAATAGTGGATATGTAGCCTCAACTGGTCATCTCCTGTAATTAGATTGGTGACTATCCTAATTGCCATCAGACAGCCTGGAAACAGATTCAGAGACCCACAGCCAAACACTAGGCTGAGCTTGGGAATCCTGCTGAAGAGAGGGCAGAAGGACTGTAAGAGCCAGAGGGGTCAAGAACTTCACAAAAACACCCACAGAAACAACTAACCTGGCTCACAGGAACTCAAAGAGTCTGATCAACAGCCAGGGAGCCTGCATGGGACCAACCTAGGCACTGCACATATATGTGACAGTTGTGTAGCTTGGTCTACTTGTGGGACTCCTAACAATGAGAGCAGGGGCTGTCCCTAAAGCTTTGGCTGGTTCTTGGGAACCTATTTCTTATGCTGGATTGCCTTGCTCAGCCTTAATACAAGAGGAGGTGCTTAGACTTAGTGCAACTTGATATGCAATGCTTTGTTGATACCCATGGGAGGCCTCCCTTTTTATGAACAGAAACAGAGGAAGAGTGGGTGGAGGTGTGGAGGTTGGGCGAGGAAATGGGGGGAATGGAGGGAGGGGAAACTGAAGTTAGGATGTAAAATAAGTAAATAAATTAAATTAAAAAAGAGTTTTTCTACAGGTAGAAAATTATGAAAAAGATAATAGTTTATAAAAAGCTTAAAAAGCTTTAAGCTAACTTTGTGGCCAACACATTCTATGCCAGAGGCTGCCTGGAAGTGGCATCCAGCCAAAGCAGTGAGTGCCAGCCAGAGTGTGGCTGAATGAAGAGCTGTACATTTGCTCTGCAAGGTGGACATCAAAAGACAGCGGTAAGGATCCATGTGCTCATGACATGATCTGTGTCATTTCACAGGACCTGACAGACAAATGGTGTGCCAAATGCTACAAGTGAAAACACCATGACCTCTGAGCAGAGAGAGGTAACACTATTCAATCTTTGGGTACCTAAGTGAATGGCTCAAAAAGTCACATATATTTTTGTTTTTTTTTTTTAACTTAATAAGGAAGCATTTGTCCGTGTTCTGTACTACAAATGCCCAGAATTTCACAAAATAAAATACAATGCCTGGTTTTTGGACATAGGATATAAAATGTAGTTGAACTTATAAGCATGACTTAAAATTATCAATGCAAAGATTTTATGAGTTTTATTTGTGTGGGTACAGCATTAATTCAACAATTAAAATATTAGAATGGACTCTTTCCTTCAGCCTGTGTGATATTCCAGGTATATTTTGGAATCATTTAACACAAGCACCCTTTGTGTACTAATGTGGAATGAATTAATTTCAATGATCTTAAAATCATCTACTCTGATTTAACAGCAAGGTTTAATTTAATAAACTTAGATATTCCAAAGCATTTCCTGTTTTTCAAGACTATTAATTCACAGGAACACTTACATATTCTAGACTTGAAAACAGTCTTATGCTGGTTAGAGGTTGGGTTTTAATGGATCCATCAGGAACCACTAAGAGATGTGAATTCATAAATATGTAAGTGGCTTAAAATGCCATCAACTTAGTGATTTGCCTTTTTTCTTTCATGTGGAAATGGAAGTATGTATTTTTTAAAATGAAGATTCTTCTGTTAGTTATTAATTTATTTATTCAATGGAAAGATACTTGCCAAGCATCTCCACTCACCCAACCCTGTGCTCCATGATGTTGATAACCATGGAGCCATAGGGCATCATCCCTGTTTCCCCAGAGAAAAGAATTAGCATCCTACCATTTTGTTAGGAGTTTTTCTGCTTGAGGCTGTGGTTGTACACTTCAGGAAGCTGATGTATTTAACACACAGTGGTTTCCTAACCGATAATCTCAGTTTCTTATACACAGAATTTAATCTGACAATTCAGAGAGGAAGTTCCTTGAAGCCTAATATTTATGTTTTATCCATCATTTTAAACCACAAGGACAATCTTATCTATGTCAATTTAGAAAATATCCTGAGCTGAATGCAGATCACCTGATTTTACAACTACAGATGTAGCAGGTAGAAGCCTGGAGGATAACAGAAATAAAGCCACAGAGGGTGAGAAAACTCTCTGGAAATGTCTGAACTCCTGAAATGGGAAGTCGGTGATTTCAGCACATGAACTCCCTCTACTGATTTCCTAGACTTTTCTAGATCTTTGTGTCTTCTGAGACTGTTTTCTTCCCTTCATCCCTTGGCTGGAGTAAAGAGGTCAAAACTAAGATACGGCAACAATTTTTTTCCAAGGGCCTTGTTTTGCTCTTCTAGGGAGCAGTGAAGCTGACCTCACACAGGCAGATGCTTCCCAGGCTTGATTTCCTGCTCACTGCAAAAGTGAAAGGTTAATGTGGTTTCTACTTGGAAACACACACAAGACTGGACCTATTGTTTCCTCATGGAGAAGAAGAGGAAGGTTATTATGTCCCCTTCTGCCAAGGCAGTTAATAGTTGCCAGAAAGAGATAGAGATTTTTCTTCAGTGGTGTAGCTTGTTGTTAGTAGCCCTGCTGTAAGTAATCCTAAATAAACTTATTGGTTCCCCAAACTAGACCCTAGCAAATCCTTTCTTTGGTTTATTGTTGGTGCCCTGTCTAGCTGAATAGAAGTTACTTACTCTCCCTAGGAAGATCACAAAACAGGAAGCCATATCACTGTGATGAGAGTTAGCAAAGGGACACTTATGGAATAGTATCACAGTATTTACTGCATGCCAGTAATTCTCTACAGGCTTTACTGTGCATGAACCCATATAATCTTTACTATTGTTCCCAATGAGGAAACAACACCGAAAGAGTAAATTGCCTGAGTCACATGACTAGCCATGAGTGAAGCTGTCAAATAGACACCTTGGGCCAGCTTTGTGTTCCAGCTACTGCCGGAGACTGTGGCCCTACACTAGCATCAGAGTAGCACATAAAAGGAGGATTTGTGATGTGCTCTCATGTGAGGACACATTTTACTCCAGAAAAGGATACTATCCCCTCTATCTTTAAGCTTTAGGAGTCAGGTTTCCATAGGACCCCTCAGAAAACTGGTACTCTATCTCCTGAACACAAAACCAGAAGACTGGTGCTTAACTCACACTCAGAGAGAAGGAAGCCCCAGGTTACTAGAGGTCCTAGTACTTGTCAATCTTTATGCATGCACAGTTTTTTTTTTTTTTTTTAAGCACGTAAGGCATGGGCATCCTTACTCATCAGAAATAGGCCACACCAGAGACAGAACTCAGCTGGCTCCATGTTTGGTTCTGCAGATACAACTGTCTGGTGAAATAGATGAACTCCGAGAGAATAGCTTGGAGGTTATTCCTCTATTACCAAATGCTGCCCAAGATGTTGCAAGAACCTTTAGAAGGGAGATTGCCATCATAGAGGTCAGGTGAGAAGTTCTGCCAGGAAAGGGGTTTAAGGAAAGGCATAGCATGCATTCTTGTGGCTATCACTGAAACAAGTACCCAAGTCACATCCTCCAATGATAGTTTTTTTTCCCAGCAATAAATATAAATCTACAAAACATAATTTTGGTAACTGGATTAATACCTGGTGTTGCTTTGGATGTGTTCAGGGATTTCAGTTTTAGTAAAATGATTTTAGGGAAGACTGTAACTCATAGAAAATTTCTTTCTGAGCACACTGAGCTATTTGGTCATCAGTATTCTGTCTCTGTTGGTAGAGCTGGGCTGTTCACTGACCTCTTTGGAAGATTTTATTCTGAAAATGATTTCTGTGTCCTTCTAAGGCAAAAAAGTTACACTCAGTGTGAATTCCCATCACCCATCAAAGATTAGTGAATTAACATACAAGTAAAAAGTGATGGCCCACGGATTCCCCTGTCCTCCCTCCTTCAGTCCTCCCTCCCTACTCTCCCCCCAGCCCACCCCCCATTCCCATCTCCTCCAGGGCAAGGACTCCCCTGGGGGATTCAGCTTAGCCTGGTAGATTCAGTCCAGGCAGGGCCAGTCCCTTCCTCCCTTCGCCCAGGCTGAGCAAAGTTTCCCTGCATAGGCCCCAGGTTCCAAACAGCCAGCTCATGCACTAAGGACAGATCCTGGTCCCATTGCCTGGGGGCCTCCCAAACCATAGCTAATATGTAAAATTAAATTAAATTATAAAATAAATTTTAAAAAAGTACTAGATATCAAGAAGCCTGCTATGGCCATACAGTTTGTAAGAAAAAAAATGATGGCCCATTCTTATGGTGAAGCACATTTGCTTTGTCCTAAGTGGAATTAAAAATGCCAAATCCTTTATTGAAATTATTATATACTCGAGGAGAAGAGGAGAGGAGCAAAAGCCTGTTTGGAGCACATTGGCCTTTGAAAAAGACCCATTAACAGACCTGCAGATGTACCGGGGTAAATGAGATGGTTTCCATGCACAGAAGTGAGTGAGACAGCTTCAGTTTTATGTTTGGAACAGAACAGTATAAAATAAAAGTGTTTACTTTGGATGAAGAGAGATTTTCTTAGGAGAACATTTGCATTTTATAGTCTAGATTAGAAAGCTATGAAATAGAGTAGTAACCTGAAGCTTGCAGAAAACAGATATTCAAATAAATGGATTAGATCTGGACCTGTGTAATCTAAAACAGAGATGTAGACAGGAAGACACAGAACTTAGAGAAATCTATGAAAGCAGAGATGGAATTTCAGAGAACAATCTGAAAGGAGTCTCCTAGAGGGACTGTCAAGGAAATTATTACGGTGTGGCCACTGATAAAAATCCTGGGGTGATGAACAGCAACTAGGGAACTGTAGGCTGAAAAATAGTGGCAGTAAAAATGAGCCCAGAAAATCTGGACATGTTTAACAGTGGAGAGACAGCAAACCAACAACAACGAGAAAAATTCAGGGTTTTCTTAGGTATGTTTCAAAAATCATTATTTTATGGATTCCCATGTTGCCTTGCCTAGGGGAGCACTTGAGATATTTATGACAGAAAGACAACATCAGCACCAGAGGTATTTTACAGAAAGAGGAAGGCAGGGCAGTGAGAGGTCATGTCTGGGCTTGGAATTCACTATTAGTGGGAAGTTTCCTTTGGATGACATTCTCCAACACACAAATGTGGCAAGATTACAGCAGGGAATAGTTTGGAAGACAGAATTTAAGTCAACAAGGGGAGTCATTTAAGTCAAATTCAGTTCAGAACCTTGGAAAGAGAGTGGTCTGATGGATGAAGCAAGCAAATGTCTCCTGTGGAGATTAATGTGCTAGTGTGATGGAAGCAGAGTGCCAGATATTCAGCCGATCTATGTTCTGATTGTTTATGTGAGATTATTTTGCATATAGTTAACTTATAAATCAGTAGGCTTTGTGCAAAACATATTTAATTTGTAATATGGGTGGATATGTCAATTTAAGGCTTTAGCAGGAAAATATTGAGTCTTCCTCTGCTAGCAGACATTGTTTTGAACTTGAATTGTAATACTGGGTTTCAAGCCTGCCAGCTTACTGTGCCTGGCAACATCCACAATGAGGTGAGCCAATCCCTGAAAATAAATTTCTATATATACACATCCTGTCTGTTCACTTTCTCTTTAGAATCCTATGTGTCAGATAGATAATGAAGATACATACATACATACATACATACATACATACATACATACATGTATAAATGTATTCTAAATATCACACAAGAAATACTAAAAAGAAACACTAAAACTATTATCTATCTAAAAATCTTGAAATTTTCATGGCAGCCTCATCTTGAAGCATAACAAGGAGTGATGAAATGTTGCTTGTTTATTTTACTTCTGAAAAAAGATGCAACAGAACCCAATTCCATCTCTGAAGGAAAGCAGGTTTCTTGAAGGAACATCCCTATTTCCCACTGGGTTCCCTGGGACACACATTCTGAAACAGGGACAGTAGCCTTAGGTCAGGGTCTTGGTGAGGTTGATTCTTCCCATGAAGATAAGAATGACAGAAGCTGAGTGGACCTGAGTTCTACAGCAAGGACACTGGCAGAGGACACTGAGGCTCAAGGGTCGGAGGCACTGGCCCTCCAGACTTTGGAGACAAACAAATATTCAGAACGCACATTTTCTCAGCCAGTAAAGGAGAATTTTAACGTTTTGAAAACATGACATGGAACAGAAAAACATTGAAAACAAGCTCTGATGACCTGAGTTTCCAGCATTTCAAGTTTCTAAACTTTGCATAAAACACAAGCATATCTCAACCTCTCCAAAATAGAACCAGTGTTTTAGGAAATGCTTTCCCCATATGTTGCAAACAATCTCTGAGTGGAAAGTCCTTCTAGTTGAATATATACACACAACTCATAGATTCTCAACAGTCTGTAGACATCATCCTTTCTCCAGGCATCTCAGTCCACCTCATTGACATTGCTTTCACTTTTACATCTTGTGCCTTTACTCCATTTTCTTCACAGTATGAATTATCTATGAATGTGTCATGGCTTACTTTGTTTTATGTCTGTTTTCTCCACCTCCAACAAGAACAGCAATATTTGTCTACTTGGGCTCTCTGTTTTTGTTCATTGTGTATCAATCATTATTCTATAGAAAAGTAGGACTAATAGAATATATAATATATTAGTATATATAATGAGATTCATTGAAATGCATTATAATATTATTACAACAATTATGGAGCCTGAGAAGTGTAAGAGCCTCTGCTTGCAAGCTGGAGGCCTGGAGTAGGCAGCAATCTGGCTGAAAGCCCTGAAGGACAGAGGCAAAGGTAGAGCAATGCTGTATCTTCTGTTGCCAGAACAGCAGACACCAGAGAAAAATCAATGGCCACATGTCCTCAATGTGACCACATGAATCTAGCTTTACTCCACATTTCTTTCCTCTTCAGACCATTAGAGGTTGGATTATGCCTACCCACTGTAGAGAAAGGTAGTCTAATTTACTTAGTCTGCTAATGCCAATGGTAACCTCCTCTGGAACTATAGACATATAAAATTAATCTTTAGCTAAACATTGAGTATCAAGTTGACATTTAAGATGGACTTTGGCACTATGTATCATAAGCACCAGGGAATAGAGAAAGAAACACACAGACCCATGGTGTGTATTTGGTAAATGAATGTAATTTGATCATATCTTGGTGACATGTAGCTTGGTGACATAAAGGACATAATTTTAGAAGAAAATAAAACATGATATGATGACATGTCAAGACTTTGCTTCAGAGTGCTCTTGGAATAAATTTATCATACATTTCCTTTCTGATCCTAGAATGAATCAATAGAAAGAAGAGTCTGATGTCTACAGGGCAATAGAATGCTCCTTTAGCTTTGAAAGGCTTAATGATTACACTGAATAGATTGGGAGATAAAAAATTATAGAAAACCTTAGACATAGAGTCTTCTCTGTGCTTATCTAGCCTCCTAACATTTTGTTGCTATTTGTATCTTAAGAGTTCCTAAAAGCTCATGAATTAGAGGTTTGATTACCAGAAACTGTAGGGAAAATTTGGGCCAAATGATTGGTTAGAGATGACTTGGCTGTCAATAAGGACTATGAGACTCAGTCTGTTGCCTTTTTTTTCATTTCCTAGTCATAAAGTGAACAGTTTTGTTCTGCCACCTGATTCTGTTAAAGTGTGCTGCTTCACTTTGGTCTTAGAGCCATGGGGCCAGTTATTAATAGACTGGAACTTTTAATAATGGAAATCTTAAATAACCATTATCTGTGGTATTCACCATAGTAATGATAAGCTGATTACCAGACTGTTACATACTTATATGAAAAATTAAAGTTTTAAAAATTATATGTATGTCTCTCTCTCTTTGTGTGTGTGTGTGTGTGTGTGTGTGTGTGTATGTGTGTGTGTGTGTATGAATGTATGCTGTGTGTGTGCCTGTGGAGCTAAGAGAAGTGTGTCAGATGCCCCACAGCTGCAGTTACAGGTGAGTGTGAACTACACAATATTGGTGCTGGGAATTAAACATGAGTGCTTTGGAAAAGCACTAAGTCTCTTAGCTGCTGCCACCTTCTCAGCTCCTTACATGACATTTTAAAATCTCATTTCTGATTCTAGATAGGAAGGAGCAGTTTACTTGATCTGTAAGATTTGAAGACGTCCCTGTATCAGTATTCAGCCCTCTGTTTCATTAGGTGGAGCTGATTTGATTAAGAAACATTACATAATTATTTTCTATAAGGAACTCCATTGTCAAAAATCACAAGCATGTTCTCCAATAAGGTCTTTGTAAATCATAAGAATGACAGTTGATCTTTAACTGCATAGCACTTTGCCAAGATTGCTACTGGAATATAGAAGTACTCTGTTGGATTTTATCTAACTCCACCTATCCTTTTAGCTGTACCTACTGCAATAGTAATTAAGCTGTGTCTTTGATGATTACTCACTGTTTAAGGAGGTGATTATATGTCAAATGTTATGAGATAATATTAGAGAAAAAATATTAGAGATAAAATGATGCATAAAATATATCTGTTTTATCTGTAAGCATCTTATAACTGAGGGGTCCAAAAGAGACATGAAGATTAAAGGATAACATGCACTTCAGTAAGTACCACATGACCACGCCAGGAACTATAGGAAGTACCACATGAACAACAGGGGTTACAGGAAGTACTACAAAAAGTAACACACGACTACCCCAGGAACTATAGGAAGTACTACAGGAAGTACCACAGGAACAACAGGGTCTGCAGGAAGTACCACAAAAAGTACCACATAAACAACCTAGGAACTACAGAAAGTACTACAGGAAATACCACAAAAAATAAACCAGGAAATACAAAAAGTATTACAGGAAGACTTCAGGAAGTACATGAAAAGCTTGCTTTGTCCAAGGAGTGTCAGGAATGGAAGGAGGAGGTTCTACCTTCCTCCAAGAGAGCAGAGAGGCACCAGAAATGTGGTCGTGAAGGAAGGATAAAGAATAAAACAAGTCTAAACAGTGAGGATGTTATTAGAAAGCCCTTTATCTGATAATACATCAACATTTTACTAAAATGTCTTAGATAAGACTTGATATCCAAAGCCTTCCCATCAGTTTTCTGGATTTTACCTGTTCTTCATTGTCAAAGGTCTCTTGTTCTGGCCCCGGACTTCCCTTCTGGACAAGAGGTGAGTGCCTGGCCTCAGCCTAGATCCCATCCCTGGGCACCACCTACTCCGGGGAAGACCTGCCCATCTTGGCCCCAGGTTCTGGCCACAGGGCAGGATCCCTTATACCGCCACCCCTACTGGGAAGGATCCCCTTCTCCAAGACCCTCGGCAGACCCTGCAATCTCCAAGCACTGCCCCCATGCCCATCATCGCCCGAGACCCCAGCCACTTCCTGAGATTTAGAGACCAGTCCCAAGCGCCCATCCTGCCCCGGACTTCCCAGCTGGACAAGAGAGCTCCCATCTGGATAAGAGAGACTTCCTGAATCTGTCAGCTCTGTCTGGACCAAGTGCACTGATAAGACCAAGAATGAATCACAAGGAGATGGGCAGACATCAAGGCAGAAGTACATACAACAAAATGAAGAGCAATACAGCATCACCAGAACCTAGCCCTCCTCCAACATCTAGGTCTGAACATCAAAAATTGGAAGAAGGAGAAGAAGAAGAAGAAGAAGAAGAAGAAGAAGAAGAAGAAGAAGAAGAAGAAGAAGAAGAAGAAGAAGAAGAAAACAGCCTTATGAATAACATCATGAAAAAAATAGAGGCTTATATAGAGGAAAAGACAAAAAACTGGGAAGAACGCTATAAAAAACTAGAGGAAAGGACAAATAAAGTAGAAGAAAACAATAAAGTCCTGAAAGAAAACAATAAAGCACTGAAAGAAAATCATGAAAAAGCAATGAAATAAATGAAGAAAACAGTCCAAGAACTGAAAAGGGAAATAGAAAAAAATGAAGAAGATACAAACAGAGGGAATGCTGGAAATAGAAAATCTGAGTAAATGATCAGGAACTTCAGATGCAATTATAACCAACAGAATGCAAGAGATGGAAGAGAGGATCTCTGGCATTGAAGATACAGTAGAAGAAATAGATTCATCAGTCAAAGAAAACACTAAAGCCAACAAAGTCATGAACCAAAATGTCCAAGAAATTTGGGACACCATGAAAAGACCAAATCTACGAATAATAGGGATAGAAGAAGGAGAAGAATACCAACTCAAAGGCACAGAAAATATATTCAACAAGATCATAGAAGAAAACTTTCCCAACTTAGAGAAGGAAATGCCTATGAAGATACAAGAAGCCTATAGAACACCAAACAGACTAGAGCCCCCCAAAAAGTCCCATCGCTACATAATAATTAAACAACTAAACAACTAAATGTACAGAATAAAGAAAGAATATTAAGAGCAGCTAAGGAAAAAGGCCAAGTGACTTATAAAGCCAAACCCATCAGAATAACACCTGATTTCTCAATGGAGACTGTGAAATCCAGAAGGACCTGGACAGATGTAATGCAGACACTAAAAGACCATGGATGCTAGCCTTGACTAATATACCCAGCAAAACTTTTAATCATCATAGATGGAGTGAACAAGACATTCCAAGACAAAACTAGATTTAAACAATACTTATCCACAAACCCAGCCCTACAGAAAGCACTAGAAGGAAAATTCCAACCTAAGGAAGTCAGATACACCCTTGAAAACACAGACAATAGATAAAGCCACAGCAGTAAACCCCAAAGGAGAGAAGTACACACACTACCACCAAAAAATAACAGGAATGAACAATCACTGGTCATTAATATCCCTTAATATCAATGGACTTAATTCACCTATAAAAAGACATAGGCTTACAGAATGGATATGAAAGCAGGACCCATCTTTCTGCTGCATATAAGAAACACATCTCAAATTCAAAGATAGACACTACCTAAGAATAAAAGGCTGGGAAAAGACTTTCCAATCAAATGGTCTTAAGAAACAAGCAGGTGTAACCATCCTGATATCCAACAAAATAGACTTCAAACTAAAATCAATCAAAAGAGATCAAGAAGGGCATTACATACTCATCACAGGAAAGATCCACCAAGATGAAGTTTCAATTCTGAACATTTATGCCCCAAATACATTTATGCCCACATATGTAAAAGGAACATTACTAAAGCTTAAACCACATATAAAACACCACACATTAATAGTGGGAGATCTCAACACCCCACTTTCACCACTGGACAGATCTCCCAAATCAAAACTTAACAGAGAAATAAAGGACTTAGCTGATGTCATGACTCAAATGGACCTAATATATATCTACAGAACATTCCGTCCTAACAAAAAAGAATATACCTTCTTCTCAGCACCCCATGGAACCTTCTCTAAAATTGACCACATACTTGGCCACAAAGCAAATCTCAACAGATACAAAACAATTGGAATAACCTCCTGTGTTCTACTAGACCACCATGGTTTAAAGTTAGATTTCAACAACAAAAACTAGAGAAAACCTACAATCTCATGGAAACTGAATAATGCTCAACTGAATCACCAATGGGTTAAGGAAGAAATAAAGAAAGAAATTAAAGACTTCCTAGAGATCAACGAAAATGAAGACACCACATACCCAAACCTATGGGACACTATGAAAGCAGTGCTAAGAGGGAAATTCATAGCACATAAAGTTGGAGAAATCTCACACTAGTGACTTAACAGCACACCTGAAAGCTCTAGAACAAGAAGAAGCAAAGTCTCCTAGCAAGAATAGACGCCAGGAAATTATCAAAGTGAGAGCTCAAATCAATAAAATAGAAACAAAGAGAACAATACAAAAAAATTAAAGAAACAAAGAGTTGGTTCTTTGAGAAAATCAACAAGATAGACAAGCCCTTATCCAAACTAACCAAAAGACAGAGAGAGAGAGCACCCAAATCAACAAAATCAGAAATGAAAAGGGGGACATAACAACAGACATCGAGGAAATCCAGAGAATCATCAGGTCATACTTCAAAAACCTTGACTCCACAAAACTGGAAAATAGAAAAGAAATGGATAATTTTCTGGATAGGTACTATATACCTAAGTTAAATCAAGACTATATAAACTATTTAAATAGTCCAATAACCCCTAAGGAAATAGAAACAGTCATTAAAATTTTCCCAAGCCAAAAAAAAAAAAAAAAAAAAAAAAGCCCAGGACCAGATGGTTTCAGCGCAGAATTTTACCAGTTCTTCAAAGAAGAGTTAATACCAATACTCTCTAAATTGTTCTACACAATAGAAACAGAAGGAACATTACCAAACTCCTTCTATGAGGCTACAATTACCTTGATTCCTAAACCAAACAAGGATACAACAAAGAAAGAGAACTACAGACCGATGTCACTCATGAACATTGATGCAAAAATACTCAATAAAATACTGGCAAACAGACTCTGAGAACACATCAAAACAATTATCCACCATGATCAAGTAGGCTTCATCCCAGGGATGCAAGGGTGGTTCAACATACTAAAGTCCATCAATGTAATACACCATATAAACAAACTCAAAGAAAAAAAACCACATGATCATCTCACTAGATGCAGAAAAGGCATTTGACAAAATCCAACACCCCTTCATGATAAAGGTCTTGGAGTGATCAGGAATACAGGAAACATACCTAAACGTAATAAAGGCAATTTACAGCAAGCCAACATCCAACATCAAATTAAATGGAGAGAAACTCAAATCAGTTCCACTAAAATCTGGAACAAGGCAAGGCTGTCTGCTCGCCCCATACTTATTCAATATAGTACTTGAAGTTCTAGCCAGAGCAATAAGACAACATAAGGAGATTAAGGGGATACAAATTGGAAAGGAAGAAGTCAAGCTTTCCCTATTTGCAGATGACATGATAGTATACTTGAGTGACCCCAAAGATTCAACCAAGGAACTGATACAGCTTATAAACACCTTCAGTAACATAGCAGGATACAAGATCAACTAAAAAAAAATCAGTAGCCCTCCTATATACAATTGACAAAGAGACTGAGAAGGAAATCAGAGATACATCACCCTTTACAATAGCCACAAATGACATAAAATACCTTGGGGTAACACTAACCAAACAAGTAAAGAACCTATATGACAAGAACTTTAAGTGCCTGAAAAAAGAAATTGAAGAAGATGTCAGAAAATGGAAAGATCTCCCATGCTCATGGATAGGCAGGACTAACATAGTAAAAATGGCAATTTTACCAAAAACAATCTACAGATTCAATGCAATCCCCATCAAAATACCAACAAAATTCTTCACAGACCTGGAAAGAAAATACTCAACTTCATATGGAAAAAAAACAACAACAACAGGGTAGCCAAAAGAATCCTGTACAATAAAACAACCTCTGGAGGCATCACGATTCCTGACTTCAAGCTCTACTATAGTGCTACAGTAATAAAAACAGCTTGTTAATGGCATAAAAACCAACACGTGGACCAATGGAATCAAACTGAAGACCCTGACATTAATCCACACACCTATAAAATTATAATCTTTGACAAAGAAGCCAAAAGAGTACAATGGAAAAAAGAAAGTATCTTCAACAAATGGTGCTGGCATACTGGATATCAACGTGTAGAAGGCTGCAAATAGGCCCATATCTATCACCGTGCACAAAACTTAAGTCCAAGTGGATGAAAGACCTCAACATAAATCCAGCTACTCTGATCCTGCTAGAAGAGAAAGTAGGAAGTAGTCTTGAATGCATTGGCATAGGAGATCACTTCCTAAATATAACACCAGTAGCTCAGACACTGAGAGAAACAATCAATCAATGGGACCTCTTGAAACTGAGAAGCTTTTGTAGAGCAAAGGATACAGTCAACAAGGCAAAGTGACAGCCTACAGAATGGGAAAAGGTCTTTACCAACCCCACATCTGACAGAGGACTGATATCCAGAATATATAAGGAACTCAAGAAATTAGACATCAAAATGCCCAATTAAGAAATGGGCTATAGAACTAAACAGAGAATTCTCAACAGAGGAAACTCTAATGGCTGAAAGACGTTTAAGGAATTGCTCAACATCCCTAATTATCAGGGAAATGCAAATCAAAACAACTCTGAGATACCACCTTATGCCTGTCAGAATGGATCAAAAACACTGAAGACACCTTATGCTGGAGAGGATGTGGAGCTAGGGGAATGCTCCTCCACTGCTGGTGGGAATGCAAGCTTGTACAACCACTTTGGAAATCAATATAGTGCTTTCTTAGAAAATTGGGAATCAATCTCCCCCAAGATCCAGCTATACCTTTCTTGGGCATATACCCAAGGAATGCTCAATCATAACACAAGGGCACATGCTCAGCTATGTTCATAGCAGCATTGTTTGTAATAGCCAGAATCTGGAAACAACCTAGATGCCCTTCAACTGAAGAATGGATAAATAAATTGTGGTACATATACACAATGGAATACTATGCAGCAGAGAAAAACAGTGACATCATGAGGTTTGAAGGCAAATGGATGGATCTAGAAAAAATCATCCTGAGTGAGGTAACCCAGACTCAGAGAGACAAACATGGTATGCACTCACTCATAGGAGGATACTAGATGTGGAACAAGGATGACTGGACTGCTACTCACAACACCAGGGAGGCTACCTGGAAAACAGGACCCGAAGAAAGACACGGAGATTGCCCAATGATGGAGAAATGGATGAGATCTACATGAACAGCCTGGACGTGAGTGGAGGTAATGAGGGGCCCCCAGCTGGATCAGGCCCTCTGAATAGGTGAGACAGTTGATTGGCTTGATCTGTTTGGGAGGCATCCAGGCAGTGGGACTGGGTCCTGTGCTCAGTGCATGAACTGGCTGTTTGAAACCTGGGGCTTATGCAGGGACACTTGGTTCAGCCTGTGGGGAGGGGACTGGACCTGCCTGGACTGAGTCTACCAGGTTGATCTCAATCCTTGGGGGAGTCTTTGCCCTGGAGGAGATGGGAATGGGGGGTTTGTTGGGGAGAAGGGTAGGGATGCGGGAGGGGGAAAGAACAAGGGAATCCGTGGCTGATGTGTAGGATTAAATTATATTGTAAAATAAAATTAAATTAAATTAAAAAAAGATCCATTCTTTGGTTCCTCCAAGTCATTGATGCCAGTGAAGTACTTGTGACTGGACAAATTGCACTTGAGAGCATGTTTGGTGAAGGTTCAAGTTCAACACAAACAGGTGAGTAGCTAGGTCACAGGTAATAGAAAAATAAATGATGATAGATGCTTTCTAAACATGTATCTAATATGTCATCATAGGGAAGATGCTGCAGAAATCACAAGGCATCTGTATCAAAGCGAGGATACAGTGTTCTTTAAGTGCGTTTTTAATGGGATTTTTTTTTTTTATTACTGCTCTACCTTGAGTGGTAAAATCATTGAAACACATCTGAAATACTCCAGGTACTAGGTTTGTAGTAGCTCTTACTAATTTCTGAAGTGTAAAAATTTTCAAGCCATGAATCCAACTTTATTTAACTTTCCTATTTATTTATTTATTATTTATTTATTGTTTTTTGAGACAGGGTTTCTCTGTGTAGCTTTGTGCCTTTCCTGGATCTTGCTCTGTAGACCAGGCTGGCCTTGAACTCACAAAGATCTGCCTGCCTCTGTGCTGTGGAATGGTCTGTATGTCAAATTGCTCTGATTGGTCAATAATTAAAACACTGATTGGCCAGTGGCCAGGCAAGAAGTAGGTGAGACAAGGAGAGAGGTGAATTCTGGAAAGCTGAGGCAGAGAGACACTGCCTGCCACCGCCATGACAAGAAGAATGTGAAGATGCCGGTAAGCCATAAGCCACATGGCAAGGTATAGATTTATGGAAATGGATTAATTTAAGATATAAGGACAGTTAGCAAGAAGCCTGTCACGGCCATACAGTTTGTAAGCAATATAAGTCTCTGTGTTTACTTGGTTGGGTCTGAGCGGCTGTGGGACTGGTGGGTGACAAAGATTTGTCCTGACTGTTGGCAAGGCAGAAAAACTCTAGATACACCTCTGCCTCCCAAGTGCTGGGATTAAAGGTGAGTGCCATCACCACCCGGCCCCTATTTAACCTTCCTTTAATCTTACTTTTATACTGTGATAAAATAAGTAGTCAGTGGAATGTGTTGATTATGTGTATGCACATAGCATTCAACTGAGTACAATTTCAGCTTCCTAATCAATTGGTTTATGTGATAGTCATCTTAGAACAGAACCTTGGCTATGAGAACTGGGGAGGCCTGGTCCCCTTGGATGATGACAAAGCTGAACTGCTGCACAGAGGTGGGCATCACACAGAAACAAGGACTCAAGGAAGAAAACGCTTTTCACCCCTGTACAGCTCAGTTGAAGCTGACTAGAGGACTGGAGCTCCAGAGTCACTTCTTTCTTTGTTTTGCTATCTGAGATAGGGTCTGACTGTGCAGCTGAGGTTAGCCCATGATTTGCTATCCTGCTTTTATCTCCCTAGTGCTGAGATTCCAAATTTTCTAAGTTTTTTCCACCAGAGGAGCCCCTGCCTATATTGTATTCATATTCTGCATTGGTTTTCCTCTATTTATCACAGAGTATCTAAGTTGTATTAATGTTGAAGTTTTTTATTCACTGACATATTTAATCTATACTTCCTATCAAAAGTGATTGTAGGAGTTTCCAGATCTCTGAAAAAGAAAAGTAAAATGGGAGACAATATCAAAAGATGATGTAGTTGATTCTGGCTTTGTTGCATAAGCTTTCAATTTCAGCTACTTAGAAAGCTGAGGCAGAAAGGTTAAAAGTTTAGGACTGGCTTGAGCTATAGAATGAGTTCAAGACCAACCTAAGCAACTTATCAAGACCTTATCTCTTTTCTTATAATTAATTTTACATATCAGCCACAGATTCCCCTGTCCTCCCTCCTCCTGCCCTTTCCCCAACCATGCCCCATTCCCACCTCCTCCAAGGCAAGGACTCCCCCTGGGGATGCAGCTCAGCCTGGTAGATTCAGTTGAGGCAGGTCCAGTCCCTTCTTCCCTTCACCTAGGCTGAGCAAAGTGTCCTTGCATAGGCCCTAGGTTCCAAAAAGCCAGTTCATGCACTAAGGACAGGTCCCAGTCCTACTGCCTGAAGGCTGTGGTGGTATTGTGTTCCCAGAAATATTGTGCACCCTAATAAACTTATCTGGGGTCAGAGACAGAACAACCATAATATTAAACATAAAGGATAGACAGTAGTAGCACATGCCTTTAATCCCAGCACTTGGGAGGCAGAGCTAGGCAGAAATCCATGTGTTCAAGGATACAGTCAAGCATGTTGACTCACGCCTTTAATCCCAGGGAGTGATGGTAGAAGGCAGAAAAATATATAAGGCATGAGCACCAGGAACTAGAAGCATTTGGCCTGGTTAAGCATTTGGCTGGTTAAGCCTTCAGGCTCTTGAGCAGCACAGTTCAGCTGAGAGCCATTCAGATATGAGGACACAGAGGCTTCCAGTCTGAGGAAACAAGATCAGCTGAGAAGTTGGCGTGAGGTTATCTGTGGCTTGTTCTGCTTCTCTGATCTTCCAGTGTTCACCCCAATAACTGGCCTCAGGTTTGATTTTATTAATAATACCATCTAAGATTCCTGCTACAGGGGGCCTCCTAAATAGTTCAAGCTACTTGACTGTCTCACTTATCCAGAGGGCCTGATCCAGTTCCATGGGGGCTCCTCAGCTATTGGTTCACATTCCATGTGTTTCTACTAGTTTGTCTATTTGTCACTGTGCTTTTTCCAATCATGGTCTCAATATCTCTTGCTCATATAATCCCTCCTCTCTCATTGATTGGACTCCTGGAGCTCCACTGGGGGCCTGGCTGTGGATCTTTGCATCTGCTTCCATCAGTCACTGGATGAGAGTTCTATCACGACAGTTAGGGTGTTCGGCCATCTGATCACCAGAGTAGGTCTGTTCAGGCTTTCTCTCGACCGTTGCCAGTAGTCTATTGTGGAGGTATCTTTGTGGATTTCTGGGGACCTCTCTAGCACTTTGCTTCTTCCTATTCCCATGGGATCTTCATTTATCATGGTATCTCTTTCCTTGTTCTCCCTCTCTGTTCTTGATCCAGCTGGGATCTCCCACTCCCCTAAGCTCTTTCCCTCGACACTTGCCCTTCATTACCCCCTGCCCCATCCAGTTTGCTCATGTAGATCTCATCTATTTCTCTGTTGTTGGGGGATCCCTGTGTCTTTCTTAGCATCCTCTTTACTAGGTAGCCTCCCTGGAGCTGTGAGTAGCAGTCTAGTTATCCTTTGCTTTACATCTAGTATTCTCCTATGAGTGAGTACATACCATGTTTGTCTCTCTGAGTCTGGGTTACCTCACTCAGAATGATTTTTTCTAGATCCATCCATTTGCCTGCAAACCTCATGATGTCATTGTTTTTCTCTGCTGAGTAGTACTCCATTTTGTATATGTACCACATTTTATTTATCCATTCTTCAGTTGAGGGGCATCTAGGTTGTTTCCAGATTCTGGCTATTACAAACAATGCTGCTATGAACATAGCTGAGCATGTGCCCTTGTGGTATAATTGAGCATTCATTCCTTGGGTATATGCCCAAGAGTAGACAAGCCCTTATCCAAACTAACCAAAAGGCAGGGAGACAGCATCCAAATTAGCAAAATCAGAAATGAAAGGGGAGACATAAAAACAGACACTGAGGAAATCCAGAGAATCATCAGGTCATACTTCAAAAACCTCTACTCCACAAAACTGGAAAATCTAAAAGAAATGGATAATTTTCTGGATAGGTACCACATACCAATAACCCCTAAGGAAATAGAATCAGTCATTACAAGTCTCCCAACTAAAAAAAAAAAAAAAAAAAAAAAAAAGCCCAGGACCAGATGGTTTCAATGCAGAATTCTACCTTATCTCTTTTTCTTTTTTTAAACATGAAAAAAGAAGGGGTGGTGGGATGTAGCTCTGTGGTGGTATACTTGCTTCCCATGTACAAGATCCTGGGTTCCATCCCCTGTAGTGGAGTGGTAGTAGGAAAAAAGGATGTTTACAAAACATGAGCATTTACAGCAATATGACATGTCATACTTTGGTATGGAGGGAAACACACAGCCAGAACTTTGGATATTGTGTCCCCCAAAATATTGTGCACCCTAATAAACTTATTTGGGGTTGGAGAACAGAACAGCCACTAGATAGACATAGAGGCCAGAAAATAGTGACACACACACTTTTAATCCTAGCCTTCTGGAGGCAGAGATCCATTTGGATCTCTGTGAGGTCAAAGCCACACTGGAAACAACCAGGCATGGTGACACATGCCTTTAATCCCAGCACTTGAGATCTCATGTCTTGCTTTGGAAAGACACACCCCTTTAATCCCAGGAAGTGATGGCAGAGAGCTGAAAGGTATATAAGGCATGATGACCAGGAACTAGATGGTCCCTTTAAGTTTTTATGCTTTTACGCAGCAGTTCAGCTGAGATCCATTTGGATGAGGACACAGAGGCTTCCAGTTTGAGGAAACAAGATCAGCTAAGGAATTGGGGAAGTGAGGTTAGCTGTGGCTTGTTCTGTTTCTCTGATCTTAGAAATTCATCTTACAGCCAGGAGTTTGTAAAGCCACCCCAAGCACAAGACCAGGTTCTTTCACTTCCAGTGGCTAATACAAGGACAGTAACACAACTAAATGCAATAATACTACCAAAGTGTCTAATGTTAAAATATTTTGGTATTTGAAATGATTGCATGACTTAAGTATTTACTTTGGTCAGGTTATTGTAGTTTTATTAAACATAATATTCAGCTCATTGGCCCAATGACTGATTGACAGCTTTTGTGTGTATGTCGGGGGGTGGGGATAATTTTTATAGTTCTTTATACATTCTAGAAATTAGCCTCTTATTTGAAGTATGGCTCATAAAACATTTGTCTCATTGTGTAGGATGTCTGTTCACTTTTCTGGTAGTTTCCTTTGATGTATAAAAGTATTTTAATTTCTTTCATTCCCATTTTTCAATTCAGATTATTCCTTGTGCAACTAGAGTCCCGTTAGGAAAGTTTTTGGCTGTGCCTGCATCTTGAAATGCTTTTCCTATGTTTTCAGTTTTTCAAGTTTTAAGATTTTTGATCTATTTTCAGTTGATTTTTGTTGAGATGAAACTTAGTCTAAATTCATATTTTTGCAGGTAGATATTCAGTTTTGCCAGAACTGTTTGAACCTTGGGGTTCCCAATTTCACAAAATGAATGATAAGGGGTACAAATGGTCACTTATATTCTGACACAACAATGGAAGACATTAGTACCCCACTCTCCTATTTAGATAGGTCTCCCAAACTAAATATCAATAAAGAGCCTTAAGAACTACAGACCAACAGATGCATTTGTAATATTCCAGCCAACAAATGGGGAGTGCACATTCTTCTTTGTGGAAAATGGGACCTTGTCTGAAACTGATAACATCATAGACTACAAAGAAAGCTTAAACAACAACAATGAAATATTACTTGTCTCTTATCAGCCAATGGTGGAATAAACTAGAACTCAACTGTAACAGACCCCTTAGAAAAAAACAAGTGTATTTAGAGTCTGAACAACACACCTCTGCATTAATAACAGGTCACTGAAGAAATTTGAAAATTCCTAGAATCAAATGAAAATGATAGTAATTCTTACAGTAACCCCTGGAATATAGCCAAGTCAGTTCCAAGAGGAAAGTTTATGTCTATAAGCACTATATTAAAAGAAAAACGAGAAAGCTCAAATAAATAACCTAATAATGAACTTTTACATTCTAGAAAAAAAACAAGTAGCCAAGCCCAAATACACTAGATGTTAAGAAATAATAAAGACTAGGGAGAAATTAATAAGATAGAGACTAAAATAAGAATATATAAAATCGATTAAACAGAATTGATTTTTAAAAATAATTAAAAAGCTCAATAAATGCTAAATAAAAGGAAAAGAGAGAGCCAAACTAATAAAATTAGAAATGAAAAGGAACTCTTAGAGGAGACTTCATTGAAATCCAGGGGATTATTAAGGAATACATAAAAAATTATATTTAACTGAACTGGAAAACCTAGAAGGAATGGATCAGTTTAGAAACACATACAACATAAGTCATTAAAGTCAAGCTAAATTTAAAATTGTAAATAACATAAACAGGCCCATAATGATCAATGAGATTGAAACAGTAATTAAAAGTTTCCCCACAAAGAGAAGCCCAATTTTAGATAGATCTATTGCTGAATTCTACTCAACTTAAGGATGAGATACTACAAATACTTCTCAAAGTGTTCCACAAAATAGGAAGGAAATGAACAATTCCAGAGTAATTCTACAGAGCCAATATTAATCTTGATGTCAAAACTGGATAACAACAACAACAAAACCCTTTAGTCCAATGTCACTGGTGTACATGAATACAAAAATTTTCAGCAAGATACTTGTAAATTGAATAAAAAAAGAACTTAAAAAGACAATATATCACAACCAAGTTAGTTTTATCTGAGAAATGGAATGTTGGTTCAATACACATAAATTAATGAAGGTAATATGCCAAATAAATTCAAGCCTCAAAATTTCATGATTTCTTATTAAATGCAGAATTTGCATTTGGCAAATTCAGAGTGCTTTTATGATAAACGTCTTGAAAAATACAGCATAAATGTAATATATCTCAGTATAATAAAATCTTTGTACAACAAACTTATTGGTAACATCATATTAGATGGGTAAAAAATCCAAATATTTTCTATAAACTCTAGAATGAGATAAGGATATCCATTCCCTCCACTCCTATTTAATATAGCATTCTAAATCTTAAGTAAAGCAATAAGAGACAGATATAGAAGGCATACAAACGGGAAAGGAAGAAGTCAAACTGTCCTGATTTGCAAATGATTTGATTCTATACGTGAAAGACACTATAGACACTACTAGAAAACTTTTGGATATAATAAACATTTCCAGTAAAGTTGAAAGAAATAAGCCAACAACAAACCTGCTCAGAAAGAATTAGGAAAACTATCTTATTCACAATGCCTTCAAAAACTGCTTAGGAACACACCTATCCAAGGAGATTAAAACTTTATAATATACTGCTACTACTACTACTACTACTAGTAATAATAATAATAAAGAAATTGAAGAAGACATATTTTAGAAGCATCTTTCATCCTCCTGAATCATCAGAAATGGCTATATTGCCAAAGCTAATATACAGAGTCACTATAATCCTCATCAAAATTCTAATGACCATTCTTCACATAACTAGAAAACACAATCGTAAAATTCATATGGACCACAAAAGATCACAGATAGTCAAAGTAATACTGAGCAGAAAGAACACTGCGAAAGGTAGCAACATGCCTAACTTAAGTTTATGCTAAAGAGCTATACTGATGAAGACAGCATGGTAATGCAGACTAGTGGAAAATAGTAGGGGGCCCAGAGATAGTCCCACACAGCTATGGTCACTTTATTGTTGGCCAAGATATAAAAAACACACTCTGGAGACTAGATAGTCTCAACAAATTGTTCTGGTAAAACTGTATATATACACACATATATAATTATTAATATTTATTTATTTATTTATTTATTTATTTATTTATTTATTTATTTATTTATTTATCTATCTATCTATCTATCTATCTATCTTTGAGGGGCCTGCCACCCAGCTCCAAAGAAATCACACATGGAGTCTTATTTTTACTTATGAATTCCCAGCCTTAGCTTGGCTTGTTTCTTACCAGCTTTTCTTAAATTATCCTGTCTATCTTTTTTTGCCTCTGGGCTTTTACCTATCTCTATTTCTGTATACCTTTCTTTACATCTTACTCATGGCTGGCTGTGTTGCTGGGTGGCTGGCCCCGATGTCCTCCTCCTTCTCTAGCTCTTAGATCTTTTCTTCCCAGATTTCTCCTCCTATTTATTCTTTCTACCTGTCAATCCCGCCTATTCTTTCTCCTGCCTTGCTATTGGCTATTTAGCTCTTTATTATACCAATCATGTGTTTCAGACAGGCAAAGTAACACAGCTTCAGGGATTTAAACAAATGCAACATAAATGATATCCCACAACAAACACATCTTTGCATCATTAAAACAAATGTTCCACAGCATAAACAAATGTAATACATCTTAAAATAATATTTTACAACATTATACTCTATGTTTGAGCTACTAAATATGTTCAAAGATTAAAAGCACTTCAATGTGGTTGGGACTGAGAGAGGAGGATTTAAATGCATGATGAAATTGAAGGAGTGAGCAGAGGTAGGACTCTGTGAGGTCTTATAACCTACAGGAAGGCTTTTGTCTTTATTGGGTAAAATCTTAGGGCAATGTTAAGATGAAAGACTTTCAGAACTGTATTTAGGGAAATCACTTAAGGGAGTGTTTCTTAGTACCTTGGAATCTTTGCAAAGGTTATTTGTGGAATGATTTAAATTGTACTTATGAAATGACATTGAGAGACCTTGAAATCAAAATAGAGAGCAAAATGGATGGTAGAAAATGAAAAATGACCCCTAGATTAAATGATTTCTATCATCATTTAAAAGTAAAACAAAAATCTTAGAAAAAGCTCAGGACTTGAAGGGGGTATGGGTGACCTAGGTTTGGATTTGTGGAGTTACACTGTTGGACTAGCTAAAATGTGTTAAGTCAACATCCAGATCAATGGAGAGAGGTCAAGGTTGGAAGTATCAATTGTGAGTCATTTGATTAGGGGACTAGCTGACACTGTGATGAGATGGTGTGTGAGGGTAGTATATGGTAATATATTTGGAACAAAGAAGACTTCACACTGTTTATGGCTGTAAAGAGACAGTTGAATGTGCAAGAGGGAACCTGAGACACTGGAAGAAAATTAAAGGAGCATTGTACTATGGGGGTCATGACTACAAAATCATCTGTGTTAATCTGTTCCTGTTGTAACAAGCTCTGGCAAGCTGGAAGACTCACCAACAGGAGAATTCCTTTCTCACAGTTCCAAGATCAAGGTGCAGCTGATTTGTGATCTTGGTGACAGACATTTTATGGTTCATGGAGGATTCTTCTTATCATGAGATCACAACATCGGAAGGATGAAGAAGCTTCTTACTGGTTATTTTATTTGAGGTAACCAATCACATTTTCAATGATTCTGTCCTGATTGTCTAACTCTATCTCAAAGCATATTCCTACTGTCATCCTTCAGTAATCAGATTTCAATAAATGAACTTTGGAAGAATGTAAACATTCAGATTATTCAATTTTTCAAAAAGCACTTAATATACTTGATTAGTTTAGCAAATGGCAAGTAGAACTTGAAGATTGTGTTGTGAATGTTATTGCATTCTGATTTTGGATTCTTACAAAAACTACTCTTATGAATGCAGAAAACTATGACCTTCCTCTAGCCAAGAGAATATGGCAAAGATACATTGACACTATGGTTTCAATAAAATTATTTTAATTAATAAAAAAATTGAGATTATCTTAGGTAGTTCTGGTTTCAACAGGTGAAAATATTTAAACAGCAGGTTTTGAGAACAGATTTTTATTGAACTTTTTTAAAAATAAAGAATAACTTGGCCATATCTAAAAGTCTGTTTGTACAAGAATCAAACTTATTTTTTTCCTGAATGTTTACTCAGCCTTGCTAGCTGCAGGATAGCTAGATGAAATTAATATTTAACAACAAGCGAAGAGCAGTGTCTGGTGACCTAATGTTGATCTCAGTGTTGAAAACACTATAAAAGATTATAGGTTATCAAAGATATCAGTGTGAAATATGCCATTTATCAAAACCTCTCTCCACAAAGAGAGCCTGCCATCTGAACAAAGCTCCAGATTCCTCTCTGTTCTTTTCATAGGTAGATGATGCTTCTGGACTTTCTGTGAGGCTGCTTTTCTGAGGTAGCAGTTTTCTCTGGGAATTAAACAGAAGATGTGGGATGGACCCTAAGATGAACCTTGGAATGAAGAGGACATCACTACACCATGTATTAGACAAATTGACAGATAACATGAATAGTCGAGCAGTTGCGAGGTCAGTTTGATGCCATCTCTGTGGAACTTGTACTGCGCTACACAATATTTTTTCTGTAAAAAGGAGTAACATGTTCTTTTGCCACATTTCCATCTCCTCCCCCTGCCCCTCGTGGGGACCCACAGAGACTCCATAGTGAGGCCTTATTCCATCTTGACTCAGGGTCAGAGAGTGCGAGTTTGCTTTACCCCACAAAGCTGCATAATAGGATGTTTTGGCCAAAGGCATGATTACCAGGTGTACTATACTTCAAGGCCTAATTACAAGATGCTTTGCCATAAGGTGTGGTTACTAGGTGTTTTGAAAATTAGGGAAGGTTCTACACTTGTTTGTACTTTGTATCTTGACCTTGAAAGGGGGAGGTCTTTTGCCTATCTCCTTGCTTGTGTATAAAAATCCCGTTAGAAACAAACTTGAGGTGACTGTGGTATTGACCCAGAGCCCTCCTGAACGTATCCTGTGTCTCTGTCTTTTTCTCCATCTCCATCTATTTTTTCATATCTATTACTTCTTAATCCTCACTCCTCCTTTCAAGGACTATTTGGCAGGTCGTTCTGGTCCCCAACACTGTCCATGCTCCTAATTTACTCGGGAGATCTTATGTATTTCTCCTTCCTAGGGTAATCCATGCATGTCTCTCTTGTCATAAATTTTTGGATACTTGGCAATTTTGATATAAAATGTATTCTATTATCCTTGAACAAAAGATTAATTTGGCATAAGATAGTAATATTAGCAAGCTAAAGGAGACAGAGTCAGAGGAAGGGGAAGAAATAAAAAGGCAAAAGAAAACTTTCTATGTCCCAGGTTCTGTGCAACACACTTCATATAAATTTTATCTCACAATAGTCCTGTAAGACATCAAGGCATGACCCACCATCACCCTTATTTTAGAAGAATGTAAACTGAGTCTTTCATGAAAACAACACACAATGTACTGGAGCTGGTTATTGTTACGTGCGTCGTGCTAGAGAATAGACCTTTTCACGTGCCTCAAAAGTAAATAAATACCACAGTGTTCTGTCTCTACTATTAAAAATATTTTTTTTATCAGAAGATAGTGTTCCCCTATCAGAGCACAGGGAGGACTTCTCATTACATTAACAAGGGGCAATCTAGATCTCTAGGGAAGATATATATGTATTCTTGTGAGGACTTGCAGCAATTATAGTAATAAAATTCTTAGCTGCATATGAAGTATTTTAATATATACAGTTTATACCAGAAAGAAGTAAGCCCTAAGTATGACATAGTATAACTATCAACATTAGACTTGTCTCATCTGCCATAAGTCATTTGCTTAGCTGGTGGTTTTTAGACTTAACCTTGCATCACAGTCTTTAATATGGCTTCTTAAACTAAAGACCATTACTCTAGTCTTAAGAGATATTTATTCAGCAAGTCTGGGCATAAGCCTTTGACTCTGCTCATCTATAGTGAATTTTCAAGTGATTTACCTGCTGCTGGCTTAGATGCCATAATTTAAGAACGACTATTTCAGATAGGAGTTCATATCTTTACCAATCCATGTAGGATGGCTAGCCTGTTATGCCAACCATTGGAGGCTAGTCTGGGCTACATAGTGAAACTTTGTCTCAAAGAACAAATATAAATAAAAAATTTTCTGTAAAGAACCAGATAAAGGACTTTGGCTTTTTCCTGTGGAACATTTAACCTGAGTTGTGACTACATGAATATTTCTGTGGAGCCAAAAGTAGAACATCTAAACAAATATGTAATGCCTATGTTTCCATAAAGTCTTACTCATGGAAATAGGCATCAGAATGAATACCAAAGTAAACTGAAGTTGAGTAAATATTTGCCTATATAATTCACTAAAAGGGTACTCATGGAAATTACTATTCATGTTAAACAGCAACTCTCTGGAAACCATTTACCAATGTATCCACATATCTTACTTCTAAGTTTTTAAGTAAAATCTATAGACCTATATAAGAGACGAAGATGAGGTATTGAACTCAAATAGAAGAAAGTCCAGCATTACCTATGAATTCAGTGGAAGAAGTAATACTTAAAAGTAAGAATCTTCATAAATGCTTATAGTTGAACAGCATCTTCACTTTCACATTTTAGTTTTTATTGGATATTGTTTATAGGGTTAGAGGACATAAATCCACCACTAGGTCACTCTAGTGAATGACATGGAAGTTATTGCAAAGAGTTCTGCACTGACTAACACACAACACGCAGTGAAAGTGCTCCACTTGCTGAGTATGCAGGCAGTGTATTTGATCCTTATCCATATTTCACACGATTTAAAATGCAAATATAAAGTTAATACTCTATGTCTGTGGAGCTCAGCATTAACTTCATAGTTAAGAAATGTAAGTTCTTAAAATTGGACAAAATTCAGAGGAATGTTTGTCATAATGGAACATAATTTAGCATGCCAAAAATAACTATGTGCAAGTATGACAAGGAAAGTTAGTATCATGAGTCATCTTACAAACTTCAAATGTGAATATCATGTCAAGTCTCCAACAATCTGTTATATGCTATGGAATATAAATATTTAAATAAAGTATTACAGATGGCTACACATTCTAATATAAAATAATTTGAGGCTGGATTAAAGTGTTTTACAGTGTCATTTATAATATCTATCTTTCAAAACATTTTACTAAATTCCATTAAATCAAAAATTTCAGCTTGACAAATGGGTGTACATTTACCCTTAGGCATTTAATTCTCTAGTAACACAATGCTTTTCCAAGAGTGTGGCATTTTAAGAAAGAAAAAAAAAGTGTTCAAAAGAGAACTGTAGTCCAAAGAAAATTGTAAAGTGTTGATTTTAAGCACATTTCATAAGTTTCTTTCCCTCAAGACTCCTCAGAACATTAGTATGTACGGTGTATAGAGATTTTGAAAGATTTAGAATACTATGTGGACTTTTCTGTTCTCATTTAACTCAAAATGTAAATGTCCCTAAAGTACCAAAAGAGAGTACTCATGGGAAAATAGGGCTTTCAGCACTTGTATTTGTTTTAATTAAAAAAAAAATCAGGTCAATTTAAAATATATTTATTGAATACCTCTCAAATTTGCTTGAGCTTTTAAAAGTGAACTGGTTCATTTTTTTTGTTCCATTCACAAAAAAATCTACCTAGAACATGATTATTATGATTAGACATACTTACACTCCTCTTCAGGCCTCTTCCGAAGTGCTGCACGAGCCTCCTTATAAGGACTTCGCTGATATTGTGGGGGATTCCTTCCCCGTATTAGGCTCTCCATCCTATAAGAGAAAGACCAAGATTATTTTAATACCCAAATCTTGATTGATAATGGAAATATCAAATTCATGTTTAAATACTGACAGAAGCTTTATAGTCCACACCAATGAAATTATCTAAGATAAGATGACAAGGGAACATGGAGCATGGTAAGCTGGAAAGTGCTTGGCTTTTAAAAGGCATTTTGATTTAAAATGTTACAAAAATAACACGTGGCACTAGAGAAACAGCTCAGTAATGCCAGTACTTGCCCTATAAGCACAAGGACTTGACTTTGATCTCCAAAAACCATGTAAAAATATGCAGTGGCATGCTCTTGTAATCCTAGTGATAGGGAGGCAGACAGAGGGATCCCTAGGGCTTGCTGGTCATCCACCACAGACTACTTAACAAGTTCCAGGTCAGCAACCCCATCTCAAAAACACAAAGTAGACTGAGCAATGACAACTGACTTTGTCTTCTGGCATCCACATGGATGTGTACATATATGTGTACACACACACACACACACACCACCACCACCACCACCACCACCACCACCACCACCACCACCACCACCACCACCATGTGGACAAAGCTCATACACACTTCAATAAGAGAATGTCAAGACTGAATGTTTGTATCTAACCCCCAATATAAAGGTATTTGGAAGTAATTCAATTTAGAAGTAGATTTAGAGGATGTTATAAGGGTGAGCTCTTCATAGTGGGATCACTGTCCTCCTAAAGTGGGAAGAAAGAGCAGTGATCTCTCTCTTCCACACAGGGCCAGTGAGAAAACTGTCCAGGAAGAAGGCCTTGCCCCAAAGCAAATCTGCCTGCACCTTGACCATGAATTTCCTGGTGTCAAAGCCATGAGTCATACATGTACATCATTTAGCCACTTAGTCTATGATAATTTGTTGTTGGAGGGCTTCTCTCCAGGTTCCACCAAGCCCCGCAGTCCCACAATTCACATATAAAATAGCCACTCAGACACTTATATTACTTATAAACTGTATGGCCGTGGCAGGCTTGCTAACTGTTCTTATATCTTAAATTAACCCATTTCTATAAATCTATACCTTGCCACATGGCTGGTGGCTTACTGGCGTCTTTACATCCTGCTTGTCCTGGCAGTGGATGCAGTGTCTCTCTCCCCTTCTTCCTGTTTCCCCAATTCTCCTCTCTCCTTGTCCCGCCTATATTTCCTGTCTAGTCACTGGCCAAGAAACATTAGGTGACTGTCCAGGCTGCCAGTTGTCTTGGTCTACTCTTGCAAGATTCCCAAAAGTTGCTTGAATCCATCTACCATTTCTCAGGTACCATTATGTTCCTTCTCAGGTCTTTGATGTGGTTGAAAACTAGATGGTTATAATTTCTTCAGTTATGATAAAAGATAAGTTAGATATAAAACCTTTAACTCACAAATATAAGATAGATAGGACATCTTCTTTAATATTGTAACTGTAATTCTTGCTCGATAATTGTTTTGTTATATGTAATTTTACCATGTTAAAGTTAAAACCTTCCTTTTTTTAAAAAAAAAAAGAAGAAAAGGAGAAATGCTGTGGATATCACTCTATATAAATAAAACACTGATGGCCAGTGACTAGACAGGAAATATAGGCGGGACAAGAGAGAGGAGAATTGGGGAAACAGAAAGAAGTGGGGAGAGACACTGCAGCCACCACCAGGACAAGTAAAGATGCCGGTAAGCCACCAGCCATGTGGCAAGGTATAGATTTATAGAAATGGGTTAATTTAAGATATAAGAACAGTTAGCAAGAAGCCTGCCACGGCCATACAATTTATAAGTAATATAAGTGTCTGAGTGATTATTTTATACGTGGATTGTGGGACTGCGGGGCTTGGTGGAACCTGGAGAGAAGCTCTCCAGCAACAATAATTTATCACAACAGTGCAATCAGTCCAAAGGGAAGTTACTAAGAAAGAATAATCACTTAAAAGTAAGCACATTTATAAAAAAATAAGAAAGTAACCCTTTAGGAAGGAAGAATGTGCCCTGAACATTTCAAAGATTAGTCTTCAGGAATGGACTTCCTATTTCTTTCCATGACACTGGGTGAATCTGAAAGGATATCTTTATTATTATTACTATTATTTCATTATTAATAACAATAATTATTACTATATATACATATTAATGTGCTTGTGCACATGTTCATAAGATATAAAAAATTTCAGAATATACAATTATAACTTGAATCTTAGTTCCATTTGAAACTCACTTTAGGTGAGAAAAATTTATTGATCTTGAGGTAATGATGGTACCATGGCCGTAACAAAAGAGGTACCTGAAGGAATTAAGACACAATTTGCTTTAATAATGTATTGTATGTGGGATCCTAACTTTTGCCATGAGGGTTAGACATGCAAACTAAATTGTATTAGATTTTCTAGTTCCTGACTCTTGAACCAATTCAATACAATTTTAATAATATCATTTAGCAAACATGAATTTTCATGACAATCTAATGATAATTTAAGTGGATATTGACTTATATTTATAAGTTCAATGTACTAAAATAGAGCAACTATAACTTGCATATACAAATGTCTCCATAGATGTGTAAAAGTATGTTTTTTAATGCTGGGGATTGAACTGAGGTGGTCTTGAATGTAGTAAGTAATCTACCACTGACCTACATCTTTAGCCCTCGCATAGTTTAAAGAAATCAGTTTTACTTATCATAATTAACTTTGCTATGAAATGAGAAGTTACCTAGGTTGTAAACCATTCCTGAGAAAACTATTGTTTTTAATATCTCTAATATGTGAGAATAGAAGTCCATTTACATGTAGCTATGGTGGGAAATAGGTGAGGTGCTTTCAAGAGTCAGGGAGTTTGCACTTGAGTGATTACAATTGGTATCCAAGGACCAAGTCTCTAGAGGCTGCATTCTGGGAACACCAAAGATATGTCAGGAGATATGCAATGTTAGGAGTAAAGCATGACAAAGATGGGGTGGACTTGATGCTGACTGCTGGCTTTGGGGCCCAATTTAAAATCCTTTCTGTGATTGGTATGCAAAATAAATAAAAATTTCTTAATGAAAATAAAAAAAATCTTTTCTCTTAGAAGATGACATCAGGGAAACTTGCTCACTTAGTGTGTACTTCAGTTTTTCATCAGTAAAGTCATGGTCACTTCCACTATCTTATTGTGAGGATTAGACATGTCATCACAGATGAGGTGGTTTGTGATATGTCTCAGGGCAACAGAGAAGGTGAAGAAATGGTTATGAATCACAATTTTGGGAAATAGAAAAGAAACTATGAAGTGATACTATTGTGTCCATTGTGCTAGGGAAAAAATGTCAAAACTTCCCTTTATTCATTAAAGAATAGGAACATTTAGCCTTGTGGAGAAAAATATCTGAGGAAATAAATGTTTCAGTCATCGTGGAAACAGAAAACATGCACAGCCATTGCAGACACACAAATTAAACTGATTTGAGATTCCATTTCACCCCAGCCAGATGAACCACCATATAAAGAAAAACTATAGCAAGTGCTGGAGAGAATGTGGAGAAAGGGAGCCTTTATTCACTATTGGCAGGAAGGCAGAATAAAGAAGCCACAATGGAAATTAGTATGTGTAGGGGTCCTCAAAAAACTAAAAATAGAACTCCCATATGACCCAGTCATACCATTTCTGGGAATAACCCATAAGACGCCATATCCCATGACAGAGAATGTACACCCACATCATTTTTTTTCACAATAGCCAGGAAATGGAGTCAGCCTAGATGACCATAACTGATAAATGAATAAATAATGAAAATGTGGTCCATATGTTTAATGGAATTCATTCACCTGTAAAGAAAAATGAAACTTACAGGAAGATTAATGAAACAAATTATACCTAGTAAGGTTCAGAAAGGCAAATACCACATGTATTTCTTTATCTAGCTTTTAGTTTTTATGTACAAGTATTCATGTAGGAAGGAGCATGGGTAGTGATCAGGAAACTAGAAAAAGGCCCTTGAGAAGAAGAAGAAAAGGATGGAGCAGGTCTTAGAACACATGTGATAAGAGTGTGGGATTGAGAATACTGGGGTCCAGAAGGGTACAAACAAAGTCAATGACAGATAGGTAGGGAGAGAGAATTAATCAAGACCATGTATGTATGAAAAGAAAAAAAGAGACATCCATACATAATAACTGCCAGTTTTTAGAGATGAAAATGTTAATACAGTATACCTCAATTGATCAATTCAATTTAAGAGATCATATATGATAGTCTAAGAATACTTGGATAAATAAAAATGGCCTGTTATCTATATCATACCATCTGAAGATCTAAATACCCTATTATTTCTCAGTGAGTTTAGATATTTCAAAATTTAGTACTATTTTCTGACTTTAGGAATAATGCTGAAGCATCTATAAAGTCTCACCATTTACTCCTGTTTCATTCAATACACAATGAAGTCTCCCAAAAGAGTATTTTTAAATTGAGTAAGTCTCATTGACCTACTCATTGCCACATAGGATGTAAAAGATGCAACCAGTCTTTCCTGCCCCCTGCTTTCTGATTTTTACTTCATTGTTCCCATGGACTCATGATTGTATAGAAATTATATGCCTGCTACTCTACTAAGAAAGATATCTTTAAATGATTTAAAAATCCTTCATAAACATAAAATTAATACTAGACGTCTACCTATATATGAATGTTTTATATATATAACCTACTCAGTAATCAAACAACACTGTATAAATATATGTATATTTGTTTGTTAATATGTTGATTCCATGTTGTGTTTTGATTGCTGTCCTGGTGTCACTTAAATGTCAGCTTCATTCAGTGAGATTACTTTCAAGAACTACTGAAAAGTTAACCAGAGCCCAAGAAATTTTTCTATAAAGTATGTACATCACATGGTTGTGTAAGCAAACATTGAAGACATTAAAATTCTCTTTATTCTTTAGAATTGTAAATGTTGTGCCCACTGGGAGACACACATTCATGTACACAGTGTTATATAACTGACACTCCAGCCTTCTGGGGATCCCACTGCTGTCTATGCAAACTCTTCAACCAGTACAATTTATGATGCATAGTGTGCATTAGATGGATAAACGAAGTTTCCAAGGATGAAAGCTTGTAGTACCTCCAGAACTCGGCAAACGAGCTGCACCATCTATTCTCTAGCCTGGCATGCCTCCAGTGGAGTGTGTTAATAGTTCCAGCAATGAGAGATGAAGTGTGAGGACCACAGGTGAGGCAGATGGTTAATCTCATTGAGAAACTCTAGGAAGTGTGCCCCACATGTCCTTTTCTGAGAAGTATGCGCATTCATGTAAATATCAAACAGCATGAGTGGACATTTGGAATTTGTAAGCCAAAGGTGTCTACAACCTGTTTGGTGTCTCCCCAATCTAACCAGGTCTCAACCATCTGTGAACTTTTAAATAACCCTTTACCCTATTCCAAAGGGTGCTGATGGTAAAGTCAAGTTCTGCATGATTCTGCTCAGATACTGTTCAGTGTTGAAGAACTCCTACAAACATCAATTACATATTTGAAAATGCAAGGGAGGCAAGTTCAATTGATTATCTTAATTGATAAAGTCAATGACAGACAGAGAGGTGGGATCAGGGCTCAGGACAAGAGAGAAGGAAGGATGAATGCTGTGAGAGTGAGGAGTGACCAAAGAGATAGTGCAAAGTCTTGCTACATCACCTGGTGGTCCATCAGAGGAGCCACTAAATAATTTGAAAGGCTAGTGATTATCACAGTAAAATGTTTTTAACTTCAGACTTGTCTGGAATAGAATATACATTTACATTGATATGGAATTGTGGCCTGGAATGAGAGTGTGGCTAGGAATAACATTTGGTTGATGTAGATTTATACTGGATGGAAGAGGAAGAGAGAGACTAACTTGTAGCATGAATATTAAAAGGTCTTATTAATAAAAACAATCCCAGAGCCAGGTATTGGGGTGAATGCTGAAAGATCAGAGAGACAGAACCAACCATAGCTAACCTCACCTCGCCAATTCCTCAGCTCTGACTGGATGATGATGGACATGGAAGTTGGGGAAAGAATAAGTTTTCAGGCATGAGCATCCTCAATGTCTATTGTAGGCAGGTTTTACCATGGTCATTTCATTATGACTAGTCTCTCTCTCAAAGATGTGAAGTGATTTGCTTAGGGTCATACAGAGCAGTTTGGCATTTAGATCCAGATTTTTCTCCATTGTGGGTTTTGCTATACAAGTTTCTGAGAGGATGGGAATGTAGGGCAGCTGTGGTGTCCATCTGCTGGCTATGCACAGCCACTGTGGACTTTAAACAGGCCAGTGTCACAGAGGAACTAAATTTGGATTTAATAATTTTATTGAGTCTTAGTTTATTCCTAGTTTATTCCAATGGGAATTTCAGTAACCACATATGACTACAGCTTTACACAGCTCAGCATATCTAGAAGTATCTAATATTCACAAAATCATTCACATTTCAGTTTTTTTATTGATGTAATAAGACATCATGACCAAAAGCAACTTGAGGAGGAAAGGCTTTATTTTAGCTTACAGTTCTACATCACAGTACATCTTTGAAGGGAGTCAGTGCAGGAGTTCAAGGCAGAAATCTGGAGGAAGGAATTGAGGCAGAGACTATGAAAGAATACTACTTACTGGCTTGCTCATCATGGCTTGCTCAATCTGCTTTCTCATAGTACCTAGGACCTCCAGCCCAAGGGTGGCACAACCCACAATGGGCTATGCCCTCTCATATCAATGATCAAGCAAGAAAATGAATCCCAGACTTGCCCACAGACCAACCTAATGGGGTACATTTTATTAATAGAGGTTCTCTCTTCCAAAACAACTCTAGCTTGTGTCATTGACATAAAACTAGTCAGTACAATATAGCTTATGTATCTATAAATTAACACTTTGATAGAAATAATCCATAGTAAACTAAATAAATTACAAAATAGTACTAAAATGCAAGGGCAACCTGGTTATACAGATAAAAGGATGCTTGTTACATATAGTTAGAAATAATAGTGGACATAGATTTATACTCTTGTAGGGAAAGGGAAACGATAAAGTCACAAAGTACAGTGGCAACATACTATGAACATTAATTTTTACAAAGCCTTTAAACTATCACTTCCATGGTCTTCCAAGTCTCTTTACTTAGATTTGAATAAAAAGAAACAGTTGAAGGAGCAGTGGAGTGGGCCTTACTTCATCAGTTGTAAGTTTTTGAAGGAAGGTTGAGTCCAAACCACAATAATCTGATCTCCAGAGTATGCATGTGCAGAATATAACTGAGTGCTTATAGCGATCCAAGTTGAATGACAAATGACAGCATAGGAACAATCAGTACTCAGGGATCTTGGCTAAATATGTTGAATACATCATGGGCAAACTACAGTTGAAAAGGAAGATCACTGTGAAGAGAATGAATTTCATTCAAACAAACTATCTAGAAAAAGTAAAATTCCTATGCCAGAAATACAGGCAAAAGGCTGTGGAGTTGGAGCTATGTCAGGTGTCTAGAAGGAGATAGCAGTAACTTCTCAATGAGCAATAATCATCAATTGTTTCAGAGAGGAATCAGTTTTACATTTCTGGATCATATGCCTTGAAAACCAGCAAACACAATGGTACATTTTCTCCATGTTTTGAAATTGATTTTTAATTTGTTTGTGTTCGTGTAACTTATGCATATGTCCATATGTGCACGAGTGCATGTAGGTACACATGCACATGTGCAAGTGGAGGCCAGAGCTTAGCATCTGAGGTCTTCCTTGATTGCTTAACAACTTAAGCTTTGAGACAGAGCTTTTCACTGAACATGGATGAGTCTAGACTGATGGGCCAATGAACTCCTGGGATCAGTAGAAGTCTGTGAAGTGAATGTTACTTCTACTGTGAATATCTTTTTACTTTGGTTCTTGGGATCTGAACTTAGGACTTCATGCTTGAGTGGTAGAAACTTTACCAACTGAGCTATTTCTTCAGCTCATCCTTATTTTTTCCCAAAAGAATAGAATCAAAACTTGATAGGTACCATTAAGATTTTCTTTGTATAAAAGGAAACCAGTTCTAGAATGTGAACACTATATGATTTCCTCTGCAGATGTAGCAAACAAATGCTTTGTGAAAAACCTGAGATGAATGACAGTAACATATGTAGTAACAGGAAAAAGTCAAGGTCTTCAAACATCAGAATTCAAGTCTTGCATGAATTTCTTCCCTTCTAGGTTTTCAGAAAAGATTTTGTATGTTTAGTTCATCTAGGTAGTAGCACTGTCCAACTGAAGGCTGCTATTTTCATGAAAGGATTTTGTAAACAAATTAGGTAGTACAAGGATAGAAAGCTTCCTTTAGCAAAGTCCTTAAAAAATGACTAACTTGTGAGATTTAGAAATATGCCCAGCAACTAAATCATGAAAGAATAGCTATTTGTAATATTTAGTTTTCATGCTTTTTAATGGTTGGTATTTGTGAGTGAGAACCCAGAAGTCACCAGGACACGGACCCCATTCTTTCAGAGAAGCTGCTGTGACCGTCCTCTCATCTCCAGCTTTGTCTTCAGGATCTCCCATCTAAGGATCCTACACAGTCATCCTACCCTAGAGGTGGGCAGGAGTCATATCTTATGGGCCTGGCCAAACCTATTGAAAATGGTGTTTTTATTTGAAAGGATTTAGCGAATTAATGAATGGCATTTGATAGAAATGTTTGCTGCAGTACAGGGCTAATGTGTCTATGGTTATGTCTCTATTTGGTCTCATAAGGATTCTCTGAGGTCAGTATTTTAGAGCAAGATTAAGACTCATGCTTAGACTTCCTGTTTCTTATAGATCCCCCAACTTGAGCAGAGCTGGCAGAAGAAGTTCTTTTCTTTTATTCACATTACTTATCCTTCCAATGGAGCCTTCTGTCTCAGAGAAGGAAGTACTACCATATATGATTGCTTAGATATAGAAGAAATGCATGCCAAGGGACTATAAAGTATTCATTTCTTGAGGGAAAATGGAGGTGGTTGACATCAAAGAATAAATGTCATTCTTTTGGAAATACACAAAAATATATAAGTAACCCACCATAGCTTAGAGTATAAATGACATCATTCCTTCTAGTCAGATTTGAGATTAAGTTCTGCCTTCAACCTGCTTTCCTTCTATGAAGAATTTCTGGACACATAGGCCAGTGGTCAGTCTTTGGACTGAGAACTGCCGAAATAATATTCTAGAGTTTTTTCTAGAATTTTACCTATGATAATGACCACTCACAACAATGGTATTGTATATTCTCTTCAGGTAGATAAATCACCATGGTTAATCCAGTGAACACTCTGACGGATATGAGAAAAATGCAAGACCATGGTCCCAATCACACTGAAAATTTTTAGGACTTTTCAGATTATAAAATACTTTAATCTCAGTATTTCATACTAAGATGAGAAAATAGAACAAATGATTTCCTTTACTGGAGAAAGAATAATAACATTGACTCATTTGTTTAGGAAGATGGGTTTCTGGGAAAACCTGAAATAAGTCCCCATTTAAGACTGGGTAAACATTGTGGAACTCCAGACAACTCTGATGGAGTTGTACAATTTTGTGATTGTTTCAGGAACAACAACAACAACAACAACCCTAAAAACAAAACTCAAAAGACCCCAAAACCTTTTTCCCTTATCCCCTTTCCTTGTGGGGCCACTAACAAATACCAGATACATAGTAATTTCACCTATAGCATCTGTGCCTGTCATTTCTTCTTAGCTCCTTCCCAGAGTCAGGAAGAACTTGTTCTCTCCACTGGCTATTGACTTTCTTGGGGAAGGTGAACACATTCTTCACTAAAGAAATGTCAAAGCTTCTCTCTTGATCTTGCTCCATTAAGACCTTTTAAGTCAAGAGTCTGATTTTTCTGTGACTGATGACTTCTGTTTTACTCAGTTCTGGTAATTGCCCACGAGGTCCTGTGTAACTTTTCCTCATCTCACTTTTCCCTCTATCCTATTTGATCCCATGTTACATATGCTCAGTTTATTGAACTTGAGCAAATGTAACAGACTCTTGTCTCAGGCCTCTACCTTGGCAGTATCATTTCTCTGGAATCCCTGCACTTACCCATTTTTGTTTAGATGTTTCTCTTTCAGTGGTGCTTCCTCCAGTAGCCACACTCCATCCCTCACTCCCTGCAGCTTCCCTAATGTCCATAGCTTCACCAACTTCTTTGTCTTCCTCACCAGGCTCTTATTTTCATATTGACTTAAGTGTCCATCAGTTTTAGCATCATCTTTATCCTCTTTCAATTCAGAATTTGTTTGTTGACTGTAAGAGTAAAAACGTGCTTCAAAATGAATGTATAATAATGTGAATATTGCATTTGTTTCTATTAAATAGTAAGAAAATGTGAATATTTTCTAAAGATGATAGTGAACTTGTTTATTTTTCCTATTTGTTATATTTTGCTTATCTATTTGAGGCTATCTATATTGTTGAATATAAGGAGGCTACAACATCCTAGTGAGCTAACTTTAATTGTGAAACAATGATTGGGTAAATGCTACTGTTTGACTTTTAGCCTGTTTACCTTGTAACACAGGGCAGTATGTGCTATGGAATGTTGTTCTGTATGTTATGATTGTGTGTTGTTGTAATTGGTTGATAAATAAAATGTTGATTGTCCAGTAGCCAGGCAGGAAGTATAGGCAGGATAAGCAGACAAGAAGAATTCTGGGAAGTGGAAGGCTGAGTCAGGAGTCACTGGCCAGACACAGAGGAAGCAAGATGACAAGGCAGAACTGAGAAAAGGTACCAAGCCACGTGGCTAAACATAGATAAGAATTATGGGTTAATTTAAGTGTAAGAGCTAGTTAGTAATAAGCCTGAGCTAATGGCTGAGCAGTTGTAATTAATATAAACCTGTGTGTTTACTTGTGGGGGCACAAATGGGAGAGATTTGTCCTGACCACTGGCCGGCCAGTACACAGGAAAACTTCCAACTACAAGTATGTATCCAACATTAATGTCCCAAGTAACACTGTTTCACACACACTGGTCTTAAGTGAGAAATATCTCTTGGAAAGAAATTATTGTTTTATATTTTAAAGGTTTTCTTATTTTATTTGTATGAGGGTTTGCTTATATGCATGTCTGTGTGCCATATGCACACAGTGCTGAGGAAGCCAGGACAGGTTATCAGATCCTCTGGAGCTAGAGTAACAGGTGGTTGTGAGCTGCTGTGTGGTAGCTGCAAACTGAATCCAGGTCCCCTACAAGAGCAGTAAGTACTCGTGACCACTGGGACACCTTCCCAGTTCCTTGTTTTGCATTTTAAATATATGTTTAAACATCAGTTTCAATTAGAATATATTTATGATTGTATTCATTGACACTAATTTGGATTCATGTTTCCTGGCTTATTTTGCTTTCTGTTTTCTGTTTTGCCTTTCTTCCATTTTCCTCTCTCTATTTTTTTTTTGATCTTGAAATTTCTTCCATGCCTAGATAAACATATATTTAATAGGTGCCTATTATTCTTCACGGAATTATCTATTTTTAAAACAGCTTTTCTTGGTTTTGAAGATCTTCCTTGAATAGTTTCTTTCAAGTGAGTCAGGAGGTTTTTAAATGAGCACAGTTGTTGATCTGAAAATGTCTGGATTTTGTACCTCCTAAAATAAATACCTTTGTGAAATGAAGAGTTAATGATGCACAGTTGCACCCAATAGCCCACTGAATGTGCTGTTTCTGGCATTGTGGCTTCCAGTTACAGCTTCAATGGCAGTTGCTTCTCCCTCCTCTGACCTTTGCTCTCTTCCCTTAGACACAGAAGCAGCAGCTTTCTGTCCTTGGAAACCTCACAAATGCATCATCCTGAATTGTTGCTCAGCTTCCTCTTTTCCTGGTCTTACAAATTCATCTGTTTATTTTTTATTTTTTATTTTTTTATAGACTGTCTTTTTCTCACATTTCCATCCATGTTTCTTGAGACGCTCACTTTAGAAGATTCAGGTATCTGAACCGTCTGTACTATGACTCTTCTCAGTCTCCTTTCTACACTCTGGTTCATGGATAGATTTCTAGTGGTTGCTGGTTTCTCAGTGTATTTCAGGATCTTATATAATTAGCTCATTTTTTTTTCTTGGACAATCATCTTTATGGGTTATTGAGGTTCTGCTAGTGATTTATCTTTGTTGTGACTCTTAGCTACTTCTTGATTTTCTAGTTATTGCAGCATTTCATTTGAAAGTTTTTAAACTATATCGCATGATTATGTGTCAGTTTCCATGGAAAGATGCTTGCAGAAGTCCATGCTGATAGCAATGAAAGTCACATTTTAAAAAACAAATTCTGTTATCTCAATGACACATATTTGGAAGCGATCAAAACAAGATAATAAAAATTATTTAAAATGTCACTTTTGTATCTGAAATATGAGATCTTGGAGCCTTAGAAAGGCACATGAATAAGCTTCCTGAGAAGGCAGAGGTAGGAAGACAGGGGATAGGACTCCCACTTCATCAGTGCCAAAGTGTCTAGCTGTAAGACCTCTCTTATCCCTGGCCTTTATGTGTTATATCAAAATAATATCATCAAAAATATACATTATTACTTTAGGCTAAAGTAAAAGCCATTAAAAGCCTATAGTTGTCATACAAAAGTGGTTAATTGTAAACTAGCTGCCTCTAGGTACACTGGGAAGAATCAATAAAGGAATGTATGGGTGGTAATCAACGGGTGCCCATCATTTTCAATATTAACTTACCAAAAGGACTTGTTTCAGCTGGCAGAAATAGTCTATCAACAAACAAAAATGTAAGTATGTCTGTGACTTTTGTGAAAAGCCTATTTTTTTTAAAAAAAAAAAAAGGCTTGAAAGATATTATGAAAAACCTGGCTAGTTCTGCAGAACTATTTTAGTCAAAATTTTAAATAGAAGAAAATCTGAGTGCTCCTTTGGTCTCTGTTAATTTTCTTTACTTGTTATACTTTCTCTACACCTTCCTCTTGGTAACATCCTTGGCATGTCAATAACATCCTGTGGTTAAGACATTCAATATTACCCTTTATCATATTTCATATCTAGAACAAACCTTAGGAAATTACATGTATGTCCTGGGGTGATTTAGACATGCAACACTCCAATGAGAGGGATTTTTATAACTAGACAATATAAGCTACTTTCTAATCTTCCATGTATGTGTAGATTATTCTGAAGTAAATCTACATACAGAAAGAGTCATGAAGCACTAGTAGTTCTGTGAAAAATACCATATTTTCATAATCAGTGCTTTGGCCTGACCAATTAACTGTCTTAAATAATTGGAACTTATGGGTTTATCATTTCCTTTAAAATGATCATGCCTTTAGTCTTTCAGATTATTCCTTGGGTAAATTCCAGAATATTCTTCACTGTCAGGAACTCAGTAACACAGAAGTGCTAGTGAGAAATTTGGTTAGTGTAAATTGAGGTCAGTAATTAGTATCATACAAACATGAGTGAACACACACACACACACACACACACACACACACACACACACACACACACACACACTGCAATGGCTCAATCTGAGGTTTATAATAATGGGTCTTTTCATCTTATGAAGCAGCATGGTTTTGTCATTGGACATTTACTTCTATTCCTTCCTTCTCCCTCTGTCTATTCCTCTTCTTCCTTCTCATCTCTTGTGTGACTAACTGTAGGGAGACATGAATACACCTATTGTTATGTTTTTCTTTGCTCTGGCACTGCTGTTACTTGTCTATTGTGAAAACCATGGGCATTTATCAATGTTTAGCTTCTGGGATGGAAAGGGTTATTGTACAATAGAAAAGCTTGCAGAAAGTCTATTTTACATGTAGAGGAATGTTTAAACTACAGATTTTGTTAAGTAAATTGGGCAGTGGGTAGTGCTAGAAAACTTAAACAACAAATGGATGACTTAACAAAAATATTTTAAAAATACCATCTTCTATTTATTTATTGCTGTCTACTAAAGCATCCAAATCTTACCTTTTTGATATTCTCTGCAACCATTTGGCTGTTACCAAATTATTAGCATGGTGAGGAGGGACACATTAGCCTATGAAAGGATCTGCATCTAGCATTCTAGGCATTAACTGCTTCTCTTTCACTCTTCTGTTTTCCAGGTTAATGACTTAAATTTTAGACCCTGTGTTTTCACTTAAGAAACGAGAAAAAAAATAGCAATTTCTTGAAGCTTTAATTTAGGCTTCTTTTTGGAATTAGAAAAACATGTCCTTTCTCATAAAATGGTGGTTTAAGGGCTGGATCTGAAACATCCTCCAAGAACTCACATGTTGAATGCTTGATTCCCATTGCTGTAGTGCTAAAATATGGGGCCTGTGCAAGGTGGTCATTGGATCAGGGGGACTTTGACCTCATCGACAGCTTCATCCACTGATGGACTCATATTTTGTTGGCATCATTGGCAAGTGGAGAAAATGGTAGGAAATGGACTTCATTGGAAGAAGTAGGTCACAGACAACTCATTCAAGAATGGAATGCCTGGCATTATACTCTTCCCTCCTCTTTCCCTACCATATCCTGTACACACTCTCGAGGCTGTGACAAGATGAGCAACTTCTCCCAAATCTTTCCTTCTATTGGCTTAAAAGCAATGGGCCGGCAAAACCCAGACATCTAGGGAATGATAACTGGTATAATTTTGGGAGAAACTATTAGTGAAAAATGATATTCTGACCACCATGATAAGGAAGAGATTAAGTATATACTTAAGGGGAGTTTATGTCCCCAAAAGCATATTAGTATATAACAGGCTTTCTTATGACAGAGATTGAGTGAACACATAAGTAAAATCCCAAGCTGTAAACGGATGTGCGTGTATCCAAGCACATAATAACTTGTCAGACAATCTGCACAATGGATGGTATTGGAGAGCAATCTATCTAGAAGCACCAAAATGATGTCTGTAATTTATACCGAAGAATGTTAGTGACCAAGCAAATACTAGTAACTGACAGGAACCGTGGACACTGTCAGCCAAAATTCATCTGAAAACATGGGGAAGAAGCAAGTTCCCTTGATTAATTCAGGTCAATTCCAGTGGCAAGTCAGACAACAAAAACAGTGAGAAGTAACACACTTCCTGTTTTTGGAGTGTGCTTTGCTTTACAGAAAATTCTATCTGTTCATCCTTTTAGCGGTAGTATTCCACTAAAGAAGTCTCTGAAAGTCCTCAGTCAGCAGCTGTCTGGGGAGGACGGGAATGACATCTTTCTTAAACTTGAATCCTAAAATGGTACTTTTTACTCTGTCTTCATTATGCATGTAGGTTTTAGAAAATTATAGAGTTAGACAAACAGATACACTTATAAAATACTCTATATCTAGTGAAAGACATGTATCTCATTTAGGATATTTCACATCACCAAGATGAAGGTTTTATTAGATCTTCTACTTAATTTGCTGTCAGAATTTGTTAAGATAATAAGCAGGTTCTTGATCATAAAAATTATTGCCTATTGATAAAGCATGAAAAGACATAACATCTCATGTTACTGCTGGATTGTACATTCTAGTTGATTTCCAACTACAGAAATCCATAAATGGATCTCTAAACAGAGTGTTCTGAGATGCACTGTGTTCTGTCAAAGCTCACACGTGGAAACTTAAGTGCTGATGCTACAGAATGTAATTGCTTTGAGAGGCAGGATTTTTAATAAAGTGATTAAAACCAAGCCGAATGGGTAATCGCTAATGTAATTGATGGGTATATTTATGAGAAGAGAATATTTTCAAAAGGAGACTGTGTGAGGCTACAAGGGGAAGGAAGCACCCATAAGCCAAGGAGAGATCTCAGGAGAAAATCACATCTGTCAGCCATTGGCTTGGATTTTCACCCTCCAGAATGGAGAAAAAAAAAAAAAAAAACAAACAACAATCCAATTTCTGTTGTTCAAACATACATGACACTGTTATAACAGATCCAGCAAAGCACAATAAAATTGTGTGCTAATGTTTTCATTTTGTGTTGTGCTAAAGGTGATTTATTTTGTTTGCTCAAATTCTATGGTCTGAACACAGCCAAGAGGAGGAGCCAGTTTCTGAGCTTGCCTCTATCACTTTGGACTGAATGGGAGACAGAGTGATGACCCAACTCTTGACTGACGGGCATATGCCAAGATTTTTAGAAAATAAGAATTCTGTTTAATTCTTAACCTCTTATATGGCTTTAGAATTTTAGATTGATCTTTAACCACCTGCTATGAATGAAGGTTTGTTTTAAGCTGATTGTTTCTCCAAGTATCAAGAGCAATAATCATCAAAAGGGGTAAATTAAATACCTCACTGGAATTGGATGCAGGTCAATCTAAAAAGGTCGGAAACACAGCTTCCCTTTCAATTGGAAATTACTTACTGTCTTAATATTCTATTGCTGTGAAGAGTCACCATGACCACGGCAACTCTTATAAAGAAAAGCATTTAATGGGGGCATGCTTATGGTTTCAGAGATTTAGTCCATAATCAGCATGGTGAGAAGCATGGAGGCACACAGGCAGACATGGTGCTGGAGAAGGAGCCAAGAGTTCTACACCTGGATCCACAGACAGCAGGAAGAAACAAAGCCACTGGGCTTCGCTTGGGCTTTTGGAACCTCAAAACTTATTCCACAGTGACATACTTCTTTCAACAAGGCCATACTTACTCCAAGATTACACCCTAATAGTGCCACTCACAGTGATCATGCATTCATATTTATGAATCTATGGGGGCCATTTTTATTCAAATCACCACATTTATTCTGGAAAAAATGTGAAATATTGATATAAGTACTACAGTGTCCATTGCAGGGTTTTAAAAAAAATCTATGTTACTTGTCCTGTTTCCATTTATTGAGAAGCCTGAATTATCTGATATTAACAGTCTATGCAAAGAACAAATAAAAGACAAACCCCTAAGTCCCATAACAATAAACTTTGTTATAAAACTCATGCAAACACCTGCCTATGAAGTACAAATTTGGTTAGTGCTCAGTAAGTACTCGTGAACCCTGAGTTAATTCACTCTATTAGTCTCCAGATTTGTAATGACTTTTAAAATGAAGGAAAGCTTAAATTATAACTACCATATTTTATTAACAATGACAAATCAAATAATATAGCTTAGTTAGGAAAATATCCATCAAACACTATCCAATACAATGGACTCCAAGGCTTAATATTCCAGTTCCCATTAATTAGCTATTAATCAAAATTATTCAAAATGCCTGATTGTATGAATTAAACATCTCATTAACTTTTCTGTTCCCATGTGAGGGTCCTTTGTAAATTATGGTTATTATTTCACAGAGGAGGAAATACCTCCTATCACAGCTAAAGAATGATAAAGTCAGAATTAGAATTCAGGCCATCTCGTTCCAAAACCTAGCTATTCCAAAAACAAGCTGGAACTGCAATATATTTCCCCAAAGCTAAACTTTACTGTCCTTATAAAATACATGTATGTCACCTTACTTAATCCTTAAAAGTGACATTATGTAGTAACATGCCCCCCTCTCCTTGTGAAAAACATCATTTTCTAGGTATGTATGATGAACAAATTTACTGTAGTACACTTGGTGAGGGTGACATCCTTAATTTAGTATGTTGTATGGATGATGGCCTATGGAATTGTGATCCTGCCTTACATGGGCCACTATCTGTTCTGGATCAGACTCTTAACTCCTCAAGAGCATAAATGGAAACATACTTACTACTGTAGCCTTAATGGCAATCAAAGTGACTCAGGCAAGTTGAAAATTTAATTGAAAATGGGCAACAAATATAAACAGACATTCTTCAAAAGAAAGCACACAGATGTCCAAGGGGGTAATGAGAAAGAAAATCCCTTAGCATCATTATCTAGCAGGTAAATTAGAATCCAACCATAATGAGATATCACTTCCCTTAGTAAGAATGGCTACTGCCAAAATTACTATTTGAGATGTTCATCCTGTGGTAGCAAACAGAAGTTTTCCAGTCCTCAGAAACGTTGACAGCTCACACATCTATTTTCACAGGCAATAACTTTGAATCCTCCTCCTCTAGTATCTCTTTGTATTTAACCCTATTTTCCCCAAAACTGCTTTTTTTTAAACCACTAACCCTTTGTAATATTTTTCTGATTAAAGGTACTATCTACTAAATAAAAAGATTAAAGATAACAAATGGAGGAGGATGTGAAAAAAATAGAGTCCTCTGCCTGGCAAAATGGTTTAGTGAGTAAAGGTGTGGCTGCCAGGCCTGATAACCTGGTTCCATCCCCAAGAGCCATGAGGCAGGAGGAGAGATGTGACATATAAAAGTTGCCTGACATCTGATTTCCACAGGTGTATTGTGGTGTGTCCTCCACCAATTAAATATATTACTATAATAAAAAATGAAAGAAAAACAGAAGAAAATGGAACACTCACTTGCTTTGTTAGGGATCTAAATTGGTAGAGTCATTGTGAAAACAGTATGGAGATGTTCTCTAAATTGTTTGATACAGTTTTTAACCCAAATACATAAACCCATAAGACATGAATGAAGTCAGCACTTTGAAGAAAGACTTGTACTTTTCTCACTCAGAATGCAAGAGACAATGGCCAACAGTCACAAAATGGCAAACAAGGAAGTGCCCCTGGGCTGCTCAATGGTTAAAGAGCATGTGGCATGTACACAGTGGAATATTATTCAGAAACACAAAAGAATGATATCTGATTTTTCACAGCAATATGAATGGAACTTCAGATCATCATGTGAAGTGGAATATAGCAGACACAAGAAGACAGCACATGATGTTATGTATACACGGGATCTTTAAAAAAGTCAATTTCACAGAAGTTGAGGGTTTATGGCTGTTACCAAAGGCTGGTGAGAGTTAATGCAGGGAGGAAGGAGCACAGATTGATCAATGGACACTGGGATGAGGTGAGAGCATAAGGTTTTGACATGCTCCTTCACACTAGGTAAATATCAATAACAGTGGGAAACTGAACAACTTAAAAGCCTGGAGAAAGGAGTTTGAATGCTCACCTTGAAGAAATTATAAACTTTTAAGGATATATATAATATATGTATATATGTTCAGACTTAAACATAATATATACATGTGTGTTGAAATATCATACGTTATTCCACTAATATGCATGTTGTTGAATTTTAAAGTGTCAGTTAACTGCAGAGCTAAGTTTGTGCATATTTAATACAAAAGGGGAAGTTGCTATTTTATTGTAGTACTGTGTATATCTCAAACCTTTGATCACTGTTTTCTTTTATAGCTTCAAAAATATATCAACTGGTCCATGTGCACACCTCTTCTATGCATATTTAATATAAATTCAATGGTCACTTATTACTTCTTTTGTAAATATGACCAACTTTTTATAAGTGTGTCTTTATAGTACATACGAGGTACCTGAGCTGTAATTAGGACTACGTTCAAAGGACTTCTTATCTGGCAAATGTGCAAGCAGTAAGTGCCAGTTTCTGGATCTACTGTGGTCCAGTTGGGGATGTGTGATCTTTGACATCCCTATGCTGGGTCAGGTGTTTCTGTTTATGATCCTTAGTTCCAAGCTGAGGGCATGATGGCTTCATTCACAGGAAACAGCCACATTACATACAAAGTACACTTTAAATCATTTTCATATTTTAGTTTTCAAATGAAAGATGAAATACCCCTCATTTATCAGCTAATGTACAAGAAAATGTCGGAATATTTTTTGACAATCTTTGTATAATTTGAAGATGTTGCTGGCTACCTTACATAACTTTTCTTTTCCATTAAAAGATTCAAATTTGTTCTGGGAAATGCACCTAAATACTATAAATTTATCTTCTGTCTCCTGAGGATCTTGAAGCAGCAATGCTATCCAGTTCATGCATACATCAAAAGTCACAAGGGACTCTAGAGAGGTCTTAAAAGGCTCTGTTGCTCTCTTCACGTTTTGACTTTTTTCTGCATGCAATGGGACCACAAAGGCCATGGTGGAGGTACATGTAGAGAAATGAGTGCTGATGGTTTTAGGCAGTTTGGGGTGATTTATATTCCCCACACTTGAAGATAATCCATAACTTAAACAAATATCTTGATTGTAAGAGTATCCAAGTGTGTCTATGAACTCCTTTATTTAACTCCATTAAATATCTATAAAGTGGTAATTTATCACAGAAACAGAGCAAATTCATAGCTTTCTCAAGATGCCTAACATGCTGCAGGGATTAATTTGTCTGCTAGTGAGAGGAGCCCAATTAACTGTGAAAGAGAATACTGCACCTTTGTGAGAAGAAAACTTGATTCATAGTATGTAGTTCCCGAATTGAAGCCAATCTCTTTAAAAATACTGGCAAGTGTTTCTAGATACACTTGCCACTGACTGGCAAGTGTATCAAGATCATCTTGATAATTCATCATCAGAATACATTTACTAAAATTATTTTTACTTCTGAGAAGTGGAACCAATTTGTCATTAAAGCATCTTATTTATAAATGACAAATAAATGAATGGCAAGTGGCCACGGTTCCACTATGGTCTCAACTTCCTTCCACTTGTTTGCAGGACAGTGCTGACACTTCCCACCACCTAACAGAAACATTCATCCTGGTGAGACTGAAGTGATGGTTCAGAAAAGAAGTCAACATAGCAGAAGGGAAGTTCTTAACTGAAACACAACTGTCTGTACTCAGATCGGTAACTTTGGATCTTCACTGCCTTTCCCACATACGAGGGATGATGAAGTCCACTTGTCACAGGTACTATGAGATGTACTAGCAACCAAGAACATCAAGATTTCTTCTCACAACACTAATTCTGAAAGGAAAAGAAAATCTGTGGGGAACTCAAGGAGGTGAGGGTTTTTTACACATCTTTGCTTGCCTATATCTGCTTAAATAAAGATAAAGCCATTTTCAGCTCACATTTCATATTTTACCTCAATGTTTCTCTTGAATTTATGCATACAATTTATCTGGGTAAGAAAAAAAAAAACCGGAGGAACACTGAGGAAAAGGTGAGTTAAGCTTTTGGTGTGCTGTGTTTCTGTTTGTGTGGGTAGCTGAAGAGTGACGCAGCAGTTAAGAGCTCTGGCTGCTCTTGTTGAGCACCCATTTTCAGATCCCAGAATCCACACGACATCTCACAGTCCTCTGTGACTCTAGTTCCAGAGTATCTATCTAGTGCCTTCCTTTGGTCTCTGCAGACACTGCATGATGGTATGCATGTACTTACTTGTGATATATTGTGTATTCTAATAAAATTTGCCTGAAGATCAGAGAGCAGAAGAAGACACTAGATTAAACATAGATGTCAGTCAGTGGTGGCATACACCTTTAATCCTAGCACTCAGGAGGCAGAGATCTGTCTGAGTTCAAAGCCACCCTGTACTACATTAGATTGACTAAGCCTAGGAGAGAAACAGATTCAGGAAGTGGTGGCACACACCTTTAATCCCAGTACATGGGAATCACATGCCTTTAATCCCAGCACTTGAGATCTCATCCCTTTGCTTGGGAAGCACACATGTCTTTAATCCCAGCTCTAAAAAGGAAGTGATAGTGGGCAGAGAAAGGTATATAAGACATGAAGAAACAGAAACTAAAGTCTTTCAGGATGAGGAGTTGGTGATGTAAGAGGTGGTGGCTGTGGCTTGCTCTGCTTCTTTGATCTTGCAGCTTTCATCCCAATATCAGGTTTCAGGTTTTTATGATAAGACCATTTAAGATTCAAGCAACACTTACTTGCAGACAAAACATGCATACACATAAACGTAAGTAAACTTTAAGCTTGTGGTTGGCTTTGCAGTTTGTGCCTGTCTGTCCTCATTCTCTGTCTTCCTTTGTGCTTCACCACTTTTATAGATTTTGGAGTTTGGATTCCTTCTTTTTTTTTTTTTTTTTTTTTTTTTGGGTTTTTCGAGACAGGGTTTCTCTGTGTAGCTTTGCGCCTTTCCTGGAGCTCACTTGGTAGCCCAGGCTGGCCTCGAACTCACAGAGATCCGCCTGGCTCTGCCTCCGGAGTGCTGGGATTAAAGGCGTGCGCCACCAACGCCCGGCTGAGTTTGGATTCCTTCTTACTTTCCTCTGTTCATCATTAAAAGACAAGTGTTTCATGGTTACCATGGAGGCTTACCTAAAACCCTCTTATTAATGGTCTATTTTACGCTTACCAAAACTTCTTTGCCAGTTGTTTTAGCATTCTAGCCTCTTGCTCATGCTTAGTTTCTAAAGTCACAATTTCCATATTCTGTGCTTACTAGCATATCTTAGTTATAGGTGTTAGCTTATACTGTTTAAAACTCAATATCCAAATTTAAGATTATTGACATACCAGCACATCATCTACCCCCTACTTTTGCCTTGCAGGATGCTTTTCCTTGTCATTCTAACCAGAAGGAACCTAGGTGTAATTTCTATAAAGCAGTTAGAGTGGAGTCCTCAGGTTTCATTTCTGTAAATTAATTAATTAGTTCCTCCCCTTCCTCCCCCCTTCTCTCTCTCTCTCAATTATAATATTCTTAGCAGGTTTTTTTTCCTTTCAGTACTTTGAATATATCTTCTCCTCCTTGTACCTACAAAGCTTTGCTGGGAAATCTGTCCCTTGTCTTATGAACTTTGTTACATGTGATCTTTTGCTTTTGGCAAATCCCTGTCTCTGAAATTTGATATTCATTATGATGTACATTGTGGTAGATTTCCCTTTGAGTCTTTTCAAGACAGGCCATCATATTTTTGAACCTCATTTCTGTCTCCTGGAACTGTTAAGATGTAGGTACTGGTCCATTTGATTTTATTCAATAAATTTCTCAGTTTTAATTTAACTGCTTTTGTTCTTCTCACTGGATGTTTTTAAATGACCACCTTTTGATGCCCCCGATTCTTTGTTTGTATCACAAAGCTCTCTGCTGAATCTCCTCTGTGTGTGCCTTTTAGTTCAGGTATTCTGTGCCTCAGCTCTCCCTTTTGTCTTTTCCTGTGTGTGTCTTTTGTACACAGGACCTGCTTACAAGGGGTATTCTGGAGTCATTCTTGTGTTCTTTTTCTCTCTCCAGTTCTTTTGATTAAAGATCTGGAGCCTTATTTGGTACTTCTGGGTCATTTTCCCTATTTTTTTCATGTGCCTCATATTTTCATGTAGGGATCTAAGTATTTGAACAATAATGCTATTTCTCTCATTTGTTATAGATTGCTTCATACATGATTGACCTACATTAAGTCCAAACGTTGGGGAGGATGCATCTTACATAGGCCTATGTGTGCAATTTCTCAATTAGAGAGTCTGGCCTATTTCTTTCTCAGAGACTTGTGTGGTGATATTTTATTTGTGCTGAAATGTGATATTTTATTTGTATGTTAATAAATAAAGTTTTCCTGGAGATCAGAGGTCATAGCCAGCCATAAACAGAAGTCAGGTGGTGATGGCATATACCCTTAATCTGATCACATGGTAGGCAGACTCTCCGTGTGTTCAAGGACACAGCCAAGTGTGGTGACACACAGCTTTAATCCCAGTACCAACCATAGAGACCTGGAGGTCTGTATAGACAGGCAGTGATGAGGAATTGAGGTGGCTGGGTTAAGAGCCAATGAGAAGGCAAAACCACAAGGCAATAAAGGCACAGGTCAAACAGGAAGAGGTTCTCTTGAGAAGCTATGGTGACGTGGTGAGCTAAGGTTAGTTGGCAGCTATTGCTCTGATCTCTATGGCTTTCATCTCTGTATTTGGCTCTGTGTTTCTCATTTAATAAGACTGTTTAGAAATTTGTCTATGGACTTGCAATCCCTTCTTTTCCTGTTTATTTTGCTTTACTAGCAGCAAATTCTTTGGTTCTACATCAATGAACTATCACACTTTCCATATGCTGAATAGCCATGACATTTAAACATTGTTGAGCTCCCAATCAGTGTCTTCAGTTGGGAACAAATGCCTAGCCATGGTGTATATTCCTCATTCTTCATACACTTTTGAGGAAGAATCCTCAAGTTGGGTCCTTTCATATGCTCATGCCAAGATACCTATTGCAGCAGGCTACAGCTTTCTCCTCTTAGTTCTCAAACCAAGACACCTGAACTGTTCTGAGGATGTCAGTATTCTCAATGAGACAAGACAGAAACCAATTCAGGCCAGCACTCCAAAGAGGTGGAAGTTTAAGGGCACATTTCACTCCTTCATTCTCCTTAACAGAGGCTTGATTAGTGAGCCAGGAATTCTCACAGGGTCTGACATCTGCAGATGAAAGGAAAATGACATTGCTCTTCTTTCCCACTCAAGCATTCTCATCCGTGTGCTTACCTGGGATGCTGTCACCTTTTAATTGAATTGTAAAAATCTCATAGGGATGATTCTCCCCATATATTATTGCTAAATTAGTGTGTCAGTGGTGAACAAGAATTGGGGCTTCTGATGTCAGTCCTTCCACAGTGCTTTGACTTTTAAGGGCACTAGTCAGTTAACTTTATCTGCTAATGTTTTCTAAAATAACTTTGGCTGGTAGAGCAAGGAAAAATTAAAAATATCTTTGAGTTGACAGGTTAAGCTTGGATTTTCAACGTCCCATTATGTCCAAAATGGGTGCACCATTTTAATCTCAACCATAAAAAGTCACGATTGTTTTCCTTTCACATACAATATGCTTCCAACAGCAACTTGTCAAAAGTTGATATTTAAATTAGATTCCCTCATCTATTTTGTTAAATAGCCTATATTTCTTTAGATATATGTGCACATTAGAAATGATAGATGGACATTTTGAGGAAGACACTAAGAAGTTACTATTATTTCTGCATTTAGTTCATACCAAAGTTTAGTTATATTCAGGTAGCAGATCTCGTCACCTATTTAGGAGGAGTTGGCATTCACCACTCTTTTCATAAATCCAGAAATACCAGGTTGTCTGGGTGTTGGTGTGGGCAGTTGAGCTGGAGGTCTCAGTCTGTAACTCTGAATTCAGCATTGCGCCTGTCAGCACTGTTGTAACTTTTATACGAGGATAGCACTGCTTCTAGTGGCAGCTATAATGGCATGAAAATGTGGGAAGACATACCAGTCAAATTAGGTAAGCTAGCAACAGTCAGAGTAATGATGCTTGGGACATGTTCCCCAACACTGCTGGGATATCTGCAATCACAGAACATTCAGAGTGCATCTCAAAAGGAAGAATTAAAATCTTTCAATGTAAGAAATTGTACAACATTCTATTAAAAAGACAGACACAGTTGTTAAAGGCAGTAATTGAATACAAAGCTTAAAGGCACAGACATCAAACAGTCTAACTTTCAGACAGTCCACTGTGTACTCTTTTTTTTAAAAAAAAAAAAAGATTGATTTACTTTATTTTGTGTGTATGACTTTTTTTGCCTGCATGTATTTTGTGCATGCCTAGTGCCTAAAGAGGCCAGAAGAGGGCATTGGATCCCCTGACACTAGAGTTACAAATGGTTTTGAGTATCCATGTGGGGGCTGGGAACTGAACCTTGGTCCTCTGGAAGAGTAGGCATGTTCTTAACCACTGAGCCTTCTCTCCAGCCCTTTACCATGCATTCTTGATGAATATTCTATACCTGTATAAAACAATGCTGTAACATGAATCTTAAAAGGTCTTATTAATAAAAAACCCAGAGCCAGATATTAGGGTAAAAACTGAGAGATCAGAGGAATAGAACAAGCCAAGCTACAGGTTCTTACTGCTAGGAAATCCTCAGCCCAAGAGAGAGCAACTTCCTGTATACTCACACCATATATGCCTTTCTGTGCTCTGCCACCTTACTTCCTTTCTCTGCCCTGCTTCACACTTCATCTTTCTGCCCAGCTCTATAACTCCCTGTCTGTCTGTATAGACATCCAGACCTCTATGATTAACTAGTGCTCGGAATAAAGGCATGTGCCACCACGTCTGACTCTGTTCCCAGTGTGGCCTTGAACTCATAGAGATCTGCATGGATCTCTGCCCCTGAATGCTAGGATTAAAGGTGTGTGCTATCACTGCCTGACTTCGGTGTTTAATATAGTGGCTGTTTTTTCCCTCTGATCTCTAGATAAGCTTTATTGGGGTGCACAAATAAAATATCACCACGTTTTCCCTTTTTTCTAAAATAAAAAAGTTATAACTAATATAAGAAAAACTATATATAATAAGGACAATAAATATATACAATATATACAGGCAATAAATTTACCAACAATGTCTAATCCATTAGCATTTGACAAATTCAGAGAAAATATTCCAGTATCTATCCTATCTTTGTGAATCCAAATGATTGTATCTAATTTAACTTCTATCCTAATTTGCATTACCAAAGCTATCTTTTGATGTCTTTCAAACTTATGTACTTTACACCTGTTCAGTGAGTTTCTTTTCTGAAATTGTTAACAAAGATAATTATAACTATCTAATATTCAACTCCCTCAGAGACCTGAGAAGGAAATATTACCTAGTTAAAGAGGAAGTGCAAACAAGTGACTTCCAAGAAATGTGAGGAATGACAGAAACAGCTGGCTGCCTGGACAGTCACCTGAGGTTTCTCTGCTACATTGGGGCATCGATCTTCGACCTACAGGCTTAACATATCTGACAGACTCATCTGTGAAGCAGGATTTTCTAAAGAGCTTTCCTATCTTGTCTTGGCAAGGATTGGCAGTCCTTTCTTTTGTGTTCTGCTTGTCCATTTTAGACAGCATACTGTCAGCAGTCAATGTGATGGCACTTTCTTGCCCAGTGGCTAACTTTTGCCACAATGAAAATAAACTCCCTAAGGAGTTTCTTCAATGCCTATCATCTTCTTTGAAGTAATTAGTGCTGTCAGAAGCAGACATGTCTCATAGTCATAAAAAAAGGAAAAAAATCTGTTATTAAAACATCTTAAATGCCATATTCTGTAGATTTCTGAAGTGTTTGAAGATGACCTGTCTATCTAAAATATATCTCTGCTTGACCTTGGAAACATGCCAAATATGACTATAAGTTCGATTGTAATGACTAAATACTAACCTTCATTTCTTTATTAACCTAAATAGTTGGTAATAATTTTCAAGGACTAGAAAATTGCATTACATTGTTATATTAACTGTATAAGTACAATACCTTGAACAAGATTAGAAATATATGTACAGTATTTTCTAACAAAATCAATCTCAAATTCATATACAATATACAAAAATCCAATCCAATGTAAAATATTTAAAACTAGTACTTGTCTTCTAAAAGTAGATTCAATAATCCACCTTTTTTTCTTATCATACCTATATAAATCAATCTCAAATTTGTAGCAATATACATAATTTGCATACAATATAAAATATCCAATGTAATGTAAAATATTTAAAATTAGTAGCTGTTTTTAAAAAGCAGATTCAATAATCTCCCTTTTTATCTTATCACAATGCATTCCTCTATAACAAATGAGAGATGTTTTGGCTTTTTGTGTATGAAGAAGCTTTTTAAGAATGTCCAAAAATCGGATGTGAGGGCGATCTGGCTGCGACATCTGTCACCCCATTGATCGCCAGGGTTGATTCAGCTGATCTGGCTGGCTAGGCAGGTGTCCCCTTCCTCCCTCACCACTCCATGTGAGTCCCTCCCGAAGCTGCGTGCTGGGTCGAAGAGGACGACCTTCCCCGAATAGAGGAGGACCAGTCTTAGGTCAAGGGTATACGAGTAGCTGCGCTCCCCTGCTAGAACCTCCAAACAAGCTCTCAAAGAATGTCCAAAAATCTTTAAAAGTATATTCATAAGGAATAAATGAGATTAATAGTAAGATGCATGAAAATGAATTTTCCTTGAATAGGAAAAATAAATAATGAAGTAATAGTATGGCAGTTATAATATCCTTTCCTTGGCAAAGAGCAGGGGAACAGTAAATTAATACTCATTTTGAATATTTACTTTATGCTGATGGATTCTCTAACTGCATCTTGAGACTTTTATTTATACTTGCCTGTCATCATTCATGAAGTTTTCAAATCTGTGAAATCCCCACCTGGGAGCTTGAGGCTCATGCCGCTGTAATTAAGGACAGGTACATTATGAGGGGGTCTTTTTCAGTCCCATCCTTTATGCTAAGCTCTCCATACTAGCCTTGCAAGTCTCTGGCAAAGTCTGCATTGCTTGCAAGTATCGGCTTGACATAGTTTGTAACTGCATGAGGGTAGTTTGTTTGTAGGTATGCCTGTGTGCTGTGTAAATGGGAGGATTTTTTGTGTTATTGTTGTTGGTTTTGCTTTGTCTTTGTTGTTGTTTTGTTTTTATTAGCATAATACATTGTAGAGGTCTTGTTGCCTTGTTCTGGATGGCACAGGGACTTTTAAATTTCTCCCTAATCCCTACCATTACTTCCTTCTGATTGTATCTTTAATGATGTCCTAGAATTTTTTTAATGTAGGAAAAGTTGCATCATAGTTTAGCAGTTTCAATAGTTCCCTGCAGTCTATGTTTAATTACCTTTTTTTTGCAGACATAGACCTTTGAAACCTGAAGGTCTCAACTTTCCCTTCACTGCTGAGTTTCATTCATACCTCTGGTTAGGCAAAATACATTCATTACTTTCTTTATTTCCCAGAGTTAACCCTCCACCACCCCAATTAAGGAAATAATAACCAATAGTTTTGTAGGACTTGTCTCCCAGGTACTATTTTAGCCATTTTATAGGATGAAATAATTACTGTGGTACCATTTTACAGGTGATTAAAGTGAGGCACAGAGTGACAAAGCAACCTGCATAGTATCACATGACTTGATTCATTAGCCAAGGCGTTGAAGTGTCTAGAAAGCAGGTTGGGAATCCAAGAACAACTAGCAACACTAACAATAACTCTTTATCTCTTTATGAATATATCTGTCCTTTTCAAAGTAACTGTTTTTTCAGCATTTTCCATTGATTTACTAGAATCTACAAAAATGCCACCCCGTGACCTGCCTGCCTACATAGACCTGCAAGTATACTTTCAGAAGTATTTAGAACACATCTCATCATGTATTTAAGTAGACGTGTCAGAATGTTAGTAAACAAAAACAAAATCCAAAACAACAGCAACAAAAAGTCAAGTATTTTTTATTTACTCTCATAAAGAAACACTGTACAGGGAAAATGTTGATAGAGGAGAAGGTCTTGCTGAGAACCAACAGAGAGTAGTTCATTGCTGCTAATGAATGGAGAGGGGAAGAAAGGGATTTCTGAAACCCAGGATATTATTTCCTTGGGTAGAGGCAGAAACCACAAATCACCATGGAGAAATTCCTGCCTCTGCTGCTGCCCCTGATGGCATGGAGTGGGAGTGACTTGCTGTGCTCTTTTCCCTTCAGGTCTTCCTTTGTGTGGATCCAACCGGAAGCCGGTAACCTACCTTGCCTTCCATCACGACTACCTATGTAATGTCCCTGGCTCTTCTTACATTCTGCCCCCAAACCACACAATTAAATTTTTGTAACTCTGCAAGCATTGTTTTCTAATAAAACTAGTAATCATTATAATCAACTAAGGAGACCATCACTAAGTGGTACACACAGTGTACCATGGAACTTTGCCTGGAATTGCTGAGGTAGGCCTCCACTTTCTTTCAGAGACCAGGCTCCATTAGCTGTTTTTGTCTATCATGTTTTTTTCTGTATTAAAATAGTGTTTGCTGTCACTCCTAACATGTAGTAGGAAATACATAACTACAAACAACAACAACAACAACATGGAATTACTAAAGTTCCTTGAAATAAATTTGAAACAAATATTATAAGGGAAATATTCTAAAATTGTCACATTAACTTAAGGGATTCTCATTTGTGTTTAGAGAAACCCATCTGAAGGACCACTGGTTTCTATGTATGAATATGACAATTGCATTTGTCCTGGGAGTGAGCCTAGATGACTGCAAAAGAAATAAAAATCATGCTATTGCTTTACTTCAGAAGGAAGAAAAAGAATGAAATAATTGCTTAAGTGGGAATCTGTGCCAGAGTTCTCACTAGACCTTAGGATCTTTTCTCAAACATCTCTTAGCAGATGAAAAAAGAAGGGAGGAGATAAATGTATGAGGTTATACAACACCAATAACAATTCCTTTTGGTACTTACAAAATCAAATTTAGATCATATGATGTGAATTACCCACACTTTTCTGTATCATGTGAAAGTGTAACTGTCAGTCTGTTCTGAAGTATGTTGTCTAGCGCTCAGTGTTGTCCTATTTGATTGCTCCAGCAGCTGTCATGACTTCCAAGATCTGATCATGCCAAAAGGCACTATTATAATTTGTTTACTCTGAAATTTAAAAATTAATATAATGGCCTCTCAACCCTTAGGATTTTCCAATTCAGAACAAGAAAATAATTTCACATTCAATTTTTTTTAAATTTTCAAAGGAAAAACCAATTTGATAGCGATATTTATCTAGGTTGATGCCCAAACCAGTTAGAACCTTTTATAGTGTAACTTCCATAAAACTTGGCTTTTTTTAAGTATGATAACACAAAGCCATGGTCACTTTTTTGCATTTTCTCTTCTTTACAAGGCATATTTATTCGTTAAATATCAAGTTATTTGTTATATTAAAACTTTCTAAAGGAGAAAGTCTCCTTAAGTGTCTGAGAGCATGGGCTGTGGCATTAGATTACTGTTCACAGAGAGCTGTTAAATTCAGATTAGCCTTCTAAGCCTGCTAAGCATCTCGTGCCCTCTACACCTCATTTTCCCAAGCCATAAAACGCAAAGAATGATTTAAGATACAAAGAAACTTTCCAGAATGTTGAATAGAGAAAAGAAAGCTGGGTGTTTTATTGGAAGTTAAGTGTGTATACAAATTGAATTTTAAAATGAACACACAAAATAGAAAAGCTGTTTTTTTTTTTTAGAACTGAAGACTTATATCTGTGATTCCTGGGTGTGTTAGACAGCAGGCTGAGCAAGCCATAGAGAAAAATGCAGCAGGCAGCAGTCCTCCATTATTCTGCTTCAGTTTCTCCCTCCAGCTTCCCACCCTGACTTCTCTGGATGATGGAATACAAGCTGTAAGATGAAACAAATAACCCATTCCTCCCCAGGTTCCTTCTAGTCATAGTCTTTATCATAGTGATAGAAAGCAAGCTGGAGCACAATGGCTATTATTTTTCTTTTTTATTTGGTAATATATGATAAATTAATGAGTAATCTGCTATTTGGTTCACTTAAATGTTGATACTCAGATAAACATCACTTGTACGTGGTACATTTTCCCTTTATTTATTGCTAGATTCAGTTTACCGCTATTTTAAGGTTTTTTTTGTGTGTATGTTTGTCTATTTGTCTATTCCCTAAACAAGATATTGTTTACAAATCTATTGTCTGTCTGACATCTATCATCTATACCTGTCTATAATACATTTATCTCACTATCATCTATCATCCATCATTTCTAGTTTCTATTCTCTCTCTCTCTCTCTCTCTCTCTCTCTCTCTCTCTCTCTCTCTCTCTCTCTCTCTCTCTCTCTCATGTGTAGTCTCCAATGGATTCTCCCTTTATGAAGATGACTGATGAGTACAGTGACCGCTACAGCTCTCATGGTTTTCAGCCTTTGCTTTCCACTTAATTGGGTGGTATTTTCTTCATGTAATAATTTATAGAGTACATATTTTGAACTATTACAAATTCATCAAGAAAAATTTGGAGCTGTAGAAGTCTGGAGTTTATTTTTGAGACACATCTTTAGCATGAAAAAAGCATGAAAACCACAAAATTTGGAGAGAGTCTTTGTGAAGAGATCTTCTTTATTATTTACCCCTCTCTTTAGTTTGAAGGTAACCTAATTTTGTGTTTCTTTTTCTCTTTCTCTGTTTTTCTCTTTCTATGGGACCTTTCAGAGATTGATAATAACTTTTCAGTATTATAATACAGTGAATTACTGATATAACAATTCCAAAACAAGATTCTTTTTATTTTTGTGCAGAATTATTTAAGATAAAAAAAACAGCTTTACATTTGGTCTCTTAATCAGTCCAGTCTTTTAATGCTGTTATTCTGCTGATAGTATCACTTGGGAGTATGGCACTGACATCTGTCTAGCATCTGGCAAGAGCTTCCTGGCTACACAGCAGAGGAAGCCACCCCTGGCAGTCAGAGGAAACACGCCAAGTATAAACGACCCCTTTTCACAAAGCCATTTACGTTTTCACTTGGTTTCATTCATGACTTTATTTGATCTTAATTCTTCCCAAAGCCCTCACCTTCAGTAGCACAGGGACATGGATATTATGCTTATAAGAGGTGAATCTTAGGAGTACACATTCAAAGTCAGTACCTGTGGGGCTAGAGAGATGGCTTTGCAGTTAAGAGCACTGACTGCTCTTCCAGAGGACCCAGGTTCAATCCCAGCACCAACATGGTACCTTACACAGACATACACATGGGCAAAACATCAATGCACATAAAATAAAAATAAACCAATTATTAAAAAAAACACACATACATATAACTGAAATCAACAGAAAAAATGTAGAAGATATATTTGAAGATATACATATAAAAGATAAGTGATCTCTTTGTCTAAGTTTTTAGTATTTATGGATAATGAAAGGAAAGAAATATATTTCTCCAAAATTTTTTGGCAGTTTTGAAACAGTTTTAGTGAATTTGCTACTAGAATGAGAAGAGCTTACATACTGTTTACATGGAAGAAATAACTTTGCAATTTGGACTTTTCCCCCTGAACTCTGCAATTTCTCTATTCACATAAAATAAAACATCCCTTGACCTTCTGATGATTTTTGGCTTTTGAATTATTTTGCCCGCCCCCCATTTTTGAAGAACTGCTAGTTTCTGGTAATCACTGTGTGTATTGTTGCATAGTAACAGAATCCTGCTAAAGCTACAGTAGGTATGGCAACTTACATTAGTATTTCATTTCACTAATAATCTTTAATTTTCTTCTTTTCCAGCTTGGACTAACAATACAAAATAATTAGTGCTAATATATCATTTCACCCTAAATTATCTCTGCTCCTCCATATCAGAAATGAAAGCACAGTGGAATTAACTTTGTGATTCATTCCCCAAATTTTAATTAACTCAAAATTATAGTTACTTCATTTACAAACTCAGAATACAATTTTAGTCTTTCTGTATTACTTAGGTATAAGTAAAGTATCAATATTCAGTGTCCATGCATTCCTTGGGATGCAGTTGTATTCTCTGTTGAGAACAACACACAATGACATTGTCCATGGCCTTGTTTTGGGTTTTTAGCTCCGTTGTTCTCACCAATCAGGGACAATCACAGTGTTCACTGTTCTGTGAATTAAACAGTTCATATTGTTTATGTCATGTTCTTCTTACCCTAGAACTCATGGATTTTCTCCATAAAAATAAATTGTGTTTTACTTACTTAAATGGAGGATTTCAATTGCTGTTATTGTAATGGCATTTTGGTGTTCTTTGTTGAGGAAGACAAAGTTTAAAATGAAATGGTGCATATTCAAAGGCAGGTCCACTTTGCTGAAGTGATTAGATTCAATGGCTTATCCTTAACTGCAAGATCCCTTCTTATGCACACTAGATGGCCTCTGGACGTAAAGCTTCATTACATAGTGATAATTATCATCAAACTGTTACTGAATATAAAATGTCATTCAACAACACTATGTCATCATTATGGCTGCAACTTTGGGTTGCTCTTACTGATTACAATCACAGTTTAAACAGGCTGTACTACTTCAGAGAACTGAGACCAGCCATTGTGATGGCTTTGATATTATCTAGAATTTAGTTTGGTCAATCAAGTCTCTTTCTTTGAAGGAAAAATAAGCAGTTTTAATGCACAAAGAAGACAGTGGCCTCAGTTTGAGTTTAAACTTTACCCAGTCATGTGTAATTCTGAACTGATATGGCATCCTTAGCCAAAATTTATTTTCAACATAAAAGAGACCTAAAGATTGGGTAGCTGTATACCTGATGCAGTATGTATAAAGTAAGAGCACGCAGGCCATAGAACTTCTGACTCAACAGGACCACAGCATGGCCAGGCAGTAACTGCTCAGCAGAGAGCTGCTTTATATGTGATAGCTATAATCTAAGTAGAAATATTCCACCTTAACGAGAATGCTGAAATTTCAACCACATAGTCATCTGTAGTTAAAGAAGACAAAAATAGTTTCACAAAAGAAAAGAACAGCAAGTTAGGTGATTTTCTTGTTGGTCCATATCTGGTTCTGTAGCTCTTCAGATTAGAATGGCTCCTATATTCTCTCCTCATGCAGAAGTCAATTACAAACTCAGTTTATAGCTTACTAGGTAGTAGAGACTTTTGCTGTCTAGAGGATCAAATACTGATATCCTTCTATTGTTGTATTTCATTAAACAACACAACAAATCACAATTATAAATGAACAATAAAGTACAATGACACGTGCCAGGGGAGAAGTGGAATGATCACCAAAGGAAATGGTTCTCAAGATGCTCATGAAACAGAGGCATACTTGGGGTAACTGTTTTCCCGTGCACTAGTGGGCAAAAGGACCCGATGGTTGCTTTTAAGAAGAAAAGTGAATGAGATATTTAGACAGATGGTTAAATTTGATTCCATGCAGCCTTCCTGTATCAACACAGGGTAGAATAGAGGCTGTATTCTTTCCTGTCCTCAAGCTAACTATGATGTCAACAAGATAAATTTTGGTTTTGTTCTCAGAAAGATGTGCCTGTGAAACATAACATATTCTGTTAAATAACTAAAATATTATTTTTGAAATATATCGTGTATTAAAACTTACTTCATAGTTTGAAAAAGAGTGCTTAAGCAACTTAGCAAGATCCTGTTTTGAAACCAGAGATGGCTGCTGATGTATCTCAGAAAGAGTGCTTGCTGAAGCATGTACAAGAGCTTGAGGTTAATTTCAAAAGCAAAAAAGTCCCTCTTCATTGTGATCTTGGACCCAAATATATTTCTTTCTTTGTGAAATCTATCTATAACCAAAGACTATGAAGTCAAGTATAATGGCAAATATCTGAAATCACAGTATTCAGAAGCCTGAGGCAGGAGGATCAAAAATTCCAGGTCAGCTTGGAACCTTCCTCAAATCAAACCAAGCCAAACACAAGAAAACCTTCAGATAGTACTCTAAAATTCTAAAAAAAAAAATTTCCTCAGACTAGCTTTCATGGTACCTGAAAGCACCATGCAAGCTTCCAAAGAAGAAGCAACCAACAGTTCTACCCAACCATGATGTCTAATCCTATATGGCTTCAGATGATCCATTGTACATAAATGATCATAGAGAAAAGAAAGAGTTTGAAAGGAAGTAAGAAATGAAGACATAGATTTAAAAAAAAAAGAGGGAAAAGAGAATGTTCTCCCAGTTAAATGAAGTGACTGTTAACCTTCATATCAAAGAAGAGGACAAGTGATATATGAGAAAAAATGAGAGTCTAATTTTACTCATAAGCATAGTTGGAATATCATGAATAAAATATTAGCAAACTAAATCCAGTCAGATATAAATATTTATGTCTTTCATAATCAATATAAGTCTATTCCAGGAATGCATGGTTAGTTTAACTTTAGACTGTCTATTATTATAATTTCTCCAGTGAATATATTAAAAGAGAAAATAGTATTGCATTTCAATATATTCAGAAATATTTTCAATGAATATAACATTGACATTTTCATTTTCAACAGGCTGGAAATACCTGGGTTTCTTTAATCTTATGTATTAGCTACTTTCCTTGTTGTTGAGCAAAAAATTTCCTGACAGAGCAACTGAAGATAACAAGGATTTATTTTTCCATAAAGGTTACAGGAAAACAGTCTATCATGGCAAGAAAGGCAAGCAGAATGGATCAGCTTGTCCTAGCGTGCCATGCAGAAAGCAGAGAGAGAATAAATATTGTGACCAGCTGGCTTTTTCTTTTCCCTTTTTCATTCAGTCCAGGAGACCTGCTTATGGGACAGTGCCTGAAATATTGAGAGTGGGTCTTCACTCTCAGTTCAAACTCTCTGAAAACATCCTTCCAGGCTAACCTAAAGTTATGCCTCACCAATGTTATGCACATCTCTTAACACAATGGAAATGTCTACCTGAGTCATTTAACAAAATCATTATTTTTGGTGAACATTAAAAGAACTACTTTTATTGTCATACCAAAACCAAATCAATCTACTAACAATTTCTGTCCTTAAAATTCTCCCATTAATTAATCCCATTCTCCAAATTAAAGTGTATATACTTGGATCAATATTTCTTGTTTGCTTACTTTGTATTTACTTCATTCTGCAGTTGTTTTGCCTGAACTGTTGGATGCATTGGCCCCTATGATAATCCTCAAACTTAAAAACATCATGAGACACATTCTCAGCGTTTGAGGTAGAGTGACCGCACCATAGCATGTTCAAATGACCTTAAGAAGAGTTAAATCTTCTCTGAGCCACAAATTCCAACTATAAGCTTTTTATAAGGATCAAAGTCAATATAAAATGAAAGGGATTGTAAGGATTAGGCAGAAATGAGCCAGCAAACAGGAAGGAAAATGAAGTCAAGCCTTAAGACACTACCTGTATAGCAGAATCTAATGTAAATTAACTAAGGTTAGAAAGATATGGGTCATCTAACTTTGAAAGTTGTAGTTAATACATAAATGTGATTTCTCATATAACAAAAAAGCAGGTGGTAACATATAATATGCGATAGTTATAGAAATGCATGAAACTTAAAGGAAATGGGAGCGTTCACTTATTTATAAACATTTTTCTAGAATGTGAAACTAACTTATTTTTCTACGAGGAAGGAAGGAATGTGGTTGCCATAATATGTCAATTTTAAGTTACATGCTGCATTTTGGAAACTATTAATAACTACAAAAATTAAAACATGCTGATCAGATATTATCTAACGAATAAAACTCAATTTTCAAAAGCACAAGTAGTAAATGCTCTAGCTTATCATTTCATTGCTTTAAAACTGAAAAAGTAATATAAACTAGAAGACATTAGAAAGAAGAAATTTTACTTTTTGACAATTACTCTCATAAAATGGTGTTTAATTCAGTAGCCTTTTCTATGTATGCTTGGATTCTGTTGATGAACAAGAAAACCTATTCATTGTTGGGTGGAGCTGATAGCTTGAGAGAGAAGAAGGCACTTACTTATTTATTCATTTACCTGCTCATCAAGAAGACAAGCATTGAATACTCAAAGGTAGGAACATCCCAAAACAAGCCACACAAAACAGTGACTCAAATACTTGGACACACAAAAAGAGAAAATTGATATAAAACAGTTTTCTGGAGATTAAAATCAGTAATGTGGGATTTATGTGTCAAATTACATAAAACATTAATCAAAAGTATATGAAATAAGAGTGAGTAGTGTAAAAAATTAAATTGTTGTATGAGGAAGCTTGGCATTGAGTTGATTCTAAATTCAACAACTATTAATATACTGTGTAGCATTTCTAGGCAGTCTGCTGCTGTGAAGAGCAGTATCTAGCCACAAATTGTCACTGTTGTGTGAGAGCTACAAAAAGTGTCTAAAGAAGTATGGCTTTGTAAAATTCTTACACTGATGAAAAACCCATTTTTCTGTCACATAATCCACAGAGAACAAATTAGATAACCTAAAGTTTAAAATGTCACAAAAGAAAAGGAGGCTCTTTTAGGGGCAGAGTCAGTCAGAAAAAAAGTCTGATAAGACATGTTAAAGGTTCTGGATTCTGACATTGAGTTAATGTTGGGCTTTGGGGATATATGAGGAGGATACAGACATGATCAGATGTAAAATTAAGACGGATGCTGAATAGAGAGAGTGTGAGCCACTGCACAAGCTGATTGGGAGCTTGAGCAGAAAGATGGAGTGTGGCAAGATCCCATGACAGAGGTCAGAGCTTCAGGGGAAGATGATAGGAGCAGGCTGAATGATGTTCCATTATCTGAGTCAGGAGAACTTTGACATGATGGCCATCAGACATCAACCCAGCATTAAAAACAAACCTTTTGGAACACTTTCTTGTCTTCAGATCTTAGAGTATAATGGAAGGGGAAATGGGGAGTTATTAGGGTAGGATGCTGATGCATTGATAGCCTGGTTGGGAAGCACATCCCATCCTCACCCTGGTGTGTGAATCATCAAAACATCATCAACCCTGTAGCTACAAGTCAGAGCTTGTGTGAAATGAGAAAGGTTGAGTTTTCTTGGCCCAAATCTAAGGAGAATCAACAACTAGAAGATTTGAGTTAAGAAGTCTATAAAGAACCAAGGCAGAATGATCAGTGAACAGTGTCAAGTAAATCTGCAGGAAAAGAGTGTCTTGTGAAAGATACAGTCACTTTCCATTGGTGCCCTTCACAGTGGCAGTGCCAGCAGTGATGAGAGAAATCAGTATTACAGTGGATTAAAGCACACTGGGATTTTCAGTACATGTAGACAGTCTGTGTGAACCATTCTCTCAAAACCCAGGAAGAAATCATACCAAATTGAACTATATGTCTATCAGGAAATTGGAAAATAAATACAGTAATTAAAATAATACTTATTATTTATTTTTAATAATTTATTTATAAAAATATTTATTATTTTATTTATAAAATAGTTATTATTTTTATTTATAAAAATATTTATTAAAAAGTTTCCATAAATATAAACATAAAAAGATTAAGGACAAAAATGACTATTAGGAAAAGAAATCATCAGTGAGGGCTCAAGAAGTTGTTTTAGTCACTAAAATGGTGAAATCAAGAAGTCAATTTCTATCTCTTTAATTAAATCTAATAACTTACTAACTACAAAATAAAGGTGGTCAGTACAGCCATGTGTCACTTAATGAGAAATATGAACTTGAGGATTCCATCATTGTGAAAACTTCATAGACATCAAATCTCTAAACCAATAACAAACAATAAATCTCCCTCTCAGAAATATGTTCTGGGATAGTGTACTACTGAAACAGTGCATCAGTATGAAAGCAGACAATCCTTTTACAAAAATGTGAAAACATCAGGAAAGAAGAAAGATGCAGCAAATGTAGGAATGGCCACAGTCACATAAGCTTGCTTGTAATGGGAGACATTCTTAAAGTTAAAGGTACTTTTTCATTACTCACCAAATACCCAACAGAAGGAACTTCAGGGGTGGAGGGTTTATTTTGGTTCATAGTTTCAGAATAGTCCATCACAAAAGGGAAGGCAGGGTAGAGTGGTCCATCCCTGTAGGTGGGTGTGAGGTGGTGGTTTGCTCACTGGATACACAGACCATAAGCCTCAATCTTGACAGCCTCACCTCCTAAGCCCCAATTCTGTCAGTCAAGTCCTACCTTCTATGGGTTTTTCAGTCTTTAAACAGCTCTACAACCTGGAAGTCAGTGGGGGACCCTGCAGAGTCAAACAGTAAGAGAGCGGAGGGACAAGAAGAGACAGATGCTGAGATACAGCACATGCAGAGAATGGGTGGGTGGAGCCAGGACAGCACAGTCAAGCAACAGCAAAGCAGTTACTTTTGTGCCTAGAAACAGGAAGGGAGGGAACAGGTACACATGACAGATGGCTGCAGACTTGGTGGTAAAAGGACACATTTCACATGGATCTTGTCTATGTTGCCCACAGTTTTAGAGGAATACTCTTAGCTACTGAGAACTGTAGAAGTTGAAATCCAGCTAGATAAGGAGATAAGTAAGAAATAGTGACCAAATAAAACAGGAACAAGGGATCAATAGTAAACTCTAAAAGAATCAACTCAAATTATACAGGTGAGTATAGAGACCACAGGTCAATGACTGTGAAGAACAAAAAAGGAATTGAAGGTATAGTGGGGAGATGGTAGCTAGGATGAAATACCAAAGAGTCAAAATTGGTTCAAAGTGGGAAGAAAAAACGACTCTGTAGGAAGAAAATGAACAGTCATCATAAGACAAGATCCCACTGTGTTTTAGCGACAGGAAACAGGCAAGTGGGTGATCACAGAGAGATGCTCTTGAAGATTGGATACTTAAGCATAAGTTACAAAAAGTTCTTGTTTCAATTTGATAAGATCAGTCTGTGAGTGATAAATTTCTTATGATAATACTGCACTAAATTCTGTAAATATATCAAAGCTTCTGACTTTTTATAAACAGCCCCAAATAAGTCAACATTTAACCATGAATTTTTGGGGGGACCAATAGATTTTCTATAAAAAGTAGACTTTATGTTTTCAGGAGAGTGTTTAGAACAAAGTGGAATGCAAAGTCTCATCTCTTACAGACCCTTAATCTCCCACACTATTCACTGTCCCATATCAGAAGGATATATTTTCTATAGCTGAAGGATCTACATTGACAAATAAGTACCACTGAAGATTACTTCAGCCATTATTTTTAAAACCTATGCATTTTACCAGGCAAGCATAGTGGCATACACTTATAATCCTACTACTCAAGCAGCTGAGGCAGGAGCATCATAGGTTCAAGGCCATAATAGTGAGACCTTTCTTCAAACAAACAAAAATAAAATCTGTGGGTCTTGACAAGTTTATAATTATCTGCATTTGCCATTAAAGAATCCTAAGGAGCAGTTTCATTGCCCTAAGCATTCTTGGTTCCTCCTATTCAATCATCATCAGGCTTAATCTCTCTGGTGATCACTGATCTGTTTACTATCTAAAATTTGCCTTTTCTAGAAACTTACAGAGTTAGAATAATGCAGTATATCTCTTCATTCTGACTCTTTGCAGTTAGGAATATGCATTTAAATATCTTCCATGTGTTTACTCAGCTGACAGCTCATTTATTTTCATTGCTGCTCTATTCCTTTGATTGAATTCGAGAGTTTGTTTATCTATTCACCTACTGAAAGACATCTCGATTGCGTCCAACTCTCACCATTTATGAATAAAATGGCTATGAACACCTGTGGGTCGGATTTTATATGACAAGCACATGCTTAGCTTTGCCAAACCCGTCACACTGCCTTGCACAAATCTTGTATCATTTTACAGATCCCAGCGTGAAGAGCCTTGATCCCTGCATCCTTGGCAATACTGATGTTGTTTTAGATTTTTACTGTTATAAATAGGTATATATTCTCGTCTCATTGTTTCAGCTAGAAGTTATCTAATAACACATAATATTGAACATCTTTTCATATGCTTACTTACCATATGTGTAATATATCCTATTTGATGAGGTCTTTGATCATATTTTTGCCTATTTTTGAATCAGAACATTCATTTCTTACTGTTTAACATTTTTGGGTATTTTATTTAATCTTTTACCAAATATTTAAAAGTATTTTTTCCCACAATCTGTGATAAGTCCCCATTCTTTAAATTCTTAATTTTCACAGAGCAGAAATGTCTATAACAAAGGCTAGTGTATCAATTATTATCTTTTATGGATCATCTTTAGTGTTGTGTCTTAAAAGCCATTGCCAACTGAAATTCTTCTGAATAAACAAACAAAGATGAGAACACTTAAACAATGGAATACATAAAAAATGAACACAGAAATAAGTTCAAGACTGAGGAAAAGAAGGATAAGAGAATTGTGTTTTTCACCATGTAGTTCAAACAGACAAATCAGTTAAGCTTTGAAAACACAAACTGGTAATATCTTTAGGGAGGTAAAAACAGCAGACTTAAAGGGGAAGAGCAGGGCAAGGAGACCAGAGAGGCAGTACTGTGCCTAGCACTGGCAGCATGCTAGGCACATAGATATGTTTGTATTATTCAGTCCCAGTTCCATTTTTTTGTGTGCTGTTTGAATGGCAGGGAATAAAACAAGATATTTATTGGCAAAAAGAAAAATGAATTTATACTTATGGATGAAGCTTCTCTTTTTAGCATATAGTGTTCTCAAATTAATAAGAATACAAAAATTCCAGCAGAAATTTATGTTATTTTTTGAAGTCTTTTGATATGTAAAGGAGAAACTTAAATTTACACCAGATTGTCTCACTGTTTAGACAAAAATGCTGAGACCAAATGTAAAGCACCAGTTCTTGGGACATAACATGGCTCAGTTTGACAAAGCAGTTAATTTATGCTGAGGGAATTAGGTGCCCTGTCACAAAAACTTCCTGTATCTCTTAGTAAAATTTTTTTGTCTTTGGTGTTTGGATCACTATGTCCATTTTCTTGAATTGGGTAGATTAAATTTGACAATATACCATCACAATATCTCCAAATTTCTGAAGATGCAAGAAAGGCATCTTTTGTCTTGGGTACACTTCAAACACTAAAAGCCCTAAAGAACTGCCTTGACTAAATGTTGCTTAATTTAATTGTCCTTCAGAGAAGATTTTCTAAGATCACATCTGTGTAGATGAGGATGGATTTTTCCCTGAAAGAATGTCCATTTCTAGTCCTGTTTATAAGGAGCAATTGACCTTCGGCTGGAATAAAAAGCCAGAGAAGAAAGAAAAGCTCTTATTTCTTCCTCCCAGGCCTATGTGGCAGCAATCTGGGACTGATAAGCACGGGTGCTGTGAGCAGTCACAGATGCAAGTAAATTGGTTGGTCCTGGTCAGAAGAGGTGGAACAAGGAGCCAAAGACTTCTCAGTTATAATGGTGAGAAGAAGCAGGGGGTCAGACCTGAGCCTGCTATCTCTCTGGTTAGCCATTTAGAATGAAATTGCAACGTCTATATCCATAAATATGTTTAGTAAGTATCTTTGGTTTTATTTGTAAAATTCAGTAATAGTGTGGTATATTATATACCATAGAAAATTATTAGGACAAGCTTTCTAAACTTGGTAAAGGTCTTTTTGAGATCTTGCCCTTCTTTCAAGTCCTATATTATTATTATTATTTACTAACTTAATGTCAAGATGAGTTTATATAGTTTCCTTAACCTCAACTTAACCTCAGGTCATGGCTTTCAACAACGGCCATCAGTTCTGAGGAGTTCCACATGTTTAGATATTCATGTATAAAGTTTATCATCATTTACCATTTATAGAATATCTTCAAGTTGTTCTGGAGTGCATACCACAAACACCAGGGCTAAACTCATGATCTTTGGGTTCTTAGACACTGGGGAATTTTTTGTTTCCCCACCTTAGAACTTTTTTTTAAGAATTTTTTTATTAATTTTACATACCAATCAAAGATCCTCCTCTTCCCTCTTCTGCCTCTCCAGCCTCCCCATCCCAATCCAACCCCTATCCCCACCCTATAAGAAGGCAAGACCTCCTATGGAGAGGTGCATTCAGTAGAGGCAGGTCCAAGGCCGTTCCCCCTGCCTCATGGCTGTGCAAGGTGTCCCACCATAAGCAGTGGGTTCCAAAAACCCCTACTTGTGCACCAGGTATGGACTCTGATCTCACTGCCTGGGGTCCCTGTGGGACGTTTACCCACCACCCCCACAGTTCCCCAGAGTTTTCTTGAGTGCAATCAGCAGGAAATATTAGATAGAAGGATTTATTGCGGAGAATATCGCGGAGATAAACAGATAGAAAATATCTGGAACCTATTCCAACGGCCCCCGACTGTCTCTGGCCCAGGGTTTTTATAGAGACGCCAAGTGGTGGAGCAAAAGACCTCCTCCCCCAGCACAGCCAAGTGCAGACCATCTCAGACACCTGCACTCAGGCCCGTGGTCCTGATCACCCTCTATTCAGACCTGCTGGGTAAAGCCACAAGGAACCCGAGAACGGGCTCCCACAGGTCCCCCAAGTAGATCAAGCTACACAACTATCTTACCATACAGAAGGCCTAGTCCAGGTCCATGAAGGCCCCACAGCTGTTCATCCAAACTTCATGAGTTCCCACTAGTTTGGTCCAGCTGTTCCTATAGGTTTCCCCATCAGGATCCCAATGCCCCTGCTCATATAGATCATAGAATCCCTCTTCTCTCTCCTCTACTGGACTCCTAGAGCTCGGCCAGTGCCTGGCTATGGATCTCCGCATCTACTTCCATCAGCTACTGGAGAAAGGCTCTATGATGACAGTTAAGGTATTCACTGATCTGATTACTGGAGTAAGTCAGTTCAGGCACTCTCTCTACTATGGCTAGTAATCTAAGCTGGGGTCATCCTTGGGGATTCCTGGGAACTTCCCTAGCATCTGTTTTCTGCCTATCCCCATGATGTCTCCCCCTATCATGGTATCTCTTTCATTGCTCTCCCACTCCATTCCTGTTCCAACTCGACCATCCCATTCCCTTATGTTCTCATCCTCCATCCCCTACCCTCCATTGCCCACCCTTCATCCATGACACTGGGTAATTTTTAACAATTTATGGCCATTCTGAATAGAATGGCCTGTGGGAAGTGGTCTTGAATTGATAGAAAGGCTATCTGAACACAAGAGCATTTGAAAACTGATTATAAGTGTATGAATCACAGACAGGCCAAGTTCTGTCCTAAAACTAGGAATAAGAGAGCAATGGGTTAGAAAATTATCCCACATGAAGCTTAGTCTTGCAGTATTTTCCAGCTAGCATCTACTAATTCATAATTTGAAAATGAGAGAACAGCAACAATCACACAGAATATAAGTGACAGGGTGACATTACATAGGTAGACTATAAGCAAGTCAGTGTTTTCTGAGGGTAATAACCCACATTCAGGTTAAGATAAATAAGTAGATGGCACTATAACAAAACATTATAACCATTATGAAAGATGCAAATTATGAAAAACAACCTGGGAGTTTAGATAAGGAAAAGCAGGGTTGAAGATGTAGCAAGATGTTGCAAGTTCAGAGTTCTGTCCTCAGTACCACCACAAAACCAAAACCACACAAACAAATGAAGAGAAGGTACAATAACCCAAATGAAGCTTGGACAAAGGTTCTGACTCTGGGAGATGCTGAAGAATCAATGGCATCCAGTCAGATGTGATTGGATGGAGAGGCTGTAACTGATAGCAGAAAAGGCAGAGGCACTGGAAAGTAAAGGTAGGTGCATTGCAAGTTAGAACAAAACTGGTTGAGTGCAGCAAGGGTTCAAGGAAATAGGTAGACATTATAGTATGAAAAATGACAGGGTCTAGAAAGAGGCTCTGAATACAATCCCAACTTAGTGTTGATTGTCAACTTGAAGCATCTAGAATCATCTGGGAAGAGAGTCTCAATTAGGAATTATCTATATTAGGTTGGCACGTGGTTGTGACTATTAGGGATTTTTCTCAGTTGGGTTAATTGAACTGGGAAGACATACTCTGTATGTGGGCAGCTCCATTTCATATGTTGGGCCCTGAACTGAATCAAGAGGAAGGAGAGAGGAAGCTAAGCATTAGCAAGTGAACACATTCACCATCTCTCAGCTGGTCACATTCAGTGTGACTTCACATTCCTAATGCCTTGACTTCCCTACAGCAATTGACCATAACTTCAAGCTATGAGCTAAAATAAACCCTTTCTGCCCTAGATTGCTTTTGTAAATGGTGTTTTATGACAGCAATGGAAAGGAAAGTAGGACAGGTGGTAAACAAGGTGGGCACCAGATACCAGAACTGTGGAAGGGTTTGCACCCACAAGTAATGTGTAGAAAAAACTGGATTATGGAAAATGGAAGATAAGAAGAAAATCAGAGGAATAGTGAAGGGCATTTATTGTCACAGTTACCAGGAGGAAGATGAAATCTCAACACACAGAACAACAGTAGTTAATGAAAGGGCATTGCCAATTTCCCTCTTTCAAAGACTGAAGCTATTACAGACACTGCTACTAGACTAGTTAGTTAGAAACTGCAGTGAAGACATATGTGTATAAATAAAATGATAGAACCTGACAAGGCAATTTACAAGCTAACACTCTAAAGTAGAAAAATAAGACCCTAATTCTAGGAAAAATATTGAATGCAATTATGAGACAGCTATATTTCAACCAGGAAATTTTCTAGTGAGGGAAAGATCTGCACACTTGAGTCAAAAAATATAAATTCAGTCCTAGGAATTTGCTGAACTCCAAGACTCCAAACAGTCTGAGTTAGAGAATCTATGGGCACTGGTCAATGGTTGTAGAAGATCAAAGTGAAGGCTCTGATCTTGACTAATTATGGTTCTATAAAGCAGTGTGAAAATATGAAAGAAAAAGAGAAAATGGACTAGATGAATTTTTGATTTGAATTCTGACTACAGAGATCATTGAGTAACTTATATCATTGTCCTTTACATGAAACTCCACTTCTGAGATGTGTATATGAGAATGTGAAACCATAGAATATTTACATTACAAAAATTAATAGCCGGGCGGTGGTGGCACATGCTTTTAATACCAGCACTCGAGAGGCAGAGGCAGGCAGATCTCTGTGAGTTTGAGGCCGGCCTGGTCTACAAAGCGAGTTCCAGGGTTCCAGGAAAGGCACAAAGCTACACAGAGAAACCCTGTCTCGAAAAACCAAAAATAATAATAATAATAATAATAAAAATACAGGTAAAACACCAGCCTCAAATCATCGCATAACTCACTCTTTATAGTGACACATAACTTTAATTCCTGTACTATAGAACCTGAGGCTGCAAGATCATAAGTTTGAGTACAGCATGGATTACATAGTGAGGTGCTATGTAAAAAAATGTATGAACTCACTTCCACAAATGCACAGAAAAGGAACATATTTGCATGATAAGCATACATCAGTAGAAATGAATAGTAAAAAATTTAAGTATAATTTCCAATTTCAGTGTGGTCAGTAGCTACCAGGTCATTATTATACCTCTCTTCATTGTTAGTCTGGCTCCCTTGCAGCTAACTATGTCTGCTAGTGAAGAGAGCTGTGTAAAGTGGAACTTATGGGTGCCACCTTGGAACAAAACTATTACAATCTATACTTGTAGTTTGCCTTCCTCATCTCTCCTTAAACACGACATTCTTGGTTCTCAGCTTTCCTAATGCTTTGGCCCTTTGATAGCGTTCCTCCTTTGGTGGTGAACCCCAATCACGAAATTATTTTCATTGCTACTTCATAACTGTAATTCTGTACTGTTATGAATTGTAATAAATATCTATCTTGTCTGATGGTCTAAGGCAACCAGTGTGAAAGAGTCATTTGACCCCCACAGGTTGAGAATTACTCGCTGTTCTAGAGAAACAGGTAAAATTTTTATCAGAATTTTTTTTTTACCCTTAAAAGTTATTGGTCATTCAAGAGGCTCAAGTAGCTTCTCTCTCTCTGTACATGCATGTTTGTATGAAGGGCAGAGGTCAATGCCTGCTGTCTCACCTCTCTATTGCTTTCCACCTTATTTTTTTGAGACAGGATTTCATTAAGTGTGAAGATAAGCAATTTGGCAAGACTGGCCGGTCAGCCAGCCCCAGGAATCTCCTTGTCTCTATCTTCACAACATAGGCATGCGCTCCATGTCTGACATATGTTTGTGGGCAGTGAAGATCAAACTCAGGTCCTAATGCTCACGTGGCAGGTACTCTACTGAGTCACTTCCCCTGCACTTGAAGAGTATATTTTTTTTAATGTGGAATGTATCTCCTGATATTTGCAATGCTGTCAATATTTGTAATATTCACAATTATGAAAAAGAGATAGAATTGGTAAATATCCGTTAATTTATTTTAAAATAACAAATCATTACATGTTAACTTAAATGGCATTTTTTAACCCAAACAATTATAAATTCAAAAGAAGTAAGGGTATCAGTGTACATTTTGCAAATTTCTTTTTGTGTGGCTTAATATAAGATAGCTACCTTTTCATATGTGCTTCAGCATATGAAAATACAACTAAATACCTGGGAAATCAAAGAATATATTTTTGAGAGAGGGTCTCACTATACAGCCCAGACAGAACTTGATTTTGTGACACTCAGCTTCCTGAGTGCTGGGACTGTAGCTGCATGCCACCATATCTGATTCAGAAAATATCTTACTATGATTCAGGATATTCTTTAATAGTCTATGAAAAAAATGTTGTTTCTCCAAGTACCTTTGCAGTATAGAATCTAAAATCATACTAATAGATTTTTGTCTTCCTATTATGAAAATCTACACCATTATCTTACATTTTGAGTGAACTGTTTATTGGTACTTAATTTTGAAATATGATATAGTGGTCATTTGCCCAGGATTACTTGCTCAGTTTTATGAAACTGTCAGATATTGGAGTATTTCATCAACACTGCTATTTAAAACAACAATGTAATCTCTTTACTGGAAAGCTTTCAAGCTCTTAGTGGCAAGTAAGTTTCCAATGTTCTAATTTTTACTAGAAACCTAAAATTTTACAGTTTGCCATAAATCTAGTCAGCTATTGTCCTTAATACAATTATCTCATTTTTTTCTGAGGGAGGGCTTTTATACCACATAGCTAAATATGAATTGCAAAAACTGCATTCTATGGAAGTCAAATGGGATTGGGGTAGGAAGGACCAAAGGTCCACTTGAACCCAAACCATCACACAAGGATGTTCCTTGGGATCAAATACTATCCCTCTGTATACAATAATACTCACTCTTTTATCCCTAAATCCCACTTCTTCATTCAAAAAAAATGAAAAAACATTTCCACTCAAAGGATATGATCCGTTGATAATCAATCAAAATATTCTACTTAAAATTAATGTTTTTCTCCTTCATGGCTGCCATACATAAGATAAATAGCAGCATTTCATATAAGCCAGTGTCAGCAAACAGAGCACTGGCAGCTTCTGGGGTGGAACATCACTGTACTGATCTATGCGAAGACAACTGCAGTTTTACTCTCTTTTGTGCTCCTGGTGCAAATGTCAACAACTCACTGAAAAAAGATACAAATGTTCAAATAGAACAAAGAAAGCCAACCCCACCCAGAAGGTCCATGGACCAACAGCTGGAGAACTGAAAAGGCAGAAGAAGTGGAGTCACAGGTGAATGGAGTCTGGATGTTGTTTATCAGCATCAACTGTATAAAGTGATTTTTATTATATTTCCATTTATATACATAACATAGTAGGATCATATATACTCTCTCATTACTCTGGCTGGTCCTTCTTCCTCCTCCTACTCATTCCCTCTCTTTTTCCTTACACTCCCACCTACTATTCTTAAGAGTTACCATTATTTAAAATTTATTTGTAAATGTGCATGTAGGTGCATGAAGAGACCAGAAAAGGGAATTAGATCCCTGGAACTAGAGTTACAGGTGTTTGTGAGGCTCCTGATGTGATGTTGGGAACTGGAGCTGTGTCCTCTTCAAGGAATATTGAGTGCTTATAGCTGCTGAGCCATCTCTTCAGCCCACCTTTTATTTTCATGTATTCAATTAAAAATCTAGATTCTTCATCTGAGAGAAAATATGTGACATATCTGTCATTTTGAGGGTGAATTATTTTGACTATATTCCAGACATTTTTCTACACAAATAACCATTTCTCCATTATGGTTGAATAATATTCCATTGTACATATGAATATTTATCTAGTCCTCTACCGAGTGACATTTACACTGATCCCATAATTTGGCAACTGTGTTCAGTGAGGTCATAAGCATGGGAATACAGGCATCTCTATTGTGTGCTGACTATAATTCCTTAAGGTCTTTGAAAGATTATTCTGGAGATTGTGTGGGGTAAGCCATCTCCTCCAAGGCAGCTCTATATTGTGACATGAGAAGGAATAACTTTCATTGTTTAAGGCACTTATGAATATTGCTCACTGTGGCAGTGAATACTCTCAAATACAGCAACCAATACTTTCAAAACTAAAATATGGAATATGAAGCTTATACTATGTGCTTAAGTCAAAATGGTAAGGACTGAGGTGATACTCTCTAAGGCAATATGTTTCCATTTTGTCTTTTAAATTATTTCCTAGAACTATTACCGCCGACAACTGAGATATAGGCCCCTGTTCTCAGACAGCATGACACTAGGGGAGTCATGAAAAAGAATGAACATGAGCATATATGTGAGTTTTGTTGCCTTTTTAAAAAATGTACAAAAGGGATAAGCTCAAGCAACAATTGTCAAGTATTTTTGTAGAAATAGTAGGAAAAAGAAAGCCTATAAATATGATTCTTTGAAGAATATTGGACAATTACCTCCAGGAATTTTTTTCCTAGAAAAAATTATCTAAGAGACAAGGTCTGACAAGATTTGCCACAATACTTGAGCAGATTAAGAGTGAGCCTCCCTGGCTGTGTCTGATGGCCTCAAATGAGCAATCAATAACTAGAGAGAAATTGGAATTCAGATGAAAAAACATTAGGTAGAATCACTGACACAGAATTGACTAAAACTAACCAGTCCAAAGCTCACAAAGTTTTCAAGGAAAGTGGATGGTTAAAGAAACTGGGAGCCCAAATGTCTTTCGTGTTTAGAATATGTCTCTGGTCTGATACTGTATGCAGCAGAATCAGGATGTAAGAGAGGCAAGATCCAGGCAGGCACACTCCCAGGCTGTCTTTGTCAGCTCTGGCAGTGAAGGAAAGAAGAAATGCGAAATCTGCCTGGAGCATGGAGTCAGGATTCTGGAAAGGAAAAATTCCTAGGCAGTGGAATTAGAGTCTATATAAAGAATAGCACCCTTCTATTACCAATACCAGGAAAGGATCTTCACATCCTACCAGGGCAGGTTTCATCACTCTCATAGGCCAACATCTTCCATGCTTCATATGAGAGTCCACTCATGTTCTTATGTGCATGTATATTTGTATCTTTCATCTTGTTTACAGAATGTGTTTGGCTTAAAATAAATGCACTTATAGTGGTTTCAGTTTTTAAGGAAGATTTATTTTTCTCTAAGTATTCAGAAGTTATGAAGTCACTGGTACCTGTCCCAATTTCTCTGTTACATTGATTTTTCTCTTCAGGGTAGCTTCTGCAGCTGTTTCTCAGAATGAAAAGAAAAAGAGCAAGGAAGATTCAGGAACACACAGAAACCTTCTGCAAAAGTTTTATTTATCAGAACGATTGCACAAGGCCAATTGTATCTGTAAGGGAGGCTGGACAAAACTAGAAGCTTGTTTTCAGCACTTGCAGATACAAGTGGTAAATGAACAGAGGATGAAGATGATTTCTACAAATGTGCTTAATTGTTCTTTATAAAACAGGAAATTGGTGATAAAGTCTAATTGTGACTTTGAAACAGGAATGGCAATTGTGTGGATTTTAATTTAGTTATATTTAGTCTGATTGTTCTATGTTACTTTTTCATCAAAAGTTAGGACAATCAGAAGGAATTTAAACTCTTACAAATAATTAAAATTCAAAATGCAATAAACTCAACTGTTTCTATTGTATCCAAAGGGATAGGTTGTGGAGAAGTCTGACATTCTCAGCGGCTTACATAACCCCTACGTACTGCCCAAATTTGTGAGTTGTTTCTAGTCAGTCAAGTAATTAGAGTCAACTGGTGTAATTAGCAATTCTACACTTTGCTTTAGTAAGTAGATTAGTTGCATTTTACAAATAAGACAGATCACACAAGTTCTTAAATTTCTGTATCCCTGAAGTCACATGGAAGTTAATAGGAGAGCTGAGATAAGTAATCAGTGCAAGAAAGGAAACATGAAGGAAGACAATGAAAGCTGCCCACAGGCAATTTCAAACTGCTCCTGATCCTTCCTGTGTAAAAGAACACAGTCCAAATTGGCATTCAGTCAATGAAGGCAACAGTGGCCAAGACAAATCAAAGCTTTATCTCCCCAGTGCTAACAGCTAACAGGGATCACATTTCCCAACTGATCTGCATTCCATTTTAGTGGTGTAGAAACAGCCACCGACAGTTACCCTGCACCTCAGGATTGCATTTGACTGTATTTAATACTGCTTGGAATAAACTTGATCATGACATTGGGTTTGAAAACTATAGTAATGAAAACATTATTATTATTATTATTATTCCTTATATTTGTCTTTACATAAAAGTATTAAGAATTAGACCTGCCTCTTTACTCTTAATTTTGCATTAGTGCCCTACAAGTCACTTCAAGAACAAATATAAATAACAAATTCTCATGCTAAAATTTTCGAGTGAAGACTTTGTGTATATAAGAAGTGATAGACTCCTATGTAGATCTTAACTATCATGAAATGAACTGTGGACATATATGTTAACAGCAAAGTCTTTGAAAGGTAATGAGATCATAAAGGTATATACCTCTTGTTTAAAATTACCATCCTCATGGAATGATTCCCGGATAATCTTGGGAATTTATTTCTTGTCTATGGAATGCGGATTCAACAAGCAGGTGGCCATCTGTCAATCAGGAAGCATGCTGTCAGCAGCATGGGAAGCTTCTCTGTATCAGACTTTCCATCCCCATGATCTATGAGATAGCTTAGTGCCTTAAACAACCCAGCCTATGGTGTCTGTGTGTATAAGTGAAAACAAGTCAGGAGAGTGAGTGACAGTTCTCTGAGTGAATATGGGAGAGGTAAGTATGATTATTTTGAGAAGATGAACTTGCAGGTAGACAGGCCAAAATTTGAGACTGAAATAGTTACAGCAAATAGTTGTTTAACGTAATGATACTATTTTGTGAGGAGTAGAAAGACAAATTTTGGCTTTACCATTTACTTGCTCTCTGACCTTGGGCAAGGCCTTTGATTTAGGGAAGTTATTTAAGTCCTTAAACTTGAGTTTATAAAACTTAGCTTATAAAACTAAGTTAAAAGCATTAGAAATATTTCATGAAAATTAAATTATATTATATAGAATAAAATTCCCAAAACTAAACCATCCTTTCCTATTCCTTCACTATATGAGTACTACTTCAAAGCAATTTGGGAGAAGAAGGGGTTTATTTTATTTTACAACACTTCCATCACTGAAGAAAGTCAGGGCAGGAACTTGGAGTCTGGAACTAGAACACAGACGATGGAGTAATGCTGTTTTCTGACTTTCTCGACACAGCTTGTTCAGCCTGCTTTCTTACACTACTCAAGATGACCTTTGCAGAGGTAGGAAATCCCCCAGTGATCTGGGTCCTCCCACATCAATCCTTAATCAAGACAATATCCCATAAACTTGTCCACAGACTGATCTGATGAAGGTATTTTTTCAATTGTGGTTTCTCTTCTCAGGTAACTCTAGCTTCTGTCAAGTCAATAGAAAACTAATCAGGACAGTCAGTAACAAAACTGTCAGAGAAAACCTACTCTTCCCATTATAAACATTTCAAAATGGATTATATCTAACTCTTCTCATGACCACTTCCTACTAATTAAACCATGTAATCAAATGTCTAATAACCCAAATTTTAAACTTGTAATAAACTTAACATAAGTATTCAGATATTCTTTCTGGTAAGTTGTTTATTAGCTTTTATTAGTTTTTTTTTTCAGCAAAAACAAACAAAAAACCAACAAAACCCTCAGAAAATTACATATAAAATACAATTGTTTTTCTGGATTAGAAGAAAGGAAGAGGGAAGGTTGAGACAGGGTCTCATGGTGTAGCTCTGGCAGCCAGGAACTCAGTATGAATACCAGGCTGGTCTAGAACTCACCTGCATACTCCATCATGCCTGGCTGTGATAATTTTTTTTAATGTCAAATAAGAGCAAGTTTTGATGTAGTAGTTTTAATCCTCAAAGTCTTAAAAACCTATAGTATGTTCTTTTATTGCAGAAAATACCAGCCTTATGTTTTATTTTAATTTTATTTTGTTTAAATAAAGTTCTTTTTAATGAAATATTGGTTAATGCTATAAAAGCGGCATAGAAATTTCTTTAAGACACCATTAAAAGTGGGTAATAGAAAAGCAAAGAGAAAAGCATGGAATGAAAGATGGCATATTATCTTTAGTTTCTGGAGTTGCCTACTTACAGAAGTTCAGTTGCCAGACAAACACCCACACCTGCTATGTTTCTATAGGCATCTGTGAACAGAGAAGCTGCTGACTTTGACAGCTCAGTGTACACATGTCCAACTGAGCTGTCTTTGCTTTCTTGTTTCAGTGACTCATCCATGATAAACACAGGTTCCTTTTGTGGTGATATATTGTGTACCCTAATAAACTTTGCCTGAAGATCAGAGAACAGAACAAGCCACTAGCTTAAACATAGAAGTCAGACAGTGGTGGCACACACCTTTAGTCCTAGCACTCGGGAGGCAGAGATCCATCTGTATCTCTGTAAGATCAAAGTCATCCTGGACTACTTGAGATTGACTCAGTCTAGGAGAGAAACAGAGTTAGGCAGTAGTGGCACACACATTTAATCCCAGCACTAGGGAATCACATGCCTTTAATCCCAGCATGTAAGATCACATGCTTTTGCTTGGGAAGCATACACGCCTTTAATCCCAGCACTAGAGAGCTTGATAAAGGAAGTGATATGGTGGGTGGAGAAAGGTATATAAGGTGTGAGGAGAAAGGAACCAAAGCCTTGTTGCCTGAGGAACTCCTTTTGGCTAGAGGCCCTTGGGCTAGAAAGCCTTTTCAGGCTAAAAAGTTGGTGAGGTAAGAGGTGGTGCCTGTGGCTTGTTCTTTTGTCTCTCTGACCTTTCGGCATATACCCCAATATCAGGCTCTGCATTTTTTTTATTATTATTATAAGACCTTTAGAAATTCAAACAACAACCTTTTGTGGTCTTTAGCATTTTTACTTCTCGAGGTTGTGATTTACATGGCCCCAGCATAATGTCAAAGCACTGCCCAGCCCCTACACAAAAGAAGGCTGATATATAGCCATGTAGAAATGGTGTGTGAGAGGAAGGATTACTGAGGCAGCAGTTACAGTGTTGTTGGACAAAAGCCCAATGTTAATGAACCAAAAAAAAAAAATGTTGAGAGGGCCTGGAGCAATTGTTCAGTGGTTAAATGAACTTGTTGCTCTAGCAGAAGACACACATGGTAGTTCACAAATGTCTAAAACTCTAGTTCCAGGAAACACAAAACTGTCTGCATTGGACACAAATGTGGTACACAGACATATATGTGAGTAAATAATTCACACACATAAAATAGAAGCTAAATAACTGAAAATTTAAATGTTGAACAATTTGTCTTTAAACAGAAACATTTATAAAACAAGGTTATGTACTGATCAATCAATGAAGGTATAACCAAAGGTTTATATGAGCCTACATTTGTCTTTCCCTTATAATCCTTGCTTTGGAACTCACTGACTTAGACTCTGAAGTTGCAACTCTACTATATTACATGGCATATGTATAAATAACAAGAATTGACTATAGCAATGTATTTTTATATTAAAATAAATTTAAAATTACTACAAAGCCAAATAACATAAATAAGTCAAAGCATAACTTTAAAAAATCTAGAATTCATATAAATGTAAAACAAGTTCCTAATGAAGCTAGAGAATAAGGAGGGGGAATTATATGTATACTGAAGGGCAAGAGTCTGGATCCCATGATCAGCAACAATGAAAATGGGCAAAATGGGCAAACTGAACTGAGTAAATCCCTGTGGTAGATCCAAGGAATATTCAGACACTTCTAAAGCAAATATGAACCCCTTTAGACCTTCAGTCTGACCATCAGTATTTCAGAACAAAAAGGATAACTCAATTGCTTAAACATCATTACAGAGGATTAGTTAAATCTTGATCACAGAAAATTGTTGAGGGAAAAATGGCTCTGTGTCTTCTACAAGAAAAAAACAAGAACTCTTAATAAAAGCTCCAAGGCTCTGCTTATAAGTTGTACCCCATAGTGATGCAGGTGAAATAACAGAACACTGATTCTTCTTTAGAATACCTTGAGCAAGTTAATGTCAGTCTTCATAGAACAAGGCGAGCAGAACCATGACTGTAGCTGAATCGGGCTTTAGGCTACTCAGGCTCCATTTTAACATTCTTTATCCTTGCTTTGTATGTATGAAAAAATATGGAAAATTATTTTGGAGGGCAGTGTACATATGTACAATAAGAAGTTCTGAACAAAGTTTTGAAGCTACATAGGTTATAATAAAGCCAGGTCACCTTACAGATAGGCTCCATTGCCTATGTTATTCAGTCTATTCAGACACCAACTTCTTCACCTATAAAGCAGCAATTGTAATACTCATACTAAGGTGCTTTTAAACTCCTGTACTGCCTGTTTGTATTTCTGGGGACTACTATCAGTTGATTTTTCTTTATAGTAAATTTTTTTTTTGTCAGAAGAGATTGAAAACATGCAAAGACTAATGTGATGAATTATTTTTTGCTATTGTGCTTAATTAATCCCTTTTATGAACATGTAGAAGTGAATCAGATTTGAATCATCAGAGGATAAAGTACTGTCTAGCTGAATGCATAGACTGGAAGCAAGATTCTAAGAGCTGTAATAAACAGCCCAAGGTCAAATGTAGAGTTCATCCCCTTCCTCTCATCTTCCTCTTTGCTTTCATAGATTCATTTTTCTTCAACCTGCAAAGTCTGAGGTTTTCAGGGTGCCCCTGCTTCATCTTCAAAGATCCCAAGACCTGGGCATGTTTCTCATGGGAAAATAAAAATCTTGTAAAATCACATTTTATTTAGGCTATATGAAATTTGTAGTTAAAATTATTTTTTTCTTGCTATGCAAAATGTGATGGCCAGTCTTTGTTGTCAGTTTCACTGTATCTAGAATCAACTAAAATCCAAGCAGGTGGGCATACCTGTGAGGGATTTTCTTGATTGGATCCTCTGAGGTGGGAAGATCCATATCTTCCCACCTTGTGGCAGCCTACAAAAAAGGACATGGAAGAAGGAAGATATTGTGTTTCGCCCACTTTCCCTTACTTTCACTAGCAAGGTCATCTACCCTATTGCTGAGGCATTCCTTCATTAGTATTAGAATCTACTTCTTTGTGATTCCAACACAAACTGAAGACCAGTTGAGATATCCAGTCTCATGAACTGAATGACTATTGGGTTGTTGGTCTTTCTATTGGGAGACAGCCATTGTTGCATTAGCTGGACCACAGCTTGTAAGCCACTCTAATAATGTCATTCTATCAGCTCTGCTATTTTAGATAATCCTCATACACAAAGCTAAGTATCTGTTCTACATCAGAAGGGTGTCTTCCTTACATTAAAGCTCATGGAGAGAATGTTGGGTAGTATTAATAGATAATCACACCCTTCCTGTATTTCCATCATTAAATGAAACTTCTGGTCTATTATAAGAATGCAAATGTTAAGATGGTGAAAATATATTATTCGAATGAAAAAATTCTCAAAGAATTAATAAAATATTATTTTTAAAAATAATGTAAATACTTACTTTATTTGTTGGTAGATACTTGTGGTGATATTTTATCTGTGTACCCCAATAAAGCTTCACTGAGGATCAGAGGAAAAACCAGCCACTATATTAAACATAGATGTCAGGCAATGGTAGCTCACACCTTTAATTCTATCACTCAGGAGACAGGGAAATATCTGGATCTCTGTGAGTTCAAGGCCACACTAGGAAGAGAGCCAGGCATGGTGGCACATGCCTTTAATTCCAACACTAGTTAACCATAAAGATCTAGCCAGGTGGTGGTGGCACATGCCTTTAATCCCAGCACTCGGGAGGCAGAGGAAGGTGGATCTTTGTGAGTTTGAGGCCAGCCTGGTCTATAGAGTGAGTTCCAGTAAAGGCGCAGTTACACAGAGAAACCCTGTCTCGAAAAACCAAAACAAACAAACAAACAAAAACCATAAAGATCTAGAGGTCTGTACAGACAGACAGGAAGTGACAGAGCTGGGCAGAAAGAGGAAGTGATGTAGCTGGGCAGAGAAAGGAAGTGAGATGGCAGGGATAGAAAGGCATATAGGCATGGGTATGCAGAAAGTAGGTCTTTTTGGAGGCTGAGGAGTCAGTCGGTAAGGTGAGGTTGGTTGTGGCTTGATCTATTACTCTGATTTCTCGGTTTTCATCGGTTTTCACCCCAATATCTGGCTCTGTTTTTTTTTTTTTAATGAGACTGTTTAGCAATTCATCTTACTGATACTAGATATGGCAGGTTTCTACTCTGAAACACTTTTTAGTAATAGTATTAAGGGGCCATAGTAACATGGTTGGTTAAATGGACTCTGCTTGTACCAGCTGGCTTCAGGGTTGCATTATAGTATTACCTCCCATCAGCCAAATAACAAGCACCTTAGGGAAGTTCAAATGAAATTTCAGAAGTCCTAAGTTACAGCTATGCTGCCACAGTCTTTAGAACATGGGAAGGAGGACTGAGGCATAAGATGGTTAAGGGAAGGTGCCTTAGAGACATTCCTTTCAGAATAGTAATGAAGACATAAAAAAATGAAGGAAGGGAATCATTAAAGACATGGTCTTTTGGAACTGTAAATTGGCAAGTAATATCTAACACTTGAATGCTGTTGAGAATTTATCCAGACAACAAAATTCTCATTTTAGATTTGCCAAAGGTATAATTTAAATGAGAGAGACAAACCTAAAAGATCAGCCTACAAAAAAGCCCAGGTTTAGCAACCTGAGTGTAGGCATGCAGCTAACAGAAGCCATGGGGAAGCTAACTGCTTGATGAGATTGCAGGGGGAGGGAGGGGGCTTTCACATTTCTTAAAGTTTGTTTTTAAACCATTAAAACAACATTTCCAAATATGGTTATGCTTTTACTGGATGTTTCTGAGATTCATCCTGCAGCTATTGCCTCAGGAGAAACAGTGCCACACACTTAGTAGGTGCGGGTTATTTGTGTTTGAGGAAAGAGCAATTTCAGAACAAGAAGAATCCACTGGGAATATACAACTTTAGGAAAGGCCTCAGCAGTGGCCAGCATCTGGGCTTTCTCATGAATGACTAACCAGGTCCTCTTCAAGAAACTGGCTTCTAGAAAAAGGGGACCATTCCAAGAGCTACTACCAGTTTTTCTCAAGATAGATCAGAAATTCACTTTGGACACTAGTGTTCAGGTGAACTCAATCTATAGACAATTCCAATGACAGGGCTTTGTCTCATTTATTTTAAGGAAAAATTTCTTTAGACTAAAAACATTTTTTATATTTATTCATTTTCTTGTTTGTTTGTTTGTTTGTGACAGGGTTTCTCTGTGGAACAGTCCTGGCTGTTCTGGAACTAGCTTTGTAGACCAGGCTAGCCTCAGACTCACACAGATCCTCCTGCCTCTGCCTTCCAAGTGCTTAAAGGTGTGTGCCCAGCTAAAAACAATTTTATTTTTTTGAGTAAGAGTGTTTTACCTGCACGTATGTGTAGCTAGTGTGTGGATGGTGCCTGAAGAGGTCATAAGGGGGTGTTGGATCCTTGGAACTAAAGTTACAGATGGTTCTAAGTTTCCATGTGGGTGCTAGGAATTGAACCCTGGTCCAATGCAATAGCAACAAGTGCTTTTAACAGCTGAATCAACTCTCCAGCCCTCAAGGGAGGTTTTAACAATCTGGTAAATTGGGTACCTTGTAGGAAGAACACAAATTCTAGAAAGTTTAGAACCTATGTGAATTATCTGTCATTTTTATTTTCTAACATCTCTCACAGTCAATAGCTTGACTTCTACAGGCACATTTTAATCTGCGTTATTTTTATCTCACAAATCTTACAGTGGCCAAGTCACCCTAAAACCTGCTGCCAGTGAGATAACATAATGGAAGCAAAACAGGGATAGTGGCATATTTAGAACTACTGACAAATAATTACAGCAAAACTGATCGATTCACAGAGAGAGTTGCCAAAATACTGCAATCCTTCATCAAAACAAAAGCTGTCCTTAATGCTGTTATCCCAGGGTTCTGCTTTCTGTTACAGATAATCCAATAATTCAGGCTACTAAGTCAAGCTAAGGTGTTAAGTGCTCTGTCTTGCTTCAGCATATCACTTCTATAACTCATCTGCCTCTTACCCATGAGAAGATCTATTGATTGACTTTAAAAGATGTGATTTTTTTAAAGTCCACTTATTTATGGTGAAAATGATTTTGTTTTTCAGTCCCAAGGTAAAATAATGGCATTTATCTTCGTGGACTAGAATTAAATCAACAATGGCTAGGCAATATAAAACACAATTAGTATATTGGGTAATTTTTGAGAGATGTGATGTTTTAGATTTTTTTAATTTGAAAAAAAATGTGTATCTATGAAAATTCTTAGAAACAACAATGTAAAGACCATGATTTTTAAAAATATATCTTTAATGGAAATAGAATTGCATCAACTTTTCCCCTCCTTAAAATTCCCAAGAATATAATTTATTTACCAGGGTCCAAAGAAATGGAAAAAAATCAACACATATTATACAATATCAAAAACTTGAAAAGGCAAAAAAAAAAAGCAATTATAAGCCTGGTATTTGAGTTTTTATAAGTATTTTTATGCTTGAAGAAATAATTCATTTATTTTCTAACTAACTTTGGGGGTACGAAAACTGGAATTATTGTTTAATATCACAAGGACACAGGGCTCCTAAGGATGAAAGAAGGGTTCATGTTCAACTCAAAACAGGAAGTCATGGTGCTGCTTTGTCTGCCACTACATCCTGTATTTTCCAAAGAACACATCACAAATTAAATTAAAACAAGAAATCTGAAGGTTACTAAAGAGTTATTACCAAATGTCTAGATCCTAGAATCTATAATCCAATAAATGAAATGGGAATTCCTACTTATTTTTCTTAAAAGCTAATGTTCCCATTTGTTTTGAGGATTAAGATATTAGTTAAGCAGAAATTATGTGTGTAAATATCTATTAAAATTATTCCAGTAATGAGACATTATAAACATAAGCTATAGTAGGTATAGGAATTATTCTTTTATGTAGTGAAAATGCTTTAATGTACAATTATTTTAGCATGCCAAATTATTTACAAGAAAATTTATGGATTTATTTCTGACATCTGAATTTTACTTTCTAGGCTATCTGCACTGAGATGAACACTGGCTTCAAAACATACATCAAACCCTTATGATTGAACAAGACCTTATTTGGAAATGTGGTCTTGAGATAACATAGTGGCCTTATGGTGGGTCCTAAATGTAATCAGAAGTTATAATATAAAAGGGCAGAAAAAGGGAAAAGGACTCAAGGAGCAAGCTCTGTGAAGACACAGGTAGAGAAAGGGATAGACACTGAATGGCTAGCCCTGTGAAGAAAAACTTAGAATTGGGATTATGTGGGCATCAGCCAAAGACTGCCATGGGTTTCCAGAGCCCTATCCACTATGAAGGAAGCCTGGAGTGGACTAATAATTTGTTAGAACCATGTAGAGGAACTCACTGTCTCACACCTCAATTCCTGCCTCACCATATCACGGTACCAAATTCCTGGTCAAGTCACCTGGTGTGGGGGAACTTACAGCCTCAGAAAACTAGCACAATAACACAAAATAAAGGTTTGAAATGAATAATGGAAATCAATAACTTAAAAATCAATATTAAGCCAGGCGGTGGTGGCGCACGCCTTTAATCCCAGCACTCGGGAGGCAGAGGCAGGCGGATCTCTGTGAGTTCGAGGCCAGCCTGGACTACAAAGTGAGTTCCAGGAAAGGCACAAAGCTACACAAAGAAACCCTGTCTCAAAAAAAAAAAAAAAAAAAAAAAAAAAAAAAAAAACAATGTTAAATAAAAACCCCAGGAAGTCTAAATATAGACTGTATACCCTACTTATCTTTGAAGTTTTCTACAAATCTAAATTAATTATAAAATAAATAGTTGTTTAACAAGAAATAAGGATTGCTATATTACCTGACATAGATGATTATATCAAGAGGCAGAGTGGCTTTAGAACATTAAAAGGAACATTCTGGCTCCCATCTTCCTGTTCTGCTCAGAGGCACTTGCTCTGTTTCTTCCTTGCAATGAACTGTTTTGCAGACCTCCTATCATGTCTCCGAACTAGGTCTAAGCCAACATTTACAAAGAGGTTGAAAGGTCATTATAGGTAGGAGCAAACTCGCTCAGCTCTGCAGCTGGAAATAAATACACCCTTCTTTAACACTTGTAGGCAATGCAAATACCTGGGGCATGGCCACGAGGGAAGGAGGAGACGGGGTATCATGAGCACCATCCATTGCATTTAGTGTCATCTCACTGTCTAGTGCACAAACAGCAATGGCTAGACCCAGGTTCCAAGGCCACCAGATGTCACTTACACCAGATTCCTTTTTATCTGTTAGAGAAACTTGCTGATGAATGAAATATCATTTTCTAAAGCTGTTGAAAATAAGTATTTCATTAGCAGTCTTGCACCAAATTAAAAAAACCTGATAAACAGCTTACAACATAGTTTAGGAAATGAAGAATTCATTCTATATTGTCATGGCCAGGTTTATAAAGTAAACACTGGAGTAACACATCCCTAGCAATTCTGTGTAGTTTCCAGAGAAAACCTACCCTGTGTAGTCTTATAGACTAAAGAACAACACTGTAACAAGCAGCCAGGAGAGCTATCTGACTCTTTAGAGCATGGAATTGTAGGCACATGTAGGAAAATTGAAAGAATGCTGAGCCCCAGAAATATGGGTGAGCGACAACCACTAGGCTGGTTATTGACCTTCTCAGAGGCTTTGTTTCTCCATTTGTCAAGCTGAGATATGCTCTACTTCTTCCCTGTCTGGACCATAACACTTAGATAAAGCAAACATCTCTAGGCTAGTTTTCTTTCTTTTTTTTCCAGGACTGTAGAACCTCCTGACTCACTCTGTGGGGCACCGGACAGCCTCCCAAAGGCAACGAAGCCCCTTTGCTGTGTGCACCACTGTTTAAACAGCTACTACAGGCAGCGGTAGTTCTTGGGTTGGATGCCATAGGCTAGTTTTATATTCATTCCTTTTATTTTCTTTTAAATGAGACTCTTCCTATAGCATCAGGCACATATAAGCAAATAGTCATGCTTCATTTACCATGTTAAGTCAGGTAAGAAATAAGTGAACAAATAATATTAATTGCACTGTGACCTAAAATAGTCTGAAGATTGGTAGACATAAAAGAGATTAAGAAGCTCAGATGGGTCAATCCCAATGTTGAACAGAAGCACCAGAAGCCTGGCCTGAGAATGCAGGTCATGGTTGGTATCCACAAACTAAGTAACTGCATTCAGTGTCCCTGTGCACATGGTCGCAAGAGACACTTTGGGATTTGCAATGGTTAAATTTGTATGTATATTTCTAGACCACCAAGCTCCTATAGCTAGCTGACTAAACATTTGTTTTCATTAAGGTGCTTACAGGATGAGATTCACACTTAAGTCAATGTACTTTGAATAAAGAAGGTTATTTTCTGCAATATGTAGCTTCATCCAGTCTGTGTGAAGTCTTATTGGGAAAATTCAGTATTGGGGCTTGAGATGGTTCAGAGGATAGGAGAGAGCACTTGCTACTCTAGCAGAGCACATAGATTTTGTTCCTAGCTCCCACGTGGTTGCTCAAACAGTCAGCAACTCCAGTTTCGGGGAATCCAATTCCCATTCCTGGCCTCTGTATGCACCAGACAATGTGGTTCATATACATAAAAAACTTTAAAAGGAGAAAACTTTAATGCTTCAATTTTAAGGAAGAATTTGGCCATCAGACTTCTCAGACTTGACCTGTAACTTATCTCTTGCCTTCCAGCCCCAGGAGATATTGGCTGACCATACCCCAGTCATTAACTAAATCCTGAATCTCAATTTCTCTGTCTCTCTGTCCACTTCTCCATCTCTGTCTCTGTCTCTTTCTCTCAATCTCTATCTCCCATTTCATGACATAGTGGAAAGGTTCAAGCAAGAAAAACCAAAGGCTGCACCCTGCCAGTTCTGCCCCTTGATGGTTCACGATAATGTTCCTTGGTTGCCTCCTATCTCCACACCCACTCCCTGGCTACTATTTTCTACATTCAGCATACAGGAGGAGTCTTATCTCCCTCACAGGATAGCTATGTACAGCAAAGTGAGTAGAAGATATTTTCTGATTATAAGGTATAATACTGGTAATTGAAATTATTTTATTGTATTCTGCATCAATCATATTGCATAGCCACAACACTCAATAACATATTCATAGTATCTGCTGGAAGAAATTCAGTTGATGAGACAAGACTTCCCTGGAGGAACACAGCATATACCTCAAAACCTAAACTTTTGCAATATTTTTATGAAAAAAATCTCCTGTACAATGAAAGAATTTTACATATCTGCTGAATATAATAGTGAGTTTTCTCTGGTGCCTACTACATGCCAACTCAACATTCAGGGGCTTTGTAAAGTCTACCTGTTCTGAGTTGTGCTGTTAGCACAAGATATCACTGTCATTGCATGTTTTAGTTTTTCTTTTTAAACCAGATCAAGGCATAATGCTTATCATTTTACTGTCTTACATATTCCTGGAAATTTAGTTTCAGAGAAATGAAGCTTAGAAATCTGCCAGTCCTTAGCAACAGAGAGAAGGCCTGGCTTTACTAGAAAGCTGTAATTTATGTCACTGTGGCTAAACACATCTTTTTATGTATGTCTTAGTTAATGGTAAAACACATTAAACTTACATTCATTTACCTTGTCCATTAACAGAGACTTGCAAAAGAGGAAGGAATTAGGTCTTCTTGAAGGTCTCTGGTAGTTATTCATTTGGAGGCAATGGGTCAGATTGCCTGGTTTCATTTCTCCCTGTGTTCCACAGTTATGATTGAAATGACTTCACTGAGGAACACAGTATTCGAAAAGATGAAAACTATAATAAAAACATAACACCACCTAGTCCATTGTATGTGATCATCTGCTGTGGGATGGTCTGTATGTCAAATCTGTTGCTCTGATTGGTCAATAAATAAAACACTGATTGGCCAGTGGCCAGGCAAGAGGAAGTATAGGCGGGACAAGGAGTAGAAGAATTCTGGGAAGTGGAAGGCTGAGTCAGAGAGACTGCCAGCCGCCACCATGACAAGCTGCATGTGAAGACACCATTAAGTCACAAGCCATGTGGAAAGGTATATATTTATGGAAATGGATTAACTTAAGCTATAAGAACAGTTAGCAAGAAGCCTGCCACGGCCATACAGTTTGTATGCAATATAAGTCTCTGTGTTTACTTGGTTGGGTCAGAGCAGCTGTGGGACTGGCAGGTGACAAAGATTTGTCCTGACTGTGGGCAGGGCAGGAAAACTCTAGCTGCAATCAAGTCTTTGAATTAATATCCAAGAAGCTGTTTTGTAGGGAAAGGTAAATGGACATAATGTGGAAGAAGCCTGGCTGATTAGGCTTCTCCAGAAAGCTTCATTCTGTACTTTCTCTCCATGCATTTTGAAACCCAGGACCATAGATATTTCAGTGGACAGCAACTTACTGACAATTTATTACACAACAGGCATTTCCATGGGTGTTTGGCACACTGTTTAATACTGGGATTCAAATTAAATCTGGAAGATACATTACTCAAATTGGAGCTCATGAAGCTACTCCTGTTAAACTGAAAAAGAAAAACTTTATTTATAGTTTCTGGAAGAAGTAGACAAGGGCTGCAAGGGTGAAGACAGAAAACTTCACAGATTTTTCCTTTTTATATTAGACAATAAGTCATAGTATTTACATATGTTGTCTGTGACTCCCAGCAATCACATCTACTGGAGTGCAACTTTTCCTATTGATAAAGAACCTGGGACTCAGCAAAGTCAAGTAGCCCATCCAAGGCTAGCTAGCCTGTGATGGGGTAGGACTACTAGGAAGGCCACTGTCTTAGTTAAGGTTTCTATTGGTGTGATGAGACACTATGGCCAAAAGCAGCTTGAAGAGAAGGGGATTTATTCAACTTATGTATCCTGAATCACACTGCACTGTGGGAAGCTAAGGTGGGAATGGAAACTGTGTAGGGATCTAGAGGCAGGAGCTAATGCAGGAGCCAGGGAAGTGTTGATTACTGGTTTTGCCTCATGACCTTTTCAGACTGACATCTTATAGCACCAAGTGTAGTAATAGTATGTTCCCCAAAATATTGTGCACCCTAATAAACTTATCTGGGGTCAGAGAACAGAACAGCCACTAGATATAGAGGTCAGAAAATGGTGGCACACATGCCTTTAATCCTATCACTTGGGAGGCAGAGATCCATCTGAATTTCTTTTTTTTTTTAATTTTTAAAGGTATTTATTTTAATTACACATGGTTTGGGGGATATACAGCAGTAATTAATTACGTATTTACTGCACAAAATCCTTAAATAATGTAGTTTATACAACTTTTTATCTTAAGTAAATCAGAAATGATGATGGAAAATACATTTTGACTACATAGAGTTTTATTGATCTTATTTTCAGATATTTATTTAGCTTTATGGAAATGAATGCATGGTTATCACCTTCATGTAGTTTCTGTAGATTTCAGAAGATAGCATTTGATTTCCTGGAAATAGAGATACAGTTAATTGTGACCTGCCAAGTGTGTGATGAAAATCCAGCAAAAGTCTTGTGCAATATCAGACACTACTCTTAAACTCTGAGCATCTCTCTAGTGCCTACACACAAAATTTAAATTGTGTGCTTATATTATAGTATTGTTTTTTTCTTTTATTTTACAATACTATCCAGTTCTACATAACAGCCACAGATTCCTTTGTTCTCCCCCTTCCTGCCCCCCTCCCCTTCCCCCTAGCCCACCCCCCATTCCCACCACCTCCAGATCAAGGCCACCCCTGAGGACTGAGATCAACCTGATAGACTCAGTCCAGGCAGGTCCAGTCTCCTCCTCCCAGATTGAGCCAAGTGTCCCTGTATAATGCCCTTCAACTGAAGAATGGATAAATAAATTATGGCACATATACACAATGGAATACTACTCAGCAGAGAAAAACAATGACATCATGAGGTTTGCAGGCAAATGGATGGATCTAGAAAAAATCATCCTGAGTGAGGTAACCCAGACTCAGAAAGACAAATATGGTATGTACTCACTCATAGGAGGATACTAGATACGGAAAAAGGATGACTGGACTGCTACTCACATCACCAGTGAGGCTACCTGTAAAATGGGACCCCAAGAAAGACACGGGGATCACCCAATGATGGAGAAATGGATGAGATCTACATGAACAGCCTGGACATGAGTGGGAGCAATGAACGGCAAGGGTCGAGGGAAAGAGAGTGGGAGATCCCACCTGGATCAAGAACAGAGAGGGAGAACAAGGAATAGGAGACCATGGTAAATGAAGACCACATGAGAAAAGGAAGAAACAAAGAGCTAAAGAGACCCACAGAAATCCACAAAGATACCCCCACAAAAGACTACTGGCAATGGCTGAGAGACAGCCGGGACTGACCTACTCTGGTGATGGGATGGCCAAACACCCTAATAGTTGTGCCAGAAACCCCATCCAAGGACTGAGGAATCTGGATGCAAACATCCACAGCTAGGCCCCGGGTGGTGCGCTGGGAGTCTAATTTGCGAGAAAGAGGAGGGTTTATATGAGCGAGAATTTTTGAAACCAAGGTTGGATAAAGCACAGGGACAAATAGCCAAACGAATGGAAACACATGAACTATGAACCAAAGGCTGAGGGGCCCCCAGCTGGATCAGGCCCTCTGAATAGGTGAGACAGTTGATTGGCTTGATCTGTTTGGGAGGCATCTAGGCAGTGGTACCAGGTCCTGGACTCGCTGCATGAGATAGCCATTTGAATTTCTGTGAGTTTAAAGCCACACTGGAAACAGCCAGGCATGGTGACTCGAGCCTTTAATCACAGGAAGTGATGGCAGGAAGCAGAAATGTATATAAGGCATGAAGACCAGGAACTAGAGCTGGTTAAACTTTTAGGCTTTTGAGCAACGGTTCAGTTGAGATTCATTCTGGATGAGGACTCAGAAGCTTCCAGTCTGAGGAAACAGGATCAGCTGAGGAATTGGAGGCGTGAGGTGGCTGTGGCTTGTTCTGCTTCTCTGGTCTTCCAGCATTGACCCCAGTACCTGGCATCAGGTTTGTTTTATTAATAAGAACTTTTAAGATTCGTGCTACACACCAAGGACCATCTGTTTAGAGCAGGCAAACCATGCACAATGGGTTGGGACTTCCCTCATCAGTCACTAATTAAGAAATGCTTTACATGCTTGCCTACACCCCAATATTAAGAAGACATTTTATCAGATAAGGTTCCCTCTTTTCAGATGACTCTAGCCCATATCAAATCAACATACAGCTAGCCAGTACAGCTGCAGGCCCTCATTCTCTTTTGTAAAACTTCTCATTTGATGGGGACATAGATGCTATTTAAAGATTGAAAAAGAAATACAGTAAGAATTCTTAAAACCATCCCTTTATTTTTTATTTTATCCTTCACCTAAAATACTATCCATAGGGAAAGATATTAGAAAGTAGAAATTTAGATAGCAAATATTTATTGGTTTACATAATTCAGTTTTATAATATAGCCAATGAAATTTTCTGAAGCTGATTACTCTGAGCAGTGCCACCAGCATACCATGGAGTGGCTGCAGGTTCCACCAATGCTATGATGTTATCAGCTCTTGGTGCACTGCAGAACTCTGGCATCAGAGGATGAAAGGGAAAGATGATGCTATACACATCACTTCTCTCCATTCACTCTGGAAGTAATTCAAGGCACATTTGTGGGTAAACTGCAAATTTATTTAATATTATCTATTACCATTCCTGTTCTCTGATTAGGTACAAGAAATATTTAGAAGGTTATTTCTAAATAAGGACATGAGTGGTCCAGTTTTCACTAAATAAAGTGATTGATTCTTGTTCACTTGAGATGAAAGAAATATGTCTGTTTAATTTCAAGCTGTAACTGTCTGTATTTATAGTCACCACCCAGTCATGAACAGTGCTCTTTGGGAGATGCATTAAGACTAAGACTTCTTACATCAGTTTGCATAATTTCAGCACAGATTTAAAGCATCTCACATGCCAATCTGCTTGAGCCTCAGCTGAATATGGGGAGAGGCCAGAAGTTTCACATTTCCAGGACAAATCTAGTTTTAGGGAGTTGCACGAAGCTGCTTTCACACAGTGGTGCACAGCAATGGTCCTACAGCCAAATCCCCATGGCTTTTATTCTAGTCTCATCACTTACTGTGCTGTGTCACCTTAGAAAGAAATCACCTAACCACCCTGTTTTTTCAGTTTTCAAATGGAATGAATGTTGGTGTCACGTGAAGAACAAATTAGCTCGTCTTAATCAAGTAGCCGAAATAAAGCCTGCCACAAATGAGGAGCTCTTATTATTAGGACTTGTCATATGCTTCTTTTTCAGTGTGGTTAAAGATGATATAGAAGATTCACATCAGAGGCAATTAGACCTTACTTTAAGTTACACAATATTCTCTATATGAGGCACTTCAATAGTTTTGGAGTAGGCAATTACCTAGACATATTTTATTAAGTACGGATTATTTTTTAAATATACTTTATTGTCAAAGATTAAGTTAAAGAAACATTCTAGTGTCTAAGTAATGCAATTGATGTTAAATATTAAACATTTTCAAAGAGGCAAATGGTGGCATGTCCATACAAATCCCATATTGCAGCATACTGCTGATGTGGCATCTGTGCTTTTACCGTGGTTCCAGGAGTACTGAATCCTTCACCACATCTATCCACCAAGAAGCCAGCCCAGGTGAGCTATATTCTGTGTGACCATGATAGTGGCCCCCATATAGGTAGCTGCATGTTTAAAAGAATCAATCTATAGAAAATGGCTAATGCAATGCCAAATATATAAATAACTCTCATCTATCTGATGGTAACAAGAGAGACTATCCTCAGGATGGACACCTTCTCATTCTTTGGGAGGGCTCAGGTAATGATATTTTCATTTTGAGTGGGGCTCACTCAAGCAAAAGGAAGGTTGAAACCGAGATGACAATGAAGAGATATGACATATTAAATGGATTAGTAGTTTTTTTAGAAAAATACCTTTTGGTAGCACACACAATGATGTTGGAGGGTATAATACAGGTGACAGAAAAATCTGCTAAGATGATGCTGGAATATTTCAGGCCTGTTGTGATGAGAACTCAGGGTGAGTGTGAGGCTCTGTGTGGACAGAGTATGGATAGATCTGAAGGATGGAGGGAAGAAGGAGAGGGTAGATTCAATGTGAAGTCCCAAGAAGAAGATTATAAAATCATTCCAAAGATTTCCAGGACAGTTAAAAATTTTAACAGAGAAGAATTTCCCATCCTGACTTTGAAGAACACACAGAAACTACTCATGTGATTGTTTGCATTCCAAGATATATACCACATAAAACTAAAACTTCAGCCGGGCGGTGGTGGCACACGCCTTTAATCCCAGCACTCGGGAGGTAGAGCCAGGCGGATCTCTGTGAGTTCGAGGCCAGCCTGGGCTACCAAGTGAGCTCCAGGAAAGGCACAAAGCTACGCAGAGAAACCCTGTCTTGAAAAAAAACAAAAACAAAAAAAAACCAAAAAAAAAAAAAACCAAAAAAACAAAACAAAACAAAACAAAAAACAAACCTAAAACTTCAAATGCCAATGGTTAGCAAAACCCTTATGAAAATAAAATGATAATATATAGGGAAAGCCAAAAAAGTTCACAATCTGTTATACCACAATTTCACTTATAATAAATTATATGTTATATAAATATAAATGATATAAATGAAGTTGGTCAATAAAGGGATTGTCTTAGTTCAGGTTTCTATTGAGGTAAACAGACATCATGACCACAGCAACTCTTACAGAGAAAGCATTTAATTGGGGATGCCTTGTAGTTCAGAAGTTCAGTCCATTATCATGCGGGTGGGAAGCATGGTGGCACTCAGGTAGATATGGTGCTGGAGAGGTAGCTGAGAATTCTACATTTAGATCAGTATGCAATAATAAGAGAAAGTGACCCACTGGGCCTGGTTTGAGCTTCTGAAACCTCAAAATCCATCCCTTACCATATACTTCCTCCAACAAGGCCACACCTAATCTAATAAGGCCACAATTCTAATAATGTCATTCCCTGGGCTATTTCATTGCAACTACCAAAGGAAAAAAGTAGTATGCACATAAACATGTACTGTGATATTACTGATATTAGAGAAAATGTCTGGATCACTAGAGCTGCTTGTATAGGATGGACAGATATAATGAATGTCAACTTCATGAAGACAATAAGAATTATACATTTTTAACAAATTATAAAATAAAATAAAGCATGAAGTAGATATTTAAATACACCTTTACAATTTTATCATTAAAATTATTTAGGTTTTACTGTGACATTTTCATGAACTTATTGTATAAATAAGATTATTTACCAAATAAATACTAAGAATACTCCAATTGTTAAGCAGTTTGTATCACCAAATGCCTATTCTTATACTTCCCCTTTCAGGCCATCTCTAAGCTGTATGAGTCAAAGTCAATGGATTTGATTTTTTAAATGTGAGCAAAATGGCTGCCTAAATAAGACCAACTGAGAACATCAATCGATTCACCAACATGAATGGGCAAGTTCTTATATGGCTTCATTTCTAGAAGAACTGTACAGGTAGTCAATGTTTGCTAGGAGAGGGAGAATCAATCTTCTCCAGAGATGAGCCTCATGATAGGTTAGACAATCCCAAGATGTCAGCTCTAAACTTATATGAGCAACATTAAATGATCTCAGTAGGTTGTATTGATAAACTTATATACAAATACATTCAAGAATAATAATTATAGCATAAAAGACATGAATTTTAGAGGTTGGAGGGACATGAGAGGAATTGAGGGGAGGTTAAAAGGGAGGGAGAGATTGATGTGAATATAGTACTCATGAAATTCTCAAAAAATAAACTAAAACAAAATCGATTTTTAAAATGTTACATATGAAATTTGTGAGAAATAAGAAGCTAAAACCTTTTTGTGGTATTAAAAGGTCAGCATTCCTGGGTTTGGACTTAAGCTCTGCTTCTTAAGATGCTGGGGAAATCTCATCTTTCTCAACTAGTGCAGTTTTCTTTGTAGTTTAGAAAATCATTTTTTCTTCTTTGCAGTGATGTTGGGAAGCTAAATACATACCAGGCATGATAAAAGCACATAGAATAAGTGGAGATATTAGCTATGATCATTACATCTACACCTTAGTTGTTGGCAATTCTATTCCTAAAATGAAATCTTAAATTTTCATAATACTCCTTACCCACCCAGCTATGCCAAAGTCTTAGTAGGCAGAAAAATGTGGTGAATTTTCAATCCTGTGCTCAAAACAATCTTTCTCAGGATCTAATGGGGAAATTTACAGTGGTGTGTGGCTGGCATAGGTCTTAGAAAATAATGGATTAAAACTCAAAGGTCATGGAAATGTTCAAGTGTTTCCAAAAATTCTGCTCTTGGAGAAAATAAAAAGGAAACCCTTTTTATTCTTTTAACATTGACTAGTGTCTTTGGGTTACAAGACAATCTCTTGGAATTTCTGTTTTGATCCATTCCAGGTGGCATTCTTAGGTCCTTTGAAGTAGATTTCATGTAATGATTTAATTTCCTGTAACACTTTTACTAAATTGAAACATCTGTTAAATTCCACAGACTTCAGAGATTCCCTGATCCATGAATCAGGAGACAGTGCAATAGCCTTTGCTCCCTGTAGACCCTTGATAAAGGAATTGGAATTGAATCCTATCACTGCACTTGCATTATTTCTCAGACAGGGCAAATGGCTCAATAATTCTTGCATTAAGTGTATATAGCATAAAAGGTAAAAGGGTATGAAAGAGGAAATAAAATTCTAAATGAGAATGGTGGGAGCCTTGGGAGACAATGCACAGACAGATTAATAGACACACCAATGTCCATTCTTTGTTCCATCAGATTCCTTTTGATTCTAATTGGATGAAAAATGCAGAGGTGGGCACAGGATATAGCTCAGTGTAGAATATTTGTCTAGCACACACCAAGTCCTGGGTTTGAACCCTTGCATCACATAACCAGACATGGGGGTGTTTATCTGTAAACCTAGAACTTGGGGTGTGGACAAAAGAATCAAGAGTTCAAGGTTATCCTTGGTTACATAGTAAGTTCAAAGTCTGAACTACAGGAGACCGTGCTTCAAAACAACAACAAAAATGAAAATCTAAGTTCTCAATTGATCATAAATCCTGAATCATAGACTGATTTCTGTTTAATTTCCAGGCTATCTATCTCTCTACACACACACACACACACACACACACACACACACACACACACACACACACACAGTGGGATAATGCTCTTGTACACTGTAAAGACTTGTCACTCAAATTGGTTTAATAAAAGGTTGATTGGCTAGTAGCAAGACAGGAAGTCTAGGTGGAGCGACCAGACTAGGAGAATGCTGGAAGAGGAAGGGTGGAGTCAAGAGTCTCCAGCCAGACTCAGAGGAGGCAAGATGAGAATGTCAGACTGAGAAAAGGTACCAAGCCACATGGCTAAACATAGATAAAAATTATGGGTTAATTTAAGTGTAAGAGCTAGTTAGTAATTAGCCTAAGCTAATGGCTGAGCATTTATAATTATTGTAAGCCTCTGAGTGATTATTTTGAAGCCTGCTGAGGTGCAGGGTGGGACACAGAAAAGCCTCTTGCTATGTGATTACACACACACACACACACACACACACACACACACACACACACACACACACACACCTCGGTAATATGGTTTATGAAAAAATATGGCATTGTAAGCTATCCAGACACTAAAGATCCCATTAAAAGTTCCCTGAAAATAATCCATCATGAATGCTTCTGTTTTATTGTGCCTTCCATAGAGACATTACTTAAGGCTCAGGTGGCCTTGCTTCAGAGCCTGTGTGACTTATTATGCTAGCCAGAGAGATTTTTTCCTCTTTACATCTATAAGGCAAACACTGTTGTTATCAAATATTACTTTAATTATGTAAAGATGTGTAACATTTATTTATTTTGCCTAATATTACTTTAACTATGCAAAGGTGTGTTACATTTGTTTATGCTACATTGTTTAACAATGTAAAGATGTGTTAATTTGTTTATGCTTCATTTATTTAATGATGCAACAATGTATTCATTTGCCTACCTAAGGTACCATATTGGTCTAATAAAAAGCTGAATGGCCAATACCTAGGCAGTAGAAGGATAGGTACAGTTGGTGGGCAGAAATAAGTAGGAGGAGAAATTGAAGCTAGGGATGAGAGAGAACAAGGGAGAAAGAGAGGGAAATGCCCAGGACCAGCCAGCCAAGAGCTGCCAGCCAGTCAGATATGGAGTGCTGAGATGAAGCCATATATACACAGCCAAGAAGAATGGGCAGCTGAATTAAAAAATCATCAACAATTTCCAGAATTTAAAATCCTGAATCATGACATGACACTAGTGGAATTCAGGTGTTTCTGGTACATGGACTGCTCTCACCCAATGTGAGGTTGAACTGTTGACCTTGTGTACGTCCTACTTCACAAATGAGTCTGTCAGATACGCTAAGCCTATAGGCTGAAGATGATGCCCCAACACTGCAGAGAAACCTCAGGTGACTGTCCAGGCAGTTGGCTGTTCTGTCAACTCACAAATTTTTTAGAAGTTGCTTGCATGCACTTCCTGTTTTTATTTTTGTTAGCTAATATTATTTCCTTCTTGGGTCTCTGAGGGAGTTGAAGATCAGTTAGTTATAGTTGAAGATTAATTAGGATAGAAAGTGAATTAGATACATTTTGGACTTACCAAAATAGGATAGATAATGAAATTATTTTCTCTGAATTTGTCAAATACAAATGGACTAGACATTGTTTAGGTATTTATTACTTGTATATATTGTATATTGTTATTGTACTTTTATATATAGTTTTTCTTTTGTTAGTTATAACCTTTTGCTTTTTTTCTTTTCATTAAAATAGAAAAGGGGAAATATAGTGGTATTCTATTTGTACTGAAATGTGATTTTATTTGTATGTTAATAAAGTTGTTTGGGGGTCAGAGCTAATAGCAAGCCATAGCAGAGCTGGGCATTCGTGGCGCACGCCTTTAATCCCAGCACTTGGTAAAAGAGCTAGGTAGATCTCTGTGTGGTCAAGGATACAGCCAGCACTGGAGACACACGCCTTTAATCTCAATACCATAGAAGACCTGGAGGGTTGTACATTCAGGCAGTGATGAGGCAGTCATGTGTTTGGGTTTACAACCAATGAGAAGGCAGAACAGAAAGACTATATAAAGACAAACACACAGGAAGTAGCTTTCTTTCAGAGAGGTCTCTTGGCTTAAGAGGCTAGCAGCAGGTGGTAAGGCTCTTAGCTCTGATCTCTTGACTTTCTTCTTCGCATTGGTTCTGTGTTTCTTATTTAATAAGATGGTTGGTTACATCTACAATGGAGGAAGACAAAAAGTAGGGCATCCAAAATGACAGAAGGGTAAAAAGCCCCGAGGCAAAACGTAGATGATGAGAAACAGGTTAAATTAAGTTATAAGAGCTAGTGGGACAAGAATAAGATAAGGCAGAGCGTTAATAATTAATAACAAGTCTCTATGTCATGATTTGGGAGCTTGTTGATGGCCCAAATGAAAGCCTGCTACACAGCATTCTGAGAAGTAGCTTCTTATCCACTGCCCCTTTTTGACGAGGTGCCAACCTAAGATTTTCTTGGCAACCCTGGATACCAATGTAAGCGAATGGAACTACAATGTGTATGAAGTTGGGGTACTTCAGTGACAGACCACATCACTGCAGTCTCACTGGTATTTTTGCTGCTTATTTGAGGGCATCTTTATAATGTTTTGAGGCAGAAAACAAGTTATCTTCTTAAGAGTTCTCAGAAACATTGGTAAGTGTATGTTACTATTTTCATATTATTATTTAGAATTTTCTTTCATATTTCAATAAGTTATGACATGATATACTAAATATTAAACTTGATTTTATATGTGAAATCCAAGTTCTTAATGTGTGAGCAAAATACAGTTTCTAACCACCATTTCTTAACATAATTAATAATACTTAATGGTAATTTTCTACAACACATTACAGATTCTTTTTTTTTTTTTTTTGGTTTTTCGAGACAGGGTTTCTCTGTGTAGCTTTGCGCCTTTCCTGGAACTCACTTGGTAGCCCAGGCTGGCCTCGAACTCACAGAGATCCACCTGGCTCTGCCTCCCGAGTGCTGGGATTAAAGGCGTGCGCCACCACCGCCCGGCACAGATTCTTAAAATAATGTTTTTATGTTATTTTTTCCATTCTTACATTTGGATGAGACTGAACAGAACTCAGAGACTGCATTTCTACAAAAAGCCTATCCTGTATTTACTTTTGGTGCCTATCATTCATGTTTGACATTAAGCCCGGAGAGTGACCTGGGTGTTCTAGCTGGGATCTTACAGCCTTACTGAGCAACATAAGCTGATGAGACTCCTTAGTGAATGGAAATGTCCTGATTCCTTAGAAACACTAAGAATAGTGTTCTTATGGCCTGAATCCAGATGGTCTCTATGGGCTCATGTATGAGAGCTTGATCTACAATAGGTATTGTTCCTTTAAAGGATATAGAGCCTTTAGGAGATGGAGCCCAGTTGAAAGATAAAATTCACTAGGTGTAGGTCATACTCTGATCTCAAGTCCAGATCTGTCTGTTTTCTTTTGTGTTAGTGGTCCTGCCTCCACAGACAGGGGCTCCTTTTGCCATTTATTCCTTGTCATGATGAATGAAAACATATAAAACCATGAGCTAACATGAACTCTTCCTCCTTTAACTTGTTTTTGTCAGATGTTCTGGTCAAAAAAGTAATCTGTAGAATTACTTGCTCCTAAAGGCCCATTGCCCTCATGACACAGAGCATATTTTAAACACTGTGTCTCATTGGGGGAAGTGGTTTCTGGCAAAGGCACTTTGAGGCAGATACTGAATATCCACAATCTATATTCTCAGGAAAAATGTGCAGAGAGGATGGCTGTGCACAATGATTGCTAGCCATTGTTAATATTATTAGTCTTTGCTCATATGAGTTGCCGATTAATACATTCAAGTTCTTTGGAAGAATATGATGTAACAGCATGAAAGAGTAGGCTTCTAACTCCACAAAAGACTTCTACTATATATTAATGATTTGTTGATTATTCTATTTCATTATCATATCTAATATTGATAACTTCATCAGAAAGACACCATTATTGAAGTTTGGAGATGAGGAAATTTGACCTGCCTTCTATTTAAGGTCTAGTTTGAGACACAAAATAATCAAATTTGTTATGGGACTTTTTGATGAACTTTAGAACATAGTCAATTATTTATTTAAAGAAACTAGATTTTTTTTTGGAGCTGAGGACTAAACCCAAGGCCTTACACTTGCTAGCTACCACTGAGCTAACTGCCCAACCCCTAAGAAATGAGAATTTTCATAACAGGTTGTGGTGTTAAATTTATTATAACCAGATAACACTGGGTGGGTAGTTTGTGTGTAATAGTCTTCAATATATTTCTTCCTATACTCTATGTATAACTTTGAGGCTGGTAGATTTCATTACAGAGGAAAATGATGAATATAGCTAAGAAGAAAGAAGTTATTATTCAGTCTTAAGTACTAGAACAGGGAATTTGCAGATTTTATTTGACACAGTTGGAAAACCAAACTCTTCCTGTGAGGGAGTTTCTTCTTGGAATTTTAAAAGTTTCACATTAAGTATCAAACTAGGAGAAATGGATACAGATTCTGTTACTACAGAATAAAGAAACATGTATTTGATTTGACATATCTGACATTGCCTTCAAAGGAAGTGAGTGTTTGACTATATAGGGATATAGAATGAACCATAGTGAAGACAACTGGAGTGTGTACACCAGGGATTCCAGTAAGGGGCCTAGTGTTAAGATGAAAGACATGGAGTAGATGTGTGGATCTCTATATAGATCAAATAGAATCCCTCATTTGAGTCTTATGATCTCTTCCCCATAATGCCCTGGAAATCTGAAAGCCTCTAAGAACACCCAGGTCCTCAGTGGTATCTGCTTTAGCAAACTGAAGACTAAAGGAGGCCTCTGTAGACATTGGCACAGAGATCTAGGCCCCAAATACTCCTGAGGAGGGACATCTCTAAGCTCAAGGTTTCTAGGGTGAGCAAGAGCTATAGCAAGATTCTGAAAGCATGGTGAGTTGGGAATAGGATAATATAAAGCACTGTTACTGAGTACCTAGTAGTCCTGGAGTGGGGCATAATATAGAAATTTTAGTAACAGTATGTGCACAGACAGCATAGGAAGGAGAGGGTGTGACATTGGGGATTAGGAGCTCTCCACAATGAGTCATACACATCTACACATACAAATACACCAACACACACACACACACACACACACACACACACACACACACACACACACACAGTATTAGCAACAACAAAATGTGAAAAAATGAAAGAGGAAAATACTGTTTTAGATTGAATGCAACTTGAGAAATTTTATGAGGAATTTAATAGGTACAAAAATATCTATAAGTTATTTATTGTTAAACCTGTATATTGGATTATCAGATTATTACTGTGGCCATTGGTTTAAATGTATTTAAATTATAAAAAAAAATTCTGGTCCTTAGTTTATAAAGCATTTTAATTTATGTCACTTGATTTTCACCAATGTATGATGGGGTAGACACTGTTATTTTCTTTATTCAGATGGAATAAAAAACTGAGTTACCCAAAACTATGCAGGCTGTTTGACATTTCTTCACTATTGGTGCAGTTAAAGTTCAAATCCAGGGTTATTTTTGTTTTGACCACTCCAAAGCTTGTGCTTTCTTTGTTATTGTGTATTGGATTTATCGTATTTAGACTTTATGGTTCAATTTAGGGAATTCAACCCTGTCATTGGCACCTAACAACAGAAAGAAAGAGATGGTTTGAAAGCAGGTTTGCTCACACCTTCCATGAAACCTCATGCCAGCCTTGAACATTCTTTTGCTATTAATTTGTTTTCAAATATTTATTAACATGTACCATGTACCAAAACCTGGTACACAACAGGAATACAGTTCTATTTCTATAATGCAATGCTCATCTCAGTGAAAAAGTTAGATGTGTATATACACATATGTGTACGCGTGCACACATGCACACACGAATAAAACAGAATCATTCCTACTGTATTGCAATATAACAACTACTTTCAAAACAGAAAACAACCACTTGACTTTTCTTAGGACGTTTGAAGGAAGATAGTAGAGAGAGGCAGCAAGGCACAGTAGCATCTGAGCAGTTTAAAGACTTAGAATTTGCCAGCATTACTGGAAGATGATAGGGTTTGGATAAGGCAGGATGTCTCACTAGAGCTTCTAAGAATACAACAAGCCAACACATAATACACCTATGAGGGACAGAACAGCAGGCACTGTGGGCCCAATGCATGCAAGGGTCAAAATAGAATGTGCTGAGTGACCAGATGATCCATGTTCAAAAATTTGGGAATATGTTTACTGATAGCTAAGTGCTGTCTGTCTCTGTGGCTCTGTCCTTCCTTGAGCTTTGAGGTTGGAGAACTGTCTAGAGGTGAAATTGAGTGAACTACTCAGAAGAAGAACTGGGATAGGATCACTAATAGAGATTGTTAGAGGTGACATTAAGAATTCATGAGATAGGGGTGCCATTGATGAAAAAGTAAGGAGTGGGAATTTGAAAACTATTTATGGATCAATCATGAAATGCAAAAAAAAATGTGTAAAATACAGATACAAAGTATGTAAACAGGTGAAATGAATAATAAGCAGAGGAGAGTTTTAAGAGGGAGAAATTTTCTCTATTGGTAAAACACTGTGACATCACACTATATTTTCCCACTTACATACTTAAAGATTTTCCAGGAGAAAAAAAATACATCTAGATATACAAATATGTCATGCATGTGCTTCAGATACAAAAGATAACAAAACAGTGCCTTCCTACAGACTACAATACTCAAAAACCATGTGCTTCCACAGTTACTGAGTCACTACAGTTACTCAGTCTCCATTTTCTTGTACAGATTTTACAAAACTGAAAAGTTGAGGTTCAATAAAAAAATTAGACTTGTTATGATCTTGAATTATTTTTTTCTTAGGAACTGATGACAGTGTTTTAGAGAGAAAGAACAAATATTACATTCTTAATACTAAAAAAATGTAAAAACCAGGCATAAAATTCCTTTTTCTTTTCCATAACAAACTCAATTAAGCCACAAAGAAATCAACTTTACTGAAAGATGTATTTCATTTCTCCATTACAAAAACAGGAAATAACTATTAGCACGGGTTACCAGAAGGAATTTTGGTCAGTGGTATCTCATCGATCCTCCACCTGAATACTCTTTTAGAACAGAATTTGTTGTTTATTTTATAAATATGAAAAACAGGGCTCACAGAACCCACCTTTTCTATAGCATCCCAGATGGTACAAAGCAGTGAGGGCCTGTGAGAACCAGTCAGAGCCAGAGTGCCTGCTCCTCACCACACATTCTCCTTTGCCTCTCTGCACACTTCTTCTTCACAATCAATAGGACATATTTCACTGTGGCCTCAGGCAATTTTCTGGTACTTTTAGGAGAAGTAGCAATTCGATAAAGCAAGAAGAATGAAGACTAGAATTTATTTTGTCTCCACTGGCAGTGTCAGATTCCTTACTTGGGGCTCTGGATGTATCACTCCGTGTCATCTCCAAAACTCAAAGCCATTCTCAGGATGCTAATGAGTGTGATCGTTGTGACTTCTCTTATGCGGAGAAGAAAGGACTCTGACTTGAACACTTATAGCCCACAAGCGTGAGTAGAACAGAGATGGGTGGATTGCTTTATCTTTTATGTCATCACATCTCTCTAGAGGAATAAAAAAACTCTCAAGGAAACTCAACTCAGTTTAAACGTAGTGGGGCATTGTTTATAGCAGATGCAGAGAATAATTTGTTTTTTTGTTTTTTGTTTCTCTGTGTAGCTTTATGCCTTTCCTGGAACTCACTTTGTAGATCAGGCTGGCCTCAAAGTCACAGAGATCTGCCTGCCTCTGCCTTCCAAGTGCTGGGATCAAAGGCGTGCACCACCACTGCCTAGTGAGAATAATTTGAAAAAATCACAAATAGAATTCAAAAGGTGGTAAACAACAACTTAAGAAACTGAGGCTTTTATGTGTGTATGGGGAAGAGAGAAGAGGGAGGGAACAAGGAGGAGGGAGGGAGACAGAAGGATTAGGGTAGTACCCAAGGAATGGCTGAGAATCTAGGTTGACACCTGTTCTCTACATCAACATGCATCTATATAAACACATACATGCAAGTACACACAAACACATACACACACACTTGAAAATATTAATTGGCCAGATGAGTAAGGGGAATGAATAAGATTGATCAAGTACAGTGATATTCAAGATTTATGTGTGGGTACAGTAAGAGAGGGAAAGAAAAACCTCTTAAATAGGTAAATATTTTAAACTGCATGAATTTAATTTTATCACAGAAGTTTGAATTATCCTTTAACATAACTGGAAAAAAATAAGGCCAAGTATCAGATAAATGCAGGCCCTCCATTGTATAAATGGCAAATCTACTCCAGGGTGATCCTCTTGTATCACAGATTTATATGAGACTCTATGATCTTTTATTTCTAGAATTATTTTGTAAGCAAAGCTTTTAGGAGTTGATATTCATATGTGGCATAAAGGAACCAAAGACATTATCTTGAAAGATGTTTAAGATGAACAATGGGAGAGTTTGCTAATGGAAACGCTCAGAATCCAGTGTTTCCTGGTAATAGTTCATGCAGTTCTTTCTGTGCTCTCTGGTGGCAGCTGTGTCATTCTGACAAGGTCAATGGCCCTCATTTAACTGGCTGCAAATGTTTTATCACATCTTGTAGTTCCAAGAAATGTTTACTGTGCTGGTCCACAACTTATTCTTGACATCTACAGGCTGTTTGGAAGCTTCTCCTTTTGTGATTGTGGTACAAATGGATATCATGTTATTTCCATATGCAGACTAATTTTCATTACAGCGATTCAACTTAGACATGCACTACTAGATCATATGCACATGGTATTTGTGTGTTTTTTTCTTGTCAGTTCTAGTGATAGAGTCCTGGACCTTATGAGAGCTGGGCAAGTGCTCTACCACTGAGTCATATCCCTAGACCCATTTTATAAATTTATTCTTTGAAAATTTCATACATGTACCAATGCATCATGTCCACCTCTCACTTGCACCCTTTAACTTCCCCCAGAATCCTCATCTCAATTCTCTTCCAACTTTATGTCTTCCTATTAATTAATAATTTTCTTTTTAACAAACTGAGTCTAGTTACTATCTACATGTGCTTGAGTGTGGGGTTATCCACTGGAGCATGAGGAACCTTCCAGTAGCCATACTCCTAAAGAAAAGTGACTACAGCAACCATCAACTGCCAACACCTCCTCAGCTAGGATCGGGGGCCTCAGGAGATCCTTTAAGTTCCATGCAGGGAATTTTAACAAGTTTAATCTTACAAAAGTCTTGCATAGGTCTTGTGTAGGTAACCACTGCTGCTATGAATTCACATATGCAACAACCATGTTATACCCAGAGGACAGCATTTTGCAGCTCTCCTCTCCATTGTTCAGCTTTTACATTCTTTCCATCCCACTTCTTCCTTGTTTGCCAAGACTTTCAAGGGGGAAGGTGTTGATGCAGATGTTCCCATTTATGATTGAGCACTCACAGTTGTTTATTCTTAGCACTTTAAACAGTATTGTGACTCTACATTAACTACCTTCTGAAACAAGATGCCTCTCTGATCAAGGTTTGGAGCAGCAAACAAAACAACACAAAACAAAGTTAAAAGACAGTTTCACAACTTGGTAATTTAGAAAAACTTCATAAATATGTTCTTTCCTAGGGTCTATGACTTCACTAGTCATGGGTTTTGACCTTTTTTACATTATCATGCATGAATTCCCTCCTGTGGAGAAGGGCTAAAATCCAATAGAGAATGGTTGGTACCCCATAAACAGTCCTGTCATTATTGTACTGGTGGGCACATCTTGCCCAGCTGGTCATTATTGTAGCCTACAGGGTTCGTGGCTGTTAGACTACTGGTATCTAGCCTGATCTATAGAAAGAAAAAAATATATCATCTAAAAAATAAAAAGAATTAGAATATTTTATAACATGGAATTTTCCTGGCATTTTAAACTTTTATATAAATTTATAGCCTCTCTACAAAACTTGTATTTTTAAGTCTATAAATTGTATATGATGCCTATTTTTCCATGAATTGGAACAAAGCATTTCAGTGGTGAAAATGACTATATAATGATATATTATATTATAATGGTACTACATAATATGATACCTATATTTTTTTCTTTTCCTGATCATCATAGTCTCTCACAGAGATGGTGAGGATCAGGAAAAATATATACTACAGTTCATTGAGTTCCTGTCCTGTTATATTTTCTTACTCAAATGTATGCAAATTCAAAGAAGTAACTTTCCAAATATTTAAGATAAATCATTAATAAGGATCAGAATGGTTGGTTGTGAGTTAGCAGAGTAGCTCTGTGAACACGTATGGGACATCGTGTGTGGTATCCTGCTAAACGTACAACATTACTGAGAATAGGATGGGAGAGCTTTCTAAAGATGTGACCACTCTGTTCAAGTAAAGAGGAATAGAAAATTTGCGAAGTGTCTTGAACACCATATGGAGAGGCCTCTGACTATAGCAAACAGGCTTTTCCATGAACACCAGTGTTTGGTCAGGTAAGAGGTAAATCTGGGAAATCATTCTGAGAACAGATATACTGGATTTTGACAGAAACAACACAAATCTTGATCTTAATCCCCAAAGGAATATTAAATGAATAAATTATTTCATTGAGGGAGGGGCAAGATGATCACAAATGCATGCCTAAAGTATCATAAAGTATATAAAGTATCATAATACTGTACTAGGTTATATTTTAGCTGAATTTTTGGATCATTATAGCATTTGCACAAGATTATTATTATTGTACTTACTTCAAATAATACATTATTGTGTGCTTTGTTAAAACAACTAACTTTCCTAAAGTCACCTAGCTAAAAATAATGATAGAAAACCTCTAAAACCAATCTTTGCACTAACTACATTCAAATACACATGCCACTGATATACAGAAAAATACAATTCTGATAGGGATTTGAATGTTTCAAAGGCCAGGGTAGCAGATAGCAAGACAGAAATATAGACAAGATAATACATAATGCCAGAGTCTCGTGTATTCTAATGCAGAAGGCTCCCACAGAATACCTTCATATATTTTTGTCTCAAGGAATAAGAGATGTGGACTCTGAAGGAACACATCTATCTCTATACCCTTGCCTCTGGAACAATTTATTTTACTAACCAGATTAAAGCCAAATTTCATAAAATCTGTAGATGATCTCAACAGGAAAATGAAGGAAGTAGGAGATTCTAGGGGGATGGCGGGCAAAAACCAAAGGTGTGCTAAAGAGATGTCCTTACCCTGTGAGCCAAGCTTCCACCTTACACAGTAGTTTCCTCTGATTTGAAACATTCCCTCTAGAAGAGAAGAGGTGGGTTCATGAAACTAAGAAGGTGAAAAAAAAAAAAAAAAGATGTCACAGGTCTGAGAAAGTAGAAACTTGCAAGATTCTCAGAGGACCCAGAACAGATTTTTAGAAAGAGTAAACCAATGCAAAGGGAATAGACTGACTAGAAGAGCTGTCAAGAGGAGATTCTTGGTCATGTCCAGATGCCTATGAGCTATATAGAAAGATCCATGTGTGGAGCTTTTGTAAACCATCGTCCATAGTGAGGTTGGCATTTTAGTGCTGCACATACTATTGACTCATCCCTGCTCTTGTGTGTAGCTCTCCACCCCCACACATATACTTCTGCTAGTAGCCCCAATAAAGGCGAATTGTTTTACTAAGTTGGACTTTGTTGTATTCATTAATTTGGTCTTTCACGGTTTCATTCTGGGCTGAGTAAATATGTGTCATACATATAGGAAAAGTCATGAAATTTTGTACGTTCTGCCTTTTTGTTATTTAGCAGAACAGGATATTAAGCCGTGGAAAATGAGAAGCCCAAACACTTGTTTTGGGTGCACATTCATAATTGGTGTGATAAAGTGAACCTCTCTTAAAGTCTGTTTGTACAGAGCATATAAATCAACCAAAAAATGAGAGCCAGCACAATGTAACCATTTGTATTTACAAGAGAATTCAATTCAAGTCACTTTGCTCAGCCTTGACTGTATTGGTAATCTGTCATGAAAAAAAATTTCCCTAACTGGGGGAGTTAAGATATTTTTGTTAAAATACAAAAAAGGAAATTAGAAAATAATCATACTTTGACATAACAACTCTTGAACATAAAACAACCATTTTAAACACAGCCTTCTTACCAATCTTTGGATGTCTCTATAATATTTCATCTAGTAAAAGGAATCCAAATCATGAAAAAAAATGGAAGACACTGTTCCAGAGATTATTTTGTTATTCCTAAAATTCAGAATTAGAGTGATTTAAATGATCACAAAACAAACAAACAACAATAACAAAAACCAAACACAATGGAAAGAGATACAAAACATGGTCTAATCTTTATACTTCTTTTTTTTTTTTTTTTTTTTTTTTTTTTTGGTTTTTCGAGACAGGGTTTCTCTGTGTAGCTTTGCGCCTTTCCTGGAACTCACTTGGTAGCCCAGGCTGGCCTCGAACTCACAGAGATCCGCCTGGCTCTGCCTCCCGAGTGCTGGGATTAAAGGTGTGCGCCACCACCGCCCGGCTAATCTTTATACTTCTAAAGAATTTAATTCATTAGAAATTCTCTTTCCTCATCATGTTGCCTCTGTTCTATGACCCCCTCTTCTTTGAAATCTGTCTTCTCTCTCTCAACCACCAGTCCCTTTCTATTTTCCTGAATTTGTAACATGAATCTTAAAAGGTCTTATTAATAAAAACAAACCCCGGCCAGCTATTGGGGTGAATTCTGAAAGATCAGAGAAGCAGAACAAGCCACAGTTAACCTCACCTCACTTCACCTCGCCAATTTCTCAACTGATCCTGTCTTCTCAAACTGGAAGCCTCTGTGTCCTCATTCAAATGGATCTCAGCTGAACTGCTGCTAAAAAACCTAAAAGCCCAAAAGCCTCTAGTTCCTGATCCTCACACCTTATATACCTTTCTGCTTCCTGTCATCACTTCCTGGGATTAAAGGTGTATGTCTTTCCCAAGCAAGACATGAGATCTCAAGTGCTGGGATTAAAAGTGTGTGTCACCATGCCTGGCTATTTCCAGTGTGTCCTTGAACTCACAGAGATCTGGATGGATCTCTGCCTCTGGAATGCTAGAATTAAAGGTGTGTGCTACCATGTGCCTAACCTCTATGTTTAATATAGTGGCTGTTCTGTTATGTGACCCCTAGCTAAGTTTATTGGGGTGCATAATCTTTCAACCACATTTCCCCTTTTTTGTTTAAAATAAAAATATAACTAATATAAGAAAAAGTATATACAATAACTATATACAATATATACACAGTCAAGAATTACATTTTATTTGTGCTGAAATGTGGTGATATTTTATTTGTGCTTTAATAAATAAAGCTTGCCTGGAGATCAGAGGAAAAAGGCTAACCATTATAAGTAAACAAAGAAGTCAGGCAGCAGTAGCACACACCCTTAATCCTATCACTTAGCAGACAGGATTTTTGTATGTTCAAGGTCACACTAGTGAACAGAGCCTAGTGGTGACACATGCCTTTAATCCCAGTACCAACCATAGAGATCTGGAGGTCTGTACAGACAGACATAAAGTGAAGAGCTGTGTAGGAAGAGGAAGTGATGTAGCTGGCTAAGAGAGCCAATGAGAGAATAAAACAGAAAAGGCATAAAAAATGTGACTATTCAGGAAGAAGCTCTCTTTGGAAGCTGCAGAGTTGGTTAGGTGAGTTTAGCGCATGATTTGTCCTATTCCTCTGATCTTTCTCTCCGGCTTTAACCCAAATTTCTGGCTCAGTGTTTTTATTTATTAAGACAGTTTAGAAATTTGTCTACATGGATTCTACAAGGAGTCCAAATAAACACACAAATCTTCAAATTCAATGCTAAGATCCTCATATGAAAGATAATGTGATGGTTGTCTTTCTGGGTTTGGGTTACAGTATAATGTTTTATAGAGCCACTGATATAAAACTGCAATAATGACCAGCATGGTAAGATATACATATTAGTGGAATGGTGACAAGAATGTTTTGGGGGGTAACTAGCTACTTTCTCATTAGATATAAAGCCTGTTCCACAGGGTGAAACCATGCCTGGTACTATAAGTCTGGCCAAGATTCCATGGCTGGAGAACTTGTAGGCCCCAGGGGTAAAGTAATACTATTATTCTGCTAAATGGATATAAAATATAAAACTGCACTCTAAATTTGTATCCATACACTCACAAATTAGTGTGCTATCAGACCTGATCCTAGAAGTTTCTTTGTGTAACAGAAGGTGGTTATTCCAGAAACCCACACTTGGTCAAAATGCAGGGTGGAGCGCTTAGCCACAAATGGGGCATGTTTATCACATCCTCTCCCCCAATGCTCAGGTACCATCTAGGAAGACAAGACAGAAAGACTGAAAATTCCAGGGATAAAGGAGAAACAGAAGAAAATAGTATCTTCTGCACATGACAGGACCACTTCACACATGAACTCACAGCAGCTGAGCTTGCCTGCACAAGACCTGCCTAAACTCAGACTTGTCAGCATTCTGTCATGGAGTGGTAAGGGCACATGAACTCTCTCCCTTAGCTAATGAACTATTGACAGTTGAGGACTTTAGGGGTGGGAGAGTCAGTTTTCTTAATGGTGTGGTTCCAGGTAGGTAGACGGAACTCCAGTGCATGGCTCTCAGCCCAGAGTATATGGTTAGCACAAACTGGATTCCATGGTTTACTTTACTTTTTTAAAGAACATGAAGTTGGGGGATATAGGTAGGTAAAGTGTAGATCTAGGAAGAATTAGGGAAAGGAGTAAAGAGTGGGTATGATCTTATACATTATATGAAATTCTCGAAGAATTAATAAGAATATTTAACAATCTTTTAAAATTTTTTATTCCATCCATAAACAAAAAATTCTTTTTGAAAATAAGATTCATAAAATAACCATATAATCCAGAGCTTAAGGCATAATATATGCAATTTTAAATATCAAATGGAATTGCAAGCTTTATGAACTGATAAGTATCTCAGGCCTCATTAAGTACATCCATTCTTGAAATCTGAAAGACCCCAAACTCCAGCTTTTGATTGGAAGGTAAAATTTTATTATACAACTAAGCTCCAACGCTTCAAAAGATATGACTTTCTTTTTCACCAAGAACTCAATGATTGTTCATCTATATTTTCAAGCTGGATATATTTTCCAAATGCTCTACAACCTAGGAATATAGTAGGACATAGTAGAAGGAAGACACCAGGAAATTTGGAAAACGCATTTAAATTCAAAGAAAATGAAAAGTAAGTCCATACCCAAAAGGTGGGTTTCACTACTGTGGGGACCAATACTATAGTACACTTGGAGGAGGCTATGGTAACACACAAACTGGCTTTCTGAAAATAAATATAAACCTAACAGGAGACAGATACAAATCTTGAAAAAACCTGTGACCCTCAGACTATCACTGAGCCTTTATGCCTACATGCATCTCAGCCAGCTACTTGGTTGACTTCCTGCGTTGTTCATGTGATTTGTGTGGCTAATGTAGTGTGGGTCTAACACATACTACATGTGAAGCAAAGCTCTTCTCATCTCAGGAAATCAGCATACAAAAGACCAGGACTCAAGCATCCTTTCTAGATGATAAAGCAAAATAGTAACAGAGGGAAGAAATTAGTATTCAGAAGAAGAGGGTATGTATTCATGCTTTCTTTTCATGCCAAAAAATAATTAAAAGGAAACCAAGATAGCAAAATAAAATGAGTCATTCTTTTGCATACCCAATTTTTATTTATTTGAAAACAGTTTTTTTCTTAAAAAGAGACTTTATTTTCCCCCCAAAAGTGCTCAATGTATTTCTAGTAATTTTACATAGGTACATTTACTTTGTGTTAATTGATTATCTGATTTATGTTGCTTCTATAGGTTAGCCTGTTAGCAGTTTTCCTTCTTATTAATGTCCGTGTCCTAACTGGCCTTAAATAAATTAGCTCCTTCTCCAAGATTCTATGATCTGCAACTTGTACCTCCACATATCTAATTTCTCTAAGTAGAGAGCTTGGAATATTTTTTTTTTTGAAACAGGGTTTCTTTATGTAGCTTTGTGCTTTTTCCTGGAACTCACTCTGTAGTCCAGGCTGGCCTAGAACCCACAGAGATCTGCCTGCCTCTGCCTCCTGAGTGCTGGGATTAAAGGTGTGCTCCACCACTGCCTGGCCCTGGAATAATTCTTGACTCCACACTTTTTTCACTGACTGTCTTCACTGTTAATTTAGCAATGGACCTAAAGCACACAGTTCTACTTTAATCTTTCTATTTCTGCTATAAAAAAAAAATCTCAGCTTGATTTTTCGTTATAAAATTATCCCCGAAATATAAAGAATAAGTAAATATAATGACCCTGACTTTGATTTGATAGTCTACGGGCAATAGCTTAGTTCTAGACTTTTGCTGTGTTTGAATATACACATAAAATTATAAACTGAGAAAAATAAAGACATTTAAAACTTGCAAGGTGTTCTCAAGTAAACATGTGTTCATGTGTTTTAAATAATTACTTCATTATTATAACGGCAATCAGTTTTAAGATACATGACTCGTTGTTACATTACAGGAATGTTTATATAATATCTCTATAACCATAATGCCATATACCAATGAACACCAGAATTCCATCTTCACTAGTATTAATCTGTGTCTCTTAAGCTTAGAAAAAAGAATCCTAGCAGTAATCTCTATAACAACCCCTGAGTCTCAGCATAGTCATTTGTTTTGCTCAAGCTACCTATTGAATGAATACTTAGGTATGGATGTGACTTGGTGTACCTGTTCAGGGTCTAGACAGATGCAGGCTCCATTACAGCATTGCTTCTCACCATTGCTAAACAAGAGCCCATATCTCATTGATTCACAAATGCCTCTCTCAGAAAAGATGCGTAAGTCACTCTGGCTGAAGCATTTTTCAAGACCACACCTAACTGGAAGGAGAGGCTGGAAACTATAGCCTTATGCTGGTCTCAGAAAGAAAAGGTTTGTTCAGTCATGGTGTAAGTGTCACCAAGGCCTCAAGAAATGTAAGTGGGCTACTCAGCTAGTTATTCCCGTAATGGCAAACATCTTTCTATATTAAGGCACAAGCTACTTTTCTAGAAGTAGACAAAGTGAGGGAGTTCCTATGCATGTGCTGGCTTGGGATACATAGCTAAAACAATGACTATTATTTAAACAACAATGGTATGAATGGGCCACTGTGAAGAGCACATAAAAATCACACAATAGAAAGGTATGATAATTTTTAAAGAGATACAGGCAGACAATGCACTCAGGGAATGGTGCACTTCATTTAACTGCTGTGTACTCAATATGTTTTTCTTTCAATTCATTACTCTAAAAGCAATTAACCAATTTATGGTGATAATTATTCAGTTCAAAGATAAATTTTTAAAGGTCTTTCCTCCAGAAGGGGAGTGTGTGAAACCCTGAAGTAGCATTCTAAGACTTTTTGTTGCCTTTGTTCTCAGTTGAAACACCAGCAGGCAATATAACAATGTTGGCTCATGAGACTGCAACTCTTAGTTCCTGATAAAATTATATCTTCTATACTGAGAGTATGCCATTCTATAAACTTTTAAAAAATAATATTAAAGCCAGTAAGTGACATTTAAACAAGAAATTATTTATATATATTCTAAGAATCAGAATACAGATTTCTTTTCTTCCTGCATTTCTATTTATTAATACACGATCATTCAAATTCTGTTAGAAAAGGGAGAATAGATTTAGAACACAGTCCAATGGGTAATGGGAACTTTACACAGGCAAAGAAGATGATGACCTCTGAGAAAGGAGCTGTCTGGATCTCATGTAGCATAAAGAGTGCATCTTGCTTCTCTAAGACTGACTGAAGAGACACTGGTCACTATGGTTTAAATGCCCCAATGCTCACGTTGAAAGTCACCTCTTGTGGTATTTTAAGAGATGGATCCAGGCAGAACCTTTAAGAGGTGAGTAGAGGCTGGGGATGGATTTCAGTGATAGAGTGTTTGACTAGGATGTCCAAGGCCCCAAACTGATTATAACACGAGGATGGAGCCTATTCATAGATGGATGGATTAAAGTGTTGTTTGAGGGTAGGTCAATTATAAAAATCATGTTGGTTCTGTCTCTGGGACTCAGCCTCATCCCATGTAATATACCATATCACATCTGGACTCTGGATTTTCCACAGCAAGAAAGGCCTCACCAAATGTAGCTCATGGCTTGTGGGCCTCAAGCCTCTAGAACATGAGCTACATAAGCTCACTTTATAAAATATCTCAATTCAAATTTAGTTACAGCAGCAGAAAATGCACTAGAAACAACAGGCACATAGTTAGCAGTCTCTATTATAGCATGTGTTTGTGGCTAAATGAGGTACATGCCTTGCCAACTGCTAAAGAAGATGGTGGTGTTGGTGTGAGGAAGGGGTATATTTATTATTTACACACACATTTATAATAATAGCACACATCCCTAAGGCCCTGTATACATATGCTTGCTTGAAACTGCACTCACCAGCATCTCTATCATGTGATAGAGTTTCATAAGTGAGTAGGTACTCTGTATCAATATGGTATATACTCTTTATATCCTCTTTTATTTCTTGAGACCTAGTTTCACTATGTAGTCTATTTGTCAACAAGCCTGGCCTCCAGGCCTCAATCCTTCTATCTCACCCTTATGAATATTGGGATTTCAAGGTGAGGCATTATGCTTGGCCATAAGTTAACTTAATAAAGCTTATCTACCTCATGATATTTATTTGGAAGTTAAACATGTCAGTTTTGGCAGTTTCTTCCTGTACAGAGGTAGAAAAAATGTACTTCCTTATGCAGTGGTCCCTGCTGTTGACATCTCACCTTGTTATCTGCTATGTGTGAATTTAACTGGAAAGATTTTTGACTGCAGGAAGAAAACTTTAAGTATGCTTAGTGTGAGAATTCTCACAAGCCAAAACAAAGTATGCAAAATATTGCACCTTTATATCCCATACCACTAGATAAAACTAGACCTGAAAGATACAACAGTTGTTACTATGAGAGTAAGTGGAGGCCCGGGCTAGTGGAGGTTGGCATCTTATCTTCCTGTCAATACAGATGTAGGACATTCAGATTGTGTCATATAGAATGGCATGTGTGATTGCATTGTCAGATGCAGAAATATGTTCCATTCTGTCACACCCGTGAGCCTTATACCTGCACACTGGAGGTGAGAATGAGTAAGAACTGTTCAGAGAGGGAGTGGGGGGACATCTGTGTTGATATGCAATGCTATAGTTTAGTTACTATGGTATTCCTACAAATTGAAACAAGAGTTAATCACCCCTCCCCCATGTGTATGTATGTGTGTCTTACATTTTTGTGTACTTGCCTGTGTGCCTATTTGTGGATGCAAGAGGTGACATTGGGTGACTACTTTAATTGCTTTCCACTTTTTGTTTGTTTGTTTGTTTTTGGAGACAGGCCTTTGAATGAACCTGAATTTCATCAATGTGCTTAGATTGGCTGGAGATCAATCCTCAGGGATTTCCATCTGTTCTTGCCAGCACTGGGATTACAGATGTATTCCACTACACTTAGCCGTTTTACATACATTCTGGGGCTCTGAACCCAGGCCCTCACACTTGCACAAAAAGCATTTTAACCACTTAGCTGCCTCCCAGCCCCCTAATTTGCTTTTAAAAATAGTTATGAGATGGGATATATAGGCTTAATTTTCTTAACATTTTGTTTGCAAATGTTTCTGTCCTTCACTGTTTATAAGGTAAATACATGTTTTAAGAGGCTTCCCTCAAAATTTCAGAACTGCTTTACACTGTCAGCATGTTTTGTCTGTGGGATAATGTGATCTTTCCCCTAGTTTTCTGATAAGCAGAGCTAGAAAAGGTGCAGTGAGGCCAGGCAGTGGTGGCACACACCTTTAATTCCAGCACTCAGGAGGCAGAACCAGGCGGATCTCTGTGAGTTCGAGGCCAGCCTGGGCCACCAAGTGAGTTCCAGGAAAGGCACAAAGCTACACAGAGAAACCCTGTCTCGAAAAACCAAAAAAAAAAAAAAAAAAAAAAAAAAAAAAAAAGGTGCAGTGATCACTTTAGCCCTAGAAAGAACAGCACTGGGAACATTTGTTTATAATTTGTCTTGTGACAGAACAAATAAGCTATAACAGATACCAAACACATTAAAAAGGGGAAAGCTGTCATTTCAAAGGTAATGCAAACTGAAACTTGGATTTCACCAGCTGGAAGCAAACTTTCAGGTGTGGGAGTTGAGAAGTCTAATAGGCAACGCACAGAAGGAAGGGAAAGCACAGGAAGTGGAATATGTACAAACTACAATTGGCTCTCATTTATCGTCCAAATTAAAATGAGTTCCTAATCAATATTTAAGGTAATATTTTATATAAAGCTTTAACATTTTAAATAGTTTTGTTTTTTATAAGAAAACTCACCTTTAACTTGGCCTTTAATGAAATCAACAAATTTAGAAAATAATTCACTTATGCACAATGAATTGAACATTTCTCATCATCCAATATTCATTTTGTTGGAATTATCATGAAAAGATCAATGATTTAAGAGAAAATTTTAGTTCCCATTAAGAGAGGATATAGCATCCACACTTAGAATACTTCAATATTAGTGAAGATTAATTCCATATTTCTTAAATAAAGGCATCTTTTAAAATGAAATACTTAATGGATATTAAATTTATGACATTCTAGCCTTTTATATAGCTAAATGAAAGAGAAAATATAAGGCAATTGTTCAAAAACTTAAGCCAAATAAAATCTTAGTGAAAAATTCAGGCCAAGAACTAAATGAAATATAAATGTGTGGTGCCATCTTATTGGCTGGCTCAGTTGACTTTGTCTATTGGGTTAAAGTCTATGGTATAAAATGCTTCAACATTTCTATGGATGTGCTTTGATGGGCAAATGTTGGACATTAAGATCTGGTCCTCAGCAGCTGTTCCCACTTACAGCTCTTTGATCTTCAACAAAGAAGCAAATTTCTCTGAGCCTCAACTGTTGTGATATAGTGTCCCCCAATATATTGTGCACCCTAATAAACTTATCTGGGGTCAGAGAACAGAACAGCCACTATATTAAACATAGGTTTAGGCAGTGGTAGCACACGCCTTTAATCCTAGCATTCCAGAGGCAGAGATCTGTCTGGATCTCTGTGAGTTCAAAGCCACACTGGAAACAGCCAGGCATGGTGACACATGCATTTAATCCCAGGAAGTGATTGCAAGAAGCAGAAAGGTATATAGGGCATGAGGACCAGGAACTGGAGCCTTTTTAAGCTTTTAGCTTTTAGCAGCAGTTCAGATGAGATCTATTTGGGTGAGGATTCAGAGGCCTTCAGTCTGAGGAAACGAGATCAGCTGAGGAATTGGCGAGGTGAGGTTAGCTGTGGCTTGTTCTCTTTCTTCTGATCTTTCTGAGTTCACCCCAATACCTGGCTCCCAGTTTGTTTTTTATTAATAAAACATTTTAAGATTCATGCTACATTCAACTTCCTTCCTTATATAATAAGGCCTCTGGCATCTTATCCAGCTCTGAAGTCTTGGGAAGCAATGAAAGAGTAAGATTCTCCTATCGCATGTGCTGAGGAACAGACCAATCACACACTGTGTGTGCATATATGTCCTGTATATGTTGTGCGATACGCAGTTTTATTTCAGGAGATCTCCAATGTTTAATATTCACTCAAATTTTAAGTAAGTAGTATAACTTAATTACCATAGCCTTTATAATTGTCTTACAAAATTAATCACACTTGAATTGGAGAAGAAAAAGATTTCATGTCATGAACTACACTGTCTCTGAATAACACCAAGGGGTACATCACACGTGGTAAGAGTGGTCCCATGTATCTTTCTGTTTTCTGTGACTCTGGGAGGTGGCTATTATGGTAAATACAGACCACTGAGCATTTACTCCTCAAGAAATTTAATTATCTACACCTTTTAATTATTTTAGTCACACCATCTGTGTCACAGCATTTCTTGAAATTTAGCTGGCATATCTCAGCTTTCTGTCCACTACTCGCCATTGTAACACAGTGATGTCTTCATAGCAGGTAGTATTTCAGTAAGTTTCACTTCTGTCCTCACATGGCTTGGTAATGCTGCTTTCTATCTGATACTCTGCTACCTCACAAAGGTAGTTTTTTATCTCTTTCAAATATGAAAATCACATAAAATCCTTCATTTCTCATCAGATTATCAGATTAAGTCAAGCTTTTCTTTTCCAGCTGTTGTACATCTTCCCAATCTTCTATGCTATTTCTGATCTCCTGTTCTTTACAATGCCACATTCTTTTCTTCCTAGGAAAATCTGATGGTGAAATGGTAGTGGAGAAAACCAGCAGGACAGTTTCTTTTTCACGTCAGCTTGCCCACCCCTCTTTGTCTCTCTCTCCTCACAGAAACACATTTTTTTTTTTTGCTGCTACTTTACTTCTTAAATTCCACAAAGTACAATTCTGTCCTTACATGAAAGCGAAGATGTACATGTATGCAAGCACAGATTGTGTCTCTAGCTTAATAAGTTTGTTAGGGTTTTGACCTTCAGCATACTACAACTCGCTCATAATTTTAAAACATTTAAACCTTACTGAACTTGGTGTAAAGCAAAGATAACCAGGGTAACTGGAGAAATGATACCTTTCAAAAGCCAGTCAATATAGACATTGATTCCATGGTTAAAGTGTTTAAATAGATTATGTTGAAGCTAATATAAGTTTCAATATTTCATGCCTGATCACTGCTATTAATTTAATGTGTATTAAAATAACAATTGATGGGAGATTTTAAGTTTATTAAAACAATGAACAATCAATGAAACTGAATTCACATGGGAAATCCCGAGAGTTGCTTTTATTTATTAAATTTTCCATGTGTCTTTGAGTGACAAATGATAAATTTTCTATTTTGATTAATAATGTAAGTAGCCTATCTGATACTTCCCCAGAAGTTATTGATCAAATCTACCATCATAGTTTCAGAATAGATGAAAGCTATTGACTCAGTGCATACTTTACTGAAAGTTTCTTAATGCATTTCAGTGTAATGGATTCTAACAGGTGATGAAATACTTCTGCTGTGAGTTAATTATTACTAGAATACAAGCAATAGTATCTCTTTTACTCATGTTAAGGTGATCACAAATATAATATATGTTATTGCCAAATATGTAGCTAATTTTTGGAAACCTGTATCAGAAAACATTTATCTTTTTATACGTCAGGCAACCATATTGAAATTTTATCAGTGCACCTAAACACATGTATATACAAGCAACACTAAAGGGACTAAGTGGTTTTTGTATATGTATAATATATGCATAAATGTAAAATAATAAGTATAGAATAAGAGATCACGAATCTGAGGGGTTGGAGAAGATTAGGTATGAGGAGAGGGCATGGTGGAAATGTGTAAACAGAGTATAATCATGTATGAAGTTCTAAAAAGTAAAATTTACTTTAAAATAAATAGATAAATAAACAAATACATAAATAGTTTATTTTAAAATGCTCTGGATTTTTACTTCACAAGCTTCAATTCACCCCTATGAATCTGTTTGAGCCTCAAATTTCTAGTATTTGAAATGGTTGGGATGATGCTTCCTACATTTTGAAGTTCCACTCTTAACTCATTCTGGGGTTTAGTAGCTGGTGCCTACTACTATAAGTGCAGTTCAGCCACTATTTACTGTAAGAAAAGGCAGATGCCAAGTGTTGTTCACTGATTCCTTAGCATATATAGAACTAATTGCAGGACAGGAATAGAGTGGACTGTTTTAATAGGATTATTTTAATGTTCGCTATCCCACCACTATATATAAATGTATACACACAGGCATTACCACAAAAAAATGATTTACACCAAAAGCTTTGACAAGTGTTTGTCTAACCTGACAGCCTACTTTCCTTGTGGAACTCTTTTATTATTTGCTCCAGTTAGAAATGGTTTCTAGCTCAGTTATAATTTTAAAAGACACTTCTTCATTTCTGATTATATAGTTGTTTTGGAGGCACATAAGCTCCACTTATTCTTACCCCACTTCTATTGAAATGAACATTTCTAAGAATTCAAAACTGATTCACAGAATTGGGTTAAAAACATCATAGAGGAGTGTGGTAGTTTGAATATGAGTGGCTCCCATAGGCTTGTATATTTAGATGCTTGTTCATTTTAGGGAGGGTCACTACTTGACAGGGATTAGGTGATGTGGCTTTGTTGGAAGAAGTGTATCACTGGGGGTGGGTTCTGAGGTTTTAAATGTTCAAGACAGGCCCAGTGCCCCTCTCTTTTCTTGTTGCCTGTCAATATGGATGTAGAACTCTCAGCTGCTTCTCCAGCACCATGTCTGCCTGTGTACCACCATGCTTCCCACCATGATGACAATGGACTAAACCTCTGAACTGTAAGTAAACCTCAATTAAATGTTTTTATTTATAAAAGTTGCCATGGTCATGGTATCTCTTCACAGAAATAGAAACCCTAAGATAAGGAACAAGACTATAAGTTAGATATAAAACCTTAAACTCACAAATATAAGATAGGACATCTTCTTTAATATTGTAACTGTAATTCTTGCTCCATAATTGTTTTGTTATATGTAATTTTACTATGTTAAAATTAAAACCTTCCTTTTTAAAAAAAGAAGAAAAGGGGAAGTGCTGTGGATATCACTCTATATAAATAAAACACTGATAGCCAGTGACCAGGCAGGAAGTATAGGTGGGACAAGGAGAGAGGAGAATTGGGGAAACAGGAAGAAGGAGGAGAGACACTGCAGCCACCGGCAGGACAAGCAGCATGTAAAGATACCGGTAAGCTACCAGCCATGTGGCAAGGTATAGATTTATAAAAATGGGTTAATTTAAGATATAAGAACAGTTAGCAAGAAGCCTGCCACAGCCATACAGTTTATAAGTAATATAAGTGTCTGAGTGATTATTTTATACGTGGATTGTGGGACTGCAGGGCTTGGTGGAACCTGGAGAGAAGCCCTCCAGCAACATGTACTTACTGTCTTCCACACACTGTTCGTTTATGGTGGTGCACTTACTTTTAATTTTGAGTACTATGCAAATTCATAATTTCATGTTTTGAGGAAGATGCAAATATTGGTATGTTAAAGAAGCTGACCTGAATACGTGCCAATCTGACTATATGACATTATGGGTAAAGGCAAATCTAAGGCATCTATAAAAGGTTCGGCATTCTCAAAGTTTAGTGGAGGGAAGATGAGTAAGTGTAATATAAAGGGCTTTTTGGGTGATAAAACATTTTTGCATAATATTAAACTGTTTGAAAAAGTCCACATAATATGCAAAACAGAGTAAATTCTGATCTAAATTAAGTAGGGACTTTGCCTGATGGTATGTGTGTGTGTGTGTAGACTTAGTGAATCCTGCTCCAGACATTCTTAAAGACCATACAAGAAGCCCATGCACCTGTATCCTTCCTGTTTTGTTACTTCCTCAGACACAATATCATTACACTGTTGGAATCATTATGATGTTAAAATTCCAAGTTCTGATATAAAAACAGTAAAATATTCCAACTGAAGACTAATATGGTCCTTAGTGATTCCTAGAGAAAACTTCAAGTTTCTCAGAAGATCCTAGAAACACCTCCAGTTTATCATTCCATGGGGGCAGCAATCACTTTAGGGTCGGAGAAGACTAACACAATCTGAATAGCTACTCTATGTCACAGATTAAAATTATTCATCCACGAAGTCAAGCTGTAAATCCACAAACGGAGCTCTTCCATTCCCAAGAATTAGTGGAGAGAATGCACTGCCAACTAAAATACCGCTGAAGAGAACAAAATAATGTTTTTATTGCTGGTGTGTGTGTGTGATTGCTATAATCCTTGAGTTTAAAGAAAACTATATATTTTTATTAAAGTTTAGAATTTTCTAAAACATAAAATAATTTCTGTGGAATAAAATATAAGGACCCTGAAACAACCTAGTAGGAAATTTATGAGCAGTTGGTCATTCAGTGTGTACCCTTGGTTTGGATGTAAAGTGAAGCATTAGTACTGTGGAATGTGTGAACCATTCTTACACTGGTGTTATAGGCCTCCAGGAAATGAAATTACAGAATCAATAAAATACTAACATCAATTAAAATCTAATACCTACAACTTTTCACCTATTTTCAAAAGTGGCGTTTTAAATTATAATTAAAGAGATCTTTTTTTAAACAACAAATATGACTATGCACTGTGTAAAGGGAATACCACAGATTAGCACTCTGACAATAATATAGAATGGTCTTCATATGCAATAGAGATTTGTAATAACAATGTTTTCACAGTTTTTAAAAACTCAAAGCAAATAAAATAATACATTAAACAGTTTATGTTCTGTATTATATGGAGAAATTAGAAAAATTAAAAGCTTACAAAATAAAATGAAATGTGATTTCAATTAAGAAAATATTCATGCCTGCCTAAAGCAATGCTAAAAATTCTGAATAAAACATGGCTCCTGTAATTGGACCAAGTTCATTTCTTATGAAGTTGTTCTAATTCTGAAGCCGCATATGTGCAAGAGCCTGGATGTGGGAGGCAAGGGTTGCCATGGTGAGCACACATCTTTTGGAGAAGTTAAATTAAAAAGAAATGTGCATAAAGTCCTCTTAGCTCACGGTTTTTTTTTCTGGAAATGAAGAATGCTTTTTCCCCCATGACATCTTGGTGTGGTGGAAGGATACTGATAGGGTGGGACATAGGCAGCTCAAATTTTAAAGCCTTCAGTTTTTAAAGGTGTCTTGGAAGTAAGAGATCCCCAAGTTAGGTAGTTGTCTTAATGGTCGGGTAGGGAACCAGCTCTACTTACACTGGGGTAATAAATTATCAGAGTTCAGGGTATTTTGCAAGCCCGAGGCACCTGAGGGATTCAAATACAGATATTACTAAATACACTTTAGTCTCAGATAGTTAAGGAAAAATAAATCACCCCTGAACCCTGCTTTCTCATTATTCCCCTGTTGTGATGAGTAATTTCAAGGAAGCCTGGCAGACTGCTCCACATTCATTTCCAGCAAGATCTCCAGGTGGTTCCCCAGACCCCAGGAACTAGGAGTGCTTGAACCAGAGAAAGCTGCACGTGTTTCAGAAAGGCAGCGGCTTTTGAGGTGGGAGAGCACCCACATGCGCCTGCGCAGGGCCTGAAGAACTTTCCCCCTACGCCCTCAGAGGGAATGCATCATTTCAAAGTAGGAGCCAGCTGGGACCAGGTGTAGGGGTGGAGGGTAGGTTGTAACAAAGAAATGTCAGAGGTTGCTAGCCAAAAGCCATTCAGGCTATGTTCGTGTTCTTTAGCTTTTGGTCAACTTTATTGAAAATAAAGGGGAACTTCAGCAAGTGGGATACTGAGCTTCTAATAGGCTCAGCCTGGAACAAAGAAAATCTACTTCCTAATACTGTTTCTCTTGCGTTGGAGGGATCACGTGTTCACTTTCGCTGGTACGCACTCTGCTCGCCCACGCGATGAAACCTCTATTGTGCTTAGAAATTTTGCCCAGGTTAAAATATGCTCAAACACAAATTGCTTCTCATCCATCAGCAGAGCCCCATCTAGAGACTCCGGTGCACATGCTCTCCTGCTGACCCAATTACCACTGCAGGTAATTCCGATGTGCTGAAGTGTATGGGAAAGTAATGGCAAAGAGCAGGTGGAGGCCCGCTGCTGCCTTGATTCCCACCCACCCCCTCCTGCTTTCTGAGATTCCTTTTGATGGAGAACTTGGAAAGGAACGTGGGAGTCGCAGATGGTTCCTTCCTGGGGCCGATTCCCAGGAGTTGTGAAAGTAACCCCTTCCCTGCCAGGTGAGGTGCCACTTGCTTTGTGCCTTGGTGGGGAGGGGCAACCAGCAAGAGAGAGAGAGGGCGGAGGCGGGTCTTTCCTGCCCCCCAACCCTGATGGCCAAGTAGTGTAATGAAGCAATTTTGTAGCGATCTCGCTTATGAAGTCACTGTTTCTAAAGACAATCTGTGCAGCCCGCACCCCCATCCCGCCCCCATCTTGACTCTAAAATTGGTGATACAGGAGATCTATGGTAGCCCAGCTAATTGTCGGCGAGCTAGGGTGCCACTGTTACCCAATGTTGGCAGTCTTTCCTCCCTTCCCAAATACAATCCGAAGCGCGTCCTGAATCCCAAAAGACTCCAGAGAATGCCAAGGGACCCCTCACTGGACCAGGAGCAGTGAGGTTCCCTAGCTTCTCCCGCAGAACACAAAGGAGTTGCCTGGCTTAGGGAAACAGGGGCATCTTCCCTGACTCCAGTGAAAGCATTCGCCCCATTGCTCCCCACTTCTTTCTGTCCTTTAGTCTTTCCTGCTCTCCCATTCCCTTCATCTCCCCAAACCCCACCCTTTTCTTTCCATCCTCAATAACATACACCCCCAATAATTCCTTTATAGATATCAAGACAATAATACAACACCTTCCAAGATAAAGCACAGTGTGAGCTGCCACAAGTGTGTGTGTGTGTGTGTGTGTGTGTGTGTGTGTGTGTGTGTGTAGATCACACTCGCTCCATCCCTCACACACCTCCGGGGAAAGCAGACTGGAGACCCCGGGACAATAAAAACCGAGAAAGCCAAATCTAGCTGGACTCTGCGGTCCCAGCACCAATGCCTCACACTCGCCCCTCACCTTTTCTTTTCGCAATATGTAACCCTTTAGGGTCTCTCGCCCATTCAAAGCGCCCTGCTCCCAAGCACTCAACCAGCTAGCACCGGGTTCCCACAGCCCTGCAACCGCCCCAACGCCGCGACTTGCCGGCCACCTGAGCCTCCCAGATCCCAGGTCCTGGACCTCGGTAGAGGTCCTTTCAGTGCTCTACTCACATCGTCAGAAGCAGAAACTACCCATGAGGGTCCCGGGTGCGAAGGCCTTGCAGCTGCCGAGGGTTACTCCTTAAAGTGCTCTGGGGTCCGCAGTGAAGCCGGTACGGGAGTCCTCCAAAGCAAAAGGCAGAGGGGACTCCGGGCAGTTGCCGCGTCAGACCATGATGCCACTGCCCTTCAGGTGCAAGGCTGGAGAGGTGCCAGGGGGGAGCCGGGAGCCCGCCGGGAGCACCAGCGCGGCCAGTCCCCGGCCTCCGCCCGCCCAGCGCGCCGCGCTAGCGACCGTAGCAGCAGCAGTGGCGGCGGCGGCGGAGGCGCAGCTCCCTCCCCGCCCCCAGAAGGCTCCACAGACAATAAATCCTGGGCGGAGAAGAGAACGGCAGCGCGGGCGAATCCTGTACTCAACTCGGCTTCTGCCCGAGCCGGCCACGACGCCTCTGAAGGAGCGAGGGTCCCCGGGGCCCGGGTCACAGCAAGCACTGGCTGGGGTTGTGCGCTCCCGCAGCTGTGGGTGGCAGCGGGGGCCCAGGGTGGGTGGCTGCAGGTTGCACTGGCCCAGAGGCTGGGTGGCCGTGGCTCGGAGCCCACGGTTGGCCCGGAGCGGGGTCCTCCGCGGTGCAGCGGCTTGGCGCACAGGTGCCAGGATTGGCAGACGAGGCGCTGCTCCTGGCTCGCGCCCGTGACTCCACAATCTCCCCGCCCCCTCTCTTTCCTCCCACCCCCTTTTCCGACGACACCAGCTGCAGCTGCTTCAAAGTGTAAAAAATGTCAAGGAGATTTTCCAGGGCTCAGAGAAGATGACCACCTTCCCAGACCTCAGCCATTCTTGGACATCCTCGCTTGCCCCTCATGACCTCTACTTGGACTCCCTGCAATTTGGAGGAACAAAATCCCAGTCTTGGAGAGATGAGATGTTCTAGCTTTCTTTGGTTCCGTTACCACTCCAGCTTTTAGACAACTGGCCAACCTCTCCAGGTTCCTCCGTTGCCTGGAGTGCACAAAGCAGGTGTTACCAGGCTCTGCATGGTGCAGCACGGGCTCCTCGGGGTTTTCTCCCGCTAGCCCCAGGCGCTCCTGCCGGTGGCGCGGCGTGTTCTGCAGCGCCAGGAACCCGCCAGCAGCAGCAGCAGCAGCAGCAGCTCCAGGCCTGCGCGCCGGGTGCTCCCGCGCCAGTTCCGTGACGCTGCGCGTGGCTCCGCAGGCTGCCGCTCCTGCTATCTCAGCAAACAGGCAGCCTGGAGCGTCTCCTCAGGGGTTTCCTCTCTCCCTGCGTTGCCCGCTGCAGGTTGTAGGATGCCCAAGAGAAAGGTCTCTGCATATGGGTCCAGCAGCTTATTTAGTAGGGTCATTGAGACTTAAAAGGCAGCTTTCAAGACCCCTTCTCTTCATTTTGGTCTGGGCTTACTGCTCGGGGAATGTTCAAAAATGAGAAGGTTTTCCCAACTTCCTTTCATCTATTTGAAACCCTACTCTTTCTGTCCTGAACTCAGGAACATTCGCCCACACACATTCACAGGAATGCACACACAGGAACATATGTATGGACAAAAGAATATAAAAAGCATACTGATGAAACTTGTGCTATATTTAGACTTCTGTTCTCTAGACACAGCCGAATTCCTCCTATCCCTGGATTTTTCTGCGATTTAGAGGCCATGGGGGTAGAAGCTTTCTCCTTCTTTCTCTGATTCTAGTAGACCATGTGTGACATTCATATGCCACCCAGAGTTATGTGTGAGCTTCCAGTTTACTGAAAAGTATAAGTGCTGGCCTATATCTTAGATGTGGAATATTAAACGTCTTCAAGGTTGCAAGACCTTTTTCCTGACTGCCAAGAATTGTCTAGAAAGAGACTGGGGACTGAGTTCTCATCTGCAGATGAGCAGGGAAGATTACTGCTTTATCTGGACACGTGGTAGATAGTGGTCGATTCTTAAGGAGCCCTCCCTTTGCTTACATATAGAAGAGGAAAGGAGTGCATTTTGGAAAGCAAGACCACCTTTATAAAAAGCACTGTGAAACTTGTTCTGAAAATGGCAAAGAAATAGGAAAAATGTTGAAAGGACACTTTTTAAATACTAACCTTTGTTGAACTCTATTTTTTTTTTTGCCCGGTTTTGTTCTGTGAACATCTTGCTATAAGTTTCAGTGTCTCAGCTGGAGGAGGTGCTATGATAGGAACTGAAAATCTATTAAAAATAGCTCATCACAGCTTATGTCCCATTACAGAAATCCTTTGCAAAGTTCCAATTCTTTCCAGTACTGCTTACACTATTCTTTCTCACAAAGTATTTCACTCACTTCTTTCCTAAAGCTGTATGTTGGGCCTACCACTATGAAAAAGACATAAAAAGCTCATCTGAGCAAGGTCACCTTTATGCTGCATTAGAACTCAGAATTCCTTTAACTTCATGATCCAATCATGTATGGAAACATTACAAAGACACACTATGCAGCATCACAGCTGGCTATGAGTAACTTCTGGCCTTCATAGATTGAAGGAACATCCTCCCACGAGGAAGGAGACTTTTGTTTTCCTTTCCAATGGGAGAAAGAGCTTATGAGACCCCAAACTAAAACTGAATGCCATTGAAATAGTGTATTTTAAGCCACATGCCTTCTTTCTCATTTTCCTTTATTTTATAATCTCATTTTGGGCCATAAGCATCCAAAGAGACAAGACATGTTCATGGTGGGATGTAAATATAGTACCATGAACGAGAGTGAAGAGACATTCTCTCAAGTGTGTGCTTTGGACACAATGCACCAAGTTTTTTCCCCTAAAATTTAGCAGTCTTGAAGGAAATTAAGCCACCTTCAGTATTCATACAATGGGGTACATTGATGACTCCAGTGGTTTCACAGAATCATAGAACTGTTGAAATGCAAATGTTCTCCTGTCTTTAAACTCCAATTTGGCTGTCACCAGCCCTACTTCTAACCATACACAGATGACTTGCTGAAAGCTTCATGCAGATGTCTGACACCAAAACAATCACAACTTACAAAATTACAAATAGTTTTAAGACTAGCTATTTAGTATGCATCTACATATGGTTAGACATAAAGCTATAAAATTTTATGAGGTGTTAATAAAGTTCTTTGAACATATTATTAAAATCATTGAAATGATAATCTGCTCTTGGGATAAGCAGGCCTAACCTTATTTGATAATAAAAGACACGATAATGTTAAATTTTCAGGTTCCAAAATCCTTGCTAATAATTCTCTTTTGATGCCTGCAATGTCTTCAAAGATATCCTCTGGAGAATTCCCAGTTAAGGTAAAACTACATACAGAGAGGACAATGTTTCAGTTTTAAGAACTGTCAATATCTTGAAAAGGTTGGCTTACTTAGATATTGGTAATTGGGCTAAAAGAAAACTTTGCTGATTTTGGATTCATAGAGATACAGGTCTGACAATATTAAAGCTGGTAGGATTTGGCAGGACAGACCAGCATCAGTGAGCACTATAAGCAGAGACTGTTGCTTTGTCATGGTTAGCTGTTGAACGGCAGGGAGAAGTTTTGAGTAAGAAATGGCCATAAGTCATTCAAGTAAATTTGTTAGATGGTCTTTACTGTGAAACTGCTCTCTTACATTGCAATCTGTTCTCACTAAAGAGAATTTTTAAAAAAATTCATTTATTTTTATACTTTTTAAATTTAGGTATTAAATTTGAATTCTAAAGATACTAAAATATATTTAATGAACAAAGACTGTTGGATCTTAGTAGAAAAGCAGATATAATCTGCTAAGAGAATAGATGGTCACAAAGTGGAGATTGTAAACACAAGAGAAGACTGCTCATTAAGAAGCACCCCACCCCCCCAAAAAAATGTAGAAACAATGGATATCAGAAGAAACAAAGAACTGAAAAACAAATGTGTAAATTACAAGACAAAACATGAAAGCTATGAAAAAATGAATGTGCTCCCTCCATAGAGCTCACACCTATAATAACTGCAACAAAAGTTCATGAAATAACTGGGGTGCTGGGTGAAGAATTCAAAATTACACTTTAAAAATGTCTAGTGATTTCAAAGAGGATTAAAATAAGCAGATGAATGAAGAAAAGACATCAGTTCAGAATGTAGATAAGTGAATCAAAAAGCAATGTGAAAGAAATATCCAGCACCAATACCCAACTTTGTATAATGAAAATTCAGCAAGGAACTTGGTTTCTTGAAAGATAAACAAGAAATGTTGGAAATGAATGGGTCTGATGAAAACACAGTAGAAAACATTACCAATAGACAAGACCAAGCAGAAGAAAATGTATCAGGGATATAAAAGAAGGGTGACTACAGATTGCATTCAGACAGCAATGAAGAAAATGAAGCTATATATGACCATAATACTTAAAAACACTGAAAGATGATTGAGAGACTAAACCCAAGAATCCATGTAGTGGAAGGAACTGAGACAAAATCTACTGGGTTAAATAAATTATTTACTGAAATTATAGCAGAAAATTTCCCAAGTCTTAGAGAGGTCATGCAAGTGCAGGGTGTATTTAGAATCCCAAAGAGAAATGGCCTGAAAAGAGCCTCTCTGTGTCACATTGTATACAGTTAGAAGCTGAGAACACAGAAGAAGTAGCAAGAGAAAAACACTAATTTACTTTAAAAGAAAAACCTATCAGAATAACACTCGGTATCTTGAAGAAACCCTAAAAGCTGCACATTTCAATGCTGTCAGCCAAGCTTATCAGATCCAAAAAGTTTTCTACAGAGAAGAGAGAAAAAGAGGACAAATAGTATTCTAACTACCCAGAAAAAAAAAATGAAATTTTTATAGGAACCACTAAATATCCCAATGATGACCCAAATGTTAATGTCTTTGATTCTTCAATCATAAAATATAAAGTAGATGATTGGATCAAAACACAAATTCCAACAGTTTGTTCTATTCAAGAGGCCATCTTCATTAGCAAAATAGATTGAAGTTCAGAAGGTGGAAAACTATGTACCACACAAGTGAAAGCAGGAAATGGGCAGGAATAGCTGTTCTTATATTTGGAAAGACAGACTTTAAGTAAAAAGTAATTAAAGGATGTTGTATGATATTTTGTTTTGCGTTCTGACAAATAAAGCTTGCCTGGAGATCAGAGGGCAGAGCTAGCCATTTGTTAACCATAGAGGCCAGGCAGTGGTGGAATACACCTTTAATCCCAGCACTTGGGAGGAGGAAACAGGAACATCAGGAATTCAAGGCCACCGGGGGCTACACCAGATTGAATCAATCTAAAACAAAGAGTCAGGTGATGGTGGTGCATGCCTTTAATCTCAGCACTAGGAAGGTGGAGACATGAATATAAGGCAGGTAGAGACAGGATCTGTTCCTTTCAGTCTGAGGATTTATAGAGGTAAGAAGTTACTGATGGCTACTCTGCTTCTCTGATCTTTCAACATTCACCCTGATATCTGACTCCAGGTTTTTATTGTTAAGACTAATTAGGGTCACACTTCAAAAGGATATAAACAAGGCCATTACATATTAATAAAGGAAAGAGTTCATCAAGAACTTAGAACAAGGATGAATATACATGTACTAAATGTGGAGGTACATAATTTTGTAAAATAAACTTCAAAAATAGAAAAGGAAATATGGTACCAGGTAAAAAGTAATGGCAGAACTTAACACTCATCAGTAAATATATCATCCTGATAAAAAATGAATGATTGACTATAGATTTAAACTGTATCATCTCAAGTTATTGAACCCAGTAGTTATGAAATATACATAGTACTCAGAAGTCCATAGAACATTCTTCAAAATAGAATGCAAGGCCACAAAACAAATAAGTCTTAAGGAATAAAAGTAATTTAAATTATTTGTCTTACCTTTTCAGGTCATAATGGAATAACACTAAAGATAGCAAATAGCAAAGTAAACTATACAAACTGTAACAACAAATAAAAATTGAACAACTGACTTTTCCTATTCTGCAATCTATGGCTTTAATCAAGACCACAACCAAAAGCAACTTGTGGGAAAAGCATTTGCTTCATCTGATAGTTAACAATCTATCATGAAATCAAGTTAGAGCAGACACTCAAGAAAGGAACCTGAAGGCAGAGATTAAAACAGAGACTAGGGATGTAGCCTGTTTAGTGACTTGTTCCCCATGGTTTGCTCAATTTGCATTATTACTCAACCCAGGACCACCTACCTACCTGAGGGATTCTCTGCCCATAGTGGGCTGGCTTCTTCCACATCAATCATTAATCAAGAAAATGGCCCACAAAACTGCCCCAAATTCGATCTGATAGAGGCATCTCCTCAATTAAGGTTCTCTCTTTCCAAATGACTATAATTTGTGTCATGTTGACAAAAATGAACTAGTACAGGTTAAATTATCAGAGATATAATTGATAAAAATCAGAGAAGAAATTAATGTTTTCCTAGAAACAAGGTATGCTACATAGCTTTATGTTAACTTAGCAAAAGCTAGAGTTATCTGAAAGAAGGGAAAGGCAATTGAAAAATGCCTCCACAAGATGTAGCTGTAGTATTTTCTTATTTAGTGATTGATGAGGAAGGGTCAGGTGTATTGTGGGTGGTGCCAAGCCTGGGCTGGTGGTCCTGGGTTCTATAAGAAATCAGGGTGAGCAAGCCATGATTAGCAAGCCAGTAGGCAGCACCCCTCCATAGCCTCTATATCAGCTCCTGCCTGTAGGTTCTTTGAGTTCCTATCCTGGCTTCCTTCAATGGTGGTCTATAATGGGGCAGTATAAGCTAAATACACCTTTTTTTTTTTTTTCCCTCAACTTGCTTTTTAATCATGGTGTTTCATCATAGCAATAGTAACCCTAACCAAGGCAAACTGGTACCAGGATTGTGGGACTATTGCTGGGACAGATCAGACCATATATTTTTGAGAGTACTGTGGAAGGACTTTGAATCTTTGGGCTGGAAAAGCCATTGAGTGTTCAAAGCCCAGTGGGATGTTCTATAGGAGCTTAGAAAATAAGAATGTTGAGAGAAGTGCAGGCAACAGTTTGTGAAGTTTCAGAAGGAAGTAAAGACATTACTGGGGCATTTGTGTGAAAAATCTGTAGAGTCTGGTCAACTGGAGCTGAAGACTTAGCTGTGATTAACAAAGGACCAGAAACAATAAAGTAAAACCTTTGATTTGCTGGGATGTTGGTTAGCAAGAAGAGACCAGCATCATTGAAGTGAAATTCTTCTAGGGAGTGGTTCCTGATAGTTAACATACAGAAGCTGTTTTCCAGAGTTGGCCTAGGTTGTACTTTGTGCTGGTAGCCAAACTTGGTAAAGTCTAAGAGTCTTTGAGCTGGTACTGGTTTTGAAGGCATGAAGGAGTCATGGAAAGCAGCTGAGGCCTGGCACTGTGAGAGCCAAGGAGAGGCTATTGGTGAAAGTGCAGCCCATTTTCTACAAGAGACCCCAGCATTTTGGAGGTGCTCATACCATGGGATGACCACTAAGAACAGCAGCAGTGGAGGAGTGGAGCCAGACTGAGCCTAGAAGACAATCTGTGTGTGCTTCAGTGAGCAGAGCCAAAGAAGTGAGTCAAGCCTATTGGAGGAGCCCACATGATCCTAAGTGAGTCCCAGATATTTACAATGTTGGAGTTTAGTTTCGCTTTGACCTGGTTGTGACTGTACCTGGTATTTCCCTTTTCAAGTAAGGAAGTATTGGACTTATTTTTTAATTTTACAAGAGCTCACAGTTGAGAGACTAAATTTTTAAAGAGATTTTAGGTTTTAAAGAAACTTTGGAGTTTTAGAGATTGGATTTAAAGTGTTTTTATTTGTAAAGACTGTGAGACTTTTTACGTTTATAAAATATTTTATAATGTAATGTTGCTATTAATTGGAAATGAACAAGAAAGGAAAGATGTAGCTTAATGGTGATATGTTTGTGTGTCAAGATGAAAAGGAGTCAATTGTGCTGGATATTTTTATGTAAACTTGATACAAGCTAGAGTTATCTGAAAGGAAGGAAATTCAATTGAGAAAGTGCCTCCAAAAGATCTGGCTATAATTTTTTCTAAATTTTTAATTAATTAGTGATAGATGAGGAAGGGCCCAGCCTATTGTGGGTGGTGGCATCCCTGGGTTGGTGGTCCTGGGTTCTATAATTAGTCAGGATGAGTAAGCTATGATGAGCAAGCCAGTAAGCAGCACCCCTTCATGGCCTCTACATTAGCTCCTGCCTCCAGGTTTCTTCCCAGTTTGAGTTCCTGTCCTGGCTTCCTTCACTGATATACTATAATGTGGAAGTATACACCAAATAAACACTTTTATCTACTACTGGTTTTTTAGTCATGGTATTTCATCATTGCATTAGTAACCCTAACTAAGACACAGAGGAAAATGAAAACACAGCTAACTGAAGTCTTTGGGAAGTAGTGAAGTCAATTCTAATGAAAATTATAGTTATGAGTGTCTGCATAAAAAAGTCAAATAAATGTTAAACAAATAACTTAATGGTGAGCTCCCAAGGTCTTAGAAATACCAGAAAAATTCAAATGTAAATGAGTAGATCAAAGAAGTAGTCAAATTTAAGACAGAAACTAATAAAACAGAAACAAAAAGATCAAAGTATCAATGAAACAAGAGTGGCTCTTTGAATAGATGATCAAGACTGATGAACCCTTAAGTTAAACTTACAAAAAGAAAGATCCAATTTTTTTTTAAATTAGAGATGAATAGGGAAACATTGTAAGTGACAACAATGAAGTTCAGATAATCATTGTATAATAGTTTGTAGACCTATTTCCAATGAACTAAAAATTTTATAACAAACTTAAATTTCTACACAAATATGACACATCTAAATCAAGTCAAAAGGTGTAATTAAACAGATCCTTAACTAGCAATGATACTGAAGTAGTCTCCCAACTACAAAAGGCCAGGACTTCACAGACTCGTGGCAGAATTCTAGCAAATTTTGTTTGTTTGTTTGAGACAGGCTTTCTCTCTGCAACCCTGGCTATCCTGTAGACTAGGTTGGCCTTGAACTCTGATGTCCACCTGCCTCTGCCTCCCAAGGGCTGGGATTAAAGGAGTGTACCACCACATCTGCCTGAATTCTAGCAAACTTTTAAAGAAGCATAAACACCAATGGTCTTCAAAATATTCTAGGAACTAAAAGAGGAAGGAATGCTAAAAAAACTCATTTTACAAAGTCAGTATTACCTCTTGGGGGAGATTTGTTTGTGTTCATTGCTCCAAGACCACCAATAGAGTCTGACTTTGGTTTGGAGGGTGAAGTCCACATTCAGCTGACTGGCCATAGATGTCCTGGCAGACTCAGAGGGAGATACACAGACAGATGGACACACACACACACACACACACACACACACACACACACACACACACACACACACACACACACACGCACACACGGAGGAGAAAAAAGGAGGAGTCAAGAGGTTGTGTTCTCTCTTTGATTCAGGAACTGGGAAGAGGTAGGTAGGTATTCATGCCTCCATCACTTTGTGGATCTCTCAGGTTTATTCCCTAATGTTTACTCCCAAGTTTTATTTTTAATAAGAGAACCTTGCTGCCAAAACAGGTTCAAGAACAATAGGAAATTACAGACCATATTTACTAAACAATATGAACTCAAAATTCTCAGTGAAATATTTAGAAACTGATTTCCACAGCACATTATAAATGTCATTCATTATGACCAAGTTGACATTATTCCAGGAATGCAAGAGTGATTCAGTGTCTTAGTCAGCATTCTATAGCTATGAAGAGAAACCATGACCAAAGGAACTCTTATAAAAGAAAACATTTATTTGGGGCTTGCTTATAGTTCTAGAGGTTTAGTCCATTATCATAGCAGGCAGCATGGTGGCATGTAGGCAGATATGGTGCTGGAGAATTAACTGAGGGTTTTACATCTGGAATGGCAGGCAGTAGGAGAAGAGACAGTGGGACTGTCTTGGGCTTTTAAAACTCCAAAACACACCCCTAGCGACACACTTCATTCAACAAGGTCATATTCCTAATCCTTTCAAATAATGCTGCTCCTTGAAGACCAAGCATTCAAACCTATGAGCCTGTGGGGGCCATTCTCATTAAAACCATCACATCCAACATATGCAAATAAGTACATGTAATATATTGCTTAGAGTCAAAGAGATCACATGATCATTTAAATAAATGCAGAAAATATCTTCGGCATAATATATATGTTTATGATAAAATACCTGAAGGAATGAAGATACTTAACATAATAAAATACATAGAATGGATTTTTAATATTTTCAGTATAAATAAACTAGCAGATGATAAAATAAATGTGTTTATTTATATTTGAACATCACACAATGTGTGTATGTATCAAAATGCCACATGGCATCCCATGGATGTATACAAATTTCTGTTTCTTTTTATTTAGATGAAGAGTTTCTCCTTCATCCCATGGCAATGCTTGGTTTCAGTCATTTTCAAGTTGTCACTGCCTGAAAATGTATGAGATTTTAGATCTTATCATTGGATTAAATTCACATTTTCTGTTTGCTTATGAGGCAGAGCAACTTTTAGTAGGGCCATCATTCACGTTCTCATTGTGATTTGTTAACATATTTCAGTAATTTTTCATCCAATCAACATAGTTCTTTATGTATTTCATTCAATCAATATAGTTCTTTATATCTTAATTTGTGTGTGAATGTGTGTTTATACTGGATTCCAATCCTGTGTTAGTTATATATCATCTTTGTCATCTTTGAATTCTTCTTTTTTTTTTTGTTTACTCTTAGTGTGGTGCACTTTATGAAAAGAAGCCTTGATTGAATGCTATCCACTATATTAATATAGCATTGCATCAAAAGTTTAAAGAACACTTTACTACTCTAAGGTTTTAAGTGTATTAATAATTTTTCTATGCTATTTCAAAAGCTTTGATTTTTGGATTTAAATATTTTCAGATCTTAGAGTTTACAGTATATGTATGAATTTCATTCTCTGTATGATGTGAGGTAGGGATTAAATTTCTTAATTTTTCCAAGTCCCTCTTTCATAGATGAATTAGTTTACTACTGATTCATCTGTTACACCAATTCAATTCACTGGCCTAGTTTGAGGTGTTGTTTTTGTGGCCATTCATCTTTTCTTATAACCTCTTTGGACTGAAAACTGAACTAACTGCTTTAAATTCACAATTAGGGTTAAGTATCTCTGTAGTAGTATATACAGTCATTTGGGTGTATGCCCAAGTGTAATATAGCCAGATCTTGAGGTCGATCTATTTCCAGTTCCTGAGGATCTGCCACACTGATTCATACATTGACTGTACTAGTTTGTACTCCCATCAGCAGTTGATGAGTGCTCTCCTTTCCTCATATCCTCACCAGCATGAACTTTCATTTGTTTTATTCATCCTTTTCATTCTTATTGATGAAATTCAAAGTACTTTTAATTTGCATTTCTCTAATGACTAAGGATGCTGAATACTTCCTTGAGTGTTTCTCATCCATTTGTGTTTTATTTTTTGAGAACTCTCTGTTTAGTTTTGTACCCCATTTTTCAGATGGGTTATTTTTTCTTGATGTTCAGTTTCTTTTAGTTCTTTATATATCTTAGGTACTAACCCTCTATTAGATGTATAATTGATGAAGACCTTTTCCCCTTTGGTGGGCTTTTTCTTTGTCCAAATGATGGTCTCCTTTGCTGAACTGAAGCTTTTCAGCTTAATGTGTTCCTATTTATTAACTGTTGGCCTTGGTGCATGGGCTATCAGTGTTCTGTTCTGAAAGTCTTTCATGTGCCAATGCTTCTCTTTAGATTTTTATAGCAGCATGCACTAAAAATTGGAATCATGAAAGACATTCCCAATATTCTTTTTTGTAGTTCTGAACTTAAATTTAAGAAGTAAAAATCAGAAAAGCAAACAAATTGAGTATCATTGGACCCTTTGATAGAGATGTAAAAGAATTGTCAATAAACTGGGAATTAAGGATAAAGAAACAATTTGCATTAGAGTGTTGTTGAAAGAATACATTGTTTTTCAACTCACATGTTTGTATTATTTTATATATATATATAATGTATGTAGACCTTTTGTTAACATCCTAGGAGATACAGATATTTTGTGAAACTTCTATATAACTATTTCCCCTGAAGTAACCAGTTGCTAATATATTTCTTAGCATATAGTAACATATAACTACACTGCTAACTTTTTATAGAAATATATTCTTATTAGTATACTACCTGTAGCAGCTTTCTTCTTGGTGAATAACATACTGTTAAAATCCTCCTATTCCAGAAATAACATAGTCCCTGTATACTCTTACAATCTTTGGAGAGGTACTATCTTTCATAGAATAACTTCCTTGTTTTTCTTTATTTGAACTATTTTGCAACAATGAACATTCTTGTGCTTTTGTCTTTGTGTCTAAGACTTTTATAGGATATATTTCAGAAGTGTTATTGACAGGACTGGGGATGCAGCTCACCAGAAGAGAGTTTGGCCTAGTATAATTGAGGTGGTAGGTTTGATTTCTCAAAGGACAGACACACGTACACAACTCACACACATACATACATTTACACATGCACAATAAAATAAGAAATATTGGTATGCTCACTTCCTCAAATGTTAGACCAATTAATTTTCTCACCATATATCTGTAAGGATTCCTGTTTCTCTATCACTATTGATCCTAGGTAGTGATCATTTAAATCTCCCCAGTTTAATAGAAAATGCCACTTATTGAATATCTGTATCTATAATAATGAAGTTTGAAATGCATAGGATTTACCTTGATAAAGAATGGACAAGATTTTGTTGCTTCAATATATTTTTTAATCTGTTACAAAAATAGCTGAAAGTAAGATGTCCATATAGATATCAAAATCCTGCCTACCAAAAGTCAGTTTTAGTGAATTTCATGAGCCTCTAGTAGTAATGTCAAAAGGTAGTGCAGCTTTCTCAGTTCATTACACACCCACCATCACAGCATCCAGCTCTTCTACATTTCTCCCCAGAAAAGGTCACAGATTTGAGAATCTTTGATAGCTTCCAGGGTATAAACATTGCCGTGGAGATATTTTATTTGTGTCCCCCAGTAAAGTTTATCTGAAGATCAGAGGAAATAAACAGCCACCATATTAAACATTAAATCAGACAATGGTAGCTCATGCCTTTAATCCTAACACTCAGGAGGCAGGGATCTGTCTGTATCTCTGTGAGTTCAAGTCCACACTGGGAACAGAGCCAGGTGTGGTGGCACACACCTTGAATTCCAATACTACTTAACCATAAAGGTCTGGAGGTCTGTAAATACAGACAGGAAGTGATAGAGCTAGGCAGAAAAAGGAAGTGATGTAGCTGGGTGGAGGGAGGAAGTGAAATGCAGAACAGAAAAGCATGTAGGCGTAGGTAGACAGGAAGTAGGTTTCTTGGGTGGAGGAGCTCCAAGTGGTAAGAACGTGGCTGGCTTCTTTCTGCTTTTCTGATCTCTTAGCTTTTCACCCCAATATCTGACTCCAGGTTTTTTATTAATAAAACCATCTAGTACTTCATCCTACACATTGCAGAGCTAAACTTCACTTCACCAAGTAAAAGAATGTTTTAATGTTTAGACAAACACCTGGAATTATACAGATTCAACCAAAGAGTTTCTAATAACCTTATTCTTACATCAGATGCTGATGCACATAGTATTATTATTATTTAACTCAGTGACATTTTCTGAGTTCCATTGGTTGAGAGCACCATAGACCAACATCTCTAGGCTTGGAAGACTTAGTGTGTTTGTTCTTGCAGAAGAAAAGAAAACTAAATATAATTCACCATCAGTCATTTGGTTTAAGAATGATACTTGATTTCAAATAAAACAGAATCATTTCCCTTTGTACTACAAAACATTTTAAAAACAGTAGGTAAAAGAAAATAGGAGTTTTAGAGTATGAAAGTCATTATAGAAGCAACTCATTTGTATTATTTAAAAAATCACAGTCATTATATTTTCATCATAGATACTGAATCTCCATGCCAATATTACTTCCTACAGCATAATAGGGCATTTTATGATGTTACTTGTAAGCCTAAAGAAACCAGAAAGATTTTGCCATTAGTACTTAACCTTTAAGTATTATATGTCTCTAAATATATCTCTATATATTCCTGTTTATCTAAAGTACACATCATAAGATTTTCATACTTATGCTAATGCTTAATATAAAGAAACACTTTCATAGAAATAAATCAAAACATTACTAATGTAGCAGAGTTATGGCATTAAAATCTCTGTAATTTTAAATTGAACTCTCTATTCTTGTTACCATTATATATATTCAAATATCTCTTCAATCATAAATTGATGACTCACATAAAGATTTTTTATTCATATTTTTATCATTAGCTGATTTATACAACTGATTAAAAACTTAGGATTTTTAAATTTCTGTTTTCAAATTCTCCTTCTGAACTATAAAATGATGCTTGACCTTGTAAATGGATATCTTTGGGCCATCAGTCGGCTCCAAAATAATGACACAGAGATGTATTAATTATGAAAACCTGGGGATTAAGAGATGGCTCAGAGGTTATGATCACTGACTGGTCTTTCAGAGGTCCTGAGTTCAATTCCCAGCAACCACATGGTGGCTCACAACCATCTGTAATGAGATCTAGTGCTCTCCCTGGGTGTGCAGGCAGAACACTGCATACATAATAAATAAAAAAAATCTTAAAAAAAAATGAAAGCTCAGCCTCAGCTTAGGCTTGTCCCATTAGCTCTTATAACTTAAACCCATTTATGTTAATCTACATTTTGCCTCATGGCTTTTTACCTTTCTTTCATTCTGTATGTCTGACTCCCTCCATGTCTCCTTGGCTACTGACACACATCTAGATTCATCTCCAATTTCCTTTTCCTCTGCCCAGAAGTTCTGCTTATACCTCCTGCCTAGCAATTGGTCATTCTGTTTTTTATTAAACCAACCACAGTAATATATCTTCACACATATAATACCATGTGGTGGTAATCTAATTATACTGAAATGTGATTTTGATTGTATGTTAATAAATAAAGTTGCCCAGGGGTCAGAGCTATTAGAGCCATAGCAAGAGTGTGGCGGTGGTGGCACACGCCTTTAATCCCAGAAAGCCAGCCTTTAATCCCAGGGAGTGGTGGTAGAAAGCAAACAGATATATAAGGTGTGAGGACCAGAAACTAGAAGCATTTGGCTGGTTAAGCTTTCAGGCTTTGGAGCAACACAGTTCAGCTGAGAGCTATTGGGATGAGGACACAGAAGCTTCCAGTCTGAGGAAACAGGACCAGCTGAGGAACTGGTGAGGTGAGATAGCTGTGGCTTGTTCTGTCTCTTTAAATAGACTAACAGATAGGAAATAGAGCCCTGATTCGGGAAGCTGGGACACCGCAGGCGGAAGGGTGAGATTTCAGCTCTGAGCTCTGACCTCTCGGCTTTCTCTTTTGCATTGTTTCTGTGTTTCTTATTTAATAAGACGGTTGGTTACATCTATAATACCACACAACAGGACCTATTCCTATGTACAAAACACTATAAGTGCAATGAAGAGTATGAAACACAATAGCATGACCAATAGCAGCTTCACTGACACTAGAGTCTATGAAAGAACAGTGTGGAAATAAAAAATTCCCAACACATGAGACTTACTCAGCAATCTATGTAGTTGATGCATACTTACACAACTTTACTCTAGGGTCATGTTGAGAAAAATCTTTTCACCCAGAATGTAAGATGCATTTTAAAATTGTCTTCCTTTACTAAGAAGGGCCAAGTATTTCTATTCCTAGCCATATTTTACTCTGATGATACTATAGTGAGTCCAAAGTTTTTGTCTGCAAGCTTGAATAACTTCTATCTCGGGCAAAAAAATATCAAAAGTGCCACATAAGCACCTAAACACAGGGAGGCCTGTATTTGTACATCAGAGCTTTTACATGGAGGCTTGGTTTTGCTGTTATAACATTAACCTGTTATTACTTATTACATAAACACTATACATGGATTTATCAGTCCCATTGTCTTTTACAGTAACATTAATAGAAATCATCACAACATCAAACCAGTCACATATGACCCCACCCCAGCCCCAACTGAGGAGCCATTGACAGTTGATAGCTTCTGGGGAAGTGAGAGAGAGTCAATTTTTCTTTAAAAGTGTGGCCCTCGGTGGCTCCATCCTCACTCCAGTGGCCCTATACTCATGAGTATATAAGCAGCATACATTGAACTCAGTGGGATATAAAAGTAAAGAAGACACAAGGTTGGGAAGAGGGTAGAAAAGTGAGGTTTGATCTAGGAGGAAGAGTGGAAAGTGATTATGTTCAATATATGTTGTATACATTCATGGAATCTCAAAGAATATGACTTTAAAAAATGAACATGACAGTGTGTTCCAGAGAGTGAGAATATATTCAAACCTTTACTGAGTCTGAAAAGTTGAAAAGAGGTTAGATTGTGGTACATTTGGACAAAGCCTTGTCAGTCTTAAATGTTGATTTAGCAAGCAACACTTTAATAACAGAATTACAGCTCCAAGCCATAACTAGACCATTGTCACCACTATGAGCTTCTTGGGATGAAGAATCACCCACCATGGTATCCCCATAATGCACATATATGCCAGCCAATGAACTGCATTTCTATTTCATAGAGAACTCTTATTCAACATCAATGTTTTCAAACAAAAATGTTAAAAGAATACATTTACACAGGGTAATTATTGGGACAGCAGTAAATACTTATAAAATGTTACTGAATTCTAATCTAAAGCACAGAACCTGAGATAGATCTATGGCTATTTTCTAGTGATGAAAACATCAAAAAAGACTGCTTCAATGAAAAGGACAGTGAATTCTTCAATGCCATGCCATATGGCACAAAATCACAAGCAAGATTTAATTCTCTGATCTGATCAAGAATAAAAGGTGTAGATTCAGGGAAAAAAATAAGAACAATCAAGGAAGTGCACTTAATACAAACTGTGAGGATCTTAGCAAGAAGATGGTTACTTATTAATGTAAAAACTAGTTGCTAGTAATTGATTAATATAGTTGATAAGTCCTTGTATGCATATATATATATATATATATATATATATATATATATATATATATATATAGTGTGTGTGTGTGTGTGTGCGTGAATGTGAAGATATAAGTGTATGTGTATACTCTGGATGTGTATATATAGTTGTGCATATGTATAAAGGCATATATATATATATATATATATATATATATATATATATATATTTAATTCTGCCCTTCATTTTCTTGCTGAACTTTGCTGTCCTCTCCACTATTTCAAGCACAATTTCTTTTCAGGGAATTTTCCATTTTCATTTCCTTATACCTTGTGGTGGTTTGAAAGAAAATGGCCCCCATAGGGAGTATTACTATTAGGAGGTGTGGCCTTGTTAGAGGAAGTGTGTCACTGTGGGGGTGGGCTTTGACGTCTTCTATACTCAAACTATGCCCAGTTTGTGGACCACAGACTCATGCTGCCTGTGGATCATGATATAGAACTCTCAGCATCTTCTCCACACCATATCTGCCTGCATGTCACCATGTCCTGTCATGATGATGATGGACTAAACCCCTGAAACTGTGAGGCACCCCAATTAAATGTTTTCCTTTGTAAGAGTTGCTGTGGTCATGGTGTCTCTTCACAGCAATAGAAACCCTAAGACATGCCTAAACTGTGGCTTTTTTAGGTCCCTACAGAGTTAATTTTACTTACTGATTATTTGTCAAAAAATGTTCATCCTATAAGACATTTCATAGCCAACAGGTATGTGTCTCAACCTCACAGACAAACTTCCTATTTTCCTCTTCCACTTGGTGTATCTCACTAAACACCGAACTTTGAATGTATTTTACATGTCTTGTTTCTTATTATTTTCTCCTAAAATAAACTTCATGGAAGATTTTCATCTTTTCCTTAAGGACTGTATGCCTAATTCTTGAGAAAGTACAGCATGTGATGGGATGAACAACAAATATTTTTTTTAAATGAATGAAATGGTGGTTGCTTCAATTTCACATTTCAGAAAATGTGGTCATATATTTGATCTTTGTTCTTTAAAGTACCCAGAGTTACTTTTAACAGTAAGAATCACTAACGGCAACTTAGATGTCACTTGAAACATGGAGAAAATAAAAAAATTAAGACATCCTAAGTTAAAGTTACATTTTAATTTTCCAAGAAGAATGCTATCTGAGCAGAATGACATGTTACCTGTGTAACTTTGGTGTTTTTATACCCAGATGTGATTTTCACATATCTGAGATTCCAGTTCTCCCACTGCCCTTGTGCTGGCACTGACATTGTAGGTTATGCTGACTGATTCCATGTGTGTGACTCCTCTTCACCAACTTTCCCTGAGATTCTGCATTCCCTGTCTGACATCCTTAACAAGAAGGCATCATAAAGACTCCATTTAAAGACATTTTGTATGATTCTATTTGTCTGAAATACTGGAAAAAATAGTGGGTGAGAAGTGGTCTGAAGATGTCATTGTCTCTCTGAGTTAAATCAGAGTTCACATTTCCAATATGATAAAACAGGTTTCTCTGTTCTGCGAGGTCTTTCGGTCACAAGCTCCATCTTCCTAAGTCTGGGGCAGCATGCATCCCTTTAATCTCTGCGTACTTGTACTTGTTGCATTGGCGCAAATAAACAACTGATTAGTAGAGGATGAGATCAATAGAGCTATAAATTAATCCACTTAAATCCTCAGAGAAAACAGGTGGGTTCAAGAGCCTGTTGCTTACAATGGGGTGCTGATGAACCTACAGGTCAGGCAAGTTCAGTGAGGATTTTAGGATAGTGAGAAAACAGACTTTATGCCATGGCGTGTCTATGCTTGTATTGTGAGTGCTGCAATCTGTGAAAGGGATGATATTAGGAGAGCAACTAAATGTTTCCATTTCCCCACTGGCATGCCTTCCCATCATGATTCATAGAGCCCTGTGCTCCCACTCTCGTATCCCATGCTCCTGGTTTTTCCTAAACATTCTTTTGTGTTTCTTGACTGTACCATACTGTGATCTATTTTAATATTCTATCTATACCATAGATACTTTTCTCTCACTATTTTCATTTCTTTTGTTCCGTGAATGTTTTCCCCATGTTCATTTTCAGTCTACTTACTTTTCAATGCTTGGGTGTTTCAGACAGGTCACTATTTTTTTTTAAATAATTTTTACTATCTTTCTATCACAATCACATAATTTGTACAATTTGCATTGTGATTCTCCTTTGAGATAATTCAGTCAGATATTTGGAAGCATATTCCATTGTAAATGTGTAAAGTATTCATTTAAAGTAGTTATTTTAAAGCAACATCTCCTATTTCCTCACTTATATTTTTCTTGCTCAGTATATCAATTTGATACATACATATTGCCATTTGCTTTAATGTATTCATCATATCTCATAATTTGACCACCTGTGCCTTATAGCATATTTGAGGATGTCTTTTGATGTCTGATTAAAATTATATTGTCTTCACAGTGAATGTTCTCATTTAGCACCTTCTTTGTCCTAAAAGGTATTTTTTTCTTCAGTGAAGTCATTTTGGTCTGATATCAATAAAACCATATCAGTTTGTACTGGCCTCTTGTTGTCATAAAGCATTTGATCCTCTCCCTTCCTACTTTCATCATCATTTAATATTCAATATATGTGAGAAAGTACTTTCTTTCTCATAATAGCATAGACAGAATCGAAACTGTCTTCAATGTGTAACTTAACTAGAATTAAATTTATTTTCATTGCTGACAGATATTGGCATACTTAACTGTGGTTAATATATCACCCTAATATAATTTGCCTGAAGATCAGAGAACAGAACAAGCCACTAGATTAAACATAGAGGCCAGGCAGTGGTAGCACTGCCTTTAATCCTAGTTAGAGATCCGATTGGATCTCTGTGAGCTCAAAGCCATCCTGGAGTACCTGAGATAGACTCAGTCTAGGAGAGAAACAGCCAAGCAGTAGTGGCACACACCTTTAATCTCAGCACTTGAGATCTCATGTCTTTGCTTGGGAAGTCACATGCCTTTAATCCCAGCACTAAGAAGGAAATGATGGCTGGGCAGAGACAGGAACTGAAGCTTTTTTCAGACTGAGGAGTCATAGAGGTGAGACATGGCAGTGGCTGGTTCCTTTGTCTCTCTGATATTCAGACAAATTTTATTAGGGTACACAATATATCACCACGTTTAACATCTTCCTTGGGTTTCACATTTTCTGTCCTTAGGATTCTTTCTTTCCTTTCCTGCTGCTATCCTTGCTCCTGTGGAGGTTTTAGTCACTTGTTTTGTTTTTGTTTACATTTTCCTTTGCTGCATGTATCCAGGTCATAAAACATTCCATACTGCAAAGTTTGGTTCTTTGTTGGACTTGCTACAATTTTCCTTTTCTGCCACCAATGATGATACTTTGAAATTTGGAAGTCTTATTGTATGGGTCAGTTAAACCTCAAAACCAGAGAAGACTAGGGCAAGATGGAGCTGTTTTTCCCCACACTCTATTGCAAGTACGAAGCTTGCAGGGGACTACATTTGCACAAGCATCTGTCTGTTAAGATTCTAAGATCCCAGCCTCATCTCTTCTGCTTGCTGTCATTTGTTAAAACCACAAACTCCAACCACAGAGATTTACAGCCAGAATCACTTCCTTGAACTCCTGGAGAACTGACTAATATTGTTGTTGGAATGGCTTCTCTTTAGCCACCTGGGTGCTTTTTAAGTCTTTCATTTGAGGTGCTGCACCTGAAATCTTCAGTATTTCATCTAATATATTTAAGCAGAAAACTTCCCACAACAACTTAGTCTGCTGCAATAGAGGAAGTCTATTCTTTTTAACTTGACAGACTACATACATCTTTACATACATATAAATGTATCTTTATCTATAGTATTTGTTCAATTATTGGGCAGCTAATAAATGTACAGAAATGGCATTCAAAAGGACATCTGGATTCATTTGCAATATTCTTTTTTTAAAATAATCAATCTATCTTAGAGTCTTCATAACAATACCATGTTGTAGATAATGAACAAGAAGAAGAGATGAAATGAAATACCCACAGGCAACAGATGTAGGCAGGGCATTTATCCAAAGCATTAGGTCCAAGTTTAGAGTTCTTTCAAATGACAGCATCTGAGTTCAAGGGAGACTTTCTAAAGCACACGAGTGCTGCTCATTCATAGTCTCATTCACTATTCCCAGAAAAATCTGTAAAAGGCCAAGCCACAGTACAGGAAGATAAAAATTCTTGTCAGGATTTGAGAGCTTCATCTGTTTCTCCGGCTCTGGCATCTAACTGACATGGGGTAGAGCTTGAATGCTGACTGCTTTCACAAGAACTCCACGGGGGTGGGGAGGGGAGGAAAAGTCACTCCTGGTGAATTTGTGCTCTACCGTGCAAAGCCAAACTTGCTTTCTGCTTTAACTTTACTCAGAGGGGAACTGTGAATTGAAATTTAAAACCATGAATCTGTTTTATATATTTCTGTTTAGCACTGGACCCATGTAGGTTTTTAGCAGTTAAGCTCAACACCCTCTATGGAAAGTTGTTCTGAGGTCATTTGGCAAATGGAGAAGTGATGCAAGTGTTGAGGTGACATGTTACCTGAAACAGTGTGTGTCATGCTCACATACAGTACACATATGTGTGTGTGCTCCAGGCACAAACGTCTGTGTTAGTGTGTATGTATTACAGCATACGTTTTACCCTGATACAGTGTGTGTGCATACACATATACACACAAACACTTAGTTTATGAATACACTAAACATTTCACTGTACAAGTACAGATGTCTATATAAATTTTCACGCACGCTGAGTTCAACTATATGAGGGACCTTTGCAAGACTAATTATTTATTAAAAAACATAAGAACTCAGGACCTTCATATTACTAGACTGATATGCTGTCTACTGTGCTAAGAAGTCACTCACGAAACTAGACATCAAAATAACGAACAGTCCAATTAAAAAATGGGCTACAGAGCTAAATAGAGAATTCTCAAAGAAGAATCTCAAATGGCTGAAAGACATTTAAGGAATTGCTTAGCATCCTTAGTCATCAGGGAGATGCAAATCAAAATGACTCTGAGATACCATCTTATACCTGTCAGAATGGCTAAGATCAAAAGCACTGTAGACAGCTTATGTTGGAGAGGATGTGGACCAAGGGGAACACTCCTCCACTGTTGGTGGGAGTGCAAACTTGTATAGCCACTTTGGAAATCAGTGTGGTGGTTTCTTAGAAAATTGGGAATCAATCTTCCTCAAGACACAGTTATACCACTCTTGGGCATATACCCAAGGAATGCTCAATTATACCACAGGGACACATGCTCAACTATGTTCATAACAGCAATATTCATAATAGCTAGAACCTGAAAACAATCTAGATGCCCATCAACTGAAGAATGGATTAAGAAAATGTGGTACATATACACAATGGAGTACTACTCAGTGGAGAAAAACAATGACATCATAAAATTTGTAGGCAAATGTATGGAACTAGAAAAAAATCATTCTGAGTGAGGTAACCCAGACTCAGAAGGATAAATATGGTATATACTCACCATAAGTGGATACTAGATGTAAAGCAAAAGTTAACCAAACAACAACCCACAACTCCAAAGAAGCTAGCTAACAAGGAAGACACAAAGAGTGATGCATGGACCACCCTGGGAAGGAGAAATGGATGAGATCTACATGAGTAAACTGTGAATCAGGGATGGGCAATGGAAGGTAGGGGATAGGGGATGAGAACATAAGGGAATGAGATACTCGAACTGGAACAGGGATGGAGTGGGAAAGCAATGAAAGAGATACCATAATAGAGGGAGATATCATTGGGATAGAGAGCAACCTAGTACTAGAAAAGTTGCCAGGAATCCCCAAGGATGACCCCAGTTTGTATGATTAGAAATAGTGGAGAGGTTGCCTGAACTGAACTGGCTTACTCTAGTGATCAGATCAGTGAGTACTCTGTCATCACAGAGCTTTTCTCCAATGACTGATGGAAGCAGATGCAGAGATCCACAGCCAAACACCAGGCAGAGCTCGAGGAGCCCAATCAAAGAGAAAGAAGAGGGATTCTCTGAGCAATGCATCAGGATCATGATGGAGAAATCTGCAGAGACAACCAAACCAAACTAGTGGGAACTCATGAAAGTTGGATCAATGGCTATATAGCCTGCATTGGACTAGACTAGGTGCTCTGCATGGGGAGACAATTGTGTAGCTTGATCTGCTTGTGTATGTGGGGGGCACTGGCAGTAGGATCAGAATCCATCCCTGGTGCATGAGTGGGCTTTTTGGAGCCCACTGACTAGGATGGGACACCACATGCAGCCTTGAGGCAGGGGGAAGGGCTTGGATTTGCCTCTACTGGATGTGCCTCCTCATGAGAGGCCTTGCCTTCTTAAACTATTTTTTTAATAATTTAATTAACTTTATTTTATGTGCATTGGTGTGAAGGTATCAGATCCCCTGGAACTGGAATTAGACAGTTGTGATCTGCCATGTGGTTGCTGGGAATTGAAACCAGGTCCTCTGGAAGAACAGCCAGTGCTCTTAACCACTGAGAGATCTCTCCAGCACAGCCTTGCCTTATTGTGGGAGGAGTGGGGGGTTGGGTTGGGAGGGAGAGGCTTGGGGGGCAGGAGGAGGGAAGAGGGGGATCTTTGATTGGTGTGTAAAATGAATGAAAATTTTTTCTTAATAAAAAACATAAGAACTAGAAGAAAAATTAGAGATATATAATTTGTTTTTATCTCCTATTTCAAAGCGTAAGTGGACACAAAGCCTTGAATAAAATGCTAGTCTTAGCAGTTTTTCAAATATGCTGTGGATCTCAACATACTGAAAGATATAGAACAAAATCATGAAACTTAAAAAAGCAAAATGCTCATTTTGTTTATTGCCAAGCCAAGAAATGTATAAGATAATTATTCTGTATTTGGCTAGATCAACTTGTACCTACTTAGGTGACAAAAACTGCTAAGTACTATCTTTGTAATATAGTTGCATTGTATGGTGAAGTCAGTAGAACCAATTGTACACTGTTCCTATTAATTATCATGAAAGTATTCTTTATAAATTTGATATTCTTTATAAATTTAAAATCAGAGACACTGTATATATTCATTTCTTTCAAAACCAATTCTCCTGAAACAGAAACACTGATAGTAAAGTAGGAAGTTCCCTATCTGCCTACCAGGTAAAAGCAGACTCTAGATGCTCTGAAGAAAGTCTCTGTCTTTAGTTTTGGATGAATCTATTGACATTTTGGCCATGGCTGAGTCTGTTGGAGGACCTTAGCCTGAATCTGAGCAGAAAATGAGGTGAATATATAGAGGTCTAAGAAAAGTGCTTGATGTAGTTAGCAGTAACTGAGTCAGCCATTAGTTTTCTTCCTGGTGATGACTCTGTTCTTATTGACATACTAGTAACCTTGACAGAGTCTTTCAGTTAGCTTATTCCTTCTGATAAACTGTAGAAAGCACATGTATACTGAATTATTTAGTTGATTAAGATTTACAGGATAATTAAACTAATGTAGGACTTAGCAACCAAAAGCAAATGGTATTGCTTACAGACAGAAATTTAGTTATTAGTCTTGTTAGGGCTCAGGAAATGATAGCCCCAAATGTAGTACTTCGGCTTGCTGAATATTTCTGTCTCATGACATTGAATCACAGAAGAGAAGTGTGGTGGTATTGTGTTTCCCCAAAATATTGTGTACCCTAATAAACTTATCTGGGGTCAGAGAACAGAAAAACCACTAGATACTTAGGATAGGCAGTGGTAGCACATGCCTTTAATCCCAGCACTTGGGAGGCAGAGCTAGGCAAATCTCTGTGTGTTCAAGGATACAGCCAGCATGGAGACACACACCTTTAATCTTAATACCAATCATAGAAGACCTGGAGGTCTGTACAGACAGGCAGTGATGAGGAGGTTATGTGGTTGGGTTTACAGCCAATGAGAAGGCAGAATAGAAAATCAATAAAAAGGACAAACACACAGGATGTAGGTCTCTTGCTGAAGAGGACAGCAGCAGCAGTGAAGGGTAAGGTTTTTAGCTGTGATCTCTTGGGCTTTCATCCTGCATTGGCTCTGTGTTTCTTATTTAAAAAGACAGTTGCATCTACAGAGAAGTCTCTAGAATCCTCTCTTGCTTGTCTGTCTTCACTCCCCCCTTAAATAAGTCATAGAAATTAGAACCCCTCTCCAAAGCAAGGCATTCAATTTAGGAAGGTCATTTCTCCTAGGAAAATCTACAAGGGGTTTTTTTCCACACTCAGCCAGATGGAATGCTTCATGAAGTGACCACAAATGATGTAAACAGACACCGCTGCCCCACACCAGTCTAGTATGTGAGACCACACTCAGCACCTCTGTTCTTCATCTTCTTGATGCACAAGTAGAGCGGCTTTAGATCTCCATGCCTGAAGCCCCTACATTAAATAAAGCTAAAGTTAGAGAATTGTTATGCTTTTTTCTTGTTATCCTGCCATGAGGAAACATATTAAACTACTCTTCTACTGCCAAGTCAGAAGTGTGATACTGTGGATCTCAACTGTCTAAGGTTCTTAGAATTTTCTAGTGTTTTTACCTAGTATCTTAAAGAAGGTTGACAAAAATCAAAGGTAATATCAACACTCAATTCATGTAAACTCAAGTGTTTAGTGAGGCCAAAGGTTTCTTACGCCAAACATCAAGACCAAAAATGCCTTTTACTTCATCAGGTTGGATTCCGTTCTTTTATTATGTGACTGTTCCTAGCAAAGGATGAAGACACTCACAACTGTAGGACAGGACATTCTCCAAGGAGATATTGAATATAACCATGGCGACTTCTCTTGCTTCTTCGCTGTGACATTTGGCACTTTATCACTTCAAGAGACTTTTCACATAAGCATTTGTTCCTTCATAGTTGATTATATCCCTAAGGAAATAATGTGAGAGCTACACTGAAACCATGTGTTTGTATTTGCAGTTAACACTCCCCAGTGACTTCAGCAGTGTTTATTGTATCTTTTTCCTATTTTATAACTGTCATTCTAGTTCAATGATTTTGCCCACTTCATGAGTGACAGTTGAGTTGAGGGAACTTAGGGAATTTCTATTATTTCCTGTCAATAGTTCTGGTTTAGAGATGGGTTCTAAGCCATATTCTAAAAAAAAATGTTCTGGTGACTGTACATTTGACCTCAATTCTTACATATAGAAGGCACCTGCATCATTATTGGATACAACTGAAGAGGAATAATTGTTCTTTTTCTGCTTGTATTACCAAGTAAACATTAGGATGGGCATCTTTCAACCGAGAAAAGCCGCTAGATGATGTTCCCAATGCACTGAGGATGGTGTAGTTGAGAAGGTAACTTTGAAGATATTTCATTCTAAGAAAGTGATAACCAGTTACGTTCATTGTCTCTACCTCTAAAATGCTTTAGCAGCCTGACCACTTGAACATACGTTAGCATGCTGGAACACAAAACCCTTCTTTTGGTTATTACAATATACTTATAACACCAGTTTGCAAATGTGCATTCCACTCTTTGGCGTGGGATGTTCTGTATGTTAAATGTGTTGCTCTGATTGGTTAATAAATAAAACACTGATTTGCCAGTAGCCAGGCAGGAAGTATAGGTGAGACAAACAGAGAGAATTCTGGAAAGTAGAAGGCTGAGTCAGAGAGATGCTGCCAGCCGCTGCCATGACAAGCAGCATGTAAAGATACTGGCAAGCCACAAGCCATGTGGCAACTTATAGATTAATAGAAATGGGTTAATTTAAGATATGAGAACAGCTAGCTAGAAGCCTGTCATGGCCATACAGTTTATAAATAATATAAGTCTTTGTGTGTTTGTTTACTTGGTTGGGTCTGAGTGGCTGTGGGACTGGTGGGTGAGAGAGATTTGTCCTGACTGTGGGCCAGGCAGGACCAGAAAAACTCATGCTACAACTCTTCTCAGCTCAACATCACCTAACAACTTTCTAACAGTTCAGAGTAAGACCAAAGCTCTGCAAGCCCACAGTTTCTTTGTGGTTTGAATAGTCTCCCCTCTTGGCTTTTTCTCTTCACCTTTTCCTCTGCTAAAGACAAGATTGTTTTCCTTCTGTTCCATATCATCCTAGACCTCTCTCACCTATGGTCTTACAATTCCTAGATATTCCTAGGAATCCTTTTCTTGGTGCTCCCTGTCTTTATTTATTTTACATTTTCAGTAAACATTGTCAAGACTAACTGTCAAAGCCACTATTTCCTCTCCAAAACATGCATGTACAAACATTTCCTGACTCATTTCCAGCTTAATTTTTCACTATACCATTATCATGATCTAAATTAGTATATACTTTACATATTAATTTTGTCTTCTCTTAATTGAGCGCTCCAGGAATGCTTCTCTTTGCTTGGTTGTTATAGCTTAAAATGCATCCCACAGTCAGGACTCAATCAAACTTGTTGAGTGACTCATAAATTCTTTAAATTATGCTTCAAGTATGACTCTTTTAAATTCTTTGTTTATATAATCAAATAAATTGTTTTTATTACTTGTCAGTTTTAGTTGAATAGTATTTTTCTGGTAACTCTTAAATATTGCAACTAAACCATTATTAAGTCTATAATAGATATAGGACTTTCTAAAAGCAGACCTGCAGACAAGAATTCATATAAAACTCTTGTGCTAGAGAAAACTTTACTAAGTATTGAACTGTATGTTATCCTCAAAGATGATTAAGTACTAATTGCTAATGACTTATCTGAAAATATGCTCATTGCAGATATAAGGAATAAGAATAAAGTTGTATAGCTTAAAATTCCAGTTCAATATGGCAGACATCTTTATAAGGAGAAAATTCAGATAGAGACATGAGTACAAGAATACCCTGCATCTTAAAGCTGAGAAAAAAGTTCAGGAACAAAAGAGATTGCTTTCAAACAATTAGGAATGAGAAGACAGACAAAATCTCCCTTACAACTTTACAAGGTAGCAACCCCACAGACACCTGGGATTTAGGTCTTCAGGACTGACAATAGACCATCTACCTTCTAGATACCCTATTTGCAGTCCTTTATTAGGGCCATAATGGCTTACTTTCTACTCTAAGCAACTAATATAAATGTCTAGGGAATTTAGGATGTGGGGACAGTAATACAAGGTTAAGTGAGAGGGCAAAGTTCAGCAGAAAGCAATCTTATAGGATAGACCAATAATGATAGAGGCACCACCTCTGAGTCACTCTAGCAAAGGCAAGCAAATGGGGGCTTCCAAACTCTGTAGCACAGTCCTGGGTGAGGAGGCATCTCTGGACTTCTGTGTGTTCATATGAAGCTGGTAGCAGCACCAGAACAACTAGTGAACAGAGATAAAGAGGTTAATAGCAGGCAGCCCATGGGCTATGAGAGAAGATGTGAGTAAACATGAGCAAACCACCAAAGGCACATGGGTTAAGATACATCTTTTCTGTATGAGAATTTAGTATTGGTTTGTAACATAGGCAGGTCAAAATTATGTTTTAATTTTCATCTGTGACTTTTCCAGAAAAGGTTTTTATTTATTACATTTTTTATATATATTTGACCTATGACACAATAGCTATTTGATTCAGGACCTTGACATTAATAGTCACAGAAAGGAAGGTTTTATTATACTATATCATTGTGTTGTATTATTTCTTTGCAAATCACTTTGTATATAATAAGCATTTAATGTACATTGACCTTGATTTTGGTGGTTCTGCCATATGGGGCTAATTCTCCAGAAGTTTTATAGCAGCTGGAAAGAGAGTATCTCACCTACACACTGAACAGCAGATATCATACAAAATCTATATCCAGAGGTCACCACCTTCTCAGAGCTGACATATTTAAGAGAGCACAAATAAATTTAGTTTCTTACAGATATTAGAATACTTAAAGTAGTTGCCTAGGAGTTGGCTGAAATATAGTGATAGATATTGGCTTTCACTTCAGGCTCATATCATTCCAAAGTTGCCAGTTTTGGTAAAGTTTCTCTGAAGTGTGTTCTGACACCAAAATTTCTGAGACCCTCTGGGTATCCAAACAATGACCCAGTTCTGGAGTTAGCATCAGATCCTACAAATTTAAAGGCCCATTCCCTCAAGATTTCCCTATACCAGATGGCAGGGCACCTGTAGTTTTCATTCACTTGCTATAATTTGGGAATTTTATGACCTTTCCCACATTTGATGATTTGCTAGAATAGGTAATAGAATTCAGAGAACATATCATTTATAATCACTTGTAAGGAACAAAACTTAGGGGACAGATGGATACATAGGATACATAGGAAAGGTATAGAGTAGGGCAGAACTTCCGTGGCCTCTCTAGGCCCACCTCCCCCTCCAGCAAGCCTGTGAGCTCAGCAGCTGTGCTTTTTAAGAGTTTTTTCAGACTTCCACCCTGGACCTCTGTGGAGCTGAGGTTCTGGGTCTCAAAGGCACTGCTCACTGAGCACTTGGTCTTTCAGGTCTTGTGCTCATCTGTGTCCTGGAGGCTCAGCCCCATCATTTCAGGAACAAAACCTCATTATCTAACCTGTAGAAATCTGCCATTTAGGAATTCTGAAGATTTTAATATCTCTGTGTCAGGAATTGGTGTGGTGATACATTGTGTCCCCCAACATATTGTGTAACCTAATAAAACTTATCTGGGGTCAGAGAACAGACTAGCCACTAGATTAGAAATAGAGGCCAGGCAGTGATGGCACACACCTTTAATTTTACCATTTCGGAGGCAGAGATCCATCCAGATCTCTGTGAGTTCAAGGCCACAATGGAAACAGCCATTAGGAAACAGTGGTGGCACACACCGTTAACCCCAGCACTTGAGATCTCATGTTTTGCTTGGGAAGGACACACACCTTTAATCCTAGGAAGTGATGGCAGGAAGCAGAAAGGTATATAAGGTGTGAGGACCAGGATCTAGAGGCTTTTTAAGCTTTTAGGCTTTGAGCAGCAGTTCAGCTGAGATCCAGAGGCTTTCAGCCTGAGGAAACAAGATCAGCTGAGGAGTTGGTAAAGTGAGGTTGGCTGTGGCTTGTTCTGTATCTCTAATCTTATAGTTTTCACCACAGTGTCTGGCTCCAGAATTTTTTTTTATTATTAATAGGACGTTTTAAGATTTGTCTTACAAGGGGTGTGGGTTGGAGGGAGAGGCTGGGGGCAGGAAGAGGGAACATCTGTGGTTGGTATGGAAAATGAATAGAAAATTTCTTAATAATAAAATAAAAAGAAAAAGAAAGATTCATCTTACAAATCTGGGAACAAAGAACAAATACATTTCGGGTTACTCTCTGCTTTCTCTTTTTGTAGATGGAGCTTCTCTAACAGTGATTCAACCAAGCATAGAACAACAGTACCCAGAAAAAAATCCCAGATATTCAGACCTAAACAAAACTCTAGGTCACCATGCTCTGAATGTGGTACCCATGGTCATGTGTAGGCACCTGCTGTGCCACAACTCTAGATCTCCATCTCTCACTATTTACTCCACTAATCAGTGTATACATTGAGTCCTGTGACTGAGTCTGTATTGAACATGTATAGACACTTTTTTCACTTTTTAAGTTTTTTTAATATATATTTTTTTTAAAAAATTTCTTTCCTTTTACATGCCAATCCCTGTTTCCCCTCCCTCCCCTTCTCCTGCTCTCTCCACCTCCTCCATCCCACCTCCATCCCCTCCTCATAGAGAGTAAGGCCTTCCTTGAGTAATCAACACAGGCTGCCATACCAAGTTGGGGCCGGACTTAGCCCCTCCCCCCTCCATCAAGGCTGAGTAAGGCACCACACCATAGGGAATGGGCTCTAAAAAGCCAGTTCGTATACCTGAGATAAGTCCTGGTCCCATTGCCAGGGGACCCACAAACACATCCAGCCACACAACATTCAGGGGACCTAGTGTGGTCCCATACAGGCTCCCCAGCTGTCAGTCCACAGTCCATGAGCTCCCACTAGGTTGGGTCAGCTATCTCTGTGGTTTTTCCCATTATGATCCTGACCCTTTTTGCTCCTATCATCCTTCCTCCCTCTTTTCAACTGAACTCCAGGATCTGGCCAAGTGCATGGCTGTGGGTCCCTGCATCTGCTTCCATCAGTCACTGGATGTAGGTTCTATGATGACAATTAGGGTAGACATCAATCTGAGTGCAGGGGGAAGGCTAATGCATGCACCCTCTCCACCATTGCTATGAGCCTTAGCTGCGGACATCCTTGTGAGTTCCTGGGTTTTTTCCTAGGTGCAGATTTCTCTCCATCCCCTTAATGGTACTTTCTGTCAAGAGATCACTTTCATTGCTCTCCCTCCCCATCTCTCCCCCAACTGGGCCATCTCAAGCCTTCATGTTCCTATGTCCCATCCTCTCCCCTCTCTCCCCCACTCCCAGTTTACCCAGGAGATCTTAACTCTTTCCTCTTCCTGGGATGATCCATGTGTGTACCTCTTTACCTAACTTCTCTGGGGTTATGGATTGTAGCTTGGTTAGCTTCTGTTTTGTGTCTAATATTCACTTATGAGTGAGTATGTACTGTGTTTGTCTTTCTGGGCCTGGGTTACCTCACTCAGTATGATTTTTCTCTAGTTCCATTCATTTGCCTACAAATTTCATGATGTCATTGTTTTTCTCTGCTGAGTAGTACTCCATTGCGAATATATCCCACATTTTCTTAATCCATTCTTCAGTTGATGGGCATCTAGATTGTTTTCAGGTTCTAGCTATTGTGAATAATGCTGCTATGAACATAGTTAAGCATGTGTCTCTGTGGTATGATTGAGCATTCCTTGGGTATATGCCCAAGAGTGGTATAGCTGGGTCTTGAGGAAGATTGATTCCCAATTTTCTGAGAAACCACCACAGTGATTTCCAAAGTGGCTATACAAGTTCGCACTCCCACCAACAGTGGAGGAGTGTTCTCCTTGCTCCACATCCTCTCCAACATAAGCTGTCTACAGTGCTTTTGATCTTAGCCATTCTGACAGGTATAAGAGGTATCTCAGAGTCATTTTGATTTGCATTTCTCTGATGGCTAAGGATATTAAACATTTCCTTAAATGCCCTTTGGCTTTTTGAGATTCTTCCTTTGAGAATTCTCTGTTTAGCTCTATAGCCCATTTTTTTTCCTTTTTTTAAAAAATTTATTTTACAACACCATTCAGTTCAACATAATAGCCACAGATTCCCTGTTCTCCCCCTCTCCCCCCTCCCCCCAGCCCACCCCCCATTCCCACGTCCTCCAGATCAAGGTCTCCCCCGAGGACCGGGGTCGACCTGGTAGACTCAGTCCAGGCAGTTCCAGCCCCCCCCCTCCCAGACCGAGCCAAGCGTCCCTGCATAAGTCCCAGGATTCAAACAGCCAACTCATGCAACGAGCCCAGGACCCGGCACCAACGCACAGCTGCCTCCCAAACAGATCAAGCCAAATGACTGTCTCACCCGTTCAGGGGGCCTGATCCAGTTGGGGGCCCCTCAGCCTTTGGTTCATAGATCCTGTGCTTCCATTCATTTGGTTATTTGTCCCTGTGCTTTATCCAACCTTGGCTTCAACAATTCTCGCTCATATAAACCCTCTTCTTTCTCACTAATTAGACTCCCAGTGCTCCACCAGGGGCCCAGCCGTGGATGTCTGCATCCAGACTCCTCAGTCCTTCGATGGGGTTTATGGCACAACTATCAGGGTGTCTGGCCATCCCATCACCAGAGTAGGTCAGTTCCTGCCGTCTCTCGACCTTTGCCAGCAGTCTTTTGCGGGGGTATCTTTGTGGATATAGCCCATTTTAAAATTGGATTATTTGATATTTTTCTGTTTAGTTTCTTGAGTTCTTTATATATTCTGGAGATCAGCCCCCTGTCAGATGTGGGGTTGGTGAAGATCTATTCCCATTCTGTAGGTTATCATTTTGTCTTATTTACTGTGCCCTTTATCTTTCAGAAGCTTCTCAGTTTCAGGAGGTCCCATTTACTAATTGTTACTCTCAGTGTCTATGCTACTGGTGTTATATTTAGGAACTGTTCTTCTGTGTCAAAGTGCTCAAAACTATTTCTTACTTTCTCTTCTGTCAGGTTCAGTGTAACTGGACTTATGTTGAGGTCTTTGATCCACTTGGACTTGAGTTATAACATCTGTTAGTTTCCTCATTTCTCTGTTAAGTTTCTGTCTGTCAGACCTTTCCAGTGGTGAGGATGGGGTGTTGAAGTCTCCCACTATTAGTGTGTGGGGTTTGATTTGAGTTTCAGTAAAGTTTCTTTGACAAATGTATGTGCCCTTGTATTTGGGGCATAAATGTTCAGAATTGAGACTTCATCTTGATGGATTTTTCCTTTAATGAATATGAAATGCCCTTCTTCATCTTTTTTGATTAATTTTAGTTTGAAGTCTATTGTGTTAGCTATTAGGATAGCTACACCAGCTTGTTTCTTAGGTCCATTTGATTGGAAATTTTTTCTCAATCCTTTATTCTGAGGTAGTGTATGTGTTTAAGGTTGAGGTGTGTTTCTTGTATGCAGCAGAAGGATAGATCCTGTTTTTTTATCCATTCTGTTAGACTGTATCTTTTTATAGGTGAATTGAGTCCATTGATATTAAGGGATATTAATGACCAGTGATTGTTAATTCCTTTTATTTTTTTGGTGGTGGTGTGTTTGTTCCCTTCTTTGGGTTTTGCTGGTGTGTGTGTTCCCTTTTTTGGGATTTGCTATTTCCTGTGTTTGGTGGGTACAGTTAACTTCCTTGGGTTGGAGTTTTCCTTCTAGTACTTTCTATAGGGCTGGACTTGTGGATATGTAATGTTTAATCTGATTTTTTTTTCATGGAATATCTTGTTTTCTCCATCTACAGTGATTGAAAGCTTTGCTGGGTATAATAGTATGGGCTGGCATCTGTGGTCTTTTAGTATCTTCAGAACATCTGTCCAGGACCTTCTGGCTTTCAGAGTTTCCATTTAGAAGTCAAGTGTAATTCTGATAGGTCTGCCTTTATATGTTACTTGGCTATTTCCTTTGCTACTCTTAATATTCTTTCTTTATCCTGTATTTTCAGTGTTATGACTATTATGTGGTGAAGGGATTTTTTTTTGTGGTCCAATCTAGTTGGTGTTCTGTATGCTTCTTGTACGTTCATAGGCATGTCTTTCTTCAGGTTGGGAAAATTTTCTTTTATAATTTTGTTGAATATATTTTCTGTGCCTTTGAGCTTAAATTCTTCTTCTTCTATCCCTACTATTTTTAAGTTTGGCCTTTTCATGTTGTCCCAAATTTCCTGGATGTTTTGAGTTAAAATTTGCTGGATTTAACATTTTCTTTGACTAATGAATCTATTTCCTCTATTGTATCCTCAACATGTGAGATTCTGTCTTCCATTTCTTCTATTCTGTAGGTTATGCTTGCCTCTATAGTTTCTCTTTGTTTACTCAAATTTTCCTTTTCCTGAATTCCCTCAGTTTGTGTTTTCTTTATTGCCTATATTTCAATTTTTAAGTCTTGAACTGTTTCCTTCACCTGTTTGATTTCTTGATTTCCTCTAATTTTTTGTTTGTCTTTCCCTCCATTTCTTTAAGGGGATTTTTCATTTCCTCTTTTATGGCCTCTATCATCTTCATAAAGTTGTTTTTAAGGTCATTTTTTTTCTGGATCATCTGCTTTGGGATGTTCAGGTCTTGTTGTTGTAGGATCACTAGGTTCTGGCTGTACCATATTGCTCTTTGTATTGTTTAATGTGTTCTTATACTGCTTTCTATCCATTTCTTCCATTTTCAAAACAGATGGAGCTACAGGTATCTCTTCTTCCAATTGGTGCAGGTGGGGCCTCTGGCTCCTGTGGTTGCTCTTCTTCCCAGTTGGTCTAGGAGGGGTCATATGGATCCAGTTGTCACTGTTCCCAACTGGTACATGGTGGGTGTATGGGTCCGGTGGTCCCTGGTGCCACAGGGGATGATTGGCAAGGGGATGGGGTTGGGAGAGGCTGCTGCCAGGTCTCTGGGGCTGTACTCCAGGCACTTTTTAAAAATTATTCCCTATGCAAAGCAGTGTAACACATATTTACATATCATTTACATTTTATTAGGTAGTCTGGCTGACCCACTGACTCCATGGATCAGCCTGTCTGCTTCCCACACACTGGGATTACATGCATATGCTGCTGTGCCTGGACTTTCATGAGTGCTGTGGATCCAATTTCTAGTCATCATACTTGCAGAGTACCACCTGAGGCATTTCAATAGTCTTCCAATTTGGACAAATTTCATTCTCAGTCACTGAAATCAGTATCACTAGGAGATCCATTCACCCTTTGTCTCTCTTCTTCCCAGCTTAGATATTTCTTCTCCAGTTCTGATGAAGCCCAAAGTTGTTCTTCACCTAAGGTTTCTGAGAAGTAATATTTGTTGTTCTTTTAGTGACAAAAATCTTGCCCTCATTCCTAATTGAAAGTCTGTTTGGAGATAAACCTTTATATTCCATCATTACTGATTCTTGGCAGGTGTTGCTGGCCACTTGCTGGCCCTGGAGTTGTCCCTGTAAAGCTGCTGGACTTCATTTGTGTTTTTCAAAGTCTGCATGTTCTGAAGGTTTATAATTGTGCTTTGGGAAGGATTCTTTACTCAGTATACTGGATCCTTGAAGAGTCTTCCTTGTCAGTACAGAAGCTTGGGATCCTTAGCTCTGAAAAGTCTTTTCTTGTTAATTATGTGATAGTATATTCATAATTATATATAAGAAATAAATATTTTATACATATATTATAGATTATAAACTCTTTTGTAGCATGAATCTTAAAGGTATTTACTAATAAAAATAAATCTGAAGCCAGGTATTGGGGTGAATGTGGAAGATCAGAGAGGCAGAACAAACTACAGCTTCCTCACCTCGCCAATTCCTCAGCTGATCCTGTTTCCTCAGACTGGAAGCCTCTGAGTTCTCATCCAAATAGATCTCAGCTGAACTGTTGCTCAAAAGCCTAAAAGCTTAACCAGCATCTATTTCCTCATCCTCACGCCTTAAATACCTTTCTGCTTTCTGCCTTCTGCCATTAGTTCCTGGGATTAAAGGTGTGAGTCACCATGCCTAGCTGTTTCCAGTGTAGCCTTGAACTCACAGAGATCCAGGTGGATCTCTGCCTCTGGAATGCTAGGATTAAAGGCGTGTGTGCCACTATTTTCTGGTCTCTATATCTAATGGCTGTTCTGTTCTCTGTCCCCAGATAAGTTTATTAGAATGCACAATATTCTGGGGAACACAATACCACCATACTCTTTTTTCAAAATAAGTTGACCTGGGGAAGTTGTAAGTTAAGAGGTTCTGCTGTGATAGTTTCCTGATTATTACACTTCATTTTCAAACTTCCAGTTCCCAAAATAAATGAAAATTATCAGATTGTTAACATGTCTATATCCTTCCTTTGATTATTTTATTAAATTACATGTCAATTTATATTACATATAATATAAATAAAATAAAATACATATTATTTATAATATTTAAAAGCTGGAAAGTAGTGCTTTCATTAGCCTTTATGAATTTTGTTGATGATGCCTTCTGGTCACGACTACATGCTAATAAATTGAGGTTGACATTTAAGTTTATTCTAACTCTCAATCTAAAATAATTGACACAATGAGACAATTAAATTTTCTTAAAGATGAATGTTTGTGAATAATTATTAAAGTGACCCTTTTTAGAAATTATAAATGTGAAACATATTTGGTTGTTGTGATGCTGTTAAGAATTTTGCTATTAAAAAGCATATGCATTTCCTCCTTGGAGCAGAGATCAGTGAGTGTTTGCTGTTTGCCACAGTGGTTGCTGCCAAGGGCCAGGCAGATGCTACAGTTATCATAGTATTCATGGCATTCATAGCTACTTTCTGGCAGGGCAATTCTAGATGTGCTCAGTCAACTTCTGGTCTTCTCGGGGAACCTAAATATATATTGCTTCGTATACTATGCACGTCCATCAAATCTGACTAGAAGACTCTTGAAAATGTTTAAACAAACAAACAAACAAGACACCCCCCCCCTCCTACCCACCGCAAAACCCTCCATGAAGGTAATGGGGAATAAGGGAATAAAAATTTCATTCAGTACAGTTTGGAACCTGACAGGTAACCTATGAAGTATTTGTTGTTAGATTTGCACTGCCCACTTAATTCAAACAGTTTATGCTATAGTTAATAAGCTTAGGAATATGACTAATGAATGTTTCACATGGTTTTTAAAGCTAATTATAAGAAAAGTTGGTCACAACACTACTGCAAAGTGAATCCAAGTATTTAAGTGCTTAATGGAACTGTATTTTTATATCAGAAACTTAAACAGTGTTATAATTGGTAGTTTAGATTATTAGAAATTTGAAGATTTTTTTTTAAAGAATGATATAGAATATCAGTTTTTCCATATATTTTCATTCCCTTCTATGGGTTTTCTATTTAGGTAAGAACAATCTATAATAAACATTCTATCTCCAAACCTCCATGTAGAGAAGTCAAAGAGTCCACTAACTAGAGTTATGAGAAACAGAATGTAACTAGATATGGTAAGAGAGATTTGCAAGTCGTACCCTTATTAGGAAGAAGTAATGCCTTCCATGTTTCTTGCAACTTCTCTGGTTGCTCAAGATCTCTCACACATAGAAAAGCAATACATTACAAGTAAGGAGCTCTTGGTTTCATGGTGCTTGGTTTCACAGTTTTAACATACATAAAAATGAAACCCTTGCCTCTGTGGTTAGCACATTTCTTGAGCCTTTTGCATAGCCTTGCCTAATCCACATAATCTGAATTCACCTGTCTCATGCTCATACTCATGTATGGAATTAGATCTCTCACTCTTACAATAACATATGGAATTGAGACATCCCAATCTCACATTCATGTATGGAGCTAAGATCTCTCATCCTCACACTCATGCATGGAATTAAGAACTCATTCTCACACACATGCATGGAACTAAGACCTCTCATCCTTATAGCCATGTACAGAGAGCTAAGAGTTCCTATCCTCACACTCATGTATGAAACTAAGACTTCTGAACCTCATACTCATGTTTGGAGATAATATCTCACACTCTCACATTCATGCATGGAACATAGACCCCTCAGCTATACACTCGTGTATGGAAGCAAGACTTCTGATCCTCATACTCATGTATGGAAAAAAGATTTCCTATGTTCACACTCATATATGAAACTAAGACCACCCACTGTCACAGTCACGCATGGAAGTAAGACCTCTCAGCCTTATACACATGCATGGAGCTAATACCTCCCATCCTTACACTCATGAATGGAACAAAGACTGACATCCTCACACAAATGAATGGAATTAAGACCTCCCAACTTGACAGTCATGTATGGAGCTAAGACTTCCTGGCCTCACACTCATGTATAGAACTAAGCCTTCCTATCCTCACATTCATGCACAGAATTTTTTTTTTACCTCCCAACCTCAAACTCATGTATGGACCTAAGAACTCCCATCCTGACAGTCACATATGGAACTAAGAATGCCCATCCTCACACTCATATTTGGAACTAAGATCTGTCATCCTCACACTCATGTATGTAACTGAGACTTCCTATCCTCACACTCATGTATAGAACTACAACTTCCTATCCTCACATTCACGCATGTAATTTTTTACCTCCCACCCTCAAACTCATGTATGGACCTAAGAACTCCCATCCTGACAGTCATATATGGAACTAAGAATGCCCATCCTCACACTCATATTTGGAACTAAGATCTGTCATCCTCACACTCATGTATGGAACTAATATCTGTCATCCTTACACTCATGTATGGAATTAAGACTTCCTATCCTCACATTCATGCATAGAATTAAGATCTGTCATCCTCAAACTCATGCATGGAATTTTTTTACCTCCCAACCTTAAACTCATGTATGGAGCAAAGACCTCCCATCCTCACACTCATGTATGGAGCTAAGAATTCCTATCCTCACACACATGTATGGTACTAAAACTCCCACCCTCACACTAATGCATACAACTCAGAGCTCTAAATGTCACACTCATTTTTGCAACTAAGACTTCCTGTCCTAACACTCATGTATGGAACCAAGAACTCTCATCCTCACAGTCATGTATGGAATCAAGACCAAGATCTCTACCCCTCACGTGAACTCATGTATGGACTTAAAATCTCGCAGTCTCACACTCATGCATGGAAGTAAAAACTATCAGTCTCACACTCACGTGTAACCAAGTCTTTCCATCCTCACACTCATATACAGAATTAAGACCACCTTCCCTCACTCTTGTATGGAGCTAAGAACTGTCATCTTCACACTCATGTGTGGAATTAAGACCTCCCATTCTCATACTCATGCATGGAATTAAGACCTCCAACACTTAACATTATATATTTATTTGGGATACATATGCAGTTGTGCATATGTGAAGGTCAGAGGACAATTTGGGGGAAATCTATTCTCTTCTTTTACCACAGGGGTTCTGGTGATAAAACTAAGGTCATCAGACTTGGTGGCAAGTGCTTCTGCCTGTAGAGATATCTTTTTTAACCCTCTCTCTGTTTGGTTGCTCGATATCAATGATAAAAATCTAGAGAAATTACTGATTCTAACAACCTAATAGATTTCTCTGTACTTAAGTGTGAGCCCTTGATTTATTATTTGACAGCTTTTATTCTCAAGATTTTACTGTATTAATACCTTCACCTTCACACAGTCTCCATGAAAGAGCTGTTATTACCACCACTTCCTAGACAGGAATGTAGGTAAACAAATGGCAACTTCCTAAAGGCCTCAAAATTAGTAAATGGAAGCACATGGGTTGACCAACCTACAGTCTGACTCCAGAGACCACAAGCTGCTTATGAAATTAAAAATTTATGATCCAACAGTTCATTGTATATTTTAAAATTCAGTTTCATTGTACATATTCTGAACTAGTGTCCAGTCTTTTCTCTTTCAGTTTTACTGAGCCTCTGCAATGTACATATATATATATACATACACATGTCTATGTGTCTGTATGCTCATGTACTCATGCATGTGTATAGTGCACATATGCATATGTCTTTGTGTATATGAAACCATATGTGTACATATCACATACATATCTATATATATTCTACCATCTATCTATCTATCTATCTATCTATCTATCTATCTATCTATCTATCTATCATCCATCTATCATCTATCTATCTATCTATCTATCTATCTATCTATCTATCTATCTATCTATCTATCATCTATCTCTTTATCATCTATCTATCTATCTATCTATCTATCTATCTATCTATCTATCTATCATCTATCTATCATCTATCACCTATCTATATCTATCTATCCATCTATCTTTATCAATATCTGCCTTCTATCTCTATTATCTATCATCTATCCATCATGTATGTATCTATATCTATCATTTATCTCTAGGTATCTATGTATCTATTGTCTTTCTATCTCTTTTTTATAGATCTCTGTTTCAGAAGTTATCATGAAACAAACCACTGCTTTCTACTTACATTGTTTTTGCACATACTTGCTCTTTCTGATGACTCATCTTGCCTTACAGCCCTAGAGAACAATTATTTTATCTTTTGAACTTCCACCTGCTCCCAACAATTTTAATCCAGATGGAATCATAGCATTTTCCATCAGTGGAGTCTAACATTTGTAGCTGTCTGTCATTATGGTTATTTTTATAATTTTTAGATTCTGGAACACAATTTCTGTTTGTGTCAAAGTCACCATTCTCCAACCATATCCCACACCTTCTTGCTTCAGTTGTTTTCTTTGCTCTGTCTTCTTTATTTAGAATGCCCTTAGCCAGTATTCACCATTGTCTAGAATCTGTTGAGATTTTAATGCCTCGCTTGCATCTAATTCCATGCGAGATATCCTTTCTTCTCTGAATCAGATAAAATATATCTTATCTTCTGCAAAGAATACTCACTAAATGCAGCCTTCCAGCCTTCTCTGTTCACAGATATCCCAATTTTATTTCACACAATGCTTAGAGATGGGCACCTCCTTACTGATCTATGTATCCCCATCAGCTCCCTGGAACACTGCATAAAGCCCGAAGGTAACACAAGTAGTTGTTGTTTATTGAGTACTTAAAGTACATCAAACTAAAGCTGTCTTTTAGTCTAATAGGTTTTTATGTCCCCATGTTAAAGATAAGGAGACTGTAGTTTAAAGCTTAAGGATCATGCCTGGGATCCCGGATACCAAAGAGAAGAGCTTAGGGTTGCGTTTACCTCTGTTCCTTGAGCTCCATCAGGAAGCCACACTCTCACATTTTCCATAATACGAATGTACCACCTTAAGCTTTTACTACATACTAAACATCAACCCATAGAGAAACCTTGTGAGAGATATATTAAATCTCCCTATTTTATGAACAAGGATAGTCAGATACTCACAGTAAGTTATTCCATAACATTCACAGAACCTCTAAATGATGGAGAAATTGAAATTTAAACCAAAATTGCCTCATGTCAATGCCAATCTTTTTTGGTTGCTTGTTTTGAAGCAAATCTGAATCTTATTCACAAAAGATTTTAATGTATGTGAAGGACAGGTATGGGTAAGAGTTAGAGAAGTTGTTTACACTAAAAATGGTGGCTGTGTGTTTCTCAAGTGAAGTTGCCCCTTGTATCAGTCTAAATCTTTTGTTGTTTTTTGTTTTGTTTTCAATTTCAGTATTAAATAATGAACTCTCATAACAAGAGTCTTATAATGATAACTCAAGTCCTGCTTGAGTCCCCTTTTCTTTTGGGCTGTGGACTGTCTGGAATGTGGCAAGGACGTTATAACAGTCATCAGACATGTAAGCTGTTTCTGTCAGTTATGAGAATGACTGGGAAGGCACCCAAGCCCCAGTTTACTATCCATCTCACACTGAGAAGTAATTGCCTTCTTTCCCTGAGTCCCAAACTTACATGTAATTGATTAATTAGTCACCTAGGCAACTTTGTAGGGATCCTTTTTAGAGGAAGTATTGATTCATATTTGAGCTGACTTCTAATTAGTTTCTGTTTCTCCAATGACAGCATTTGTAGTGACAGGTGACACCCACCTGAACATTCAAGCAGTATCTCACATTCTTGGGTTGGACAGAATCCTAGTACCCAGTGATTCTTGCACACTAGATCTCTATTAGAACAGAGAGCACACAATTGCATATTGGCTTCCAAACTTACTTGTTTTCCATGTAATGATCTGATAATAAAAAATATCTATTAACAATAATGGCAAACAATATCCTCATGAACTTTAGAACTAATATTTTTAAAGAGTTTATCTCATTGCCATTGCCCTCAAGTTCCTAGGGCAGAAAACATAGAAGTACATATGTGCTTAACACAGCTTCTCATACCATCATGTTTTAGTGTTTTATGTAATACAAAGCGTTAGTTCATATTAAGTCAAGCCCAGTCCTATGACAGAGTACCTGAAAAATAAATATGCAATTTTAGGATAAAACATTGGGTTCCAAAAGAAAATGCTTGCTTTAGCATCTTTGAGCAGTTCTTCCTAAAACATGGGGATTTTGACTTTATTCTGTTCTACCATTGAGGATATTTAGGGGGTATTATGGGACACATCATCATAGATCCCTTAAGTCTACTAAACCAATAAATACTTTTTTAAAAAAATTTTTACTGAGTAGATCTATCTTTTTTATGGTTGTTATGAGGTACATTAAGGTTTGCAACATGTACCTTCTATATCCTGCCTATCTCACCGTCTACCACATGTAAGACCAGTAAAGGCTCTTTGAACTCTCTTGCTCACAGAGAAGGTGAGTGTGCATTGTAAATTATAGTGGCATGGTATCTTACTGAGGGTTTCTTTGTATTTCCTCAAGATTAAGGAAGTTGAATTCCTTGCAGGGTGCTAGTCAATCTGATACTGTCCTTTTGTTTAAGTATTACTCTGATACTCTACTGCAGCCATTATCTCTCTTCCATTGCCTGCTATGAATTTTATATATGCTTCATTTATGAGTCCTTCATATAGTTTCTGCTTCTCAAAATGTGACTGGAGTCTTTACTCTGTTAATGGAGATTTTTTTTTTTTTTAAATTTTAACAATGGATGCTTTTCATCTCAATGAAATCCAACTTTCTACCTTTTCTCCTTTAATAATGAGTAGTTCTAATTTCCTACTTTAGAAATATTTGCCTGTCTCAAGATAGCAAAGATATTTTATTCTAGCGGTGATGTTTAGGTCAACACACTGTATAAGCTGCATTTGCTTTTGTGAATTACATATGATACATGCAATTTTGTAACCACATTAAGGACCCACATTGGCCATTGCTATCTCTTTACTGTTCAGAGTGGTGCCAGTGTAAGACCTTGAACAAAGTCTCACCTGTAGGGTTTTCCTTGAAATTTGTATCATCAGACTGTTCCTTCTTGGACATTTACACAACAGTTTTAATTATAACAACACAGTAGTACATTTTTATTCCTAGGACTATACAGGCTCACCCAATCTTGTTCTTTTGAAAATACTGTATTTGTTGCCTTACACATTGCACATTTCTACACTGGGTGCCTAGTTTCATTTCCACTCTCTATCCAAGAAGGAAAAGAAAAACATCTCTTGAATTTTAATTGAAATTGGGGTTGTGTTGGTCTGTACTCTAATTTAGTAGAAAATGGTGTTTTTGCAACAATGTTTTTATCAGTCCATGGGAATCCCACCTCATCATTTGTTAGTGTTTTAATTTTTATCAATATCTATAAATTTTTGGAGGGTTTTATTTATTATTTAGTAGTAGGTTAAATTTTATATGATTAGCAGATTCCTTGAATTTATAGCATAATTAGTCCATTAGTTAAATGTACAATGTATGCCCAGGCACAGTGTTTCCTACATTTGTTGATATTGTCCTTTAAGCATGTGGATTAGGACATTTTATTAACCCTGACTTCTAAATCTTTATTCTTTCTAGTTTTTGGCCTGTTTTTATCACAGTTAATGATAGAGATGATATAAAATATCTGGCTACAATTAACATTTTTATTTTTCTTTAATGGCACTTCTGACTATTCTTTGAAGTGCATGTCTGGTGACAATAACTTACCCCATCTCTGTTTAAAAATGACTCTATTCTGCAACTTTGACTAAGGAATAACTTTGATAAGTGGAAACTATGATTGGCAGTTGCTTCCTGACATTTACCTATGTGTTTTGCTGTCCTTAGCTTATGGAATCTGCCTGATGAGTCAGTCGTTAGTCTCAGGGATATTCCTTTGAAAGCAGTGTGTCTTTTCTCTGCTCTTAGTTTTCAATTCTTTCTCTTTGTGTGTTTAAAAGTATGTTTACTGTTTGGCACCAAAAAGCCCAATTCTCACACCTTCTCCTGGAGTTCTTGGGTGTCTGAGTCACACTGACTTGATCTAGTTGGCCAGTATAGGCCTTCACATTAATTATTCTCCTCTCTTCTGCCCATATCTTTCTAAGACCTCCATCACATTGCACTGAATCTATTCATCATGGCTCCTTCACTTTCTTGTGGATTCATGTTTTTTCCCTCACTGTTGAATTACAAACTCTACCTCCCCATCATCTAGTTGTCTGTTATCTGTTTAGCAGGACCTAATGTGTTGTCCTAACATATCCATCAAGCTTCTATTTCCATCATTCATTTCTCACAGAATATTTCTTAGCAATTATTTCTTAAGAACAGACCACTTTGGTCTCCACGCTCCTCTAGTTCTGTGAATACATAAGAGCTCCCATTTCACTGTTCTGTTCCACAGCAACAATGTCCCAAGAGATGAGGGTCTGTTTCTATTTGATAACTTATTCCAATTACTTGGATTGTCTTTGAATTTCTGACTAAGCATCCGAAAATTAGAAAGTTAAAAAAGTATATTACTTTCAAAATAAAGTCTGTTTGATATTCTAAACTGAAGTCTACTTCTGTGTTTTTCTGTATGTGCATTTCATTGTAGGTAATAATCTGGGGATACAGTCTACAATTAATGCCACTGTTATGTACCACAGCATATTCATTGTTGTCTTTTTTTCCTGCTTTATTCTGACATCTTCTAATACCATCTATGTAAAAGTAATGGGATGTATTTTTGGAAAGACTATACAAAAGAGACCTCAAGAAAATACCACCTTCATTAAAAGAGTGGGATATTTTTGGAAGAAACTTGCTTTTGCCCTGAGGCATTCATGAAATAAATGTAGAAGGAGTAATTATTTTAAAACCCAACAATTGGTATCAAGTGAAAAATATCAGCTAGGCATTTAAATTTTTTATGGATCTTGTTAGGTTAGTGGCAGATCACAAATAGTGTCTGAATAGATATTACCATCACTTAATAGTTTGCCTGTCAATTTAGAAAAAATTAAATATATTATAGAGAAAAAATATCTTTAAATAGCTATATGGTTACAGGGAGGTTGGTAAAGACAGGTCTATGTAGAGGGGAATGAGTAGTATGGAATGTATCTATCTACCACAGGGGAGCAATTATAACTGCCTTGTCTAAATATAACAGCCCAGTAATCATTATGAAGAAGGAAATGAAAATAAGTGACTGGGTCTGAATGGAGGCAAGAACACAGCCATACCTTCCATCCCAACCTTGGTAAGTTACATTTCTTCTCAGTGCTGGTCTATGAATATGCAGTACTTCTCAGAAATAATGCTGACTACTTGGACAATAACCACATATTTTTTCATAGGTACTGTCTCCTGTCACCCAGACATTTGATGACAATATCATCTTAACTAACTAGAGAGGTGCAGCTTCCTAAATGGCTTTTCAAACCCTGGATACTGATGCAAAGGCTTTGTGAATAGGGGTCTGGTATATGAGGGAATCCTCCGGGTTTTAGAATCAATACCATTAGGAATGCAATTTATATAAATAAAACACTATTGCATAATTCTAATCCCACAAAATGGCTGAACACATTTTTCAAGAGCCATCTAAGGTTCTAACTGTGATGGTCTGAATTAGCATGACAGTATGTTAAGGTATCAACTACTGACTTGTTCATCTATGAAATGCTGTACTCAGATGAGAGGGATAGAATGTCTACAGCAGACACCCAATACAGCTTGTAAACAAATCTCTAGTTATTGTCAAAATTTAACATGAAATGTTGCCTATCACGGACTGAAGTTCCAGATTTCAAGGATTTGAGTTGTAAATTTCATCACACTATAAGTTCTAGGATTGTTTGATTTTTCTTTAGAGTTAATTTTGGATAACATTTTTTTTTCAAATTAAGAAAATGATGGACTCCAAATACTTCATTTTGAATACTTCTCTTGAGATTATTAGAATTTCTTTTCTATTTATCAGTAAACATGATTTTTTCTGTGTTTGGTCAACAGTAATAATTCTTATACTTTCATTGGATTTCAGAAGGGTATGTTCTATATTATAAGGCTTTGTAACACTCCCAGTAAGACAATTTATTTCAGTGTCAGGGGACACTGCTACTTGGGAATTCTCTGGAAAAGTCTGTCATATTAATTTAATTGCATATAGACAGGTATGCAGAGAAATCTGCTGCACAGGAAGAGGAGGCAAAGACGACTAATAGATATTTTCAGAAGCTAAAGAATGAGGCATTAACTTGCATGAGGATATACTATGCTACCAAAATAGTGATTTCAGCCTAGATGTCTTACTCAACCTCCAGCTCCTGAGTAGGAAGCTTCCCAGGTATGTCCAGATTATGCATTAAGGCACACACATGCAACAAAGAGACGGTAAACATGTTATTTTCTTCCTTATTTTTACAATTAAAGGATTTTTCATGTAAGTAAAAACATCAAAAATTAACTTCAGAAAAAAAGAAAAGAAGATCCAGAGTGAGTTACATACAGAACATTTCTATAATCTTCAGAACAAATCATGGATTATGTGAAGTTTTCTGTACAAAATGTGTTCTGAGAAAAATAATTTCATGAAATTGTGTTTCTAAAAAGAGTTTAAGCCAAAATAATTCCATGAAGTAATGTGAGCTGTGTTCCTCCATGGAGACTCCCAGTGCATACTGTTTATTAAATTTAAGAAGTTCTCTGATTTAAAACTTCCACTTTTGCTCTGCTTATTCATCTTTTTAAAAACTTGTTTAATTAAAGACATTCGCTTATGAAATAAAAAAATAATGTATTCAGAGATGTCATGGACAAGTAGAGTTCACAAAGACAGGGAAACAAAACCAATCAATATTTTCATTCTGAAGTCCAGGTGCCTTCCACTAGGAATCCTTGATCTATAATGTAATTGTAACGCAATGAAGGAATGTCCTCACAGCACCCCTCTTACAAGGTAATAGGCCCAAAGATGGAACATTGACTAGAATTAAAAGAAGAAAAAAAGAGAAACTCTGCATTTGAGAAAATACCAACAGGTTTGAGAAAGGGTCAATGCAGTGCGTTTTTGACAAGATTGTTGATGTACAAATTAATACCATTATATTATTTGCTAAATATATGGGCATCTCAAGTTTCTACTATGTTGAATGGAAACAATAATAGAAGCTACACAGCCACATGTTGTTATTATGAAACTAGTCAACAATACAGAGAAAATGGAAATTAGGTTTATAAATAAATAATTCTTATCCTTACTTTTCTTTGTCTTTGTCAGGGTTCAGAGTTGGTGGATTTTAACTGGAAAGTCCCATTTTATTTCCTGCAAATTAAAGCTTTTTGGGCTGACACTCTTTACATATTATGTTTGGGAAATTTACCAAACATATTTACAGTGTCAAATAGGCTGAATAGTGAAAAGAAAATATGTCTGGTATGAGCCAAATCTGTAGTCAATGTTAATATTCAAAACTACTAGCTATGTTCACTAGGGAAAACATACTAACCTTGTATAATGAGAACAATGGAATACTTTCAAAGTTCATCCCAATTGTTTCCAAGTGTTTTCTTGTGGACTTCGGTTATGCACTGTGAACAATAACAGTATATTTATGGAATGCTTACTGTATATCCTGAGCTCTTTTCTGCATTGGTATACAAATTATTCAGTGAATTACCACACGAATCCCATGAGTTGAATATTGGTGGTATTACCTTCTTATAGGTGATAAAATAGTAGGGACAGCCTTCTGATAACTAATCATATTTATTTCATCATCCTATAAACATCAAAAATACCTTAGGTTTTTCAACAAAGAGTACAGACATTACTGTACAGGAACTTTCTAAAGATGGGGTTGTTAGATGGAACCAGACTTCAGGTGGTGAATATTTGCAGTTTGCCAATTATAAAATCTCTATGATGCTCACAGAGACCCGCAAAGTTGTGCTATTACTCATGTTACAGAGAAGCAAGGTAGCATTCAATGAGGTTAATTAACTTTGTCTATTTTCACAATGCAGATGATTCACTTATCTTTTTAAAATTGAATAAAGTATGAGCACAGAAGAGTAATACTTTAATCACAGAAGCTAGCAAAAAGCTATGGATGCTGGGTGGATGGATGAGGGATTATCAGCCATAGGAAGGTGGTTCAGAGCTAAACTAGGAAAATCACTCAGATAAAGCTGTAGTGTGAATTTTTTCTTGCTGCTCATTTTCATCAAACAAAGACCAGTTTTAGACTCTTTTGTTAGGAACAAAGCACAGGAGTTCCTCTAGTATGCATGGAATAGGGCAAACAGGAAGGGGACATTCATACAAGTTAGCCTTTCCTGTACAGGTACATACATACATATTTTGGGGCTAAATATAAGCATTTGAAATGCTGCAGCAATTATAGGAATGGTTGACAGAGAATTCACAGTGATTTCTTAATGTACCTGTTTGAGATTGTTTTCCCTAACAAAATAGCATAAACTTCTTAAAAGACATAAATATGTCTTTTTGAGCTCTCTGAATATTTTGAAATCACTCTAACACCTTCCATTTTATTTAGGAATTCATTTTTTTCTGTCTCTCCCAGGATCAAAGTAAATAAATTTCCTGACTTTGTAATTGTCATTATGAAAACTTCCTCCATGCCTTAACTTACACAAAACTCAAACAAAACATCTTTACATTATATCTGATAATTATTACATTTTAAAGGTTGGGAAAATATCAAGTAATTTTCAGGAAAAATTAAAGTTTATATTGAAGATTTCAGGTGTTAAACACTGTTGAAATGTGAAAGTCTTTGCTTTCATGTCAGACTTAATGTAGAATTTAGATCTGTGGTCTAAAATATGATAAAATATGGGTGACATATTTTCTTTTGTAGAAAAACTGGAAAAAAACCCACTTGATTTTATTCTCTCTTGTAACTCAGTCATAAATAATGCCTGACTTGCAATTCTTGGCATATTCAGAGAACTTGAAATTGTTTATTGAGACTTTAATATAGAGGTAAGATAATGGGCTTTGGCTCTAGCACGCTTATGTTTCAATCCATCCATCTCTGCCAGGAAGTGATTCTGTGACTTCAAGCTATAACTTATTTTTCTTATCTCGATATCTTTTTCTTTATGGTTACAATTATTATAATGATTGAACAGGAATATACATTATAATTCTGTACCTCATATCTATAAATACTAATTATCATTCTAAAGGGGTGTTATCAGTTTTATATGAGATAATAAATTCAGTGAGCATGCTGCACATTGAAAATGTAAGTACTATTATGACATTAGCTGCATTGAAAATTGTGTTAAACTAGAGCAGTCGGTACCACAGTTTGATAGCTCTGCTGTGCTGCATAAGAACTTCAGATTTCATCCTATCTCAGGAAGTAGGAAATTATTGATAATCTACCCAGGAGAGTACCACAATTTATATTGTCTTTCAGCACAACCACTGCACTTGCTGTGCAGAGGGTGGACTGGAAGTATGATTAGGAAAGTGCTTAATGGATTGTTTCAGTGGTCTCTACAGAGAAAAACTACGAATGAGAAGGGCTGTGAATGATGCATAGCTTTTAAGAGTATGACAGAATAAGAGGGAGAAGACTCAACAATGGCAGGATTCAGAAATATTTTTGTGCTTTGGATATGAAATGTCTCCCTTTGACTTACTGTTCAATTGATCATTTGGTCTCTAGCTGGAGGGCTGGCTATGGATCTCATGTAACTTTTAGAAATTATAGCTTCACTAGAGGATATGGGTCACCAGGGCAGGCTTGAGGCTATAGAACACAGCCCTGCTTTCTGTTTGCTATGTTTCCTAAGTATGTGAGCAGGCAGCCTCCTGTTCCTGCCACCATGCTGTCATTACCTGCAGCCATGTCTTCCACACCATGATGGACTGAACCCCATTGGAATAGTGAGCCAGAACAAGCCTGTTTTCACTTTTTCACGAGTATTTTATCACAGCAGTGGGATGACAATCGATACATCACTGTATTAAATCAGCCAATCCAAGAGGAGGAAAGCTACAGGGAGGCTTAATTATGTAAGATAATGTTGATACTGAAGTAGAGTTTGACTGGTCTGCACAAAAAATCATATTCATACAATTATTTACGTGGGTATCAACTTCGATCTCAGGATTCCTGAATGATCTTGATACAATCATATAATAATTTATATATAATAGATAAAATTATGAGACATACAAGATTGTCTATAAGAATTGGCTGTAATGAGAAGAGAGCTAGGATTGAATGTTGAGAAAAATCAAACTAGAAAATAGAGGTAGAAAAATAGTGTGTAAGGAAATACTGATACCAACCAAACCAGTGCTAAATGCAGAGGACTAAACCCTTTGGTTATAAGTAAGAGGAGAGAACTAAAGCAGCATCTTGAGAGTATCAAGCATATAATCATCAGGACATTTGTGGAGGACTCATAGCATCAATATTGACTGTGATCAGACTGTAGATGTTAATCCCACCGTTTGAGAATAAGACCATTACCACAGTTAAAGATGAATTTGAAGCAAGCTTTAAGTAAATACTGGCCAGGTGGATGGGCTCTGGCCAGGCCCATCTCTGTTTCCCCAGAAAAATGACCCCAAATCAAGTTTTGCAGTGGCTTAATTATTTCCCATACAGTCCAATCAATGGCAAGCATAAATCCTGATATACCTCCAGCCTACATCCAATCAGGGGCTAACATACATCCTGACACATTTCCTGCTTGTGAAACTCCTGCCCACTTGTGATCAAGCATATATGGTAGAGATGGGTCAAAAAAACTTGATTAGGGGAGTGAAAACATGTGTCTTATTTTCTCCCATAAACAATAGCCTCTAGCATTTCAGTAACTATTTGTCCTTGGGCAAGGGGCTTGCAGATCAGAGGCATTTTTGTTTCATAGATCTCTGAGGCATAGTAATTCAAACTTAAAATATAACTTTCGATCTCACACAGAGAGGTGAAAGAGAACAAAAGATACCGGTGGACTCTTTCCTTCAAACATGGAAACCATAATATTCCCAATCTTTATCCTTCTTCCAGAATGTGTTATAGGTCACCACAGGTGGCCATGAGGTCCTTGAGACTTTGGGATTCCATAAGCAGACTGTTGCAGAAGGGGAGGTTCCAAGTTCAGATTATAAAAGGAAATAAAATGATACAAAAGAGAAAAGAAAGTGTCTCTGTCTTTCTCTGTGTTTCTGTCTGTCTCTATTTTAGAGAATTCATTCATACAATGAAATAAGAGTTATCTACCCCATTTCTCCCCTCAAACTCCTTTCTACTCCTAAGTTCATATACTCTTATTTTATCTTATAATTAATTTAATTTTACATATCAGCCACAGTTTCCCCTGTCCTCCCTCCTCCCAACCCCCAGCCTTCCCCTCCCCAGTCCACCCCCATTCCCACCTCCTCCAAGGCAAGGTCTCCCAATGCCAAGGGGATTCAGCTCAGCCTAGTAGATTCAGTTGAGGCAGGTCCAGTCCCCTCCTCCCAAACCAAGGCTGAGCAAAATGTCTCAGCATAGGCACTAGGTTCCAAAAAGCCAGCTCATGCACTAAGGACAGGTCCAGTCCCACTGCCTGGGGGCCTCCTAAATAGGTCAAGCTAATCAACTGTCTCACTTATCCAGAGGGCCTGATCAGTTCCATGGGGGCTCCTCAGCTATTGGTTCAAGAAATATTGAGACCATGATTGGAAAAAGCACAGGGACAAATAGCCAAACTAGGGGAGACATATGAACTATATATTCTTTTTGAAAATCCACTCACTCCAATTAGCACTACCTGTGTGTGCATGAGCGTGGGACCATCTACTTGAGTATGGGAAATCTAGCAATGGCCATACTCTCAAAAATAAATAAATAATAAATAAATAAAGGAAGGAAGGAAGGAAGAAAGAAAGAAAGAAAGAAAGAAAGAAAGAAAGAAAGAAAGAAAAAGAAAGAAAGGCTTTCCTTTCTCCAGCAACCCTGTTTCCAGTAGCTCCTCAGTAACGGTGGGTCTTGAGCAGGTAAGCACAGCTGCTGTGAGTTTATGATTGCAATAGCCACATCTTGAAGATAGCCTCCACAGTACTCCTCTCATCCTGTCTCACATTTCCTAAACCTTTTAAGTTTTGAGGAAGTCCAAAAGACACTCCCTGACCCCTGAGGGCTTCCTCCCTCACCCTGCCCTTGAATTTTTAGTCCCTAACCTTGAGTAGTACAAATGAAGTACCTGAGGTGGAAATAACTTTCTTAATTTCCTTTAATTTTAGTAAATTTATAATTATGTCAAATTTAATCTTTTTGTTTGTTTGTTTTGTCCCACACGGAGTCTATGGAAGAGCCTAGGCTAGAATTGAACTCATAATCCTGCTGTTTCACTCTGCCAAGTGCTGGTATTATCAGCATGTGCGTCCGTACTTGGCTCATTCTTAAATACTCTGTGGTAAATACCTTAATTTATCTAGCTTGTTCCCTGTATGTCTTTTTGTAACAAGTTTCCAAGAGTAAGAAATCTTTTAATGTTTCAAAAGATATGAACAATGAATTGTTCAGCAAAGGTGTTTCTTGATAACCTTTCAGAAGAATCATGCTTGACTCCAATACCACCTACGATGCATAATTGCTAGATTTTATTGTAGCTGTTCTAGCACTGCAAAATTTTATAATATTTAATTTTAGATGATTTAATAATTATAAACAATGCTTCTTACTTCAGTTTCAATTTCTCTTGATAGCTAACAAGGTAAGTCACATTACATTAGGGGAGAAGAAATCAGTTTTAAAATCTTCATAACAAAAGATCTACTGGGAAAATTTCAATAATTACAGTGATATAAGAATCCTTTTTTTCAGTTATTTGTAGCATTTTTCTAATGTGATTTCTAAATGTTTGTATAATACTTCAAGCATAGAATATAGCACATAAACACTTACTAAATTGGTGAGGATTATGTTTTAATATTTTCATGTTTGGGGCAAAATCTTTAAACTGCATTTCAGAGTTTTTAGTTGCACATGGTACAAAATTGTGGCTTACTTGTTGGAATCTCTTTTCATATCTAGCATCTATTCCTCTTCTGAATGCCTTGTTCTGATTCATTTTATCCATGAGCACTAATGGATTCATAAATTATAAATCTGTTATACATGTTAATATTTTTCTCTTTATCTGTAGCAACCTGGCAAAAAAGGGAACAGCTATTTTCCTGGACACTGGGAAGTGAGGGCATTATGTGAGGCTTCTAGATAAAGTGGATCACAGAGTTTGACTGGGAAGCAGGCAGGTTTGCTCAGTCATTCTGTAAGCACCATGTTTCTGTAAGGAAAGATAATGTAGCAAGCTTGTTTTTATTACTCTGGTCTGGAGCTGCTATTCCAGTGGTTGTAATCAATTTACATTGATTTTTTTTCTATATTATAAAATTTTTGGACAAGTTGAATTCATAGCAAAACAGTTTATTGATATGCTCAAGAAGAGAAATTTGTCAAAGTAAAATATACAATATCTTTAAAATTTTTATAGGATCTAAATAATTTAGAAGTATAAAATGTATTGTACACATCTTGAATTTTCTCATAAAGCCACTATGTTTAGCATGTTAAATTTAGAAATTAAGTTTATTCAAGAAAAAGTGTAAATATACCAATTTAATTTGATTTTAATTTAAAAAATAGTAAACCATGAGCTTTATGTATCTAATTTAAATTTACTAAAATTAAGACATAATTTTATACATCTTTTAATGTATTAACTAAACTAAAATTTGCAAACAAGTGTTTATTAAATAAAAAATTTTTAAAAATCCATAAAAGCAAAAGAGCAAACAAATAAACAAACGAACAAACAAACCCCACTTTGCTCATCTGTCTTTCCTGTCTCTCTATTACCTCTTCAGTTGTCTTAGTGGCACTCGGAGATGCTGTGTATCATGCAGTATTCTCTTTTGTACATACAGCTTTACTTGCGAATGTTTGTTGTCTAATGTGTTGTAGGTCAGGTTCAAGGCCTCTGGCTTCTGGTACATCACCAATATTGGACTCTCACCAAAACTCCTCTCAAATATCCCGCTGTTGCCCTAGTCATGGAGATCCTGTGGCTATGGTTTCGTAGGACTAGTCTCTTCATGTGCTTGAAGAGTTCATAGATGGGGTAGATGCTGGGGAGTGTCTATTCAAAGTTCTGGATGTATGCCTGAATGGTAGCAGAGCTGTTTTCTTTGTTGTTGCTTTTTGTTTGTTTGTTTGCTTGTTTTTAACTAATAATCTAATTTGTATTTTTATTATTCTTATTTTATTTTTATAATATTTTTTTAAAGTTTTCCTTGCCAGGGCGCGGGATGATACAAGGGTGAAGGGCAAATATGAAAGGACTGGGAAACGAGTAGGATTGTGGTGCATGATGTGAAATTCCAGGATAATTAATAAAAATTATATTAAAACAATTAAATATGAAAACAAATATTTAATATAGATTTAATTTTTAATAGAGAGATAAGTAAAAAAAATCACTAATTTTAATTAGTACCCCCAAGACAGGAAAATACATCCTTTACCTTTTGAAACAAATTATTTATCTCATTTATTTATCTCATCATTTAATTCATTTTCAGGATGAATATAAAGTGAATGTGGTCTACTCCTAATGTATCTAAATCAATTCCCCTTCTGTCATTTCTCATTGATAGTAATCCACATTTGGGATTTTTATGGCTGAAGAAAAACTGTATTTCAGGAGTACCCAGGGAGGCTAGCACTTTAATAACTCACCCTTTTGTCAAGTTAAAGACAATAAAAGCAGCAACCAACGCTTAGATCTACAAATATTTCCCAAGGGACAAGACTATTTTAACTCCAGAGGAAAAGTAAAGATACGATTTCAAAGTAAAGATGGGTTTGGAAATCACTATAGTCCTTTTATACTTTATTTTGCTTATCATAACTTCCTTGAATAATATTGTATTTCTAGATTTAAGTGTTGGCTATATAGTTATACCCATTTTGCCTCAATAAAGGAAAATCTTTTAAAATTAAAAGCATCATCCATCTTCAGAGAAGCTTCATTCTGCAGCAGATGTAAACAAACACAGAAACTCACATTATGCTGAGAGTGAGAGATCTTGGAATATTCAGCCCTCAAGCATGATGCTTCCATCACATCTCATTCCTCTCAATGATCAGGGACCCCTGTGGAAGAGGAAGCAGAAAAAGTGTAAGAGCCAGAGGGGATAGAGGACACCAGAACCCTCTAAATCAACCTAATTGATAAACATATGAATAAAAAGACTAAGGCAGCATGCACAGAGTCTGCATGGGTCTGCACCAGATGAGCCTCAATCTGAAAGGAGAAGTGGGTACATGCTTCCATCCCTAACCCAGAAGCAATCTCAGATTGATAACCTTTTGCAAATGAAAATTTAGTTTCCTCCAAGGGACGCTCACTTGGGAAACAAACCACTCTTAAGGGTAGGCTGCATGCCCATCAGTAGATGGCCAACAGTGTCTGGCGGTGTAGCCTAGTCTGGAATCAGCATATGACTACCTGTCCAACAGGTTTCCTTGGGGGCAAAGCACCTGTGGAAAGGGACTCTCACTTGACAAGGACCAGTTGTCCATGGGATAGTGTAGGAATTTGCAAAATTCATGCAGATTACAGGCTGTTTTCTCCCTCATTATAATGATGATTCTTTGGGTGGTTTTTAGTTTTCCTTTGTCAGTCACACATGCAAATAGCTGTAATATTTCCTGGAAATTCTGCTCTTTCTCAAATATTTTCCCCTAAGTTTCAGCAAGAGGCTAATACTTCTCTAATCTCTTATCTGGAATTACCAACTAAAAATCCTAATCCTGGGAACATTTCTGACTCAATAGAGACACTTAAGTACATATGAGAAAACAGCGCTCTGAATATTGACCATGTCTCACAGTCCTGGAAGGGAGAGTAAGGCATGCAGTGTAAAAGCTTTAGGAATATACATAGTACCACTGTTGGAAGTAAGTTCCCTGGACACCAAGCATATAGAATCAGTGGTGGGATCTGGTATGTTCCAAGAGGAAAAAATGCAATGTAAAATATGGTATGGGAAGATCAATCTTTTACCATACACAGGAGCTTTTGTTGGTGGAGGAAGTATGGTATAATGAGATGGGAAAAGAGTGCTTTATCAAAGTCTGCCTTTTACAGAGAGATTGAGACATGGGACACTCTTGTAGAAAAGGGAACTGTATAAAAGCATATCATGTAGACAAGAAAAAAAATTTTTGGTTTTAAATATTGTTCCCTTGTCTATTACTTTTTAACTTTGTAGACACAAGTCCGTCCAGCTGACATAAGTGCTGCAAGAGCAGGATGTGTCTGGCTTGATATTCAGTTAAGCCTGCAAAAGTGCTGAACTCTGTCTAGAATAAGGCTATGCAGGGGTGGGAAAGTGAATTTGGGGAAGTATAAAGGGGAACAATGGGAGCTTTCATAATGATTACAGTGTATTCCTTAAAATATGATGTATTTCTTAAAAGTTAAAAATAGGAGCCAATAATAAAACTGTTCATATAACTCTGGTAAGAAAAACTCTAAGTATAAATAAAGATGGCTCCAGCCATTTGGGCCCAGTTGAGTGCAATCAACTTGGTGGCCAGAATTTTTCCTTGTGCCAACATGCCTTTACTGCCTCAGGACCTGAGCTGAAGCCGAGGCTGGACCTTGGCACAACAGAAAATGAACTCAGTGGCATCTTTGGAGGCTCCTTGTCTCACAATGTCATATCAGGGTTTTTTTTTTTTTAATCTTTTAATTCTATTTCTTCTTTCTTTCTAACTACAGGTCTTTTGTGCGCGCGCGCACACACACACACGCACACACACACACACGCATACACAGACACACACGGACACACAGACACAAGACATACACAGACACACACACATACACACACAGATACACACACATACACACACAGACACAGACACAGACACACACACACACACACACACACACACACACGCGCGCGCGCACACACACACAGACACACACGGACACACAGACACACACACATACACACACAGACACACACATGCACACACACACAGACACACACATACACACACAGACACACACACATACACAGACACACATGAACACACAGACACACACACATACACACACAGACACACACACATACACAGACACACAGACACACATACACACACAGATACACACACATACACACACAGACACACACACATACACACACAGACACACACACACAGACAGACAGACAGACACACACACACACACACACACACACACACACACACACATGCTTCTAGTTTTTTATAAGATTCCAAAGTGTGCAAGTGAGTCAGTCTCTGCTTCTTTTGTTTCCCCTCTCTCTTTTTTTCTTCTGTTTGTTTGTTTTGCCCAATTCTGGTATATTAGATTTAGTTTTATATCACATCATCATATCATATCATTTATCATATCACATCATTATCCTTTAGAAGTCTGAAAGGCAGAAAGGGTGGATCCAGATGGGAAGGGAGGTATGGAGAAACTGCCAGGTGTGGTGATATTGTGTTCCCCAAAATATTGTGCACCCTAATAAACTTATCTGGGGTCAGAGAACAAAACAGCCACTAGATATAGAGGCTAGAAAATGGTGGCACACACACCTTTAATCCTAGCATTCCAGAGGTAGAAATCCCTCTGGATCTTTGTGAGTTCAAGGCCACATTGGAAAAGACCAGGTATGGTGACTCATGCCTTTAAACCCAGAAAGTGAGCCTTTAATCCCAAGGAGTGATGGCAGAAAGCAGAAAGGTATATAAGGCATGAAAACCAGGAACTAGAAGCTTTTTAGGTGGTTAAACTTTTAAGCTTTTGAGCAACAGTTCAGCTGAGATCCATTTGGATGAGGACTCAGAAGCTTTGAGTCTGAGGAAACAGGATCAGCTGGGGAATTGGCAAGGTGAGGAAGCTGTGGCTTATTCTGCTTCTCTGATCTTCCAGCATTCACCCCAATAACTGGCCTCAGGTTCGATTTTATCAATAAGACCTTCTAACAATTCTACTACAGCCAGGATTCAAGGGCAGGGAAACTATAGCCAGAATATATTATGTGAAAAAAAATCTATTTTTAATAAAAGGAAAAAGTAAAGCCAGAATATATTATGTGAAAAAATCAATTTTTAATAAAAGGGAAAATAAAGCATAACTTCAGGGGCAGAAGATATAGTCCAATCCATGAAGTGTTATTAGTCTTACAACACAAGGATCTAGGTTTAATCTCCAGCATTTGCATAAAAACAGGAACAAAAGCAAAACCAAATACCAGGCATGGTGGTAGATTTTTGTGAGTTCAGGGCCAACCTGGTGTACATAGTAAGTTCCAGGCAAGGCAGTGATCCACAGTGAAAATCTATCTCCAAAACAAAGAAACAAACAAACAAATAAATGGACTATGAGTAAATCAAAATAGGTAGGAATTGCACTAGTTTTTCCCCAAAATTTCTTCATACCATATTATTTTGGGGTACATATCAAGACTGAATATGTGGAGAATATTTTTTCTCTGGTTTAAGGGACCAATTTTGTCTGAGTTCAGATATGTGGCATCAAAGGTGACATAAAGGAAAACAGTGATCAGTTGGCTGTGATCATCTGAGGCTAGGCTAGGAGACTTTATTTGATTGCATCTAGGATTATATATATAACAGCCACAGGAATATGTAGCTCTTTGCCTTCAGAAAGGCCTTTCTGCTATGAGTCCATGTGCACAATCTGCTTTTCCATCCCCCATGTGCCTTAACAGCACAGCTCTTATCTAATGAGAAGAATCCCAGGAGGCTGACACTTCTAATAGTTGCATTGTTTGTGCTCAGTTGCAGAAATGGTGATGATCTGTTCCTGTGTAGCTTAACATCTTTGTCTTGCAACATTTGTAGGAATCACCCTGGGGGAGCAAAAGCTGAGTCACAGAATCATAACAATTAACCAAAGGGATTTAATTCTAGTATTTCAATCTTATTTTCCATGCTGCTAGCAAAAGTCTGCAGAAATGTTCTTTGCTTTCATGTTATTTTCAGGGTAAAAAGCAGATTGACCCATAGAGGTAGGTCTAGGGATTTTTCTGACCTGACTGCTGCCTACCTTATTAGCATCATCTTTTGCTATGATTGCCACAAGTTAAAACCCCAACCACATAGAATTACTAGCTTCTCAAAGCTAATACTCATTCCTGCTTCATGGCTTCTTACTAGCTCCTAAAATGTACCATGCCACCTCCCATATTCGGCCAAATGGCAAATACTGTAGTATTTATAACCTGGAGTCAGCCACTCTCAATTTCTGCATTTCCATAAGACCCCCAAACTCCTTGTGGAGTCCTACTCCATCACTAACCACACCAACATTGGTGTTTTCACTTCACTTTCTCATACACCAGAAACATCTTGAAAAGAAGATCCACACCCTGACCCTATGCATGCTGCTAGGCACATGATGATTTCCTTGGAGAACTTAGCTTCTTCAGTCTTACACTTTCAAAATTGATAGGTTTCTTCAATGTGCTTTGTAACATGAATCTTAAAAGGTCTTATTAATTAAAAAAACACGGAGCCAGATATTGGGGTAAATTATGAATGATCAGAAACAAAATGAGCCACAGCCAACCGCACCTCACCAGCTCCTCAGCTGATCCTGTTTCCACAAATCCTCAGACTGAGTCCTCACCTCTGAGGGTCTCAGTTGAACTGCCACTAAAAAGCTTCTAGTTCCTGGTCCTCACACTTTACAAGCTTTTCTGCTTCCTGCCATCACTTCCTGGGATTAAAGGCATGTGTGCTTCCTAAGCAAAGACATGAGATCTCAAGTGCTGGGGTTAAAGGTGTGTGCTACCATGCCTGGCTCTGTTCCCAGTGTGGCCTTGAATTCAAAGATCCAGATGGATCTCTGCCTCCCAAATGCTAGGATTAAAGGTGTGTGCTACTATTGCCTGACTTCTATGTTTAATATAGTGGCTGTTCTGTTCTCTGACCCCCAGATAAGTTAATGGTGGTGCATACTATATTAGGAGACACAATATATCACCACAGTGCTTCATTTTATAACTAGTTGTACGTGTTTATAAGACAACTGTTCTATGTCCTTGCATGGTTTTCAAGGATTGACTTGACTAGGGCCAATGAGGAACTGAACAAAATACAGACACAGAGAAACACAAAAATGGCTGGGATTAATAGTCCCAGCTCTCTTATGGAGAAACCACAGAATCATGGGAGCTTTGCTTATTTATTAAATACAGTTGAACTGAGAGACTGGGTTATTGCATATGGTTGAGCAAGGATGTGGGGCTATCAATACAGATAAACAAGATTTAGTTTAATGGTATACATCTTGATCAAGGAGGTAGGTTTATCTAATCTCAGTATGAGCAGTCTCTGTAGGTGAGTAGTCTTTATGCCATAACTATCAGATGGAGAAATCTGTGGGTGGACATTTCCTGTACACACTATCAGTATCTAAGCATGGACCAGGAGAGGAAGCTTTTCCATATCTCTAAATCTAGCTAGGAAAGGCTTTGATGTTTTCTCATGGACCCGAGGCTAGGGTCTTTGACATGGCTGTGTCAAAGTACAAGCTCACTCAGGACTTTACACACACAGGGCTACTTCTGCTCCCAACAAAACTGGCCAGCAGTTGTAATGAAATCAAAAGTCACGAACCTATCTGTCCCAATACACACCCAGACTGTACATTGCCAAATTTTGTTCAGTCATGGAGTAGACATATTATGTGCCTTTTGATTCTCCTTGTCCTACTTGGATTATGGGCTTTTCTGGGGTAATTGATGATATTTGATGTTTTTGTAAATACATCAAATCTTACTCCTAGTGACAACCATAGTTCCTGTGTGACCACTGTATGTAGAAGATCTGACAGCTGTGAAGTCAGGATAACAATGAATTTTTCACGCTCTTTTAAAGTGACAAGTAGAAAACACTGCTGTGTATTTTCAGCTTCCTGGTAAGTACATTTTGTATCTTCTTTCAAATATTTTCTAGTCATCATGCTGGATAGATTGATAAGTCCAAAGTCATTTGCTCACAGGAAAATTTAGCAAGGTACCTCAATCTTTTTCAGGATAGAATGGAGTTTAAGAAAAATAAATGGGCATGGATGAAAGAAAATCCTGATGCACCAGGGCATATGCTACTTAGATTAAGGAGAAAAACCAAATAACGTTCCTGGGCATGAGAGCATTTCACTGTAAGATCACATACACATATTTTTTGGTGACTTTGCAACAAAACGACAAATGCCGCTGACACAGAATTCTGCAAATAATGCAGGCTCTTTCTTAATAGTCTATAGTTCATTGTTCTTTAACTTGATCTTGCCTGAGCCAATAGTGATGCCTGTGGAATGGGAATCTTAGCAGAGATGGTAGTTTTGACCTGACAGACCAAAGAGACCACACCCATGGGGACTTTTCTTTGTCCTGTGCTGGTGAAAGGCAGCCACAGTAATTAAAGGCATTAATATATTCTTGGTAGTGACCATATTAAAAAATGTAGCCATCATATTTGGCCTGTGTTGTTCTTTTTCTCCCTTTGGGTCTATTGAGCTTGGGCTCCCCTGCCATCCTGATGCCTACCATTTGCTCAATCTGCACCTGGTATGCTATCCAAGCAAGATGCCCCATCATGGCCCTTCTTTCAAAAAAAAAAATCTCACTCCATTTTGCACATTATCCTTTTAAGTCTGTGGCTATACCATGCTGGCAACATACAAAGTAATGTGATTTTCTACTTGGAATTTGTATTTTTTTATAGATTTACTTATTGTATATACAGTGTTCTGTCTGCATGTATGTCTGCATGCTAGAAGAGGGCACCAGATATCATTATTGATGGTTTGAACCACCATGTGGTTGCTGGGAATGAACTCAGGACCTCTGGACCTCTGGAATAGCAGCCAATGCTCTTAGTGTCTAAGCCATCTCTCCAGCCCACTGGAATTTCTATTTATGCTGTTTTGTTTGCAGACTCATAAGATTGAAGTGGTTCTTAGTTCTCTGCTATTAACAGTCTTAAATGTTTTAGGAATCTGTCTCACAAGGAAGAAAGATAATGATTCTATCCTATTGTTAAGTATATAAACTATACAGTTTCCCAAAAACATTTATTCAGTATTAACTATATGCAAAACTTCCCCTAGAAAACATAATTAGACCTACAATATCACAATTCTGCTTTCTGCCTTTATAGAATCAGATAGCTTTTGTTGTCATTCTTTCCTTCTTTCTGGTTACTAGTTAAACCTTCCAGTTTTAGATGGCCATATGTAATCCTTTTCTGAGTCTCCTTTGCAGCCAGGTCATGATCCATACTGTGAATAAAAGTGATATGTGAAACTCCTCAGATGAGTCTTTATGGGTTAGTATCACATTCTGACTTCTCCCTCCTTTTCTCAGAAGGCTGAAATGAAACTCCTGCCATCACAATCTTTACAGACTATGACCTAGAAGGCAGACCCTGACCATGGCAATGTTAGTATTGAGACCCACCACTTACAATGTGGATACTTCATACTTTAATTCTTTCAGGGAGTTTCTGTTAATCCAGTGTTAGTGTGTCCTTTGTGAAAGCAAAGATATCCTAAAAAACAGCACTGAGAAGGAGAGTCCGTAGGAAGAAGAGAAACATCAAAGCCAATCAGGTGAAATGAGATTGCTTAGTTTGGGAATTAAGTGGGAATGAATATTTCACTATGATGTTGAAAGAAATAGAAACAAAAGGAAACCCTCACAAAGTTTATATGTTCCCAAGAGCACAAGACGAAAGGGTTTTAAACAACACAGAAAATACAGTCAAGGTAGTTGAGGTTGAAGTTTACATGTGACCTCCTAGTTGAACTGAAAGGACTCCTCTGTGGTATACCACAAAAGTGCATAACATTAAATATAAATTGGGAGAGTTAGAACCAACTACATGTGATCTAATGATTTATAACCAGAGAAGGTCCAGGTTTCAGTAACTAAAGTTGTTATTGAAAGAGATTCAGTTTCAAAAAGAATACTTAATCTGAACCTGTGCTTGACAAATCTGTGAATGTCATATTTGTTTTCTCTATGAATTTTCTGAAAATGGTGTCTATGAGGACATATTTGTTTGCACATCCACATTGTCTTTGGCCTCATAATATTGAACAGTTTCTTTCCCAGAGAAATGATAGGATGTTCTTGGTGATCTAATATGCTCTTCGGAATTCCAGCAAATGTAGAAACTAGTTGCTTGAAGTGTTTTCCTTGCACTTACCTCTATAAACCAGGCCCATCCAGGACAATGGGAGGATAAGAATTTATAAAACACCTCAAGAATTTAAGAAGGACTTCGAAAACACACATTCTGAATCTAACTAAATCCATAATCAAGATAAAATGTCATAATGGAATATTTCCTTCACAACCATAGCAATGAAATTAATCTAAAATACAAATCTTAATTGCATAAGATATTAAATGTCTTTGTTCCTGTCAAATGATGTCCTCATTTTTGTAGGACAATAATAATGAAAAAAATATTACAAAATCTTATTTGGGTAAACAGTTATCATACAGTATTTATATAAAGCTATAAACTTGGATTTGAAAAGGTAAAAAAAATAAATGCTATACATAGGACATGTCATATTACCAAACACCAGGATAAAAGCAGTTTCCTCTCCATAAGGGCTCAGGTAGTTTTTTTTTTCACTTTTTTTATTATTATTATTATTATTTTACAACACCATTCAGTTCAACATAATAGCCACAGATTCCCCTGTTCTCCCCCTCTCGCCCCCCCTCCCCCCAGCCCACCCCCCATTCCCACCTCCTCCAGATCAAGGTCTCCCCTGAGGACCGGGGTCGATCTGGTAGACTCAGTCCAGGCAGGTCCATTCCCCCTCTCCCAGACCGAGCCAAGTGTCCCTGCATAAGTCCCAGGATTCAAACAGCCAACTCATGCAACGAGCCCAGGACCCAGCACCAATGCACAGCTGCCTCCCAAACAGATCAAGCCAAATGACTGTCAAGCTCAGGTAGTTTTTGCTCTGGGCAGTCTTCTCGGTATTCCCATTTTGGTGTCTAGGTGAGGTCCTCCTTTTTGTAACAACTGTAGGTTTTCTAATCTCATTTTTAAAACATTATAAATGTGCCTTTAAACCTTTGAAAACTCATCACCTGATCATTATTGACTGATACACAGTAAATTACTTCACAATTTGTTGCTCAAAAAACAGTCTTTTTTTTTTTTTTCTTTTACATGCACAAAGTTGCTGTTCTGGTGAGACTCATTGAAAACTTGTCTTAATTCTACATGGTAGCAGTTGAGAGGCTGAGAAAATCCACTTCTAAGATGGCTTCTTGATGCCTGTGCATTCATTATCTACCAATATAGAACAATTCAATTCAAATTTAGCAAGTGAAAAAGGAATAAGCATGTGTATTTTGCATATAGTTTCTGTGCTCAAGCAACTGAGGGAGGCTCACCTGGGTTATCCTCCTGGGGTTTTATCAGGACCCCAGTCAAGCCATGGAGGTTGTGATCACTCCAAAATTCTACTGAGCCTAGAGAATGTGCTTTAAAAATGGCACACTCATGTGAGCAGCAAACTAGTACAGACTTTTGGGCTAAAGACCTCAACTCACTTGTGGATCTTTCCAGAAGACTGCTTGAATGGTTTCATGAGGTGTTCCTTGGTGTTCTGAGAGCAGTAAGAAGTTGCAATGGCCTTTAATGCTTACTCTAAGACATTGCATACTGCAGTGTCTCCTATATCCTAATGTTATACAGTTCAGCCCATGTCAGCATAGGACAGAAACAAAGGGTGGCTAATATAATGTCCTAGTTACTGTGATCAATACCCTGATTAAAAAGCAACATAGAAGAAGAAGAGTTTATCTTAGCTCACACTTCCTGGTTATAGTCTATTACTGTAAGGAAGCTACAGAAGCAGGATCTTGAGACAGTTGGTCATACCATATCCATGATCAAGAGCAGAGGGAAAATAATTTGCTCTGCTTCCAACTTGCTCTCACAGCTTCCTTCTTCACTTTTATATAATTCATGATCCAGCCTAAGAAATAGTGTCATTCACAGTAGACTGTGTCAATTAACAATCAAGACAATTCCCTATAAATATATCTATAGGCCAGGCTGTCTTAGATAATTCTTCAGCCAAGACTCCATTCTCAGGTGGATTTAGGTAGTGGTAAGTTGTCATTTAAAACTAGCCATCAAATATCAGAAGTCAGGTTTGACTATGAGCTACTTTAAAGCCTGGGTAGTGGCTGGAGATCACAAATAGGCTTAAGGTATTACTTATCTTTCCTGGTAGATGGTATGTTTAACCTCACATCATGGGACCAAGTCTCAAGAGGAATAAGAGGTAAGAAGGCCAAAAGGTAGGAACTAATTCTGTGGTTGGGTTAGTTAAGGCATGTGCCCAGAAATCAATACAATATGATCTCTATTATTTTATCAATGAAAAGAGACATTTATTCCACATTACACACTCCATAGAGAGAATAACAAAGAGTTATGAACATCTTTAAATATCAATTATGATTTTATATAGGACCATCTTTAAATATGATTATTTTCATAGCCTTTTATATATTTGTATTTGTTTCAAGGCTCAGAATTTCTCTAGGTAATGTGAGGGTCAATGAGTTAATCAGTGGACAAAAGAATGACTAGACTTTGAGTTTAGTTTTAAAAATACTGATGATATTATATATCTCGCATACATTTTTACAATTAATTTTTACATGATGTACTACATTCATAAAAAAGAATAACAACTTGCCAGGCAGCAGTGGCACATACCTTTAATCCCAGCACTTGGAGTGGCAGAGGCAGGTCAATCTTTGTGAGTTAGAGGCCAGAATGATGTACAAAGTGAGTTCCAAGACAACAAGAAACCCTGTTTCAAAAATAAACAGACAAACAAACAAAAAGAGTAACAACACATTCTTATATTCAAGCTAATACTCTTATACTCTTAAATTCATATTATATAATTTAAGATGGTAAGCTATTTAATATTTATCTATCAAAAATAAAAATCAACTCATAGAAGTAGTTTTCTCACAATAGCTTTGTAAAAATGTGTCTTGAGTGGAACCTGAAACTATTAAAGTATGAGTATGTAGTCACAGAAAATAAGAATGAAGTTTATAAAATTCCTGTCAGTGAGACAAGACCCTGTAGGACAGAAAGATCAGAGGGAAGCTGAGGGAAAAGTACATAAAGTCTCTAGGACTTTTATAACATATGGTTCACTTATAACCAGCTGCAGTTGGAATAGGTAGTTCCAAATATTTTTTGCCTTATTAAAGAAAATAGAACTAAACTGATTTAGACAATACTCCTCCAACTGAATGACACTTGAAGCTTTTAATTTCCATGTTGCTTAGACATTTTGACAACTGTTTCTTTGAAAAACAATAAATGTGAAATTGTCTTGCTGAGTCCAGTTTTACCTTTAGATAATTTTTTTCTACCAAGTTATAAAGTTTGATATAAAGGCAAGGCAAGCATTTAATTACTATTACTAGAGTAGAACTATTCTAATATAACAGTCTGTAACACTTGTTATCAATAAAATTGAATTTTTAATACTGCTTTGTGCAGAATACACACTTGATTATCCACTCTGTGTCAGCATTGGTTATGGAAGGACCATAATCCATATTGGCTTTAACCCCATTTGCCTGGAGTTCTCAGCAGCAGTCAATCTGAAGTGAGAAATTGTAATTAATAGATAAGCCCACAGTGAAACATCTCATGGCGGTGAGTAAATCATCTCAAAGATTAGATTCTGTTACCATTTCACAACTAGACACAAGCTGCAACTTGATTATGTCATGAATGACTGGAATTAAATGCCTTACATTAATTATCACCTTGAATAACTTTGCTGAACTTCTGTTTTTTTAAAAATAACTGTCCATAAAGTTTCCTATCCAGTAGCAAGTCTTCAAGGAAATCACTCTGAACTCAGAGAAAATCTGTAATAGTTGCTTGTATTAAACACCAAACACCACAGAAGTTTCATGAACACAGTGAAGGCTGATGGGGATTTGCTTACACACAAAAGTCAATAAATACAAAGAAGTTATTTTCAGAGATGATACTTAAACTTTAGCATAAAATAGAAGAAACCAGATTTCAAGGTGTGCTGGGATATTGGCTCCACAGGAAAAGGAAAAAGCAGAGCCTGTGCTAGTTAGAGCTTGTGAACACAGCTCTCAGGCCCATACCTGAATTGCAACAATGAAGCAAGGACCTTGGCACAAAACGAATGTGCACAGATGGACCAGCAACAGACTACAAAGTCAGTACACACTACAGCTTCTTTCTAGGACTCAGAGAAGAGTGAAAATTTCTTTGGAAGGATTATGGGTCCTTTCCAAATTGCTCATGACTCAAAGCACATTATTATTTATGATCAAGCAAAAGTTTAGTGAATAAGCTGTAAAAATGAAAATGACTGTATGATGACAAATTGGGAGATAATTCTAAGAAGGTTGGAGGTAGGGATGCTTCTTGTCGGGGTCCGCAGAGGCTCCCTAGTAAGGCCTTACTCAAGGTCAGAAAGTCTGAGCTTGCTTTGCCCAGTAGGGCTGCATAATAGGATGATTTGGCCAAAGACCTGAGTACCAGGTATTTTGAAGTGTCTGCACTTGTTAGTACTTTTTAACCTTGACATTGATAGGGGGACGTCTTTAGCCCCTTCCCTTGCTGTATAAAAGGACCATCATGATTAAACTTGGTATTGACCCAGGGACCTCCTGAAGCTATCCTGTGTCTCAGTCTTTCTCATCATCTCTGTCTATATTTCTATCTAATACTTTCTTATTCCTCACTCCTCTGCCCAAGAACCCTTCAACAGTTCGGAGCTGTTCTCCTACAGTTTTTTCCACCAAGGCAGAAGTTGTGATAATGGACCTGGATAGGGAGCCAGGAGAATGACAGTGAACTAGACAAGAGGTTGACATGACATAAAATATCAGAGAGAACTACCAGGTTTCCAAATTGACAACCGAGGCTATCCCGTAGGTCAATCAGAGGAAGTGTGTGTGTGTGTGTGTGTGTGTGTGTGTGTGTGTGTGTGTGTGTGTGTGTGTGTGAATCTTGAGGAAAGTGTAATTGCATCATTTCAGGTTCTATTACAGGATAGTTATGAATTATGTAGCTAAAGTGGATTATTCCTCCCATTATATACATCAAGGTATCAGAAATAGAGGTCTGTGCTGTAAAAGCAGATATGAGAGTAAGTGACTCTCAAAATCATTGAATTGATAAGCTCATCTAGTAACTATATAAAGTCCAGAACCAATGGCTGACTTCCATTCAGAATATAGTAAACACAGAAAAAGAAGCTAAAAGCTCTGGAAGGAAACTATTAGAGCACAGTAGTATAGAAATGAGAAAGTGTTTTTCAAGAAGAGTGGTCAACTATGTAGAAAGATGATTCAAAGTCTGATAAGATCCTTATAAAAAACCTTTTCCACTTGAGAACAACTGTGGTATGAAGAAAAGGAGACAGTAGAAGACCCTTTCCAAAAAGTTTGCTATAGAAAAGCAAGAAATTTGTGGGAAACTGGGAGTCATATATAAGATGTGGGAAGAATTTAAGAAAATGGGAAAAAATCCTATGGCTTTTATGTTCACAGGATGTTACAGAATAGAAAAGAGGAAATGATGGTGCAGGAAGGAAGATTGTTGGCAGAATACTCTGCTGCCTATCAGAAGCAGGGAAAGATGACTAGAAGGCTCAGTCTTTAGTTAAGTGCCACAGAGCCTAAAATCAAAGAAAAAAGAAAGATGTGTTGTCTACCATAGCAAGGGAAAACAAGAACAGATGGTGTAGACAGGCAAGGTGTGAAGTGATGGGTTCCAAGAGTGAGAAGTAAATTTCATAGGAAAACACAGAACTGATGTGAGAATCAGGGCCCCACTTGCAGTTTGTAATTATGAATTTAAAGTCAAACAAGTGCTAAGTATTCATTTCCTAGGGTGCAAGCACTTAAGGAAAATAATTGGTTTCCTCTATAGCTGGATTATAATGGGTAATAAGCCAGACAGAGAAAGGGGTAAATGAGCTATGGCTATTTGCTATAGTTATAATTCATATTTTGAAAGGATATTCTAGTTTGAAACCATAACATTCTGCTTCCCCCACACACCCATCAGACATGCCTGTATTAAAAGCTTAGTCCTCCATTTGGGCACAACTGGGAAGTGGTAGAAATGTTTAAGAAATGTTGCTCCTTATAGAGGATTATGGGGGCTCAGGCCTTTATCATTTTGATCTCTGTACACCTTGAGATCAGTAACTTTCCTTAATGTTAGCTGTTAAGCAATTCAGACACCTTTAGGGCCATATTCATATATTAATACACATACAAAATTTCTTTTTCTTTATTTTTTTTCAAACTAACTAGAAAAGTTTAGCATACCCAAAGGCATCTATATTGGCCATTTTAACTATCAGACCAGATACTTCACAGTTTGAAAGTAGGCATATCCTTCACAAAAGCATGTGCCATCTTTCTCAATCTATGACCTGAAATGCATGCTCAGAAATGTGCTCCTCAACAAAGTATGATCTAGAATGTCCCCTCCTCAGTGCTTTCCTATATGAAAATTTCCATGCTGCCTTTGCTCAGAAAGGGAAACAATGCTACCTTCCCCTCATAATTCATTTTTTTTTTTTACTCATTTATCCTGGCCATGCTTGTTTTGGCTTTGTGCTAGCTAGCAGGATTTAAATCCAATACCACATTCCACATTAGGGTATGCCAACAGCCCGTGGTCCACCCAATCAGTCTGTGCTGACTGCAGATCAATGTTAAGCCATTTCATCCTGGTTTTTCAAAACTCAAAATCCAAGAGTTCCCTGGTTCTGGAAGTTTCCACCTAGATTTCAAAGGAACACTGGGTGGCCAGGGAGGCCAGGAAGTATGCTGTGGGATCAGAATCCCTGAAAGCAGCCCCTAATGTGGCAATGTTGTGACCTATGAAAATGAAATTGAAGCTATAAGGGAGATCTCAAGATGACAGAGAAACCAGAAAGGTGGAGCCTTAGTGGAAAGAACCTGCAGGAAGCATGCAAAGCCAGCCTAGCAGAGGCCTCTTGAGCTTAACTTCCCAAACTGGGAGCTTCATCTTACATCACTGTGGTCTGCATGCTGGACCATCTTTATCATCTTCTAAAAAAAAAAAAAAACCCTCCTATTTGCTGTTTTTTTTCTGTTGCTCTACTACAGTTTTTTTTCTCAATTTTATTGAGTCTAAAACATGGACTCTAACACTTTTAACTGTGTTAGTTAGTTTTCTGTTACTATAACAAAATACCTCAAGTCTGTTGATAAAGGGAAATGTTTATTTTGGCTTACCATTTTGGAGATGGGTTAACCTGTTTGATCTGAGCCCGTTGTGGCAAGAAAACCATGGTTTCATAAAGCTGTGATGAAGAACATTCTCTTAAGATTACAGAGCTGCATGGTTAGACATTGGGATGTTTGCAAACCAGATCTAAGAGTGGCTCCATTTTTGTTGACTCCAGATTCCAATGTGCATTCAGAAGAACAGGTGACTAAGGTGAGGTGCAGAAGCAAACACTAACCGTGGAGAAGGACTGATCTGAGTTTTTGCAGAGCAGAGATATGTGAGTTGCTATGGATGTAGGGTGGAAAGGAAGACACAGTCAGGAGCAGAAATTTGCTATGTGCAGCAAATTAGAGTCCAACCACACACTCCAAGAATATGAGTGCCTTTATTTCAATGATTTGATCCAATCTGATTTACTGCTCTTCAATATCCAGGAATTCAGGACAAATGGATTTTTTCCAATGCATTTTTTTTCAATTACACATTCTAAAATATACATACATTGTAAGTCAGAACACATCATATTGTTCTGGCAAATGCCAAATCCAGGAACAAATCCATGAGCTGCTGAGAGAGCAGAACAAATCCATGGAAGGCACATAATAGTTAGATGCCTAGGAAACCAAGAGTGAAAGGAATTAAAGAGAAAATAACATAGTAATGGCAAGTGGACGTATAATTAGGGGGAAGTCCTATGGGATGTTCTATATGCTGTAAATGTATTGGTCTGATTGATTGATAAATAAAAAGCTAATTGGCCAGGAGCCAGGCAGGAAGTATAGACGTGATAAGCAGACAAGGAGAATTCTGGGAAGAGGAAGGCTGAGTCAGGAGATGCCTGAGCTAATGGCTGAGCAGTTTTAATTAATATAAGCCTCTGTGTGTTTACTTGGGTCTGAGCAGCTGCAGGCCAGGTAGGACACAAGAAAACTTTCAGCTACATTAAAGGTTCTTCAATTATTGACAATATATGAGTTATGTCAAAGACATTTAGGCATCCATATATGAACTGAAGATCTGTGCCTTTCCCAGCCCAACCCATGTCATTAACAATGGCTGACAAATACTCTACTGGCCACTGTATTAGGAAACTCTGGTAATCTTGGCAAGAATAGCTTGGTCAGTGTGGTTATGAAGCAGAGCACATGGTGCTGCTAGGCTGTGATGATCAGATGGCAGATACATACTAAGTGCTTTGGACTGACATGTTTTCAGCATGTGGTGGACAGAACACAAGTACAAGTCCAGACACACTTGTGCAGGTATTTGGTGTAATGATTCATGAAGTCTCTTCATGTGGCAAAAGGACAGCACCATGCATGCTTTATATATATATGAAGAACATTTATTTATTATTTAGTTAGTTATGTTTTTAAAAATAAGATTTCACCATGAAGCCCAGGCTGGCCTGGAACTCTTTACATAGCCAGGATGTCTTCTAATTCATGGTCTTCATGATTCAGTCTTACTAGTACTACTCTTCCAAATTTGAGACAATGAGTCTCCTATTATGACTGAAGCTAGGTGGAGACCAACCTTTTATTTGACTAAGTGTGTGCAGAATCCAATCCAAGTAAAACTACTTATGAGTAACAAGTTAATAAACTAACCATAAATTAAATTCTACTCATCTGCTTTTATGAATGGCCTCATAGTAACACATCATCTCAGCCAGAAAGTAATTTTGTGGTCTCCAGTTTACATACTAAGCATCTTTTTCATTTACAAATACCCCTGGTTGTGCAATGTGTGTCCAGTGAAGCAGGAAAACATTTGCCTCTAATTCTTCTACACACTTGATAATGGGCCATTGTTAAAAAGCAGCGGCTGCACCATGCTGGACATATGTAAATCAGGATGTTAATGAAGAGCTGGGCTCCCACAGTTAAAGAGTTCCCAGGAATCAGCCTCGTGGACATAAAATATGTCATTATGGACTCACAGTCTTTTTCATTAGGGAAATAAAGCACCTGATTTCTATTGGAAAATTAAGAAAATCATAAGAAAGGCTCACAATAATCAATGAAAAAATTATACAATTTATTTCTTTTGAAACAGCTTTTTAGACCTTTCACAGACCTATGCCAAGTCCTTTGTATTCATTTCTAATGATCATCAGAACTACCTTTAAAGTTACTAGTCTTCACAACACCTTCTTTGATTATTTTCCGTGCTACAATTTAGTACAGTAAAATAAATTTAAGTTTTAAAAGACTTGATATATTAGTCTGAAAAACAAAAGCAATTATTAACAAGATGTCATTGTTGATTTTCTAACCTTGCACAAACATAGGTGAGAGCAAAAAACTGATATGCCCTTAGTATGGGATAGGAATATTTCTTTCATGTATTTATTATCATTTAATCCAAAGTAGTCATGTTGAGGTTGAAACTCACATGCCAAAATTCCATAGTCTCACATTTGAATTATCTACTTGCAGTGTTTTGTAACCTTAGTCTCATTTAGTAAGCCTACATTTCCCCTCTTTGATCCTTACAGAACCTCCCAAGTGCTGTCATCAAATGATAAAATGAAGAAATATGTGTAAGCACTTGGTCACTCTGACATGCACTAAACTATAAATAAATATTAACTATTAGTGTTTGTAGAAGTAACCGTCTTATTAAATAAGAAACACAGAGCCAATGCAGAGATGAAAGCCCAAGAGGTCAGAGCTAAGAGCCTTACCCTTCACTGCTGCTGCTGTCCTCTTTAGCCAAGAGACCTACTTCCTGTGTGTTTGTCTTTATATAGACTTTCTGTTCTGCCTTCTCATTGGTTGTAAACCCAACCACATGACCACCTTGTCACTGACTGTTTGTACAGACCTCCAGGTCTTCTATGGTTGGTACTGAGATTAAAGGCGTGTGTCAACATGCTGGCTGTATCCTTGAACACACAGAGATCTGCCTAGCTCTGCCCCCCAAGAGCTGGGATTAAAGTTGTGCACCACCACCGCCCAGCTTCTGCTATGGCTTGCTATTAGCTCTGACCCCCAGGCAACTTTATTTATTAACATACAAATAAAATCACATTTCAGTACAAATAAAATATCACCATAAGTGTTGCTATTACCAACTACAGAGAAACTATAGTTATTATAACCCAACTGTGTAGAAGTCAAGATGAAGCTCCACTTCAGAACCTTGCATAACTTGAAAACATGCAGATTAGAAGCTTAGAACCCAAATAATTGCCAATAGTTCTTTGTGTATATGTGTGTTCTTATTCCAACATCTAAGTCAATCCTTTTGTATTCTGAATGATTGTTTTTTTTCCCCCACCCCACCCCACCCCTCCTGAATGATTGTTAATAGCCCATTTCTAGACAGGAGCAAGGTAGTTATTTTGCATACATAGTGGTTGAAACAGAAAGACAGTAATTTCTCTCACATTTTTGCTCCTAGTGCTTTCTAGGTAACATTTATAGAGTAGATCAGATTTTATTAACCATCTTTTGTTCCACAAGTCCAACTGCTTCCATTTTGTGCCTTGTAGTTGAGGGGAAAAGAAGGAGAAGGATTCAAGATGGTTTAGAACAGAAGCTACATGTTGGCACAGTGATTGTGCATTGCATTGGTTCTGCAAAACTTAGATTGCCTTCTCTCAGACCACAGAGCTCATGTTTTCTGTGTTACTATATTATTACATTTACTACATCCATGAGAAATAAGATATCTTTAAGAAGCAGTGCAGGATGATTTTTTTCTAGTTCCATCCTTTCGCCTACAAATTTTATGACGTCATTGTGACATGATATGGGTAAATAGGAACATAAGGGATCAGGTTGGGCAGGTTGGAGGAGGAACAGACAGGGAGAATAATGAAAGAGATATCTTATGGGGGGCATTTTGGGGCTAGGGAATAATCTGGTGCCAGGAAAACTCCTAGGAATCCATAAGAATGACCCCAGCTAAGAATCCTAGCAATAGCAGAAAGGGTGCTTGAACTGAACTGGCCTTCTCCAGTAATCAGATTGGTGGCTATACTAATTGTCATCAGAGAGCCTTCATCCAGTAACTGATGGAAGCAGATACAGAAATTCACAGCCAAGCACTGGGCTTGGGCTGAGCTTCTGGAGACCTATTGAAGAGAGGGAGTACAAGCCAGGGGAGTTAAGGTTATGATAGGGGAAACCACAGAGACGGCTGACCTGAGCTCCTGAGAGCTCATGTACTCTGGACCTACAAGTAGGGAGCCTGCATGAGACTGACCTAGGCCCTCTGCATGTCACATGCATCAAGGGTTGGATGAGACAACTCAACATGAGGAATGGGTTCCCAAAAGTCCTTATCCAACTGCTAGGAGCTCCACAAACAGATTAAGCTACACGACAGTATGTAAAATAAATGAAAAAAATAATAATTAAAAAAGCAGTGCAGATAGTGAGTTTCAGAAAAAATATATTCGAATATCAGAAAGAATATGGAAATATCTAGCTTAAGAGTTAGCATCAATGGGGGTCTGCTGTGGGATGTTCTGTATGTTCTATGGGAGCCCATTCTTGGGTTCCTCATGGTTTTACCCAGCAGGTCCGCATAGAGGATGATTAGGACCATGGACATGAGTGCAGGTGTCTGAGATGGTCTGCACTTGGCTGTGCTGTGGGATGGTCTTTATGTCAAGTTGCCATGATTGGTCAATAAATAAAACCTGATTGCCGTGACTAGGCAGGAAGTATAGGCAGGACTAACAGAGAGGAGAAATAAAAGAACAGGAAGGCAGAAGGAGTCACTTCCAGCCGCCACCCTGACAAGCAGCATGAAAAGATGCCGGTAAGCCATGAGCCACATGGCAGGGTATAGATTTATAGAAATGGATTAATTTAAGCTATAAGTACAGTTTTTAGCTGTTTGAAACCTGGGACTTATGCAGGGAAGCTTGGCTCAATCTGGGAGGAGGGGACTGGACCTGCCTGGACTGAGTCTATCAGGTCGATCTCAGTCCTTGGGGGAGGCTTTGCCCTGGAAGAGGTGGGAATGGGGGGTGGGCTCGGGGGAAGGGGAGGGGGCAGGAAGGGGGAGAACAAGGGAATCTGTGGCTGTTATGTAGAACTGAATAGTATTAAAAAAAAAAAAGAATAGTTAGTAAGAAGCCTGCCACGGCCATATAGTTTGAAGCAATATAAGTCTCTGTGTTTACTTGGTTGGGTCTGAGTGGCTGTGGGACTGGCAGGTGACAAAGATTTGTCCTGAATGTGGGCAAGGCAGGAAAACTCTAGCTACAGGGGTCTGGAGAGATGGTTCACAGTTAACATCACTTGCTACTCTTGCAGAGAGCTAGGGTTGGATTCCTGAAACCAATGTTGGGATTCTCACAAGTGCCTATATTCCTGTTTCAAGGGATTCAGTTCTCTCTTCTGGTCTTTGTGGGCACTGTGCCCACATGGTGCACATATAGACAAACAGGAACACATACACACACACACACACACACACACACACACACACACACACACACGAGAAGTTAAAAAACAACAAAAAAGCCCAATAAGTCTGCTGTGTGTGGTGATATATTGTGTACACCAATATATTGTGTACCCTAATAAACTTCTCTGGGGATCAGAGGACAGAGCCAGCCACTAGATTAGACATAGAGGTCAGGCAGTGGTAGCACATGCCTTTAATCCTAGCATTTGAGAGGCAGAGATTCATCCAGATCTCTGTGAGTTAAAGGCCACACTGGGAACAGAGCCAGGCATGGTGGCACATGTCTTTGATCCCAGCATTAGTTAACCATAGAGGTCTGGCGGTCTGTATTGACCAACAGGAAGTGATAGAGCTGGGTGGAAAGAGGAAGTGATATAGCTGAGCAGAGAGAGGAAGTGAGATGGCAGGGCACAGAAAGGTATACAAGCCATGCATATACAGGAAGTAGCTCTCTTGGGCTGAGGATTTACTAGTGGTAAGAACTTGTGACTGGCTTCTTCTATTCCTCTGATCTTTCAGCTTTCATCCTAATATCTGGCTTTGGGTTTTTGTTTTATGTTTTGTTTTTATTAATAAGACCACTTAGCAATCTGTGTTACAGCTGTGGGATGGTCTTACTCTACACTATGAATATATGTTGCTACCAATGGTTTATAAAGAAGCTGCTGTGGCCTATGGGAAGGCAGAATAGAGCCAGGTGGGAAATCCAAGCAAAGATACATGAGAAGGAAGGGGGAGTCAGAAGAGATGCTGAGTGCTGCTGGGGGAGCAAGATGTAATGGAACACAGGTAACGCCACAAAGCCACGTGGCAAAACATAGATTAATAGAAATGGGTTGAATTAAGTTGTAAGAGCTAGTTAATGATAAGCCTGAGCCATATGCCAAACAGTTTGTAATTAATATAAGCCTATTATGTTTATTTGGGACCAAACAGCTGTGGGACACAGGAAAACTTCTGGCTACACAGTCAGTATTAGACTCATGAAACTGTTATGTGTTGTGTGTTTTTCATGAAGTCCTTTCCTTTAGGGGCAATCTGCAGCACGGCCATGATTGTGATGGTTGTGTGTGTGCGTGTCTCTCAAATTGAGTCATTAAGATTAGCCATTTAGGGCATCATGGCTTGAGAGAATGATGCCCCTCTTCATCAGTGCCTGAGGCAGGTTGAAGCACTGGCCCTGAGGTCATAAGAGCAGGAAAGCTGTCCTTGCCCCTTATCAGATGCAGCACTTGGGAGAATGGCCCCTACACCTCACAGTAGAACACAGTAGAGCTGGACCTAAAGGTGTAGGTATTGGAGAACTGACCCTAAGGACATGGAAAACTGGGTGGGGGAGCTAGAAAACTGGGCCTGCCCCTTGCTTACCACTATAAGGGGTGAACTAGCCAGGGTAATACTAGAGAGCTCACCCTGATGGTAAGGACAGGGCAGAGCTAGTAGGCTAACCAATCTTTTGACTACCCAGGTCCAAAACCAGGGTTATGTGTTGGCCCACCCCAACATCCACCCCATGTGTGACCTGCTGGAGCACGAGAGTGTGTATAGGTTTGGGTCTTGTGGAACCAGGGCTGCAGGATCTCCAGGACATAGGGCAGCAAAGGGATATCCAGAGTCCCACTGAGTGTCCAGCATTGATGGTGTAGCAGAGACCATTGCCCTTGAACCAGACCAATGATTCTTTTCGATAAATGAATGCAAGTAAAAATATACCACTAGAGGTTTACTGAGTGACTCACTGGGTCACACTGCACCTTCCATGACGAGATTTTTCCTTTCTTTTTCTTTTTCCTCTTAATTTTTATTTTGTTTTATTTGGGGCCAGGGGATGGGTGGGATCTGGAGGCATGATGTAAAAGAAACTAAGAGTAAATAAAAAGAGAGTTAAAAATTAACCACAGTGTTAATTTTATGGGAAATTTATTTAGCTTAAGGAATATGCATTAACAAGGATGTTCCATCTCTACCATTTTAAAGCAAGTTGAATACAATTTGCAGAGGATCTTAGCACTACATGTTCTTAGGGTTACACTAAAAAATTATGCATAGATGTTGTTTTGTTACAAAAGTTGATTTTGAGGGGTGCAGTGGGTAACAAGAAAGGGTTGTAATGCCCTGAGTGACAAGTAGTGAAAAACTGAACCATGTGCAGATGAGCTAGTGGAGAAAGATGTAAAAATTCCTACTTGAAAGTTACACATAAACAAAAGAGGAAGAAGTTTGAAATGGGGCTCAGAACCAGCTTTGATGACAGCTGGACACATTTTTAAAAGGCAAATAATTACTTAGGTATACATTGGCTTTAGAGCTGAGGCCATAAAGATCATTTGAATAATACTGAACTACATGGTGGCACTAAAACTTAAGAAATCTTATTAAAGACATAATCACTTATAACTGTGGCATAAGGACCAGCTGTGTGCTTCTCAGTAGCTCTTCTCAAGCACCATTTAGAAATATAATTATTATTATTTTTTATTTAACCTAGAATAAAATATAGTATTTTGAAGAAATAGAAAAGTGTTAAAATAAATACTTTGAATTCGCCTGAACTTATCTTCACTTAAAATTTGTTTAGCTTTGGTGTAAGATTTTCTGACTCAGTATAAATAGAATTTAGTTGATTATTGCTGAAACACTGGCAGAGTGAAAGTTTTGTGTATGATATAACGGGTTATATTTATTTTAGTAAAAGTCTTGTCCAGAATTGGGGTCTTGGAAAACTTAGTGCACTCCTCTGCTGTCACCCCAATCAAGCAGCATTCATCCCCAACTCTCTGCGCCAGACATCCTAAATGAGGCCACACAAGTATGTAATTTAGATGAGCCAAGATTTTGCAGGTTCTATCTCAAATCAACAGCTCTACTTCAGCATGTTTTTTATAAAAACAAGCAAATTTTACTCTGATTTTAATATTTCAGAACACTAATTGTTCAGCTACTCTGTTCTGTCTGTCTCCTTACCAAGATTCAAATGGGCAATTTCAATTACAAATGTAAATAAAGTGCACATTTTGATTTTTTTTTTTTTAGTGGCACAATCATAGATAAAGCAACCTTATGCTAATCAATACTTCAACTCTGTATTTATATCACAGAGATATTTTCAACTTTAATCCCATGGTTTGGGACTGGAAAACAAGAATAATCACACTTCTCCACACCACTGTTCACTTTTCATGTAGAGGTTTGTCAGCATGTCAAGGAAGGAATCTAATAAAATGAGTTTTCTAACTGGTGTGATTCTCACATTTTCTTTTTAATGAAAAATTTTAAAAGTGTATATATTACCCTCCCGCTTTACAAAGCACATATAAATATAAGGCCTTATTTTTTCTGATTGAGAAATCAGGGCATGTTCAAGAATTTGTGACAACATGAAATTAAAATTCTCAGTTCTCTTGTCTATAAAGTTAGAGTGAATCATCTGATTCCAAGGATTCTTTTTAACACAGCAATTCTCAACCTGTTGGTCATAATGCCTTGGGGCAGGGGGGCATCAAACAGCCCTTTCACAGGAGCAGCATATCAGATATCCTGCATATTAGTTATGTGCATTACAATTCATAATATTAGCAACATTATAGTTATGAAGTAGCAACAAAATAATTTTATTGTTAAGGGTCACCACAACATGAGGAACTGTATTAAAGGGTCACAGCATTAGGAAGGTCATTGCTCTAACATGACAGATGCAATAGTTAGAAGAATGTCTACTGAGGTAAAAAATAGGAAGCGTTTTTCTAATACTGTGAAGCTCTATCAATTGCAAGGAATATTCAGGAAACATCAGACACATTCGTTGTGCCAGTTATTAGAGGTATGAAAATAAATAGGGCTGAAATCTTTATCCTGAGTCTCTCTTGCCATGCACTGTGGTGAACACCCATAATCCCAGTACTCAAAAAGGTGAGATAGGAGGATTGTGAGTTCCAGGCCAGCTTGAGTTACTATATAGCTAGACCTCTCTCAAAAAATATAAGAAAAAAATAAATCTCTCATACAATAGCATAGGAAATAATATCAATATAATATCATAAATAAATTGATTGGAAATACATACGATATTCACAGGGCATTGTGAGTACACAGAGAATTGTACATCCTATATCTGCCTTTGCCCAGTTACTTGCTCATGAGATCCTTAGGATGAGTAGGATCTCTTCATGGAGTTAACATTGTGAGAGAAGCAGTTTTGCCTAAGCAAGGCAATGTCTAGAAGTAAAGACACTTAGGAGAGAAGTGAGACCATTGGTTCCCCCAAGGTTGAGTAGGCCTCATTTCTCTCAGGCCCTCACAACTATACTGATAAAAACTTGAACCTAGCACAATAAACAGGGTCTAGGAATTTATAAAGGTAGAAAGAAAGTGGAAAACATAGGACCCCTCCAAGATTTAGGGGTGACTTAGTGCTGAATTACTGTAATGTCTATAATTACTTCTCAGACATTACAGAAAACATGCTGTGACACTTCACACATAGGGCCACCAATAGACACAGACAGGAAGGCTTGAAAATCAGCTCCCTTGATGTGTATGGTCATCAGGGAAACTTTCTGTGTTATACTTGCCCTTCTTGAGTCTGTCACCAATTTCATCCATCTCCCATATCCTCTTTGGTTTGAATAGGGTTCCATGCTTACTGGGAAAAAAGTAATATTGCCTTGAAAATGGATTCTACAGGACAGTGGGAAGCTGGACCAGAGAGAACTCAGTTTCCTAAGGGACTGATTTCCTTGGTATCACTGTCCTTTCCCATGAAGATACCATGAAGCTAAAAGCAGGGCTAAAATGGAACAACCAAGAGGCTGTCCACTGCTCTCTTCCCTGAGGCTTGTGAGACTTACCAAGCACAATGCTTTGCAGGCTTGGAATCCACTATAGAACCAATATGGAAGCTGAATCATCACCCACTCATGTGGTCACACAGTATCAAATAAAAAGATAAGTTCTTTTTCATGAGGTTCCATTTGTTAATTGCTCATCTTAGTGTCTATGCTATTGATGTTCTGTTCAGGAAGTTGTTTTCGGTGCTAACGCATCCAAGGCTATTTCTCATTTTTCTGTCTGGTTCAGTGCAACTAGATTTATGTTGAGGTCTATTTCCACTTGGACTTGAGTTTTGTGCAGGGTGATAGATATGGATCTATTTGCATTCTTCTACATGTTGACATTCAGTTATACTAGCAATGTTTATTGAAGATGCTTTCTTTTCTGCATTGTATAATTTTGGCTTCTTTGTCAAAAATCAGGTATCTATAGGTGTGTGAATTTATGTCTGGGTCTTCAATTCAATTCCAATGATCCACCTGTCTGGTTTTATGCCAGCACCATGTGGTTCTTACTACTATAGCCCTGTAGTACAGCTTGAAATCTGGGATGGTGATACCTCCAACAGTTCTTTTATTGTACAGGATTATTTTAGCTATCCTGGGTTTTTGTTTTTCCATATGAAGTTGAGTATTGTTCTTTCAAGGTCTGTAAAGAATTGTGTTGGTATTTTAATGGTAATTGCATTAAATCCATAGATTTCTTTTGGTAAGATGGCCATTTTTACTATGTTAATCTTACTGATTTATGAACATGGGAGATCTTTCATCCTCTGATATCTTCTCCAATTTCTTTCTTCAAAGATTTGAAGTTCTTGTCATAGAGGCCTTTCACTTGCTTGGTTAGAGTTACAGCTAGATATTATATTACTTGTGGCTATTGTGAAAGATGTTGTTTCTCTGATTTCTTTCTCATCCTCTTTATTGTTTGTATATAGAAAGGCTTCTGTAATGCAAAGTGCACAATCAATATGACAAAACAGTACTAACAGACTGGGAAAAGATTTTCACCATCTCCACATCTGGCAGAGGGCTTTTTTCCAAAATATATGAAGAACTCAAGAAACTAGACATAAAAAAGAATAATCCATTTTAAAAAATGGGGTACAGATGTAGATGAATTTCTAAACAGTCTTATTAAATAAGAAACAGAGTCAAATACAGGGATAAAAGATGTAGAGATCAGAGAAATAGTGAGAGCCACCAGCTAACCTTAGCTCACCACCCTCACATAGTTTCCCAAGAGAGCGAAATTGTTCCTATTTAACCTATACCTTTATTGCCTTGCTGTCCTGCCTTCTCATTGGCTCTTAGTACAGCTACCTTCCTTCCTTGTCACTGCCTGTCTGTACAGACCTCCAGGTCTCTATGGTTGGTACTGGGATTAAAGGCATGTGTCACCACGCTTGGTTGTTCCCTAGTGTGTCCTTGAACACACAGAGACTCTGCTTGCCATGTGATAGGATTAAGGGCTTGTGTTACCACTGTCTGACTTTTGTTTATAGCTGGCTATGTCCTCTGGTCTCCAGGGAAACTTTATTAATTAAGATACAAATAAAATATCACCACATTTCAGCACAAATAAAATATCACCACATTTCCCTGTTTTTTTCTAATAAAAAGAAAAAGAATAAAATAGTTATAACTAATATAAAAAACTATATATAATAAGTACAATAATGATATACAATGTATATATAAGCAATAAATACATCAACAATGTCTAGTCTATTTGCAATTGACAAACTCAGAGAAAGTATTCCATTATCTATCCCATTTTGGTAAGTCCAAAATATCCTTGATTCACTTTCTATGCTAACTTATATTGCTAACAGAGAACTATCTTATAATATCTTTCAAATTTATATACTTTACACCTCTTCAGTGAGTTTCTTTTCTGAAATTTCTTAACAAGGAAAAATATAACTATATCTAATCTTCAACTCCCTCAGAGATCCAAGAAGGAAATAATATTACCTAAGAAAGCAGGAAGTGTAAAATGTGACTTCCAAAAAAAAATGTGAGCGACAGAAACAGTCAGCTGCCTGGACAGTCACTCGAGGTTTCTCTGCAACATTGGGGCATCATCTTCCACCTATAGGCTTAGTGTATCTGACAGGTTCATTTGTGAAGTAGGATGTACATTTGGTGAGAGTAGTCCACATACCAGAAACACCTGAATTCCACTAGTGTCCTGTCATGATTTAGGATTTTACATTCTGGAAATTGCTGGTGTTTTTAGAACTTGGCTGTCTATTCTTCTTGGCTTGTGGGTGGCTTCATCTATTTTATTAAATGCCAGTCTACCATTGAGAGATTAGACTCTGTTAGCCTAGTTATTCTTTCAAGAATAACTATTTCAGCTACTGTTCCACTGCACACCAGAAGCCATTGTCCATTCCCTGTTCAGCTGTCTTTGAAGAAAGGGGCTCTGTACCTTTTCTGGATTGCAAAGCCACTTCAGCGATGGTGCCATATTGTTCTGGCCTCAGGGAATGCCTATTGCTAAAGCTGCAACCACACTTGTCTTGGCAAGGATTGGTAGTCTGTAGCTCAAGAATTGTTTTGTTATCTGCAATTTTACTATGTGAAAGTTAAAACCTTCCTTTAAAAAAAAAAGAAAAGGGGAAGTGCTGTGGATATCATTCTGTATAAATAATGCACTGATTGACCATTAGCCAGACAGGAAGTATAGGTGGGACAAAGAGAGAGGAGAATTCTGGGAAGCAGAAGACTGAGTGGGGGAGACACTGCCAGCTGCCGCTGTGACAAGCAGCATGTGAAGATGCCGGTAAGCCACGAGCCACATGGCAAAGAATGGATTAATAGAAATGGGCTGAATATAAGAGTAAGAGCTAGACAATGATAGGCCTGAGCTAATGGCCAAGCAGTTTAAAAAATATAAGCATTTGTGTGTTTATTTTATAAGTGGGTTCTGGGATTGGCAGGGTTTGGCGGGAGCTGGAGAGAAATTCTCCAGCTACAGTGGTCCTTTGTTTTGTGTCCTATCTGTCCATTTTGGGTAGCATACTGTCAGCAGTTGATTTGAAGTCACTTTGTTGTCCAGTGGCTAACTTGCAACAATGAAAGTTAACTCCATATACAATTTCTTCGATGCCCATATAGGCTCTGAAGTAGATTGGTCCTGCCAGGAGCCAACATGTCTCATAGTCATAAAAAAAGAAAAACAATTAAGTTAATAAAGCATTTTAAATGCCATATTCTGTAGATCTCTGAAGGGTTTGAAGATGACCTGTCTAACTAAAATATCTCTGCTTGACCTTGAAAAAATACCTAATATGACTCCAAGTTCAATTGTAATGTCTAACTACTAACTTTCATTTCTTTATATCCTAATAGTTGGTAATAATAACATTCAAGGATTAGAAAATTGTATTACATTGTTAAATGAACTAAGTACAATATCCTTAACAAGATTAGAAATATACATATAGAATTTTCTAATATCAATCTCAATATATATAATTTATATACAACATATAATAATCCAATCCAATGTAAAATATTTAAAAGTAGCAGTTGTCTTTTAAAATTAGATTCAATAATCTACCTTTTTATTTATATCATATATATATTCTCTCTTTACTTCTTAGAGTAGATTCAATAATGTACCCTCTATTCTATCATTTCTATATATCCTTTTTGGAATGTCCCTAATTTTTTTTCATTTTTTTCTGTCCCATATCAGAAGATAGCTCTTTCTTCTGGCATGATACAGAAATTTTTGCATTTTTCTTTTAACAACATGCTTGTGTTTAGAGAAGGACAGAGCCATTCTCTAACTCCAAAGCCAGCTTTAGTTTGTTTAAACTGGGACTACAAAAAGACCATTTGTGTTAAGTGTCTATAGAGAAGAGCAGAAATATTTAGGAAGACTTAAGAAATTTTATAGATGATACACCAATAGGCCAACTTACTCTTTTTCTTGGGACATTTTTTTCTAGATGATTTGTACTTTTTCTTCAGATGTCTCATTTGTCCAGTGTTCTTCAGATTCCTTAGTTTTTATTCTCCTGGAAGACAAAAACAAAAACCTTAACCCAAGACTAACTTTGGGGAGGTTCCCTTTGGCAAGTTATATCTGATTAAATGAAAAGCATTTGTTAGTGGTATAAGCTGGTTTAAATTGAATGGTCATCCTGGTTGATGAACTATCACCTCTTCTAATTAAGAGTTCTCTCTTGTGCAAATCAAACTTTTATCAATTTTGATGGTATCCACAGCTTATCTTCTCCTATAGAAACAAAGCAAAACCTTGTCCCCAATGTAACATATATCCTGGTTTCCATTCTGAGGTCAGCACGTCCTTAAAGTATATAGGCTAATTTAATTCTGTAGTTCTTTTCTACTATCCAGTGTCCCTCTGCATCTGTTGTTCCTTTCCCATTAGCACTGAGAAAATTCAAAGTTAATAGGGCATTATGTAATCTATTTCTGAGGGTTTATTAACATACAAATAAAATATCACCACATACAGATCTAAACAGAGAGTCTCAGAATATCTAAACAGATCTCACCAGAAGAATCTGAAATGGCCAAGAAACATGTTAAGAAATATTCAACAACCTTATCCATCAGAGAAATGCAAATCAAAACAACTATGAGATTCCTCCTTACATCTGTCAGAATGGCAAAGATCAGAAACACTAGTAACAACTCATGATGGAGAGGATGGAGAGCAAGGAAACAACTTCCCCATTGATGGTGGGAGTGCAAACTTGTATAGCCACTTTGGAAATCAATATGATGGTTTCTCAGAAAATTAGGAATTGATCTACTTCAAGACCCAGCTATGCCACTGTAGTTAGAGTTTTTTCTCCAGGTCCCGCCAAGCCCGGCAGTCTGACAGCCCACTTATAAAATAAACACACAGATGCTTATGTTATTTAAATTGTTTGGCCTAATGGCTCAGGCTTCTTGTTATCTAGTTCTTATATCTTAAATTAACCCATTTTTATTAGTTTATAAGTTGCCACATGGCCCGTGGCTTACCAGTACCTTACATCTCACTTGTCATGACGGTGACTGGCAGTATCTCTCTGACTCAGCCTTTCATTTTCCAGAATTCTCTTTTCTGTTTGTCCCGCCTATACTTCCTGTCTGGCTACTGGCCAATCAGTGTTTTATTTATTAACCAATCAGAACAACACATTTGACATATAGAACATCTCACAGCATACCACTCTTGGGCACATTCCAAAAGTAACACAATCAAACCATAAGAACATTTGTTCAACTATGTTCATAGCACCTTTATTCATAATAGCCAGAACCTGAAAACAGCCTAGATGGCCCTCAACTGAATAATAAATAACAAAAATGTGGTACATTTGCACAGTGGAGTATTACTCAGCTGTTAAAAACAGTGACATTGGCTGGGCGGTGGTGGCACACGCCGTTAATCCTAGCACTTGGGAGGCAGAGCCAGGTGGACCTCTGAGTTTGAGGCCAGCCTGGTCTACAGAGCAAGATCCAGGGCAGGCACTAAAACTACACAGAGAAACCCTGTGTCGAACCGCCCCCCCCCCCCCAAAAAAAAAAGCAAAACAAAACAGTGACATTAGGAAAGTTGAAGGCAAACAAATGGAGATAGAAAAAAATTCATCCCAAGTGAGGTAACTCAGATCCAGAAAGACAAACATGGTATGTACAGAGAGACTAGATAACAAAGAGGGGCCAAGGGGGAGGATTCATTATCTCCCTGGGAAGAGAAAATAGAAGCAATTTCCTGGTTGGATTTTTGGCAGATGGGAATGGGAACATAAGGGATTGGGTAGGGGTGTGTTGCAGGGGAGAGTGCTGAAGGAGCTGACTGGAAAATTGGGGCATTTTGGGGTCATGTAGAAATCTGCAAGGGAAACTCCCGGGAATCTATTAAGGATGACCCAGCTAAGACTTCCAACAATTGCGGATATGTAGCCTGAACTAGTTATAGTCTGCGATCAGGCAAGACTTCCAGTGGAGGAATTGGGACACCAACCCAGCCACATAACTTTTGACCTAGAGTCTGTCCTGCCTATGCGATTTGCTAGGGTAAGGATGTAGCAAAGATTGTGGGAGTGGCCAACCAATGACTGGCCCAGCCTGAGACCCATACCATGAGAGTGAGGCCACCACCAATACTGCCTGGAGCACCAGGTCCCAGGGGCTGGATGGCCTAGAGACGTAGGATAGAACCAAACACAACTGGAGGAGAAAAAAAATGTCAATGTAGTGGTGCCTAATGATATTCTGCTATACTCATAGATTGGTGCCTCGCCCAATAATCATTAGAGAGGCTTCATCCAGCAACTGGTGAAAACAGATGCAGAGACCCTCAGTCACACATTAGTATGAGCTTGGGGAATCTGCTGAGAGAGGGAGGAAGGACTGTAGGAGCCAGAGGGGTCAAGGACATCACAAGAAAACTCACAGAATCAACTAACCTGGGCCTATAGGAGGTCATAGAGACTGAACCAACAACCAGGGAGCCTGCATGAGACTGACCTAGGCTCTCTGCATATATGTGACAGTTATGTAACTTAGTCTTTTTTGTGGGACTCCTAACAATGGGAGCAGGGACTGTCTTTGACTCCTCTACTGGCTTTTGGGACCCCATTCCTCATACTGGGTTGCCTTGCCCAGCCTTAATATAAGGTGATTGCTTAGTCTTACTATAACTTGATATGCCTTGTTTTGTCAATATCCATAGGATACCTGCCCTTTTCTGAATAGAAATGGAAGAGGAGTGGATAGGGGTGGGTGGAAAGGGAAATGGTAGGGAGGGGCTGGAGGAAAGAAGGGAGGGGAAACTGCTGTCAGTCTGTAAAATAAATAATAATTAATTAATTAAAATATGTAAGTTCTTTACTTAAATAATGAGACAATAAAAGCAAGACAAATCAAAACAACAGAATAAAGAAGAATTAAAGAAAAGAGCAGTAAGTAGGCTGGTGAGATGGCTCAGCAAGAAGGTGCTTGTTTTCCATGGGTAACAGTCTGAGTTTGACTCCTAGGACCCACATGTTGAGAGGAGAGAACTGACATCTGTGAATTGGCCTATGACCTCCATGGATGGGTTGGTGCACTTGTGTCCTCACAAATATGTGCATTATATGAAATAATTAAATAACAAAGGAGAGTAATCAGTAAATTGAAACCAGAAAAACCACAGGGAAAATCAACAAAACACATATTTGATCATTTTAGAACATCATTTTTATTAATAAATATAACAAAAATCGAAAGAAAAACTAGACAAAATACATAAATCACCAATATTAATAACTAAACTGGAACTATCACCAATATATGGCCATTATAAGATTAAGAAAGATATAATAATATGAACCATTTCAGGTCTATGGTATGACAATATAGAAGGATGAACCCAAGCACTTATGAATCATAAACCACCAACACTCAACCAAGTTTGAACAAATAGCCTGAATATCCCAGGGCTGTGAAAGAAAGCAAAATTTAATTTTAAAGTTCCTTTTAATGTTTGATAGCTTTTGAAATATAAATCTCCAGAGTCAGATGGTTTTGTAGTTGACTTTTAAAACTTCTGAGAATAACTAATGTCTCTTCCAGAAAATATAAAAGTGGCAGATGCTTTCCAATTCACCTTATAATATCCTCATCACCTAGGCATCAATCAGACAAAGATTAAACAGCAAAGGCTAAAAAGATTCCCCAAAAGTTTATTGGAAGAAATCTAACAAAATGTGAAAACTAATATACCACAACCAATGATTTATTATTCATCCCAGGAATGCAAGGCTGGTTGAATGCTTGAAAATCTATCAATTTTCATAATTAACTCATGTAGAGAAAAGCAATTTACAAGATCTTATACCCACTAATAATAGAAAAGAATGTTTAGCAAATTAAAAATAGAAGAGATCCTCTTCATGGGGTTAAACAACATTTTTGAAAGTCCTATAATTAAAACCCTATTTAGTGATGACAAACAAAATTTTCCCTTTATGATTGTGAACATAGCAGTATTGTCTACCCTTTTAAAGACAGTGCTAGATTCTTTGCTCACTATAGTAAGAAAATAAAAGTCCCAGAATAGATAACAAGGGTGGATGTCATCTATTACAGCATTAGTCACTGTATGCTCTATACTCTAGAAATATCTCTGTACTATTAAGAGTGGGAACAGGACTTCTTTTGGAGACAGGAGGAATTCAAAGAATTTTGGTGTCTACTTTTTGCTGACCTATGCAGACCTGTCTTTGAGACCTGGGATTTGAGGACTTGAAAGAATGGGGAGGACTACAGTCTAATTCTGTAGACAACCTTACTTCAGTTTCAGTGTGTTTTATACCTTTTATAACAAAGAAAGCAATGATCCAAGGAGGGTCTCTTGAGTTCAGAAAAACATGCAAATAAATACCAGTAAGCACATATTAAATAGTGACAGAGCAGCCCTTTCTCAGAACTTTCTCTAGACATACCAATTTAAACAGGATGCCTGGCATATACTATAGATTACATCTGAGAAAGCACAAAATCAAGAAATAAGCCACATGTAGATTCAGGGTGTCCCAATAGATTGGGTTCTATAGGTATGATCTGACATCCAACAAGAATAAACATGTCCTATAAATTGAATGTAAATATAACAGGGGAGCAATGAAATCAAGTCCAAGAATAATCCAGAGAACAAAATTCACTTGAGGTAAATGGCTCTATGCCTTTTTCCCTGGAACTTCTCTCACAGTTCAAGGTTTTGTTCACTGTGCATCATTTTGACCATGTTCTGACATCTTGGGTTTGCTAATTATATTTAAAATAGATGCATTAAATTTTGTAATGTAGAGTACAGAAAAAAATTTAAAGTCTTCAAAAATCTTTCTATCTAACTTTCTATTACACTTAAGAAGTGGTAGTTGAGAATTGTAACTTTCTGAGTGTGTATGTATGTGTGAGCTTCTGTATTCAGTGCTGATGACAAATGAAAGAATATTATACCAAATATTTATTATACAATGCCCCTTGTGTCTTTCAAAGTCTATAAAAAACAACTTATAACAATCTCTGAGACTTTTCATAAAGTGGTAACAATATTGTCATGTTATATATCTCCTGAGTAAAAAATTAAAATTTTATGTAATATATATACATATATACATACACACACACACACACACAATCAGCAGTTATTTCAAGTACATAATGAAGAACACTAAGAAGAAAGAATTTCAACAAATTAGGAATTTTTAGAATGAGAACATTGTACACCTTCCTTCCAAAACCAAAGATTTGAAAAATGACACAAATGTTTAAAGGAAAATAAAAATATTACCTACTCCAAATTCAGTAAGAAAGTCTATTTCCTCACTTTGTACTTAAGAAAACCCAACAGACACAAAATTGTTTAGACTAGCTATGGGAAGTTGCTGATTGCCACTGTTGTGCCCATGTAATGAGAACCCCCTGCCCCACAAGACCATCACAGAGCCGATATCCGATGCAAAACACACAGGGGTTTATTGATAACAAGCAAGCCCAAGCTTGGTCCTTGTCTAACATGCAACACAGTGGGTGGAGGAGGATAAGCTTGAGCTCTCAGGGTGAGAGGTTTTTAAAGGGAAAAACCACAAGCAGGGTGGTACAAGTCTTTGCATCATATGATTGGGTGAGAGTGTGTAACCTTTGAATTTACTGGTTGGGGGTTACAGTTATCATTTTGGGCAGGCCTGGACAAGTTCCAGGCTCAGTATTGAGTGGCCATGTAGGCTGACTGGCCTAGCACATACTGATTGTGGGGGCTGACTCAGTGGCCCAGGCTCTGTTCTTGAGCTGCCATGGAGGCTGGCTGGCCTCACATGTTCACATTGACCCATACACATAGCTTTATGTTGGTGAGGGGTCCCAGACAGTAAACAATTGGCTGAACCTTGAGCAGTCAGAGTATGAGTACAGGTAGAAATGGAGCTTCTGCAAGGACTATGTTTTTTTGTCCATGGCCCTCCCAGAAACTGCTTGCTCAAGTCTCAGGAAACTGAAATTGAGGACTCTTCTCTGAAAGAAGACTGAGCAGCCTGTTATGGCATCTGCTTGGTCCTCTCACCTCCAGAGTCTGGGACAGTGATGGAGGAGAATGTGAGGAAGTCCCACCTATGCCCCTCAACTGGAATCCACTGACACCAAACATAAGAGTAGTCTCTTGGATTATGAGAAAGGCAGTGATTCTTTCAAACCCAAGTATAGGAAGGACTGGAATTCAAGCTTGGGACATCTCATCACAACCAATGAGTAGTAGAAGTAAACTGACTAGAACTCACACAGAAACAAATTATATTCAAGACTTGCTTTTAAAGCTTTAGCAATCATGTGACATTGTTCTTAAATAGTCAACAAGGTAAATGGTTCTTTCACAAGAGAAGGAAAGTAAACTCAGTCCAAGTCACCATTATTGGCAAACAATGTACTAGCTCATCAGAACAAGATCATGAAGGAAGGATACAAGGAGGTAATCCAGACATCCCTGCTCAGAAACAGCTCCTTCTATCACCAACAGACAGCCCAAGCACTCAACACACATCCTTAGTTTCTGGAATTCTCAAGAAAGCCTTTCCTTGAATGCACTAAACACAAATTTACTCATCATTAGTCTCTACCATGGGCCTCTGTTTTATCTGTTTCTGCCATCTAGAGTCATCCTGGGTATTTGTCTTCCTGCCTTCATTACCACATTAGGATGTGATCTCCTTGATGGCTAATTTATTTCTGTCATGTTAAGCTCCAAACTGCCAGAACTCAAATCACTGTCTGGCACAGTGGTGAAGGTTGGTTTTCACTGATGGCACAAATGAACAGGTGAGTAAGGTAGACTACCTGTAAGATTTTGTGACAAATAGACTTAAACAGTATTTTACCATACTTGAAACTTCAACAGAAAAAATTGGTACTTTAGCAAAAAATTAACAAGTTGTGTAATATTAAGATATTGACAACAGATTTTATAAAGCAGAGACTATAATGAACTAAATGATGGAGACTGAAATACAGAGAGGAAATAAAGAGAAATAATTCAATGTGGGACTTACATCCAAATCAAAAGAAGTAGAGAACAGTCAAAATTTAAGTAGAGCAAATCAATGGCCTGGAGACCTATATGTACACACACTGGGAAGTACCTGAGTAAGAGCAATATTGAGAGCAGACATAGGGACTATCACATGCAGTTCTAGTTTGCTTCTCTGTTGCTGTGATACAGCAGTGACCAGAAGCAACTGGAAGCAGAAAGGTGATATTTGGCTTACAGGTTATCTTCATCATTCAGGGATGCCAGAGCAAGAACTGAAGGAGAGACTATAGAGGGATGCTTACTGGCTTGCATCCAGGCACATATTCAGCAACCTTTTTTATACACCTCAGGCCCAGCTGCCTAAGATTGGTTCTGCCTACAATGGGCTGAGCCTTCCTACATAATTAACAATCAAGCAAATACCTACAAGCCAATCTGAGTGAGGCAATTTTCAGTTGATGTTCCCTCTTCCCAGATGTGTCAAGTTGACAACCAAGTTAGTCTTCGCATATGTCCAGACAGGAGAATGCATTAATAAGCAAGAATAAATCAAAATACGATAAAAAAATCATTCATAGAATAAGCTTCCATTTATAGAGGACTCAATCCTTTTACCAGAAAAAAAGTGATAATTATCTCTTCTGTACCTTACAAATTTCACATTTATAAAATCAACATTTTGAACTTCATTATTTAAGATTTATTTAAAATTAGTCTGTCCATATGGCACCTCTTTTGATGCCACTGAGAATCCTGCTGATATCAGAGTCATCTCTTCTAGGAACTCTGGTCAGTGAGCCTTACTGAAGTTTGCTGCTGCCACTGCAGCAAAATCCAAGTGCTGGCTACCTCATGCCCAGGACCTTCACTAACTAACCAGATTCAAGCAGCCTTCAGGGAGCCATAGCTTCTACTGGTGACTTAGGTGGAAGTTTCTGTCCCTCCAGCAACTCTCAAATATCCAGTAGCTGCTTCCCAAATTACCACACAGAGGCTTATATTAATTACAAATGCCAGTAGCTCAGGCTTATTACTAACTAGCTCTTACACTTAAGTTAACCCATAATTCTTATCTATGTTTAACCACATGGCTTGGTGCCTTTTTTTAGTATGGCATTCTCATCTTGCTTCCTTAGCATCTGGCTGGTGACCCCCGACTCCACACTGCTCCTTCTCATCATTCTCAGTTTGGCTTTCTCACCTAACTTCCTGCCCAGCTACTGGCCTGTCAGCTTTTTATTAACCAATAAGATTAATACATATTCATAGTGTGGAAAAGGATTGTTCCACAGCATGACTGATGCCAGAGCTGACTACCAGCCCCTCACATAAGTGTTTTATGTCAACCTATCCACTATTGCTCTGTGTAACACAGACTCTGCTTGGCGCTATGTGGACATTGCCATCTCAACAACAAGGAAACTCACTTGGTGGATCTGTTGTGGTATATGCTGGATCAGGAAGTTCTCCCTGATGTCTACTTATACAAAGACCTGGAGACTGAGAAGGAGGATCAGCCTGCCGCAGAAAAGGCTGTGACTAAAGAGAATTCCATGGTGAATGGACAGTGCCAGCTTCTGTGTATACTGCTGTTTACCTAGAGGTGACAGACTGATCTGAGGATGTGCAGGGGCCCTCTGTGCCCATCCAGCAGTTCCCTATTGAAGACTGGAGTGCCCAGTCAACCACCAGGGACTGGTCAACAGTTCCCACAAAGCATGCCAATGAATAGGTTGGAGCAACCACTGAGTTGCTCTGCAAACATATAAGCAAAGGGAAAGGTGGAAGAAATATGAAGTTCCTAAAGGTGTTTTTTAAAAGTTGAATTTACTTATGTTTCTTATCTAAGATGCATTTAGCTTCAACAGCATGTACTCACCTCAAGGGGGAAAAAAAGTAGTCCTACTTAGAGTTATTATCAGCAACTTTTGTATTGAGCTATTTGGAGAAGCCAAGTGTGTATGTAACTATTTGGAAATCAGGTCTTCAATCAGCCTTGTGCATATTGGAGATCATAGATCACCTGAAAGAGCTGGTGTATGTTTTTTAAGATGTCACTTTTTTCCCCCATGGATACATTTTAACATAGATTTTCAAAAAGGGAGTTGAAAAATGGAATGGGATGTCAATCACAAATCTGGGCAAGTAGCCATGATCAAATTGGGTGTCATTGAATTTGCTCCTAGGAAATTTCACAGGAAACTTTAACCTTTAAAACAAAATATAATTTTCATAGGCAGATAGCTAAGATAATTTAAAGAAATTTCTCTTAAATTGATGTTAGCCTAATGGAAAAGCTCTTCTCTACCCAGTTGCGAATTGATGTGAAGGTAAAGCTAACACAATGCCAATAATTGTGTGTAGGTAACTTGCTTCTCAGAGTGTTTAAATGTTGAATGTGTTGGAAAGCCCACATTAGAAATTATAAGGGCCAATCCCAGCTGCTAGAGTACAGTCTCTAGCACTTATTCTCTTTATAGTTAAATTGTGCTTATTATTTTCTCTCTTTTTTCTCCTTGTATTATTATTTCTGGGAGTCATATCAATTGCTACAATGGTGGAATTTGTAAACTTTCATTTCCTAGATTTATTTTCAATTTTTATTGTGTGTTCTATCTTTGCTGCTATAACAGTAGCTTGCTCCATTAAGACAACACTAATTAAAATAGAAAATTATGAGCACACATATTACCAGCCATAAATATCACTTTTGAAAGTCATTGTGTTACCTGTAACAGTGAAGTGTTTCTAATCACATCAATATATCTTAGGAATATGATTTCACTATGTGCACCAAAAAATAATTTTCTTAATATACATAGAATTGGAACATAATAAAACCTTCAATTTGTAAACTTAAAGAACCTCAATATTCTACTCGTACATAATATAAGTTCAAGCCAAAGAACAATAAACTTTTAAAGCTAAGCTTGAAAAATGAATACATAGCTTGCTGACTTGTAGTGTTACAATTAACAAATACTCTAGAAGAATCACTTTTTATTAAGAACTTTCCATTTGAAAAGGAGTCAGCCATGCTATGTGGAGTTGCCTGACACTCTAACATTCATACAGAACTCTCAGCATTGATGTCTGCACATCATAGCCCAGGAGAAGGTGAATAGAGCAATTTTTAAAAAGCCACTATGAAATTTCTAATAAAATTCTTATTTACAATAATTTTTCTCCCTATAATCTCTATGAGACTATTCTTAAAAATTAATCTGCCTAATGAGTTGTGCCTAATGTATGTTAAGAAAGACCAGATAATCAGTGATCTGCAACATTACTTCCCATAACTGAATTACAGCACAATGCAGTTACCTTATTTAGACAAAAAAAAAAATATTCAGAGGTAATTTTGACTTCATTTCTCTTCCAGTATTGTTTTTCCTTCTGGTTCTGGAACTGAACCCAAGGCTTTGTGAATACAGGTGAGCAGTTTACCATTGAGGCCTTGGTGCTCTTCAGCATTTTAAGATTCTACCATATCTGGGGCTCACATAGAAACCATAATTAATGGCAGGTACTATGTTCCTAAATTCTGCCATGTCTCTGTACTTAATAAATTGTCTTAAAGACTAATTCTGGGATGGTTCTGAAAGGAACTATTGCACTGAGTCACTGTTTGAAAGGAAGAGTGTCTTTCTACTTCTACTGAGAGGCTCTAGCATGACTGTGGAAAGGAAGCAGGAGTAAGGGGCAGACTTAACTGGAGAACTGACCAGAATGTGTCCTCATTTTAACCTACAAAATCTTGGGAGCAACTTTTCTTTGGGTTTTGTTTGCATTCCAGCCTCTGTGTAAAGTGCACTGCTGACTGCTTTGGTTTGGATATCAAAACTCCTTCCCAAGGCTCAGATGTATCAGTCATTAACCTAGGGTGGTAACACTATTCAGAGGTGTTTGGATCCTGAAGATTCCAACTTTGCCTTGATGGGCAATTCGAAGTGGGTATGCATTGGTGGAAGTATCTCAGTGGAGGCACACCTTTGAAAGACATATTTTGTTCTTAGATCCTTGCTGTCTCTATATCTCTCAGTCAGCATGAAAGATACACCTTTGCTTCACCACACACACCTTGATTCGAATTCTGCCTCAACAACAGCCTATAGCAATGGGAACAACTGGGTATGGAATGAAAACACCTGTCTTAGTTAGGGTTTCTACTGCTGCGAAAAGACACCATGTCCACAGCAATTCTTAAAGAAAAAATATTTAATTGGGGTGGCTTACATTCTCAGAGGTTTAGTACATTTCATCATGGTGCAACATGGTGGTCTGCAGGCAGACATGGTGCTAGAGAAGTAGCTGAGAGTCCCACATCTTGACTCAAAGGCAACAGAAAGTGGTCTAAGACATTGGGCATGGCTTGAGCATATATGGGACCTCATAGTCTGCCTCCACAGTGATATACTTCCTCCAAGGCAATCCAAGTTTCAACTTCATAGCTTCATGAAATGGCCTCTTTAGGAGTCCATTCAGGGACACCCTTGACACATGCCCTTTCCTCAGTGGCTTTCCTTAGTTGCAGAGGCAAATTTGATAGCCCTTTCTTCTGTTCTTAACTCCAGAACCATGTGTCCAAAGCTGCCAAGTTCTGTTGCTTATTGGGGCTGGAACATGGCCGCATTGTTCAATTACACCTTCACTAACTTTCTGTTTTCAATGGTTTTTCCACTACTGCCTAGGCTTCCTGGTTTTTGGTCTTGCTTTGGTTCAGTATTTCTTCCCTGTCACTCTGCCATCCCATATTATTCTGAATCTTTACTCTGTCAGAACAAATGCTTTGTGTATACAACAGCTTTCAAAAGTTTCTGAGTAAATAAGGAAATGGCACCATGCTTTGTAAATGAAGCACTATACAATAGAAAGTATATCACAATGTAACAAGTTATTGTGATTTGTAACTGCTAAGAACTTAAAGTGGAAGAAAATAAATTAAGTAGCATAAGAAATGTACTAAGAATTTCTAGAAGTCAAAAGCTTGCCATGTTTTTTTCAGTTGAGCATCATAATAAAATCACAGAGGAAAGTGTATAGATAAATTGGGAGTAAAAAGGAGAGTGAAAGATATTCCATCACAGGATAATTGAAGTGGGAGAAAGCCACAGACATGGGGGTTATGAGAAGATACAATAGTTTTGATGGCATAATGAACTACTTCTCTTCAAAATTTTTATTAAGAGAATCAAATACAGCAGTTAGGAAGCCCCCAAATGATCCTGAATGTCTTCTGGTGTTCAAGTGTGGAACATGCTTTTCTCAGTTTTTCTTAATTCTAGCGTTTTACTACAACACATGTCATACATTTGAGGTCCATTTGAGCAAGATAGGAAAGCTAAAGAGAATCAGAAGCCATACCATTCTTTTCTCTGGCAGTGGCCACTGATTGCCTGGGCTTCAGTGGATGGGAAACTTTATAGTAGTTTGGCTGTAATCATTGAGAATAGCTTCCTGTGGCTGCTTGTCCTGTTTGGCAGAACCTGGTGGGGGCTGGTAAAGTTTCCCCTGATGTTTGTATCTTGAGTCCTTCCAGTGATTGTGTAACCAATTTTTCCCCTCTAGTGAAACCTTCTTTGATTAAAAATAGAGTGATTTCTGTGCTCTAAATAGAAACTTGATTTGGGACTGATGGTGCTGACATTATTTAATTATTAGTATTTTTCTAAAAGGGGAGGTTATGAATACTTCCATCTGTTTCACAAGCTCTTGCTCTTGTATATTCTAAGAAAAGTGGTTCTGATTTCTTTCCCATGGCTCCCATAAAATTATAGATAACTCCATCTCATAAATAACCCTGGGACTTTACTATTTTGCACTATCTTGTGAAGCATGAATCTATTTAGTCTTATTAATAAAAACAAGGAATCAGATATTGGGGTAAAGCTGAAAGGTCAGAGAAGCAAAGGAGCAGCCACAGTCACTTCTTAACTCTCCGAATCCTCAGACCAAAGGGGCTGAGATACTGCCTCCACCCACTTTATATTCCTGTCCCCACCTTCCGATTGTGCTGGGATTAAAGGCATGAGCCTCCCAAGTGCTAGGATCAAAGGTGTGAACCATCCAAGTGCTGGGAATAAAAGTGTGAGCCATCAATGCCTGCCCTCTATTGCTAACTAGTGGCTAGCTCTGCCCTCTTATTTCCAAGCAAGCTTTATTGGTCAGAACGCAAACAAAATATCACACAACCATCTTCCTCATACGCATGAGGAAAATTTCCAAGACTTCAGATGTCACAATGAGTTAAAATGGAATCATAGTTAAGAAGTAGAGCATTGTGTTTTATCTATCTCTATCTCTATCTCTATGCTTGTTTTTTGTTTTTTTAAGAGAAGGTTTCTCCGTGTAACCCTGGATGTTCTGGAACTCACTCTGTAGATCAGGCTGGCCTCGAACTTAGAGATCTACTTGTCTCTGCCTCCCAAGTGCTAGAATTAAATATGTGAGCCAATGCATGGGGCATATGAATGTTTGATAGGTAAATGAATGAATGGACTGTCTAATTCCCATGTCTGGGTTTGTTCCTACATAATTTCAGTGTAGGACTTGTGTCATATTTTTATCTCTGTTAAAAAAGAAAAGATGAAGATCAGCCTAAAAAGAGGAAAGGTCTGTTTTGGCCACATTTTCAGGGTCAGGTGTTATTGTATTGCTTTGAACCAGTGGTAAGGTGGACATTGTGGCAAACAGGTGCTAAAAGAAGCTGACCAACTTCATGGTAGCTTGAAAGCAAAGAGAGGAGGGACTGAATTTGTAATACTACCTCCAAAAGGACACCCCCGGAAACATCACTTCTTTGCACTAATTTCTACTTCTTCAAGGTTGCAGAGTCTCCCAAGAGCAACACTGACTAGTGACTAAGGCTATAGGACATGGCCTCTGGGAATATTTAAGATCTGAACCACAGCAAGCAACTTTTTCTAGAATAAGATTCCTGCTGTGACCTTCAAAAGAAAATGGTTATTACGTTAAATTGCTTTAGTCCCATCAGAAAGCAGATTGTTAATATAAAAGTCATTTTAAAACCAAGTGGGCTTTTATTGCTTGAATTTGTGTTTTAAAGTAGCTTGCTCATTTTTAAAATTTAAGTCTTCTAAAACATGAAAATAATTCATTGAAATTTTAGATAACGTGATACACTTAATATACTTCTTTGGAAAGGGATGATAATTAATGTATATTAATATAAATTTTCTTTATAAACATTATCTTTCGATAAAAATCCAAATCTTTATCTTCAACACAGAATCATTTACCTTTATAATCATATCCTAAATCCAAACTTTTAAATTAGTTTCATTTATCATCTTGTCTTTATTTTACTAATAATTCTCAAAAACAACTGTATGTGTCTATAGGACTTTAAGGCTAAAGTGTTCTGTTCACAGCACTCTACATTTAAAATGAGGTAAATCCTTTGCTTCTTTACAAAAGAAATTTGTCCTATTTTATCCCTATATTTTTTATTAAGTAAACCTATATCCAGTTTACAATTAATAATGATGCCCATCAATGAGTCTCTGTTCCTTTCATGTGTG